>NC_092459.1:85386559-86011559 GCF_047495875.1 Pithys albifrons albifrons
CTAAAAACCCAGCCAGTCATTCCCGGCATTTTAAGCAACAACATCAGATAATGCCAGTGAAATAAACCCAACACAGGGCTTGCATTGCACTGTGTGTGATAGTACCTGCCTTCCTCTGCCTTCTAATGGGACCCTAGTGACCGAGTGGCTGTGAAATGTGACAGAGACACCAGATCCACTGGTGTGTGCCACACAGTGCCATCAGGTGGCTGCAAGTCAGTGTGCTGCTGCCACAGTACCTGCTGCAGCTCCAGTTTTTTGATAGCTGTGTTGGCCGTTCGCTGTAGAGCTTTGAGGATGGTCTGCAGTTCTTTTCTTTGCCACTGGGGCATTGCAGTGTTGGCCACTACCTGTAAGACAATTTCCAGTGTAAGAACATTAAACTGTACCTACACCTAAACTGCTAGTTCTCTGGCAGGTCAGGCTGGAGCCAGGCCTTTTTCCAGGCTCTCCTACAGCCCATGTGATCAGGCCAGCCAGTCATTGTGGTAAGCTGCTTTCTCTTTTCAGCTGGTCATCTGCCACCTAGGCACCTGGACACTGGTAAAAATCCTTGTGATCAAAGAGGCAACAGTATGTAGCAACTTGCCCTTGCTATTGACCATGGTAACATGTGAACCTGGTAGGGAAAAAATCATGTGCCTCAATTGTATAAAGCCCATGCTGGGATATTTCTGTATAGGAATGTAATCCTTACTTTGGTCAACTGGCCCACTTCTTTGGAGAGGTTCTGCATCTCAGGAATAGAGGTGATCCTCTGCTTCATTCGCAGGGAGACGGAGTCCACTTCCATAGCCAAACACTGGCCTACCTCCCGGGCCTGGAGAGGTAGAAAGAACCCAAGCTTCAAATGTAACACAAAAAATGAGTGGGGATGGAGAAAAAGGAGGCAGCAGGGTCATAAACACTTCAGTGTTGCTCAGGATCCAGTGGAAAGACACCTACAGGTGTTTTAAGAATTCCTATTCCTACATGACTCTGAAATAGAATATTCTTCTCTCGACTTGTAACCAACATTAGATGGTTACATCTAGGGGACCAAGCTGTCAAACATTTCTGTTTTCTCACTTTCTTGCACCAAGTCATCAGGATTTCACTGGGGAGCTCCACTTGCATCTTAGAATTACTTTTTCATTAGTAAACCTTGATCTCGAAACTACTGACCGAAGAAACAGAAGACAAACTAAAACTAAAAGAAACCTCATCAGCTGTTCAGGCGTATTTCCCGAGTTCAGCTATCTTGATGTATTTCTCATTGCTTTCTCCAACAACAATGCTACCATTAATAATAATAAAAAATCTATTACATGTTTTTTTCATCAGTGATGATCCTTATAGTTTGGAGCATTTCCTCCCTCCCAGATCTCTGTGCCCATGTCCTTTGAGACTTAAGACTAGAACAACAGAAAATACATAAGAAAAGCTGTGGGTAGTGAGGACTGCTCTGCCTAGCTAACCCTTCTTTCAAGTTATTCCCTCATGCCTGTGGCCTCCCTTGTCTCATTAACACATGCACAGAACTCCTCTCGGGGGCATCTCCAGGTCAGCACTTCCAGCAAAGAATGCAGATGTGCCCTGCAGCTTTTTGTTCTTCTGCAGGAAGGGAAAGCCTTGCTGGGGCACAGATGCATGAGGGACAGCCAGCCAAAAAGTAACAGATTTGCAGGGGTGGGCTTTGCCTTTAGTCTTTCTAATTCCACTGACTATGAGTCACTCTCCTCTGACTGCAGCCTTAAAGGAAGGGAACAAGCTTGTGAGGCACCTGACACCTCCAGATATCAAAGGACAGAATGATCTCACAAACACAATAGTAAGTTGCTTACTCTTTAAACAGACCCAGCCAGACCAGAACCACAGCTTAGTGTGAAAAAGACTAAAGGAATAAGCAAAAGGGCTGTAAGAATGAGGCCAAAGCCCTGTAATCATAAAGTGCAAATCCAGCTGTGAGAGGCAGGAGGTGAAACCAATGCACAAAGGATCACAGCTTTAAATGTCTACCCAGGGACTGAGATTCATAGACCAGAGGCTTCCTAATATTTTGTGTCAAGATTTTAACTTGGAAAAGGAGAAGAATGAAGGTCAAGGAGACAGAAGACTAGGATGGGGGTAAAAGAGGCGAATGGACATCAGCAGACCTGAGTCCAGATCAAGCACAGCAGGGAGGCTCCAACCAAAGCAGCAGGAAGCTAATTGTCTATGAGGAATCTACCAAGTTTAGTCCTTCTGGCATTGCCTTGACAAGGCAGAAATCTCAGTTCCCTCTTCCTTACCTGTTTGGCTTGTCTCCCTGTCACTGCAATGACACGGCTAATCCCTTTAACAAGCTGACGCTCACTGATGATGGCCAGATCTTCCACAGATCCTGTTTGTAGAAGGTGCCTAAAAAGTCAGCACAGAACAGGAAATAAAACTAGCTGCCCTCTGGAAATAGAAACCAGTAAACCTGCTTTCTTTTTGGAGAAGTCTGAAGTCCAGCATTCCCTTCCCAATCCCAATAGCAAAGTTCTCCTCTCCTTTCCTTCAGCAGTGGGATCAATTGGGATTTTTCTCTTCTACTCAGCTGCTACTAAACCTTGTAGAAAGTGATCTGTTGGTCCAATTCCACTACTCTCTTGACAGGCCAGCTCACAGCCTGGCCAGTAGACTCCAGTCACAACAGTTGTGCAGTCTCAAGGCTCTGACAACTTCCCCCTTCCTTCTTGGTTGAACACAGGATATGAAAACTACAGTGTCTCAGGTTCTGTTACTACAAGTAATCATTTCAGACAACTTCACAAGAATTGGTCATCTCTACTCCCATGCAGTTTCTTGTCCCACTACTCCCACAGGAATGATCTCATGGTTAGAAAATTGCTCATTTTCAGCTCTGTCTGCTCAAAAGCCAATTTGTTCCTGTTTGGTTTGGGGTTTTTTTTGTGTCAGCACTGTCCTAAGATTGGTTAGCTCTTCTTCTTACTCCCATTACTGCTAAAAGCAGAAGAAGGAGAAGATAATGAATTAAAATAAGCAGAGCAGTCTCAGGTTTTCACAACCATCTTGGAGTATCCAACCAGGACCCCAGCCCTCCTGCAACCCCAAAGGCAAAGCACTGGTGTGACAGGCCACACACTCTTTTCCCACACCCCGCTGGTGCTCTGTGGCTTCCAGGTTTGTTTCAGACTATGAAGCAAGGAAAATGCTTTGCATTTCATTAAATTTTGCTCACCTTAGGACTTCCAAAGCTTCATAACTAGCCCATTTAGTCCTCACAGTATCTTTTCAGTGAGGAAACTAAGTTTCACAAGGACAGGTTGTTGAGCTTGTAATGACATCTCTGCCTCAGCCACCAGTGCCCACAAACATGCTGCCTTCTGACTGCAAGTAAAAGTCACTTACGTCCCACAGCAGAGCTCCACAGAGGTCTGCATTGCAGCCTCGGAGTCACGGACCAGCACACTCTCCACAGGGACCCCCAGAGACACTATCCTCACTGGATCTGGATACCCCTGACAGAGGAGACAGGGATCAGCAGCTAACAACATGCTCCTTCTGGGGCACTTATAGACTAATTACATGGCTTCAGGTGTCTGCCTCATTTTATTCCTATACTAGAATAGTCCCAGTCAGAGGCAGCACTGCTTCTCCCCCACAGCCAGCCACCATGGGGAGAAAGAAACAGCTGTGTGACACTACAGGCTTTTGGTTCCAAAGGGATGAGCTGAAAGCCTATGCATCACCAGCCTATATGTTTTAAAACACAGTGTTCTGAGATCTCATCTCTGTACTATTTTCTTTTCTCAGTTTTGGGAGTCAATTCCCTTGCAGAAACATCTTGTGTCAACATCTCTTGTGTCCCAGATGATTCCTGCTGAAGGAGAGGACTCATGAAGATGTGTGCTGCTATCCAGTCATACCTCATCCACTACACGGAGTCCCTGAACTCTTCTTGCCAGCGTGAGTGGGACCTCAGCCATATGCACAACCTCATTTCTTTGGATCACATCCTGGACCACTTGCTCCACTTGCTGCAGCTGCTCCACAGTCACAGGGCCCTGAGGAAGTAAATCAGACACCTTCAGGAGAAGCCTCCTGAATAGAACAGAATGAAGGAAGGAGAACTGAGGCAGGACCACTGGGCAACTCAGCTTGGGAACACCACTCTTCCCTTGTATCTCATCTTCTCTATTTGTAAAAAGGAATTGTGAGCATCATTGCCCACCCATCCCCTTCTCTCATGAGGGATTAAGGATTTTTGATGCAAGAGCACCAGCCAAAGCCTCAGGAGAGATACTGGCATGAGTGACAGGTTAACAGAGCCAGCATTCATCCTGACCCAACAGCTTTCAGTTCCCAAATACTCTCACCTTGATGTTCAGTACAGACATCAGATATGTGTTGCAGCCAAACACCACCTTTCAAAGACCCCTTTACACTATTTCATGTCAGTCCCATGACCACTGGCCTTGCTAAGTCTTTTATTTCTGACCCCCATTCATCCCCTCAGCAAGCCCTGCTCAGGGTCAGGTCAATGCAAAGTTGACCCAGTCATATCCAGAGGGCCAAGCTTCATTGCTCAGATAAAATGTGACCTGTCTGTAAAGGAGTGATTATGGCAAGAGGAGAAAAATCCATGGAGAAGGCCAGTACTGGAATGTTGGCACTACTGAGAACAAGGAAACTGAAATTCAGAGTCACCTTGGTATCAAAATCGAAGCGCAGCCGCTCTGCTGTCACATGGGACCCGCGCTGCTCTGTGCTGTCACCCAGGACGTGTCGGAGTGCAAAGTTCAGCAGGTGGGTAGCAGTGTGGTTTGTCATGCAGGCCAGACGCTGAGCCTGGAAGTACAGACAGCTTGGCATGGAATGCTGGTTTCCACAGCTCAGAGGAGCAGGGGATGACCCAAAGTGGTAAGGGAAAGGCTGCATGTGAAGGGATGGGAGAAGATGGGGGGAAAATAATGGGTAGTACAGCTATCAGATTAACTATGTGACAGGGAAGATCTAACTTCTTTTCCTATGGGACCCCCTCTGTAAACCAGCAAAAGGTAGGCCAGATGCTTTTGGACAGACCAGTGGTTCACAGAAAATTACAGAGCCACTTATGATGTCTCCTTACCACTGCACATTACAATGAGGAACATTCTCAAGAATACAAGGTACAAAGATCTGCTGTGCCCATGCTACTGAGGACATAACAAGGAAAAGACTAAGAGCAGTGAGTTATCACCTCATCCACAAAAAGCTGCACTTGGTCACCAACATGCAGGGTTTCCACAGCAGTAACCTCATGGATCACATAGCCACCACAGAGATGAACTGACTCTACAGGGAAGAGTACATCCTGAGAAAAGAGACATAAAGATGAGTTAGGACACAGGGAAAATGCAAATACTAGTGCTAAGTACCTACATGATTGGAATAGGAAACACAATTCCCACTGATCCCTAAAAGACAGGGATTGGATAGAAAAAGCAGAGAGAGGCTTGCTACAAAGCTAACCAGAGTGCCTTAGAACCTTCCTTGCACCCATTCACTGCACAACATATTGAGGCTGCCAACTTAGAGTGGAGGGGCAGTAACACCACAAGTGCTGATGAATTTTTTTAACAAGGATGCTTGTTCATAAGAAAATGGACACATTTGCCAAGTCACCTGTCTCAGGCATCCAAGGTGCTAATTCTGCCTCACTGGGCTGGCAACAGAAACTGGATCCCCACTTCAGCTTGGGGAGAAGTGCTGAGCAAGGCACTATCACATTCTGCAAGGCTAAAAAGGCCGAATCAATGCCCAGAGGTGATTATAAAGAGCTGGAATGTCGGAAGGAGGATAGGCTGCACCCCATGTAACTTTCCATGAAAAGGTCAAAGCTTGCCCTCTTGTAAGGCTGAAAGAACATGCTGCAGAAATTGAGGTCTTTCCTGATGTTCTTGTGAGGAATAAAGAATTTTTCCACTGGATCTCAGGTTGGGCACTGCTTGCAGTTGTCCAGGACTGACCAGAGACCAGTCACTCAGCTCATGGACTCCCTAATCATTGATTGCCTTCTCTCAGCAGTACAGCCCCAACTAGCAAGAATGCAGCACACTGAAGGGAGATCTAAAGACTTTACAGTCTTACCCAGCAAGATGAAATTGCAAAGGGCTGGGATAGACAACCAGAGCAGCAAGTACACTTCTGTGAAGTTACTGCTGCTTCTGCCTTACCACACCAACCCTGATGCAAACGCAAGGGAACTGTCAAGAGTCAGCAGCTAGCAAATTAACACAGTAAAATAGCTCATCACTTGGGGAATTCTGATTGGCCTCAGTACCCATGGCAGACTTGAGTTAGGCAGCAAAGGGCCTTACCTGCTGTCCTAAACGTATCATGTAGCCTTGATCAGAGTCTTGCCCACCCTGCTCTGCATAGAAGTTAGTCCTGTCCAAGATAACACCACAGCGTTGCCCTGCCCCAACCTCCTTCTGGAGAGACTGATCTCTGTACAGCATCAGGACAGTGGCCTGGCATGGGCTGAACTCTGTCAGAGGGAAGAAGACAGCAGCAATTAGTGCATACATCCTGTCAGATTGCAACAGGAAAGGAGGGATCACTTCCTCATGCCAACACTGCCAACACCCAGGCCATACTAAAAGCTGGCACTTTGCCTTGGTAGGAGAGGAACAGCTACTGGCAGAAAGGATAAAGAATCTGTTGACTTGAACTAAGTCACCCCTCACTTCCCTAATGACAGGACTGCTGAGTAGCAGCTACACAGGCAGGGACACCCAGTCTGGCTCCACATGAGCCTGGTAGAAGAAAATGCGGCACAGGCACATCTGCATCTTGCTACACTATAAGCTTGGCAAACCTGCTTGACTTTTATGAAGAGATGACAGACATGGTGGACAAGGGACAGCAGCAATGTCACCTTCCTTGATGCAGCAAGCTTCTACCATACTCTCCTGTAGATTCCTCGAAGCCAAATTTGGGCAATATGGACTGCATAGGTGGACCATAAGGTGGGTGTGTTAACTGGATGGGCAGCTGGCCCCACAGAGAATTGCTCACTAGTTCAGTGTTCAACTGATATTCAGTTACTAGTAGAGCTTCTTGGTGGCTTACCTTAGGGCCAGCACCACTTAACCTCTTCATTAATGACTATCCATGACATCATGGCATGTACCCATATCCCAATTGTGCATGGCAGTGAATTTACAGGGACTGGCTGATATATGGAAGAACTAGTCTGCTATGCTAAGGCATCTCAGCATCTCAGCAGGCTAGAGAAATGGACTGACAGAAATCTTGGGGTCCTTGGGAGCAAGCTGAACACAAGCCAGCAGGGTGCCCTTGCAGCAAGGAAGACTACCTGCCTGCTCGGCTGTATGAACACAAACACAGCCAGCAGGTCAAAGAAAAAGGTTAGATATCCCTATTTAGCATTTGTGAGACTACATCTAGAGTACAGGAAATTCTGGCTGTATGTAAAGAAAAAAGATTTTCACACTAAGAGTGATAAAGAACAGGGAACAAAGAGGCAGTGGGATCTCTGTCCTTAAAGATACTGAAAACTTAAATGGACAAGGTTCTGAGCAACCTGATCTGACTGTGAAGCTGATGTTCCTTTTATCAAAAAATTGGACCTCCAGAGATCCCCTTCAACCCGAATTATTCCACGATTTAGAGGCTGAAGAGGTGGGACAGTTCTAGCTTGGAGATTTCAGCCAATGTCACTGCTGGGTTTTTATCTCTGCTGTGCTCTTGCCATAATATATATAGCTTGAATTGCCTCACTTTCTGCTTAGCTTGGGCTGCCACCAGCACACTGGGTGAGAGAGAGTTGGTGTGCACAGCTATCTCTAATTGTCTATGACAGCCGTACCACCTCTTGCTCTCTGTGGTTTATCTTCATGCTTTCCCCAGAGCATCAGAAACCTCAGTTAACCTAAATAATAAAGAGTCTGCGCTGGCATCTAGTGGTCTGCCATGGAAATAGCAAGGGCACAATTTCAGCCAACTACCTAATCTATTTGCATCTGTTTGCATTAACCATCCTTTATTCTCCCAAGCACACACACTCATGAGCCTAATTGTTGGAGACTCATCTCTCGAAGAAATCAACAGTCCAGTCTTCACCACTCCACCCAGTGGTGCCAATCCAGAGCTCACAGCCTTGTCACCAGCCCAAGGGCTTCCTAGGGTCACATCGCTATAAAAGCACCTACTTTGGGATGAGGTGCAGGGGCAGGGAAAAGATGCGCCAGCAAGCTGGGCAGGTTTGGACCATGAAGTACACGTTCTGCATGCATGAGGGTTAAGTAGTAAAAGCAGTCTTGTGAAAGACTCCAGTGCCCTCAGGCAGAATTTGCCTTACGGATGGGGCCTGGCCACTTACCGTACTGCCCATACTGCCCAAGCGTGTAGGCGTACTTTGGGGAGTCATCGGTGGCAGGCACGTTGCTGCTCCGCAGCTGAGCCAGCGAGTGCACATCAAGGCACGTGTTCGTGTTCTCTGGCTGTTCTGCCTGTGGGCCCCCAGCCTTCCGCTGCAGCAGAGCACAGGCACAGTTAGATGGGAGATACTGGGGGGCACACAAACCAGTAACTGGTGCTTTAAGTCTAGGAACACGGTCCCGTGGTGTAATGGAGAGCACTCCAGACTCCAAATCCCAAGGTCGTGAGTTCAAGTCTCAGTGGGGACGGTCCCCTGGCAGTTCACATCTCGGATGCTCAGCAGGGTCAGCTGGTGCTGTGACAGTCCCGAGGACTTCACTGTCACTGTCCAAGCTCACTTGGCCGTGGCAAATGAACCCTTAGGACTTAAACGGAGGGGCCAGTTCTGCGCATGCTGTGCCTCACCTAAAAAATCCACTGCACAGGCTGGAAGGGAACATCCACGTGGGGAGAGCCCTTCCCAAATATTTGTTCGCGAAGTCTGGCCATACATACATATACATACAAGTCTAGGAACAACTTCTTCCCCCTTTGTGGAAAAAGCTTGCTTAGATCTAGGCTAATGGAGCTGACTGCTAAACGAACCCCATTCATTTAATCCTCACAAGCACTCAATACCATGCTGTGTCAGCCTTGAGCCAGGCCATAAACAACAGCTAACACAGTCTCCCTGCCACCGTTTGCTGAGTAGCTGTGAAACTTCCA
Organism: Pithys albifrons albifrons; assembly: GCF_047495875.1. Classification (NCBI taxonomy): domain Eukaryota; kingdom Metazoa; phylum Chordata; class Aves; order Passeriformes; family Thamnophilidae; genus Pithys; species Pithys albifrons. Next base: position 85,395,677 of record NC_092459.1, read on the forward strand.
GGCCCTTAAAGCTCATGAGAGCAAGGCCTAGAACCAAGTAATGCATGAGTGTGTGGGGGTGGTGGGTGAACAGTGCAAGTCTTCCAGCACTACAGAGACCAAGGAGATTTTGTAAACTCTTCATAAATAATTTGCTGCTTGAGCTATCTAAGCTGGTTCTGCTTTGTGTGAGAAGATGGACTACATGACTGACACAGGACTCTCCTAATGTATGTAATTCTCTTATAACCTTCACTCCAGCAACAGTCAGCATCATAAAACACTTCTACCAACCTGGAGAAAATTATCAGCCAATACTTACAGTCCCACACTTACAAACAAAGCCACTGTGATGACACTGCTGTTTTAGACATCTTCAGGGAGAAGGCATGTGGCCGTGTGGTGCACCTGAAGAGCCTCAGCAGTGAAAGGGATTCTACTTCCATGCTCACAGAAGAGAAAGGTTGTGAATTATTCTGACAGTGAGTCTCCCTCTTACCTTTGCATCTTCCAGTGCAAGTTCATTAAAGGCAGCTGAATCCAAACTGATTCCTTTTTCTTCAAGCATCAAGTCAATTAGATCGAGAGGGAATCCCAAATTCCCATAGAGAGACCAGGCTACTTCAGCTGTTAAGACAAAAAGGAGGACAGGACCTCTGTGTGAACAAAGATACCACAGGCATCCCAAAATTTGGATGGGACCAATCCAGTGTGTGCCTTGGTAACTAGATTCACCTGTGTTGTGTGCAGCTGCACTGGTAACAGGGAAGAGAAGCCATGCGGTTCTCGTATGGGATTGAGTATTAATGATGCTCCACAGCCCCATTGCTGCTAAAATACAGTGCAGCACATATAGAGCAGCACTGGTTGGGTTCTGTGCTGCTCCTTTCATCTGTGTCTTATAAGGATCTAGTTATCAGTCAATAAAGTAGCAAAGGAATGTTTCTAACTTGTCTGGTGCCTAGTTTGTTATGAGAACAAAGTATGAGAAAACAAGGGCAATCTGGAGAAAAAAGCAACATCTGCTTGTCTGCCTGGGGCTAGAAGGTCACAAAAGACATGTGAGGGAAGTAGACATCCACCAGTTTTAAATGCACTACTTGTGAGGACCTGGAGCAAACCATTTCTAAATGCAGCTTGTCAGAGGGAGACTCACCTGGGAAATTTGTGGAGGGCTCCATCTGCTGCACTGTCCGCTCAATGATGCGCCTCCCACGCTCGAGGGAGGACAGAAACGCGGCCTCGTTCTCATTGATGATATCCATGATCTGCCCCAGGATCAGAAGGGTTAGCCACAACACTTCACGGAGTTCCCCAGCTCAGCTCAGCCCTGCTCAGTCCACTCAAACCAAGTCAACCAGATTTTTTGTTCTGCAAGTATCCATCACAACACATCTCCAATGCACTATCAAACACTGCCAAAGTCATTGTGCCTTTCTGTCAAAGAAATATTGGCCATACACCTGGGGAAGGCTTTAAGTAGAAAAATGTTCTCTGTCAGACATTCATGTCTGTGACCCTACTACAATTGTATATCTGGAACAGCTAGAGAAGTTACTTGTCATAGCTGCTGTCAGCAGAAGCAATTCAGGACTAGCCTTAGATCACTAACCCACTTTAAACAAAGGGTACCCAGGCTAGGACAGGCTGTACTTGCACTCAACAAAAGAGCTACCATAGCTTTTTAAAAGAAACAGCTGCCTTACACCAGGACATGAAGTCCCTGGTAAGGACCTAGTTGAGTTCCCCCATGAAAATCTGCAACAGATACTTCTTCTGTCCGGCACACTTCAGTCCACCCCTGAGAACATGGTTATGGAGGAGGCTATGCAAACTCCTCCAGCTAAGTCCCAAGGAAGGGCTGACTTCCGCCCCTGAGAGCAGTGCCTCACAAAGATGGTGAGATGGAGGTTTCTCTCCAGGGGATCCCACATTGCTCACCTGGTCTGCATTCTTCACCAGCTCTGGATAAGCATCTCCCTGTGGAGTGAACCTCAGTTAGTGATAACATTCTCAGCATCTTCTTCAGGGGATCTTAGACCGTGCCACAAACATAGAGGTTTCTCAGGCAGGTGCATGTGAAGGGAGCCCCAGAGCACAGCTCCAGGGTCAGCAGTGCGGGGAAAGAATCACACATGGACCATCTCCTGCCTGTGTCCCTGTGACCAGCCTCTACTAGCCCCTGCACAACATCTCTAGGCAAACACGCCCATTCACAATAGGAAGATCAAAACAGGAAAAGAGCATTGTCTTTGAAAATGCTGTTAGTACTCATAGAGACCAATTTCAGATGGCTTTAACCAGATGCAACACCTTGGAAGTCACCATCAGCTACACACCTTGGAACTCCTTCACATCCTACACTGTCTCCTGACAGTGTGCAGGATGGCAGCATGGAGTTTAGTAGGACGTGTGATAAGCTTGAATCTTTTTCCCTCAAGGCAACAGTTTTACTCACCAGCACTTCTACTACAGTAGGCACCAGGGAGGCCAGGAGTCCAGGTGGAGCCTGAAGGACTTCAGAGCAAAAGCGGACAGCCCTGCGCAGGATCCGACGCAGCACCAGTCTGAAAAAAAGGGCAGGATTCATCAGACAGCCATGTGAGCATCCCTGCCCAGCTCCCACATCCAGCTCCCCCAGCTTCTCTGGTCTGATTCACCAACACAGGCCAGCTGCTCCCCACACTCAACACCCATACAAGGATGATTCTGCAGATTGGAACTCTTTCCATGCTCTCACCTTCCTGCCTTCCCAAAGCTCATGCACTTCCTATCTTGGGTGCACACCAGAACCTTTCTCCTGGCTGTCCATATTCCTTTCTAGACCTAACACCCTCCACCCCATGCCGTTTCCTTATGTCCTTACTCCGCTCCAGAGAAGCCTGGGTAGATGCCATCAGTGATGCACACACACAAGGTGCGCACATGATCTGCCACCACACGGTAGGCCGTGTTCACACGCCCAACATCAGCATCCCCAACCAGACCTTGGTATCTGGGCGCCCTGCAGCCCTACAAGAGAAGGTAGGGATATAAATTAGCATAAATTAATGGCTGCAGAAGTAGTAGTTTCAATACAAGAGGCATCCAGTCACACTTGACATCATGTTTCTCAACTACCTCTGAACCTTATGCATCTAAGATTTACTCATTAAATACTTCCACAGCATTAGAAGCCAAGACTTCTATACCTAATACAGGTCAGCCAATGCACTGGCACTGAGAAATTTAAGAAACTTGGGAGGAAAAATGGATCAGCAATGCCAATATTCCAGCAAATTTTCAACCTGGAATTCTCCCCAGTTTTTCTAGAATGTTGCTCTGAACCTGGCTGGACATAAATATGACATGTAGAGAAGGCTGAACCAGGCAAGCAGTCTGCATTCAAGGACCTTCCACTGAGCCATGTCTCTGAGCAGAAGCACCATTACCTTGTGAATGGCATCCAAGATGGGAGTAAAGAGATCTGTGTCATAGTTGGAGCGTTTGTTCTGCAGAACTGTCACCAGCCTTTCCAGACCCATTCCAGTATCCACGTGGTGCTCCGGCAAGGGAAGCAGATTCCCCTCCACCTCTCTGTCAACCAGACAGGAAAAATAAAGGCAAAAGAGAAGTAAGGGTCAGTTTCTGGGCAAATAAAAAAAAGGAGCAGGTAAATTGAAGAGAACAGGAGAGTGATAGGGGATGGATACAGTGGGAGACCCACCGAAAGGAAGCTCAGGGACAGGACTAACAGACAGCTGCCTTGGCACTGTCAAGCAGCCAGGATCCTGACCATCAGTCAGGATAGGCTGTAATGTAAGGAGAAAGGCCTGCCCTAACAGGGTCAAAGGCCTTCTTCTCCATCTGTAGGTTTCTCTGGGCTGCTGCAGACCTCAAGAGACCTCTGGAATGCAGCAGTAAAGTAGAACAGACAGCAAAGGTTGAAAAAGAACAGGGCAAATAAATCAAGGCGGACCAATAGCCGCACGGGAACATCACCCCAGCTTTCCTCTTGCTTCTGTATTGCCACCTTCTGGAAAGCGGTAAAATGTCTGAGAGTATACATATATGAGTTTGGAATCAAACAAGGGGGAAAGGCTCTGAAGTTCAGACAAGATGCCTGGTACCTGCTGTACTGCATGAAGACCAAGTTCCAGATCTCCACTACATCAGGGCTGCCCTGGTTCACCAGTGTTGCAGCATTTCTGCCACCGCCCACATGGTCATAGTGGATCTCTGTGCAGGGACCACAAGGACCTGTGTCCCCCATCTCCCAGAAGTTGTCCTTCAGTGGAAAAGGAAGCACGTGACTGGCAGGCACCCTGGAAAGGCAAACAACATAGGTGGAAAAGCTGAGGCAATACAACCAAAGCACAGAGCAGCCTAGATCACAGCAAAAGCTGGGAGGAATACTTTCTTCCTACTACAGACTCCATATGCAAACACATTAGAAATCTTCTGCTTCTGTTGACACAAAATTACTCTCCTTAGCAAGAACAAGCTGGGCCAAAACAGACAGGATCCTATTGTCTCCCCAGAATGACTGGCAAACACAGCCAGGCCTCTGCTGATGGAAACAGGCTCTCTACTGGGACTGTGGAGCACCTTCCTCCTTGGAGCAAAGGCAAGATCTGACCACAACAGACAAGATCGAACACGAACAGAGCTGGCTGCCCTGGGTTTAAAGACCACATAAAGCCTGGAACAAGCTTCCAAAACACAGCAGTGCTCTCTGCAATAGCTTCACCCCCTCACTGAAGCAGCAATTGCCAGCTTTCAGAGAACACACTCTCTGTAGCTCATGATGGGGAGAATGCATACGATTGAAGATACTTCTTCACACACTTCATCCAGGCCAGCCAGTGTCAGGCCCATAGTCCCCACAGTGATACCATCTGAGAATGAGCTAAAAGGTCTAGTGCCCTGGTGAGCCCAGCTGACTTGGGCTCTGACAAACCAGGAATGAAATGAGTTTTAAACAAAACATTTGGCCCCTACATCAATTAAGGATCAAATGGCAAACTGTGGAGATTGAAATGCCAGCAGCTGCTGCTCAAAACCTCTTCTCTAACACACTTACCCCAGGTGAAGCCATACATCCCTGCACTCCTCATCTGCGCTCAGCCCCAAGGTGGAGTCTCCACCAAAATAGGTGACATACAGGCGATCTCTGGGGATCTCGTAGACCTCTGTCAAGAGCTCCCAGGCCATGCTACATGCCTCCTCCTGAGCAGGTAGGGAACATAAACAAAGAATTGTAATCTAGGATGCATAGTGATGAAGGAAGGCTCTTTAGAATGGGAGTCAAACACCAAAGAAGTTAATTTCAGCTGCGGTTTCCCTTTCCAATTTTAAGGCATATTTGCAAGTGAAGGATGAGGGTCAGGAGCTCACAGCTGCCTGTGAAAAGCTGACATTCCTGAATTACTGGGAGACCTCCAGGATTACAGCATGATTTACTTCTATGTGCCTACCAGCAAAGTTACATGAATTACTTTTTTCCAAGCAAAAAATGTACTCACTAGCAAAAAGTTTCCTTTTCAGCTTTTCTAGTAATAAGCATAAAATGAACTGGTAACCTCTCTTCACTGTATTAAATGGTCTACACTGGCACTCTCACAGAGAATTTCCATTACTATGTGTTGTTCACAGCTTTGACAGGCTGAGTGCTTTGAGAGCCTGAAGGGCAAATTTAGTGATAGAACTCATCAGCAGACCACCTCTGCACCAAGCCACAGAGCTCCCAAGAAGCAATCTAGAGTGTACCAGTAATCCAGAGCTGCTGACAGCCCTACGGCACTACAGCGGAGCTCCAAAAGAAAGGCCTTGTTTCCCCCTGGAAAAGATTTGCTCCTATCACCTCACCTTAAAGTAATCCCCAAAGGACCAGTTCCCCAGCATCTCGAAGAAGGTGTGATGGTAAGTATCTCTGCCCACATCCTCCAGATCGTTGTGCTTTCCTCCTGCACGCACGCACTTCTGGCTGTTCACCACCCGTCGGTGCTGCGCCAGCTCACTCCGAGGGTGCACCGTGCCCAGGAAAATGGGCTTGAACTGGAAATGAGAGACACCCGCTACTGCCAGATGCCACCCAGAGCGGGGGGCTATGCCTGGGGCTCCTAACACACACCCACAGAACGGGCCACGTTGGAAGGGACCACCGCGGGTCACCTGGTCCAACCTCCCTGCTTAAGCAGGGTCGTCCTAGAGCACATGGCACAGGATTGTGTCCAGACGGTTCTTGAATATGGACAATAGAGGAGACACTACGGCACTACGAGGGGCGACCGGGAGGGCAGTGGCGTGGTCAGCGCAGGGCACGTCGGACACCTCGGTGCCAGGGGGCAGCTGGCGGCGGGCTGTGCTCCGCTGGGGACGCGGAGGCCCCGGGAGCGGGCGGCGGGGCCGTGCGGGAGCGGGGCGCGGCGGCAGCACCTGGTTCATGCCCGCGTTGACGAAGAGGAGTCGCGGGTCGCCGCGGGGCCGCACGGGTGCCGAAGGCAGGCGGTGGTGGCCATGGCGCTCCTGGAAGAAGCGCAGGAAAGCGGCGCGGACCTGCCCCGCCGGCGGGCAGGCGGCAACGCCGCGGCGAGAGCTGCAGGGCACGCACCACGGCACGGCCAGCAGCAGCCGCCGCCGCAGCCGCCCGGCTGCAGCCATAGAGCCCACGGGCGGAGCGGGGCGCAGGGGCGCCCGGAAGGGACCGTGCGGGGGCGGTGCCGGTGGGGCGGGAGGCAGAGGAGCGCGCGGGATGAGGGAATAGCGCCGCGCCCGCCGCCCCGATGGCTCCTGCGGCGCACGCGCGGGCTCGGTGGGCCGGGCGGGGCCGCGGTGTCTGTTCCGTCCCGTACGAGCGCCGTCACTGCCGCTGCCGCCATCGCTCCCCGGGGCAGCCATGGCCGTGCGCGGAGTGCCGCGCCTGGTCTGGTGCCTCCGCCGAGTCGGGGCCAGCTGCGACTGGCTCCTGCTGGAGGCCGGCACGCAGGTGAGCCGGGCAGGGCCCGGCCGGGCTTCTTGCGGGCCCCTCGGAGCGGGCGGGTGGGTGGCCGAGGCGCCGCTGTCGGCGCCGCTGGCCCCGCTCGGGCTGAGCTCTATCGCGGCCGGCTGCGCCCGGGGCAACGGGTGAGCGGCGCTCGGAGCACTTTGTTTCGGGGGTCTCGTTGTTCCTTACGGCGCTTCCCAGGAGGAATAAGCCCCTTTCATCGAGCAGCCGTTCGTGGCCGCTCGGAGGGGCGGCCGGGCAGGGCAGGGCTCGCCCACCCCCCGCGGGGCGCCCCGAGCGGGGGTGTTTCAGCCCCGGCAACGCGCCAGGAGCGCAGGGCCGGTCCAGGCGCCAAGTCGTCGGTTGTTATTATATTTAAACTCTTATGTCGTGTTTAGATAGGAGTTGTTTGGGCGACAGTAACATAAGTGCGCACGGGGGTGGAGTTCATAGTCTATTTAACGAGGTGATGCATTGGCGAGGTTAATTAAGGCATTGTACTTGTGCGGTTTAAGGCGTTCAGGTGTAAAAGAGGCCTCGTTTTAAATTTGTTTTGGTCATGTTTCGATACAGTGCAGGAATAATCTTTTTTCAGCTTTTGTTTTTTAATCGAAAAGCCCAAATGGGCCCTTGTGCTCTTTTCCTTAAACTCAGCAGGTGAACATGTGTGTGGTGAGGATGGGGCAGTGTAAGAGGATTGCTGTTTTGGTGGTCAAAACCAGGCGGGTATGGGTGACGCTGTGGCCAATTCCTTCATGGTCACGAACTGCAGAAGGTGCCCCTCCGACCTCTCTTTTCAGTGCTAGCCAAGTCTTTAAGGAAACGTATAGTTTTGTTACTTTCCCATCATGGATTCGAAGCCCTGAGGTGTGCAGGTATGCTCAGTGAAGGACTGGAGTTAATACATCCACAGAACTTGCAGTCAGGGCTCCACTGAGTGCAGACAAGCCAGTTCCAAATGTTATTGCTCCAGTTGTCTACATGGCACTTGTCACAGGCAGCAGGAGGGCTGACAGCATCAGAGCAAAACCACTTTCACTGGGAATATAACTCATAATTATAGGATATCCTGAGTTGGAAGGGACCCATTAGAATCATGGAATCCAGCTTCAAGCCCTGCACAAGACAGCCCCAAGAATCACACCATGTGCCTGTGAGCATTGTCCAAACGTTTCTTGAACTTAGACAGGCTTGGTGCTGTGACCACTTCTGTTCCAGAGGGCATGCCTGAGGCATGAGGATGTGCTGTGACATAGTGCTGGTGCTGCTGTGGACATCGCTGAACTCCTGCAGGCAAGCAGTAATGTCTTGTACCCCTGTTTGCTAAATGAGCTTGATTCAGGGGAAGTTTTGTGACTGGCCCCACTTGGTCTCACTCATAGTGGTGTGTGAGGCCTTCCAGATGGATGTGACTGGGCCCTGAGGATCATTCAGGTGGCTAAGGTACTTCTGTTGCTGCTCCAGGGGCAAATGCAAAGCTGATTTTATGTGCGAGTCCACACGAAGTGAGGACTCTTCATCTGAGTTTCTGTACCTCTTAGATATGCAATCCACATTGAGAGAACCCTAATATATATGAAGCATTTAAGAGGAAGGGACTAAGGTGATTTAGTTTGCTTTTGTCATCTTAATTTGTTTCCTTGCATTTAGCTGGGACATTGGAGTCTGAGTTCTGGCTTTAAACTCAAGGTGAGCTGTGCTCAGGTAATGTGCAATGCCCACATGAATAAGGAAGGTGTGCAGAGGAGACAGTAGAGGGAGAGAGAGCAGAGGTGTGCTTTAAATGGCAGTCTGCAATTAGATGAGGTTTAATAAGATACGTGAAATGGTACAATTAAATTATGTCACTTCTTGGAGAAGATATTAGAGTGTAATCATATTGTTTAGATAATTTTCATTACTGATTATGAGCTGCATGTAGCTTAGATTCTGAGCCATAAGATTGATGGTGTGATTTACAGAAGTATCATGCATTTAGGGCAATGTTGTATGTGCACTTTTTAATGGCAGTTTTCTGGGCTATTTGTTTCTGCCGCCAGAAAAGGAAGAGCATAAGAAGTAATCTTGAGACTCAAAACCGTAGTGTTGGTTTGAAGAAATGGTGTTTAGTTAGTTAGTGACTAAGGTGGGACACAGATTGATTGTGAGTGGCCTTGAGCAGCTTTGTTGCTGAGGAAAGATGTCCATTACACCTTATGAGGTTCTTGAGGCTGTAATGTACCTTGGAGAAGTCCAATTTTCCTCAATGAAAGAGAAAGATAATGCTTAAAACTTTGTAGGTTTCTATTTTCTATGTACTCTTGAATTTAAATGCAAAAAAAAAAATCATATTATGCCAGATTCTCAGGAAGTAGCTATAGGATGCTACAGTTTTGCTATACCTAAACTGAAATGACAAAGCTGACATTTACCATGCTGTTGGTGATTGCAGTTACTAAACTACTTTATTTTTAGGTAACTATAGGCCGAGGATTGGATATCACGTACCAACTGGTGTCAAAAACCTGTCCCTTGATGATCTCACGTAAGCACTGTGTTTTCCAGCAGAATGCAGAAGGGCAGTGGACTGTCAAGGATAACAAGGTACAGAGACTGATTGAAGATCTTGTACTCTGAGATTGATTGAAAAGAATGCCTTGTTTGGGATTAAGAAATGTATGAGCCATGATATAGTATGTTGTCTTGCCTGTTGTGGACTTTGTTCAGGAATTTTCAGGCTGCTGCAATTTGGATGCAAATCGTATTACTTTCTGGATATAGATTCACCTTTTAGTTTAGCCTTTTTCAGACCATTATGGCCTTGTCACAGGCACTTTGCAGTCCGTGAACCTATTTTGTGTTGCTTTCTTAAAAAAAATCCTATGAATTTTTGGCCTAGGATTTTATCCTTTCAAAAGGATTATGTTCTTATGGTGCTAATGAAAGAATAAACGAAACTCTTTATTGTAGTGACACAATTGCTTTAAGAAGAATCTATTCTTCAACAAGAATCTGTTGTTAGAAAAGGTATGCTTTGTGTTGTTTAAATGAGTTTCTCCTGAAAGTTCTTCTCAGCTGATTAGAATAGAATGTTGACATCAGAGTCATCACCCAGGGCTCACAGTGACCTGTTTTTTGTATTGTGGTCTTGCCACATTCTCATTTGGACTGAAAACTGTAAAATCAATCTGCTTTAAAAACTGGTGGAAGAAAAATGTTCTACACATCATGCAGATTTGAAGGATGTTTGAGTCAACAGCAGATGATTCAGAAAGGAATGGAGTGGCTACAACTAAGATTGCACTACTCTTTAAACAAAACTTTCTTGTAGTGCATGTACAGTCTTACGGCATGATTGGAAACACCTAGGATAGAGTAACTATTAACATGTCCTCTTTGTTATCGCTGTTACCAGTCGGTGAAGTTGTTTCATTGTATCTCTTTGAGATACAGTTCCCACTGATTCTGCAATTCACTGTGAGCACAAATCAGTTTTGCTGATTTGGAAAACTACTTCTTGAGCTAGCTTAGTGTCTAATTTTCAAACCTTTTTTATGCTTTGAACATTATCTCTAGAACATTTTCCTTCTTCCTTATATTTTCCTTATATTTATGGTGAACTATCTCTGTTTCCTTTAAAGAGTACAATCAAGGTTTTTTGTGTGTGTTTTTTTTTCCCTGGAATTTCAGGTGACATTAATTGTCAAGAATAATTACTGCAGTGTTCTGTGTTCTTGACAATGATCTATTCTGGAGTTGTTTTATTGCATGGTTCTTATTTCCAATGCATTTGTGCAGTTTTTCTGCCCGGAGTTCATTCTTTTCCTTGTACAGAAGTCCATATGTTAAAATGTTGCTCTTAGTACCTGTACATAAAATCTGTAATTCAGGAATAATGCACAGTAAATAATAAAATGCAGCAACTAACAAATTAAACACTCAACCAATAAATTGGATATTGTAAAGTTTATTTAAAGAGGTGGCTTGTTCTGACTGCAGCACTGAAGAGGCTGGCTGTGTTTACAGTTGCCAGAAATAACTTGGAGAGGACTTGGTAACTACATATTAAATTTTGCTGATTCTGTGTTTATTGGCAGAGTCTAAATGGAGTCTGGCTTAACAAACAGCGCCTGGATCCATCAAAAGTCTATCCTATTGCTGAAGGAGACCGTATTCAGTTGGGAGTACCTTTGGAAAACAGAGAGACTGCTGAATATGAGTATGAAGTAATTAAAGAGGAGTGGGAGAAAATTAGGCCCTTTTTAGCCCAAAGAAGTGACCTGGGGAAAGCTAAGGCTTCAAGAACTAAACGTAAATTTAGTTTGGAGGAATTGGAGATACCTGGATCAGAAGGCCCTTCAGACTCCAAATGCAAAAGAGACAGAGTGTCCTGTGACAATGAGCCTTTGGATGACTCATGGCAACGGGTAGAAGAGGCCAAACTGTTAACAGAGAAGATGGATGTCAAGCTGCCTTCTCCTGGACCAAGTGAGAGAGGTAGCGGTACAGTGCACAGTAGCCCTGTTCGCTCCAAGAAAGCTGTGCCTGTCCCACATAAGGATCAGAAAGGCTCTGGTCTTACAGAGTCATGGACTGGCTTGAAAATGCTGAGGAAAACTCTAGTAGATGTAATGAAATTAAAGGTCAAAGTGCAGGAGAAGCAGACAGCAGTTCTGAATGTGAAGCAGAAGCGTAGAAAGTGTGCTCAGAAGGAGATCCTGGTAATGGAGCAGGAGCTGCAGGAATTGCAGGACCAGCTATGGATGGAACAAGAGCATCAGCAGCAGCAGGTGGAAGAGCTGGAGAGGACATTCTGTAGAGAGCAGCAGCAGCTAGAGGTATAATGGTGGTAATCATTTTTTGCCTACGTCTTCATTTTTATGGAATCCAAAATAGCTCTTGAACTATACAGTAACAGAAATTGTGTTTGTGTGAATTACCCCTGTTAAAATTTTCACGGAAGTACTTAACTTCTGGCACATATACCGAAAGAAAGTGTGGAAACAGAAGAGATTTGGTTGTATGGGGAATTAGGAATAAGAACCAAAGTAAAGCATTTCAGTTGGTAAAGAAGCTTGCTTTTAAATAAAAAATGAAAAGTCTCTGTCTGATCTCCTGTGGTTACAAAGAGGACAAGTTGAAAAGTATTCACTGTAAGTGTGAATTTCTCTTGATATGTGGCTGAAATAATGTCCAATTTGCATGGTACATCCATTCCCTTTTCAAGCAATGAAGTATTACATGCCTTAATCCTTGTAGAGAGGGAAATTTTTTCTTTTCCTACTTTGAAAGAAACCTTTCATGCAATTCATATCTTCAAGCAGTATGTGTATGTTGATAAATAGCTTTTTAGATAACAAACTGAAATTTGCTGAAGCTCAGACCACTGAAAATCTGGTTTAAAGAAAGTAAGAATTGATCTTGGAGTGAGTTTAATAATTTATCAGTTACTTCCTTTAAAGTCTGCTGCTGGAGGCAAGATACCAGTATCAGAAGTACAGAGAGTGTCGAGTTAGGCACAGTGTGAAGTTCAGCTGGAGCTTTAGGTATGTCCGACCTCTTTGGATGTGCTCAAAGACAGAGTTGCAGCTTTTAGGCTGTTGCTGACCTCTTTGCTTCTATGAACATACTGGTGCCTTTAGAGCTGGAATACTGTGGAGGTGCTCCAAATATGTAACTGTAAATTACATATCCATTTTAACTCTTGATAATAAATGATAGCTCTAATTTCTCTTGTACAGTAGAGTGGGATATCTCAGGGTTTGTTGAAAGCCAGTATTCTTTCTTTAAACATATTCTCTAAAGAGAGTGTGCAGAGTAGTAATTTTCTGGTTCTTACTTTCTTCAAGTTTTTTTCTTCTTTTTTTGTCCCACTTCTTACCCCACCCAGGGAGAGAAGGGGCAACATGGAGAAGAGAATCTGAAGGAGCAGCTGGCCCAGGTCCTGCAAGAGGCAAGTAGTTATGAGTTTAGGTTTGGTCTAACCTTTTTACTCAGATATTCAAATCTTTCTTACTTTTTGTGGCCTCTTGATAGAAGATAAGGACTTTGCCTTAGGGTGACTGTAAAATATAACTGAAATGAAAGAGTAACCTGAGAGAGGGAATGCAAAGTGCAATGACACTGGGAAGGTCATAAAGAACTGGCACTACATTCGAATTTTGAGTTAAGGGTAAACTGCCTTAATACCTCAACTCGAGGTGCTGGAGTGGGTCCAGAGAAGAGCAACAAGGCTGGTGAAGGGACTGGAGCATAAGTCCTATGGGGAGAGGCTGAGGGAGCTGGGGTTGTTTAGCCTGGAGAAGAGGAGGCTTAGAGGTGACCTCAGCACTGTCTAGAACTACCTGAAGGGAAGTTCTAGCCAGGTGGGGGTTGGTCCCTTTTTCCAGGCACTCAGCAATAGGACAAGGGGGCATGGGCTCAAGCTCTGCCAGGGGAAATTTAAGTTGGGTAGCAGAAAAAAATTAGGGTGGGGGATTCCCCATCCCTGGAGGTTTTTAAACTGAGATTGGATGTGGCACTGAGTGCCATGATCTGGTAAATGGACTGGAGCTGAACCAAGGGTTGGACTTGATGATCTTGGAGGTCTTTTCCAACCCAATCGGTTCTATAATTCTATGATTCTATATGTTGCTCTTTTAGGAGATTAAGAGAAAGGAATATTCTGGACCTTATGACTATGAACATGTATATTTAGTAAGATAGCTTATAATGGCACTCATAACTTTTGGGATGGTATTGTTACAGCATCATGCTTTGATGGAAGAACTGAGCCGTAGTAAAAAAGATTTTGAGGAGATAATTCGTGCCAAGAATAAAGAACTGGAAAAAACAAAGGTAAGGAATAACTGAATTCTCAGTTTTATTCATAAGTTAAAAGTTATATGCTTCAGCAGTGAAGGTGGTTTAGTTAACATTTGTCTTGACTCTGCCTGGCCTCCCGTAGTACAAAAGTTCTGTGTTTTGAGATGCAGCTGATTCTGGTTCCCAGGACTGGGGGAGAATGCACCTTGCCGTGTTCATAAACTAGTGTTGAACAGTTGTTGCTAGATCTTTCTCAAACATAAAGAAAGCCCAGAGCTGTGTATCATGCAGAAGTGCGCCCATTGCACCCTTTCTTTAAAAAACAAAAAACAAACAAACAAAAACCAGACCAAAACCAAGAGAAAAAACCCAAAAGTGTTTGAAAACTGAGGTTCTTAATTATCAGTTAAAGTGCATTCAAGTAAAACTGCAGTGTGACAGCAGTTCTATAAGGGAGTGTAGGACTGTAGCAACATGGATGTTGAATAATGAATAAGCTACATTTCTTCCTGCCCTTGACACAAGGTGGTGAGTGGAAAATAATTAAGGAGATTCTTTCATGTGTCTTACTCTTGGAAATTATCACATTATCCACCTCTGGCAGTTTGCTTTTTTTTCATGTAATCTTTGAAACCCTGTTGCTGTTTCAACTGTAGCTTTAATTGGAAGAATTTCTCTTATTTTTAGAAGATAAAGAAGGTACCTAGCCTAATCAGCCTAATCGAACTCCAAACAACAAAAAAACACATTACTTAGATGTTAAATACAAGTAAGTGTTTTTAACTTTCATGCTTCATTTTTTTAACATTTCAGGTGTTTTGTCTGTTGGGTGTTTTGCCTTTTACATCAGTGTGCTGGTTTGAAAGTAAACCAGCTGGAGAAATGAACACAACTAAGGGGAGATTACAAGTCAGAGCTACAATTTACTAAAAAGATGACAATAAATACAATGATACAGTATGATTTTCTACTTCTACTACCTGTCTCTGCACATGTGCTTCCTGGCAATATTATGTTGAGTAAAACCTTGTTCTTTGTTGATACACGACCATATGTAAAGTAAACAATCTTCTGTGGAGGGAAAGGACTTCACCCGGCAAGCCTATGAGGTTTATGGTGAAGACATTTTTTTACACACTGCACACAGTTTATGTAGGGTTAAAGCTACATCCTGTTGGCTAAATTGAACTTCACACCACCAAGCCACAAACTTTAATTGGTTATAATCCATATCTCACAAGTCCAATGTTTAGATGAACTCCTCATCCTTGATGTTTTCAGGTGCTTCTCTGGAGTCCTGTGTGAAAGTTGAAGTGTTCAAATGAGAAACTTCTGGGGAGTCACTGAGAGCTCCCAGGGAGTGATTTCTCCTTTAACAATCAATGGCAGCTCTGGCCTTGCTGCTTCTTAGCTGATTCTGCTCCAGTCTCACGGAGTTGATGCAGGCTGGATTGCTCACATGCCCATTTTCTGAAAGAAATCCTTCAACACATATGTACTTTTCTACTAGGAGGAGAAGGAAAAGGTGAGAGCCCAAAAAGAGGAGGTGCTGAATCAGATGAATGATGTGTTGGAGAATGAGTTGCAATGCACAATCTGTTCTGAGCACTTCATCGAGGTATGTTTAAACCTTTATGGGTTTGCCAGTAAAGAAGAAACTTGATAAACTTTCCCTAGTTGTATTAAAGTAATATTTAAGCCTATTTCTTTACTTCACTAGTTTAACAGTCCCATCAGAACCACAGTGAGTTTTTCTGGGAAAGGGTTGATCCAGAAATACATTCTGTCTGTTCTGACTTTTCTGGACAGAAAATTCAGCTTTAGTATTCCTACTTGCATAGACATGAGTGCTTAATGCTAAGATCCATATAAGCTTGGAGCACTTGTGTGGGTTTTTGGTGCTCTGAGTTGCTGCTGACAAGCCTGCTTGGGGAGGAATTGTTTTGTAGTGAACCTTACTTTAACTGGACTAGAATGGGACTGTTTCAGGTTCAGATATATGGAGAGCATAGATCAATCAAGTCCTGAACCATTTATATTGTTCAGATAAACTGTTTCTTGGAGAAATTGGCCTGTTTCCATTTGATTGTAGAATTGGTAGGTTGTGCCTGACATGGAGACTGTTGGTTTTCTTGTTTTGCTAGAACTTCAGTTTCATTACATTCATTTCTACTATGGAGAAACCTGATGTTTTAGTCTTGTTATACTGGCTTAAGAGCTAGCTCAGATTTTAATTTCTGGTTTCTCAGTAATTTAAGATGGTATACTGCAGTATCTGAGTTTTTTTATAATTTACCCTTTTTGAATTGGAGAAACTTGTATTAGAATTAATTCATTTTGTCTGTTTCTGGCATGCTGTGACTTACAGTGACTTCATTAACTGACTTGTAAAACTGGCCTGCCCTCTAGTACAGCAGAGTTTGTGTGTGTAACCCCTACAAAGGCTAAAGAAAAGGGGCCTTGGGCTCTTCCATCTCTTTCTGTGTAGGAAGCATTCACCTGATATTTCTCTGTCTTCAGTATGTTTTTTTCTTTCCAATGCTTATGTGAGCATGCTGTGACCAGTGTCCTTGCGCTGAATTCCACAGGCAGTCACTCTGAACTGTGCACACAGCTTCTGCTCCTACTGTATCGATGCGTGGATGAAACGTAAAGTGGAGTGCCCTATCTGCAGGCAGGAGATCAAATCAAAGACGCGCTCGCTGGTACTGGACAACTGCATTGACAGGATGGTAGAAAAACTGGGTGTGGAAATGAAAGAGCATCGCCTGACCCTTATCAGAAGGCGGAAAGGTGAGAGGTGGGTGGATGTGGCATGATGAGTACAATCTTTATTCCATCTATTTTGTACAACTTTCTTTGGCACCTATATACCAAGAAGATGCTCAGGAAATGCAGCAAAACCACTCAGAAAGACTGAACTTTCTTGAGTAACTAGCTTTACTGCACAGTAAAATAAAATTAATAAAACATTTGGAAAAAGACTTCAGTATGAATTCCACAGTCCAGTGGGACAACTTAATTTGACCATGCTAAAGGTGACCCTTTAGTGATCGAAGAGATCACTAAATAAAAGCAAAACTACATGGAATGGAAAGGGCAGTCCTGTGGTGTAAAGGAGAACACTCCAGACTCTGAATCTCAAGATCCTGAGTTTGAGTATCAATGGGGACAGTCCCCCGGCAGTTCAATGCCTCCCTGCCATCCCATCCCATCAGATCTCGGATGCTCAGCAGGGTCAGCCTCGGTTAGTATCGGGTGCTGTGACAGTCCTGAGGACTTCACTGTCACTGTCCAAGCTCGCTCGGCCGTGCCAGATGGACCTCAGGACTTAAATGGTGGGGCCAGTTCTGCGCACGCTGTGCCTCACCTAAAACATCCACTGCACAGGCTGTAAGGGCACACCCAGGTGGGGAGAGCCTTTCCCAAATGTTTGTTTGTGAAGTCTGGCCATACATACGTACATATGGAATGGTCCTTGAAAAATTTGCTAGGCAATTTTGATTAAATTACTGAGTACATAATTGCAAAAATTCAGCAGAGCAATGCCTGATGAGAAGCTCTGAATTCTCTTCCGTGTGGTAGATTTATGTAGGAAATCTCTGAAAGGGACATTGGTATTTCATGTATGGCTAAAGTGGCAGCTGCTCTGCTGTTTATTTTTGTAGAATTAAAGCTACTGTGGCTTAAAGGCATAACATCTTACCTAGCTATAGCTAAAAGACTGTGTATGGTGGAGCTTTAAGAAAACTCCAGTATGGGCTATTCTTATTCTGCTTCCTTCTTCCAAATTTGTTTCTAGAGCACTTGACACTGGTATCTAGGTGCTGAAATGTAGACATCTTTTCTTGCTACTCCTTAACTAATTTCTATTGCTGTGTTCCCTCAAGTGATTGTCTTGTTCTCTCTTCATAGAGGTGAGGGCACGATCCTTAATTTTGCAATCTGTTAAGCCTTTTACTTAACGAAAGAAAGGTGCTTTTGAAACATTTCAGATGCTCCATGGTGACATAGAATGACATTGCTAAGCAGTGCTAGTTAAAGCCTGAAATTAAAACCTGTGTAACCATCTCAAGAAATGCTGCACTGCCCAGAGACTGCCCAGCTCAGCTTCACTAATTGCTTTTCCCTCTGCAGAGCTGACACTGGTCTTGTGCAGTGTGCACATGGGCAGAGTGTGCCATAGCCCTCCTGAAGTGTCTCATCAGATAGCTAGTGGGAACTGGCTGCAGTGGTGCCTTCACTGGAGTCCATGGTATGCTAAACCAATGGTCTTCATCCTTGTTTGAACAAAAAGAAAATAAGCTCATAGCCTACCTTCATAAAACACTATCAGTAGGAAATCATTTAGCTTAACTGTGACACACTTCAGGAGGAAGGTTAAATGGTCTCTGTGCCATCTTTTTTATTCTGTGATGGAAACATTTTGATTGAGATAACCATGTGTCTATTTAAAATTAATTCCTAAAGAATAAACCTGTTGGAAGAGGAATAGTGATGCAAGTGGCACTTAAGAAGCTATCAGAGCTTCCCAAAAAACGTTTCCAAGAGCCTTGGTAGAAGGGGCACCAGAAGGACAGCTTTCAGTCTTAAATGTATGAAGGTTTGGATGGGGCTGTAAGTGTCCTGAACAACCATTATTTGTGTGAGAGCTCCTTCACCACATTTTATTCCTTCCCTCTTTCTTACCTGTTAGCCAAGGCACTGTAATAGCCATTTTCATCAACAGTTGTGTGTGTGCCTGTGAGGGGATAGAGAATGTCTCCTCATCGCTGTTATCTTAACAGGAAAAGACATACAGAACACTTTAGAACACTTAAGAAAAGAAACAAACAAAAAAGTCCAACCCTTTGTTCTTTTAATGCTGAAAACTGAAAAGAAAAAGGCCTATTCCCTGCAGCTTGAAAGACCTTTTGCAAACTACAGTGAGAGGCTAAAATATAGTTTCAAAGAGAACTAGTAATTAGCACTTGTGGGCCCAGCAGTCACAGCTAACTTTTGTATCTGTGTGTTTTGAATGCAGAGAAACAGAACGTGATGGTGAAACCAGCCACAGGCAATGACAACGGTGTCGCTTCATCCACCTACTCCATCTTGTCAATAAGCAGTTGTGACAATGATGACTCTGAGGAGGATTCTCACTATAATGAAAGCTACTGTGTTATCTGAACACTGTTACTGCAGACTCACTTGCCTGTGTGTGCCCAGAACCAGCATAATGGTCTTTGGTTGACTGCTGCTGGAGGAGCGGACTGGACACATGGAAGGAGAGACTCTGTGAAGAGGCTGGAGCTAAGAACTAGCAGCATTTGGAAGAAGAACCTACCTTGTTTTTTGAATGAATGTACAGAAGCTTGATCTCTAAAACAAAATTGGAGTTGTGAGAGAACAAACTGCCATCATGCTAACTAGTTGATATAGAAACCCTAAACTTCCACCATAGCTTGTGACCCTCTTGGTGTAATGTAGTTTTTACTGCATTGTTGCCCTTTCCTTAGTGAATGACATGTTTAAATGTGTACATCAGCTTCCCTTATTTCAGGCAGCAGAGGGAATGGCCCAAGCTATTTGAGAACTTGGCTATCCACACTGGCAGGCAGGAGATACATATATCAGGAAAAAGTGCCAATATGGGTTTTCCTCTTGAATTTCCCATGGCAGCTAGAGTCAGCCCAGGCTGTTGGCAGTAAAGGTGATAAAGGATGGGTTATGGACCCTGTTGGCTGTAAGTGCATTTTAAGCTGAGCTGCTGGTCATCAGCTCACTCTGTTTATATAATTGATTTTCTGTTAGGTGGGGATGGAGGAGATTCTATCTTCCAGCGAGTGCTTTTTTTGTGTAGTGTCTTTGGATTGTTCCCTCTTCAGGCTTTTGCATACAGGATTTTAGAACTGGGAAGCAGCACATCCAAAAATTATTAGCAGTGACTTCAGAAACATAGTCAGCAGCAGAGAAGAACCTCTGCGTCTTCAGAAGTGCTGCTCTTCAAATGATTGAAATGTCCTGTTGCAGGGTAGGAAAGCAGCATCTGTAGGCAGCATCCACAAGGCACAGAATCAAGCACTTAGGTTTGTTGTTTACAAAAACATTGCTATTGAGCTGTAGGTTGTACTACCCTCACAGAAAATCACTCTCCCTAACAGACTGAGCAAGTCTTGCCTCATCCTATCATGTATTTGTCTGTCAAGTTCTGTTTTCCAGTGGCTTATGCTTTTGACTTAGCTGTTACATGGAGAGGACTCTTATAGAGAATGGGGAAGCCCTTCTCATCTGTAATACATCTTTGGCTATTTGGATGTACTTTTTTCTTTTGTGTTTATTTGAATTAAGAATGAAAAAATATAAATCCATTTCTTCTTTAGTCTTCCTTTGTGCAGCCACTGAGATGAATGTCTTTCTCCCAGTTGTCTTTCAATTTTTTTGAGAAAACAGAGACTCTCTCATTTAATGACTTGCTTCATGTTTTGATTGCTGTAAGTGGTATGAGTGCTATAAAGTTATTTGAAAGACTTTTGTACTGAGGAAGTGATAAAAGACTGTGACTACCCTAATGCTGCTTTAGTAGCTATAAATCATACCTCTTACCTTCTTCCACTGAAGAAAGATCTCATTAAAAGGTGCATGAATGATGATGCTGTCCTAAGGATGTAGTGCATTCTGGTAGATTGGATCAGTAGGACTTAAATAGGGGAGGCTTGATCTGAGGGCCTGGCAACGTGCTTAAAATCTTAGTGTAAGATTTCTTTTGTGAAGGAGACATTATGTCTTGCACATTCTTCTTTCTCTTTTAATATTTCACTTTCTCTGCTCTTGAAAGTTTCTTTTGTGAAAATGTGCTTTCTAGGATGTGCAAGTGAAGAGTGTTCCTCAAAATGCTCATGAAATAGGCAGACATGAAACAGGCATTCCCGATGAAGAGAAGTAGAAGAAAAACACTCTGGGCTACCTAGGACTGTAAATTCTTCTACTGTGTGTATCTTCCATGTTGCTGTGCTTTTTTTGCTCATTTTATTTTGTGAAATATATATTTATTTTATTATGTTGGTGTTTATGCATATTGTAGATGACGGTGCTTCCCCTGGTAACAGAATGGTAATCTCTGATACAATGTCTGAGTGTATCCTCTTTTCACTATAACATGAAGAATATAAGTGGTATACCAAACCATTCCCACTCTCATTGGTAGATGCAGAGTGTGTAAAGGTCGACAGAGAGAGGTTAAGTAAAAATACTATTTACTTGCAAAAGCTTTTCAGTGACAAAAGCAGACCTGTATTTCTAGCAGTGTCCTTTGGTCTAAATTGAGGATCCTTTCTTCTACATGATTGTACATCTGAACAGCCCCTTGGAGATGTTATGTCCTGAACCATTACCTGTCTTGGGATCGCATTAAGTGCTTCCAGAATTCAGGTTACAGCTGAGCTAGTCACAGTTGATGCACAGCAGGCTTGCTCCTTTCCCTTGGAAGACAGCTGTCAGGTAGCATGTTAGTCAAGCACTTTTGGAGCTATACATTGTCCAACATCATCAGATGATACTTGGTGAGGAGTGCTAATGGACTGTGAAAGGGGACCATCATAGAGGGATATTTAACTCATGCAGATATATATGGGCGTTCCCGTGGTGTAAAGGAGAGCACTCTGTTCTCTGAATCCCAAGGACCTGAGTTCAAGTCTCAGTGGGACCGTCCCCTGGCAGTTCAATGCCTCCCTGCCATCCCATCCCGTCACGTCTCGGATGCTCAGCAGGGTCAGCCCCGGTTAGTACCGGGTGCTGTGACAGTCCCGAGGACTTCCCTGTCACTGTCCAAGCTCGCTCGGCTGTGGCAGATGGACCTCAGGACTTAAATGGTGGGGCCAGTTCTGCGCACGCTGTGCCTCACCTAAAAAATCCACTGCACAGGCTGGAAGGGCACACCCACGTGGGGAGAGCCCTTCCCAAATCTGCATTCATGAAGTCTGACCATACATACGGAGTCCAAGATCAACCTGACAATCGTGTGTGAGAAAAATCTACTGCATGAGTATTTGGTGAGCCTGCTGCAGTGAGCTGTGGGAGCTTCAGACAATGTTTATTAAAGAAGCCCTGGTGTTGAGGTGCAGAAAGGACACCTTTGCTTTTTAAACTCCTGAGAGCAGCCTAGGTGCATCTGGATACAATCCTAGCCCCAGGCTTTGTCAATGGTTTTCGTGTAAAGGATTATATAGGTGTAATTGAACCATTACAGAACTTTGTCCCACAGGATTAAGGATGGCCAACCAGATATATATGTGATTTATTTTAATAAATAGACAAAAACATCCTAATCAGAGTTATTTACTACACAGTATAGAAACTAGAACAACTATTATAATGCACTACAAAGCAATATTGAAGGAGTTGTGTTAAAGCAATTGTATTAAAGCTAGCAAAACCAATTATTAAGAAAAGATTTATATTACCCATATCAACGACCATGGGCACATCTCTTTTGCTCAGCCTTAAGGAGTAACCTTGAAGGGTGACTTCACTCAAGGGAGGAATCTCCACCCATACACTCCAAGAAGGGGTATGTTAGAATACCTCCTGTTAAAATGTGGGACTGGGCTTTTATAGTATAAAGTGATTGACTGTCAGTCATATGTTTCCAGGCCAGCTGTGTCAGCTCAGTGGCTTTAGATAAGTTATCAGTAGTATCACTTGTCTATTCCTTTATCTGGAGACTTCACCAGGTTTAGCACACCTTCATCTCACTATCAGGATGTTTAACTTTGGGTTTGAGGAGGCAGGCTGGATTCAGCATTAGTCAACACCAAAAGCAGCATGATGACCCCTTCTTCATTTACCGCTGACAGCTTTGCAAATTGGGCGTTGTTTGAATAGTTTTTCCCATTCCAGGCAGAGCATCTTCCTACAGAGCCTTAGCAACAACTGGCATTTAACTTTGCAGAACATGTAACAGGCAATTTAAATCCAGCTGTACCCCTCTCCCCCCCAGGTGAAGTCTGGGTTTTCTTTTCCAAAGGTGATCAGTGTTTTACTTCCTCCTCCTTGTCCTTCTCTCCTCCCAGTCCCTTTTGCCATAACTTGACCTATTCAGGTATACCTATTCAGCAACTAGGTAATCATGAGCCACACTTCCCGAAGAGATTCCTCCCATGCCTTGGTGTTGTTACCATGTTTGCTTTGGTTTTTGAGACTAAGCATTCATCCCCAGGTATGTCCCCAGGTTTCCAGCTCACAGAATCATATAATCAACTAGGCTGTAAAAGACCTCTGAGACCAAGTCCAACCTATGGCCAAACACTACCTTGTCAACCAGACCATGGCATGAGTGCCACATTCAGTCTTTCCTTGAACACCTCCACGGACTGTGACTCCCACCACCTCCTCAGGCACTCAGCAACAGGACAAGGGGGCACGGGCTTAAGCTGTGCCAGGGGAAATTTAAGTTGGAGATCAGAAAAAAATCTTCCACAGAGAGAGTAATCAGGCATTGGAATGGCCTGCCCAGAGAGGTGGGGGATTCCCCATCCCTGGAGGTTTTTAAACTGAGATTGGCCGTGGCATTGAGTGCCATGATCTGGTAAATGGACTGGAGTTGGACCAAGGGTTGGACTTGATGATGTCGGAGTTCATTTCCAACCCAATCGATTCTATAATTCTACGATTCCCCAGCCTGAACACCCCCAGCTCCCTCAGCTGTTCCTCACAGGACTTGTGTTCCAGACCCTTCAGCAGCCTCACTGCCCTTCTCTGTACCCGCTCCAGCACCTCCATGTCCTTCCTGAACTGCGGGCCCAGAACTGGCCACAGCACTCGAGGTGTGGCCTTCAGGCTGAACACCCCCACCTCCGAGTACGATACACGACAGACACACTGTTTTTATACCCAATATATTTACCGAAAAAAAATTACGCGTATGTAGAATTTCACTTCGCAGTGCGCTGTGTATTTTGTTTCCGGGCCGGCTCGGGGCTGCCCCCGGCGCGCCGGCGGGAACGGGCGCGCGGGGATGGCATTACGTCACTGCCGCGCGCCGGCGGCCCGGGGAGGCCCCGCGCCAGGGGCGGGGCGGGGCGGGGGCGGCGCCGATGCCGCGTCCGAGCCGGGAAACGAAAGCGGCGGCGGCGCTCGAGGAGCCGCCTCTGAGGCCGCCTCGCGTTCTGCCGAGCCCACCCAGCCCGCCCCGACCGTCGCTACCGCCTTTGCCGCCGCTCCGGCACAGCGCTGTCCGCGGGCCCCGGCCGTGTGCGGGGCAGCACCCTCGAGGCGCGGCCGCCAGCTGTTACCCGCGCCCTCCCGCCCTCCGCCCGCGGGGCTCCGCGGCTCGGCCTCTGGCGCTGCGGGGCGGGCGGTTCCACCGGCCGAGGGTCAGAGCAGCGCTGCACAGCTGGTGAAGGGTCTGGAGGGTAAGTCCCGTGAGGAGCGAGTGAGGGAGCTGGGGATGTTCAGCCTGGAGAGGAGGAGGGCACGGGCTTAAGCTCTGCCAGGGGAGGTTTAGGTTGGAGATCAGGAAGAAGTTCTTTACGGAGAGAGTGGTCAGACATTGGAGTGGCTGCCCAGGGAGGTGGTGGATTCTCCGACCCTGGAGGTTTTTAAGGTGAGACTGGACGTGACACTGAGTGCCATGATCTAATAAACGGACTGCAGTTGGACCAAGGGTTGGACTTGATTATCTTGGAGGTCTCTTCCAACCCAAATGATTCTTTGAGGAGGCTCAGGTGGATTTTCATCGCTCTACAGCTCCCTGAGAGGAGACTGCAGCCAAGTGGGGGTCGGCATCTTCTCCCAGGCAACAAGCGGCAGAAGAGGATACAGCCTTAGGCTGCACCAGGGTTGGGCATCAGGAGGCTCAGGTTGGGCATCAGGAGGGATTTCTTCACAGAAAGGGTGATTAGAAATTGGAATGGGCTGCCCGGGGAGGTGATGGAGTTACCGTCCCTGGAGGTGTTCAAGGAAAGGCTGGACGTGGCACTCACTGCCATGGCCTGTTTGACGTGGTGGTGGCTCGGACAAGGTTGGACTCGATGATCTCAGGAGTCTTTTCCAGCCTCAAGATCCTGAGGCTGTGCGAGGGGCCGGCTGGGAGCGCCCCGGGGCCCAGCGCTGGTGCTGCTGGGGGGGCTCTCGACGGACTGAGTGGGTGTCCCCAGCTTTGCACTCAACTTTGTCTGGTTGGAAATCTATCAGGAAGGCAGATGCGGTGAGAGACCCTTAGCGGAGTTCGGAGGGTGGGGTCTCGAGAGGGAGCTTGTGGGGGTAAACTGAGAGCATGTTAGCCTAATGAGAGACTCTCAGAAGAAATAGAAAAAGGCCAGTTTGTTAGAGAGAAGCAGGGGGAAAAGCAAAACTTTAAACTGAGGCAAGGGCAGATGAAGTTGAGTTGTCTGTAACAGAACTGTTAGAGGGGAAAAGATTTCCTAGCCATAGCACAGTGATGTTGTGGGATCGTTTTGCAGTCAGAACTGTGGGGATGAACAAAGCTTTTGGCCTTAAGCTGCACTATAGTATGTGTTTGTGGAAATAAGGTAACTGAGGGTTTGAATTGGTGACCTGGGGCACTTTTTCTTGCCCAGTGTTCCCGTGTAGAATAATAAACACCAATAAGGGCTTAATTTTTTGTTTTCAGTATCAGGGAGGTTTTAGTTGGTGTGGCTAAGCATTTCTGACTTTTAATTTTCACCTGCATTCCTGTTACTTGGTTCTTGCCTGCTGCAGGCCTTCCCAGCTGGCTTCTGTTAACTCCATCTTAAGCATTAGTCCTTTCTCTGGGTTTTTGCAAAGTTTATCAGCCACATCCAGAAGGTTGGTATCTTGCCCGTGATTCCTGGTGAAAAACATACCTTCACCCCCCTGCCTCCAACTTGAGCACACATATTCAATAAAGTTCTGTTGTGCAAGTCATATAGGAAAGCTCCTTTGTTAATTAACATTTGCAGAGGTGAGGTCAGAGTTTCAAAGTCTCTTGTGAGAAATTGGTTCTACCTTGCATGGTTTTCATTAGACTGATCTTAGTTGTTTTGGTGTGGTTGAGTAAAATGATTCTCTGATTCAGCAGTAGTAATAATTGACTGCCATTATTTAAGTTATCTAGAGAAATTTGAGAAGCATAATACCAAACAGTCCATGAAATTATCTATACTACCATGCTGCTGCACCTTACAGAAAGTTAATTTGCTTAATGTTTGCCAACTGTAATCATCTTTCAGCATTTCAGCAAAAAAAATGAAGAGAAGGACAGAACCCGAATTTAGCAGCCCCCAAAATAAGCAGAAGAAGAGGATGGAAGATTTGGGATTAACTCTCAGTTCTACTTCAGATGATGAAAATCAGTTTAGTAATCATACTACTCAAGGTAAGGTTGGAGATCTGGTAAATGCTGCTGCAGGGAATATAAATAGTAACTAGGATTTGAATGTACGTCTCCCAAATCCTAATTGATAGCCTGAGCTTCAAGGCATACTCTCTCTTTAGAAAAAAACCAAGTTATTTTATTTCTTCTCACAGCCTTGAATTGGTGTGGGTTTTTTTAAACTTTTTAAAAATCTCGGGTAGACAATTGCGTGGAATTGTGTGGATTCAGACATAGAAAATCAAGTTTGAGGTAGATGACGTGCATCATCCAAAGCTATAAAGATTCTTGTAATACATGAGCACCATTGATCTTTTCAGTCTCAGCAGCTATTTCTGGTTTGGAAACTCTCAGCAAGTGAGGAGTTGTGGGCGTTGTGCCATAAAGAAACATCATACTCATAATTTTGTTTAGCAATTCCTCTGTTTTTATTTTTGAATCTTACACATAGTCTGTTTTTTCTTAAATTATACAAATGTAAGAGAAGTTCAATCCTTTTTAGCTAATTATAATGTTGGGGGTTTTTAACGTGTCTGTGAAGTTAAATAATTCCTTTTTAAATGATACACAGAAAATTATCAACTCTGCTAACAATTTTCTGCATTATCTCAGGGCAACTTTTGTAGTTCAAGATTTCATAGCTGTCCAAAGTAGCATAGAATCATTTCTAGCACTTGGTGAAGAAGGAAGGCTCAAGAGGCAGAGGTTCAATGCAGAGTGTGGCTGTGCTTGCTGTGGATTGCTGCTCCTGTGGTCTACCTCACAGCATTAGGTGTAGTATGACTGATATTAGGCAAATTTCAGCAAGAAACTTGTGCTATTGCTTCATCCTCATAGTGATATTGCCACACGAGAAATGGAAAGATTGGTTGGGTTTTCGGGCCTCCCTGGTCACCCACCTCAGGCAGAGCGATTTGAGTTCATACAGGCCTAGGTTCCTCCCAACTAGATCCAAAGGTGAAAATGGGCGTAGACAAAGCTTCATTGTTTAGTGCCCATGAAAGCTTTGATGCATCAGTGTCAGGTGACAAAAGTTTATTTTGAGTGTATGGTGGTACTTATTACCTTGATTGAACCATTGACTTGATTAAGCTGTGTCCCCAGCCATGGCAGTGGGGAGTGGAACTGGATGATCTTCAAGGTCCCTTCAACCCCTTAACATTCTGCATTTCTTTGAAGTTCTTCCTCACACCTTTGTCAGGCTATTTTTAAAGATTGGTGTAATCTGACCATATTTTTCCCTTGAGTTTGTGTGTATCAGTTAACTCTAGAGGTGAGGAAACATCTCACTTGCTGTAGTGAACTTGTGGGTCCTTGCTACTGAAGTGGGTAGTGAGGGTCAACTTAAGTGTAGTAAGTTTAACTTTCTCTTCTCTGCAGTGTTGGCCCTTTGGTAGATACCCGTGTACTAGCTGCAGATTTTTGGCTAAATTAGGGATGCATTTACACCTGCAGTTAAGTAGGATATGAAGGAGAATTCAGTATGTTTCATCAAGATGTATTTGTCATTATCCTTATGAGAGAATCCCTGTGAACCTTCTCAGTTCCTCAGGATCATTGCAAAGGTCAGGGACACCACAGCACTACTGTGGTTATGCTGTGGCTGCTCTGCTGCTGTGATGGGGTTTGCCCAGACCTTTGTGGGGCCTGGAATGTAGTGGCTCAGAGAGGTTGTGTGTGTCCCTGAGACAAAGGAGCAGATAAGCAGGTGTTGGTTCTACAGAGTATTTTATATTACACCTCTGTGCTTCCCGTAGCACATTTGGGATACTGAAATGTCCTCCAAGTGTGTGTTGAGATGATTTAATGAGTCACACTGTATTCTAATGTGGTAACTGACATGTCTTTCTTCCATTTTATTTTTATTTTCACTCTCACTTTTCTCACTTTGTTGTTTTCAGAGTCTTCCAGTAGCAGCAGTGGGTCTGACAGCGAGAGCGATGAAAAAAGACCAGTTTTCAGCAACGAGTTCAAACAAGACTCTCTTGTGGAGGGCACTTCGTCTCGCTACTCAATGTATAACAGTGTCTCCCAAAAGCTTATGGTGGGTCAAAATACTTTTGGACTGATCTATTATGAACCGATGAGAGCAAAGGGAAAAGACCAGTTTGTTATAGGATAGTTTGATTCTGATCCTCTTCGTAGCAGGGTTCTCTGCATCTTTGAGCCATCTATTAGGAGCAACTGGGGGAGGCTGAGAGAGCTTGGTTTAAGGGGATCTGTTAAAAAAAAAAGTTGATTCATGTTCAGGTCCTAGGAACAGGGAGGTGAATGAGAAGGGATGGGTCTCTGGGTCACACAGCTTGCTGAGCTTGAATAGAAGGTCCTACCATGTATTATTTTGCAATGCTTGAGTTTAAAAATGCCTTGTAAGAAAGGCCATAGCAAACTCTGTGGTTGACATTATTTTTTTTGGTCTTGAAGGCTGGCTGATGTACTCTCGTGGAATTATTACCTTAATTATTAAGATATTTCTTTTCTTTCAAGTCATACCACTCTGCTTTATGTAGGGCTGGATATTTCTCAGAACGGCAGGGAATTGTCAAGGGTAGCGACTGTGACAGCTAAACTTTGAAAGTGATCATCCACCCCTTGATTTCACAGTGTTAATGTGGGAGAAGAAAATGCTTTTAGAAAGTTCTAAAAAAGTGATTGACTGTCTCATGGTAGTGCCAAATCTAGCAACTTGTTCCTAAGTTTGAGGCAATAGCAGACTGTACAGAACGGGAGTCTCTAGAGTCAGGAGTTTGCTTATCTCCTGATGCAAACTTTGTTGCTGTGGTGTTGTGAGTGTCTCATAATCATGAAAGAACAGAGAAACAAAAATGTTGATTTTCAAGGGCAGCGGAAAACATGAGATGTATAGTTGTGTATTACCTGAGATGTAACAGAAAGTTTGACTCATTGAGGACTTAAATGCAGGTCTCCCTTTGTTCTGTGCTGTTGCTGTACTCACAGTCTTTCCATGGTGGTAGACCAGCTTGTACCTGCCTCTGCTGTTAGAAGTTCAGTATTCTGCTAGAAGCTGAGGCGGGCTTGCTGCTGCTAGGGGTAGGAACATTTTTCCAGGAGGTGGAATGCTGCTGACAAGCAGGATCATACCTCTACATAAAAAAACCCTTTCTTGCTGAATTCAAATTTCAGTGGGATCCCAGAGACTGAGAGTTGCTGATTGTGCCTCTCTAGCTATATCCTGTTGCTGTTCACTCAGAATCTGTCTATGTGCATTTTTGGCACTGGGCAGCAGTTTTCTGATTCTCGAGCAAAACTGTCTGTCTTTGAAAAGTTCTCTCCCAAGCCAATTAAGAAATGTGCTTTCAGTTGTCACGGTATAGGAGGTTTTACTACTGAATCTGCGAGGCTTTTGTATGTAAGGCCTCATAAATTTGAATATAAAGATTGATGTCAAGTGTGGTTGAATGATATGGTAGCATTAGGTAAGTGAAATGGTCCTTAATTGCTCGATTTTTTGAAATTCTGTCCTCAGAAAATTCATATAACTGGTTTGGTGGCTGTGACATTTGGTGTACAAAATTCAAGGCCTGATTCAGAGACAGGTTGCAAAGGCAATGGGAAAATGCTGTGTACTTTTGTATAAAACCTGTCAGATGTTCTTGTGTTGTTTTTCCTACAGATTGGTAATAAACAGAATTTTTGTTGCTTCCCACAGGAAGGAGTATATGGATAGCATTCAAAGTGAAACAATCATTAAGTCTTCTATTCACTTACTGTCATGTAGATGCACATTGGAGGATGTGAAATTGACTGGATCCCTGCTTTTTGTTTCTCTTGTTGCTAAAATTTACTAAGTGAAAAGCCTCAAAAACTAGCAGTTAATGAACGTAGTTCTTTTAACCTAAGAGATGGGGATGTGTTTCAGGAACAGTGTCTTGCATTCCTCCTCTGAGCTTTAGGTGAAGTTTTAACTGATGCTTGAAATGCATGTGAGTGTGTATTCACAACAAAAAATAGCACAACATGAACTTTTCCCTGCACCAGCATCTTTTTTTTAATGAAACTTCCATGCTTACTGAGCACTGTGATGAAGGGCTCCAAGCTCCTCACTACTTCTCCCTCTAAGCAGGTTGTTCCCACATTACTGAACCTTTTGTAATTTGCTGTCATCTCAAACATCATTCTTTAAATCTAGTTTTTTTGTGTCCTGCCTCAGTGAACTATTAAGTCCTGAAAGCCAGAACTGAGATTAAAAATGCACCATGTCTTCAAGTCACTTCAGGGTAATGGGCCACTTCCTGTCCTTGACCTCAGTAGTAGCACATAAACTCAAGTTCACTTGTCTTCAGTGTGTTCCCTTTGGTTACTTTATAGGCCAAGATGGGCTTTCGGGAAGGAGAAGGTCTGGGAAAATATGGCCAAGGACGGAAGGATATTGTTGAGGCCTCCAATCAGAAGGGAAGGAGAGGCTTTGGGCTAACCCTCAAAGGATTTGATGGGGAGCTCAATATTGATTGGCAGGATGAGCCAGAGGTAAGTACTTTCTGTTTTGAATCCCATTTATGTTGCTGTGTTCAGCAAGAACTGGGAGAAAGAATGTGTAAAGCAAGGGTGGGGGTTTTTTTGGCAACTGTCTCTTTTCCAGTGTCTCTCTGAACTGTACTTTGAGAGTATTAGACTTCTGCTTTATCTTGGTTGTCAGACTAATTTTTTGTTGGTTTTTTGTTTGGTTGGTTTTGGTTGGGTTTTTGTTTGTTTAGTGTTTTTTGTAGTGGTGAAGGTGTTTGGAGTTTTTTAATTTTAAAAATAATTTTTTTAATTTTAAAAATAAACAAGTAAGACATGTTTTAGTCTAAGAGGAGAAAACTCTGTGGTTGGCCCTAAAATCATGGCATAACCCTTTGTGCTAAGATTGGCAGGCAAACTTTTGGGGAGCAATTAGTTTTTGTATTTTTGTTGTAAAAATATCTTTGGCTCTTTCTGTGACTTGTGGTTGCAGCCTAGTGCTTACGAGAAGGTGGACTGGTGCCCCGAGTGTACCACACAGATCCCAGATGCCCAGGAGCTGAAGGAGTGGATGACTGTGGGGAAGGTATGTTTTTAGATCTTGGTACTTACCAGTCTAAGACAAAGAAGGACTACTCAGTCAGAAACAATTGCCATGTCAAATAGTTGTAGAATAGCCTAGGTTGGGAGTAACCTCTTGAGATTGCTAGTGCAGCTTCCTGCTTAAAGCAGATCCAGCTAGGTCAGGTTGCTGAAGTCCTTGTTTGGTCAAGTTTTGAGTCTCTCCAAGGATGGAAACTTCACAACCTGTTTGAGCATCTGTTTCAGTGTTTGATAACCTGATTGACAAAAGAAAATTTCCATATGGCTAATTGGCATTTTTTATAGAATCGATTGGGTTGGAAAAGACCTTGGAGATCATCAAATCCAACCCTTAGTCCACCTCCAGTCTGTTTACTAGATCATGGCACTCAGTGCCACGTCCAATCTCAGTTTAAAAACCTCCAGGGATGGAGAATCCCCTACCTCTCTGGGCAGGCCATTCCAATGCCTGATTACTCTCTGGAAAGAATTTTTTTCTGCTACCCAACTTAAATTTCCCCTGGCAGAGCTTGAGCCCGTGCCCCCTTGTCCTATTGCTGAGTGCCTGGGAGAAGAGACCAACCCCCACCTGGCTAGAACTTCCCTTCAGGTAGTTCTAGACAGTGCTGAGGTCACCTCTAAGCCTCCTCTTCTCCAGGCTAAACAACCCCAGCTCCCTCAGCCTCTCCCCATGGGACTTATGCTCCAGTCCCTTCACCAGCCTTGTTGCTCTTCTCTGGACCCACTCCAGCACCTCAATATGTGGCTTGTGTCCATTGTTTCTTGTCCTGTTGCTGTACATCTCTTGGAGTCTAGTTAGTCTTTTCTGTTTCCTGCAGCTGGGCATTTGTCCTGTCCATTTGTACAGCAATTCCTACCTCCCTTTCTCTATGCTGAACAAACTTCTCTCAGTCTCTCCTTGTATATCAGGTGCTTCTGCACCCTCATCATCTTGGTGGCCCTTTTGCTGGTTTTGGCCCTTTATGTCTTTCTTGTACTAGGGAGTGCTGAACTGGATGCAGTATTCCACATTTGGCCTTAAGATGCATAAGAGGGGAGAAATAATTCCTCGGCCTGATTGCCACACTTTTGCTAATACAACCTAGTATGTGGCTGGCAGCCTTCTTTCATTACTGATACATTCTGCATTCTGAATTGACTGATACCATGTTTGCTAATTGCTGTCTGTGCTCTTGTCCTGTTCCAGAGGAAGATGATGATTGAAGATGAAACAGAGTTCTGTAATGAAGAGCTTTTACATAATGTCCTGCAGTGCAAGGTGAGTCCCTTTTTTAGAGAAGAATTGAAGTTTTGGGGAAGTAAGTGAAACAAATAATTGAAGAGGATTCAGTAATTAACTTAAGTGATTGGCAAGTACTCAGAACATCCTCTTTCACCTCCATGTCACTGGGATGACTTAAGCATCCTGGCTTTTACTATCAGTTCAGCAACCTGTTTTGATCCTCAGCCTTCTAAGAGATTGTCTTGGTTTAACTCCAGCCAGCAGCTAAGCCCCACGCAGCTGCTCACTCCTTCCCTCACCAGCGGAATCAGGGAGTGAATTGGAAGGGTAAAAGTGAGGAAGAACTTGTGGATTGATATAAAGACAGTTTAATAAGTAAAGCAAAAGCCACTCAATGCAAGGAAGGCAAAACAAGGAATTAATTCACTACTTGCATGGGCAGGAATGTGTTCAACCATCTCTAGGAGAGCAGGGTTCTATCACAAAAAACAGTTACTTGGGAAGGCAAAAGTCATAACTCCAAATGTCCCCCACATCTCCCGCCTTATATACTGAGCATGATGCCGTGTGGTATGGAATATTGTTTGGACAGTTGGGATTAGCTGTTCTGTTTGTGACCCCTCCAAACTCTGCAAAAGTACATCCCCCAGCCTACTTGCTGATGGGGCAGTAGGAGAAGCAGAAAGGCCTTGACACTCTTCAAGCATTGCTCAGCAATAATGAAAACGTCTCTGTAACACTCTTTCCATCAGAAATCCAAAATATGTCTCCATACTACCTACTGTGAAGGAAATTAACTACCCCAGCCAAAACCAGCACAGAGGTGATAGAAAACAGTCTTCATTTCTTAGTCCAACTGAAAGGCTGAAGGCTTGAATAAACTGAGGAAATAAGCTTCTTTCATGTGTTCCATTTTCCCTCCTGGATTTTCATGCCCTTGTAAATTGCAGTAGTGTGTGAGTGTATATGTGTATGTGAAAGAAATACCTTGGATGGGAACTGCTTTTGAGGTTGCTAACCATGTTATCAGACTCTGGAGCGATCAGCACAGAAGTCTTCAGTATCACTAAATTTGCTTAAGAGCTGAGGTGGCTTAGAAGAAGAGTGTGACGGAAAAATACTTCGTATTGGTGAACCAAATCCTGCATAGAGTTTGCTGTCTAAGGAGAGAGAAGCATGAAGATAAGAAGTGCTCATACCTACCTGTCCCTTCAGCCTGTGCCAGGTCCAGCTGAGCTTTGTTTTTGTTTGTGCAGAGCGTTTTTGATGAGCTGGATGGAGAAGAAATGCGTCGAGCCCGAACAAGGTCTAACCCCTATGAGATGATCCGTGGAGCTTTCTTTCTGAACAGGTTTGTAGAATGCCTAATAGTGTAGTCCCTTTCCCTTTTATACCCCCTTTCAGCTGGGGGAGCCAAGGATGAAACTTACAAGGGCTCTATTTATGTGTTCACAGGGCTGCAATGAAGATGGCAAATATGGACCATGTCTTTGACTACATGTTTACAAACCCTAAGGACTACAATGGGGTGAGTGCCTCTGACTTTCAAACAGCAGTGCTTTCTCAGAGAATGTAGAAGGTGGGGAAAAAAGGAGAATCCTTAGGATACTTCCCTGGGTACTGTAGTTTATGGTGTATTTGGTTTGACTGATAGGAGCTGTTACAAGTTGGTAGAATTTCCTGTCTTGCAGGTGCCTTTGATAAAGGAATATGATGCAGAGCTGCTCTACTTTGCTGATGTGTGTGCTGGTCCTGGAGGCTTCTCTGAATATGTCTTGTGGAGGCGGAAGTGGCATGCAAAAGGTTTTGGCATGACCTTGAAAGGACCAAATGATTTTAAACTGGAGGATTTTTATTCTGCTTCCAGTGAGCTCTTTGAACCTTACTATGGTATGTAGTGCATGTATGAATGTTACCTGATGTTTTTGCTTATGCTGCAGCTTCTGCATTACTAGCAGGGCTGGTATTGATAGCAGCATGGGGATCTGGGAGAAGCCTGGGGAACCAGTTACCAAGGTAGAAGGGGGCTGCCATCAGAGAAAGGGGTTGAAATTGGTGAGCTTGCATATCAAGTTATATTTCTGCACTTATCTCCCTTTCCCTGCTAGCTTTATAAACTTATTCATGGGCATTTTTCGTAGTTGTTTGTTTAAAGTCCACATCATATTGTGTTTGGAAATGAGTATTGTGTTCGGAAACGAGTATTGTGTTCCTTTGGAATGATCGGAATTCTTAGTAGAAGGTTACAAATGCACAATGTAAATAATTTTGCTATGTCTGTAATAACACGTTTTTAACAGGTGAGCTGTGCAGTGAGGTTGAATCTTACATTTTTAGTGGGTTCAGCTGTGTGCCATTCCTACTTGGATGAGAATATTATGTTGCCCTGAGGCTAATGTACAAATCATCACTTGAACTTGTTATTGTATGGTTTTATTTTGGCCTGACCACACAATCTGAATAATTTGTATGAATTACAAACCATCTTCAGTGGCAAACAGGAGAATGTGTTTATGCTTATTTGCCTGTCAAGGGTCATTGTAATTTCTGACTAAATGTTGATTGAGTGCAGTAGATCATCTGTACCTACTGATCTTTAGTTTATATTTGCAAACATGTTAGCAATTGTCTCCTTTCTCCCCTTAGGAGAGGGAGGAATTGATGGAGATGGAGACATCACTCGATCAGAGAACATTACGGCTTTCCAGAATTTTGTTTTGGACAACACTGATCACAAGGGAGTGCATTTCTTAATGGCTGATGGGGTTGGTCAATTTCTTTTTCTTCCTGCACTAAGGACCAAAACTCATACCTCAGTCTGCATATAGCAGGGTATTTGACATGTGTGTGTAGCTACAATGTGAAGGTTTGCCATTAAAATTCCTGTTAGCAGTTCTCTTATCATGAAGAAACAGAAATTCTCATGATTTAGCTCTGCAAAATCCTTTTCTTGACCGACAGATTTGTGGAGATACTAATTGTATGCTATGTGCTTTGCAGGGTTTCTCAGTGGAGGGTCAGGAGAACCTGCAAGAAATCCTAAGCAAGCAGCTTATGCTTTGCCAGTTCCTTACAGCGCTGTCTATTGTCCGGACAGGTATGTTTTGTCCATTAATCTCCTTCCTCCTGCTCCAAGGTGTGGCTGGCACTGTGGGAGGTTGCTGTGCAACTTTTATTAACGTGCCTTGAAGTCTCCTCTGCAGTGAGGCTAAGTTGCACAGAATTGAATGTGTATGCATTCAATCCTGAGGTGGGTGTCACAAAGCTAAGAGAACTGGTCGGAAAAATAAGAATTTCGGTGTTTATTTTGCTTTTAATTAAAAGCATGAGGTAAAATACATTAACCTAAACGTCTTAATTTGTTAGGTTTATGTGTCTGTCTTGGGCTAGGATCACTAGTGTTCTTGCCTAACTGGACAGTGTATGTGATTTTTATGGCACTACTGCTTCCTGAATATTCCAGTTGATTGGAACAGAGAGTGGTCTTTATCCAGTTAACCCTTTTCTCTAACCTGTGGCTTTTCTCATGTAAATTTGCCATCTGTGTGATCAAAACAAGATGATGTCTCACTTTGTTTTAGCTGTACCTGTTCAAATGGTGGACATTACACTATATCTGATTTTGATACTTCCTCTCTTCCAGTGAGTTTTGCTAGGCTTTGGCACTAATACAGAAGACAAATGGTAACATAATGACCATTTTTATCTTGTGCCTTATGTGTACAAGTAGCTGAGACAACAGTCTACTTAGCAGTAGTCTCAAATGTGATCTGCTAAAAGGGGCAGCCTTCTTTAACTCTTATCTACCTGGGTACATAATAGTTCTGTAAAATTCCCTGCATTTTGCTTGGGATAATTGGGAATCTTGTTTGAAGGTGAGGGGTAACAGACTCCTTTCTGTCTAGATGGTGAGTTACTCTATATAGTTAACCTCTTTTAGTCTTCTCCTCCAGCCTGAGGTTTCTTGTGCATACCAGAGCTCCTCTTCCCTGGAGGCTTTAGCACACCATGCTGCCATGTCATAGGGCACAGTTTGGGCCTGGAAGGGAAGTGTGTCAATAGAAGTTTTGCTTGAGAGACAACCTACGTACTGATTTGATTCTGGTCAAGTGAATGCTTTTCTCTCTGCTGCAAAGACATGGGGAAGATGTTTCATCAAGCCTTGCTGGCATGTGTTCTAGATGCTGTTTAGTTATACAGAGATGCTGTTTAGTTGTACATAAACACTATTACTACCTCTGTAGAAGATCAAGTTTTTGAGGTATATTTCCTTGTTTCCCTATAATCTACTAGTTTTGGTGTACTTCTCTCTGTTTTCCAGGAGGACATTTTGTCTGCAAAACCTTTGACCTGTTTACTCCATTCAGTGTGGGACTTGTTTATCTGCTGTATTGCTGCTTTGAGAGAGTGTGCATCTTTAAACCTGTGACAAGCCGCCCTGCTAACTCGGAGAGGTGAGATTCTTGAGCATAAGGGACTACTAAAGAAAACCTGTCCTCTAAATACAGTGATTGATTGATTTGGGTAAACCTAGTGGAAATTTTGTGACCTGCTTCAATTGGCAGCTGCCTTGCAGAAGGAAGCATTTTAAATGTTTCGCACATTCTGACAAGGTAAAGATGGTGTTTGCCAAATTGCCCTTATGGGAAGAAAGCTGTGATACTAGATTCATAATAAATTCTGTTTTATGTGAAACAACTGTGATTTCAGTGAAGCCAGAGCATATATGAGAGGCTGGATGTGAGCTGAAAATGTGTGCTCGCAGACCAGAAAGCCAGTGGTATCCTGGGCTGCATCGAAGGCAATGTGGCCAGCAGGTCAAGGGAAGTGATTCTGCTCCTCTACTCTGCTCTTGTAAGACCCCAGCTGGAGCACTGCATCCATATC
Source organism: Pithys albifrons albifrons (assembly GCF_047495875.1). Lineage (NCBI taxonomy): Eukaryota > Metazoa > Chordata > Aves > Passeriformes > Thamnophilidae > Pithys > Pithys albifrons. The sequence continues at coordinate 85,432,910 of NC_092459.1, forward strand.
TGGGATCTCCAGCACAAGAACGACCTGGACCTGTTAGAGCGAGTTCAGATGAGGAACACCAAGATTATTACAAAGGAAAGGCTGAGAGAATTGTGATTGTTCAGCCTGGAAAAGAGATGGCTTAGGGACCTAACTGAGGCCTTCCAATACTTCAAGGGAGTCTACAAGAAAGATTGAGAGGGACTTTCTACAAGGACATGTAGTGATAGGACAAGGGTGAATGGATTCAAACTAAAAGAGTAGGTTTAGGTTAGATATTAGAAGGCAGCTCTTTGCTGTGGGGGTGGTAAGGCACTGAAACAGGTTGCCCAGAGAAATTGTGGATTACTGTTCCCTGGAAGGTGCTCAAGGCTTGGCTGGGTGGGACTTTAAGTAACCTGGTCTAGTGAAAGGTGTCCCTACCCATGGCACGGGTTCCAACTAGAAGATCTTTAAGGTCCCTTGCAACCCAAACCATTCTATAATTCTATTATATTATATCTATTTTTCATTGTACCTGTGAAGTTTAGCAGAATTGATTTACTACTTGAGAGACATCTGCAGGAATTTGTCATAGGGTTGCCTTTCTCAGTATTTCCAGTGCATAGAAAATGTATAATGACTTTGGGATAGGTGAAATTGCACCTTCCTAGGGATATCTGGGAGAAAAGAATTCCTGGGATTTGGGAAACTGTCCTTTTAATGGGAGTGTGGCAGAAAAGTTGACTGTTTAGAAGAACTGAACCCACATGATCTTGCTTTGCTGTGCAGATACGTGATATGCAAAGGGTTGAAGTCGGGGATTGATGATGTGCGGAACTACCTCTTCTCAGTGAACATCAGACTCAACCAGCTGCGCAACTCTGATGTGGATGTGAATCTTATTGTCCCGCTGAACGTGATCAAAGACAACCAGGATTTCTACAATTACATTGTCCAGTCCAATGAAAAGTGAGTGCTGGTGGGCGATGAGGGCTGCTGGCTGTGGGCAGATTAACCAGCATGGCTTGCAGTTGTAGTTTCTTGCACTCATGGAGATACTTGTTGATGCTGCCACACTGCTCTGCTTGTTCTCTCTGAGAGGCTGAGCAGAGCAGAGGGACTCTGCAGATAGAAATGCTGTGTTAATGTTAGTGACTGTTTGATCTCTGAGTACTCTGTAGAAAAGAAGGGAGAGTACTGCCTAATTCATTCCACGTGTCAGTTTGAATCATGTTGTCAAAGATCCCTCACTGCTCTGAGGATCAGACTGGCTTCCTGCTGTTGTCCCAGCACTCTTGTTTTGAGTAGTAGAACAATCTTTGTGGTGACTTATTTGCTTCCTGACTGAAACTTTTCTTCTCTTTTAGCCACTGCAAAGTTCAGATAAAGGCACTAGCCAAAATTCGTGCTTTTGTTCAAGACACGTGAGTATATTCCTCTGGTTTTTTCTGAGAACTGAATTAATCTGCTATAAATTAATTGTTTGACCCTTCTTTAATATACTCTGGATTTGAGCTGGTACTTGTCTTGGCCTTTGGAGCCAGAGAAGTGAATAGTGCTTTTAGGTAGCTCAGTTTGTATCTCTGCCTGAGTTATTTGCAGAAATGTGTGGGTGGCTGGAGGAGTCCTCAAAACTGATGATCTGTTATCCCTGTTGTTGAGAAGGCTTCCATGCGTTGCATGATTTCCAGTTACCATAAGTGAGCTTTCTTCTCAGCAGGAATGTAAGCAGAAAAGTAACTCCCAGCTAGTATGTTCAATTCAACAGTAACCATCTAAGTTGAGTGTGGTTCATAGCTGTTCATTTTCTGGGGGCAATTGAAAGTATCTAAGTTACATACCTAGAATTACCTAAAGCTTATGATGTTAATTTCTTGCATAAAACTAAAGCCCTTGCAGTGTTTCCCTACCATGACTTTCCTGTTCAGGTGTTATTCAGAGATAATATATGGTAGAAAGTTGAGTGAGTTTGGTAATTAGGAATTATCTAAGCATTAGTCCTAACATTGACACTGTTTTTTGTGTGGCCTTCAGCAAGTTTTCACTGCTATTCTTAAGTAGGGCTATGTACCCAGCTCTTGGAGATTAGCATAAGTTCATACTAATACATAACTTTTTGAAAATATTTATACCGAGTGGTACTTCCATGAAACAAAGTCGTGCCTGCTAATCAGTAGTGCAGGCCATGAAACAAAGCTAAAAACAGAGAGTGGAGTTGGGTGGAGTGTGGAGAGGGCAGGCAGCATCCTCTTTTGTACAATCTGTTGTGAAGCAATGTCTGTTTGTCATTCCCAAGCCAGAGGCTGGAAGATCCAAATTCTATAGGGCTGGGATGTGTGATGCTGCAAGATCAAGGAGGTTGTCACTGTGTTGACAGTCTGCTGTCTTTCTTTAGAACGCTGATTGAGCCACGGCAGGCTGAAATCCGAAAGGAGTGTCTCCAGCTATGGGGGGTAAGTAAGCTGTCAGGCAGGGCACTTGTGCAAGTGTCCTTACTGTGGTGAAATAAGAGTGGAGCTGCGGTACAGACAGGACTTTTTAGCCAGAGGTTTAATATAGTGTCTTGTGTGAAAGTCAGAGACCATTTCAAGCTGTTTATATAATCAAACAGGATGTCCCTGATTTATTATGTATTGCTTAACTGAGCAGGCTTCTTTGCTGCAGTTCAGAATATTTCATTGTACACAGAGTGAACTCAGCACCGAGTCTCAAGCAGCAGAGCTTTCCAAAAGGTCTTGTTCTATGAATCTGCAGTTTCTCTTTCCTGCAGTGTGGCCACAGATATGGCAGCCAGTTTTACAGGCTAATTGTGTGTCTTCAATGAAAGAGTATTTCATCAGAACATGGATGAAATCAAAGGTTCAGGCTATATCTTTCTGAAGTTGCCTGTTGGTTTCTGTGAGATATATGTCTACATCAAATTTGCAAGACATGAGACCTTTTATATGCCACATGACATCTCTTCGTCAACTGGAATCCCAAGAGCAGGAGTTTTGGGGGTTGGATGTTCTGTCATGTACTGAAACAAGAAATGTTCCTATGAATGTGCCAAAGAAAAACACTATCAATTGTTTGGATTTATTTTCAGATTCCTGATCAGGCTCGTGTTGCTCCTTCATCTTCAGATCCCAAGTCCAAGTTTTTTGAGCTGATCCAGGTGAGACCTTGTCCATAAGCTTGTTCTGAGTCCTTTCATACAAATCTAACTTTTTTCCCCTTGGAATTTAGAAATGAAGAACATAATGCTGGATTATCATTTTATTGTGTTTACCTACCTGTTGATGTATTGTGTCTAAGTTGCCTTTTTCATACTTCGTTCTTTAGGGCACAGACATTGATACCTTCAGTTACAAACCCACTCCTCTGAATTCCAGCACACTGGAGAAAATTCGCCAAGTGTTAGATTACCGGTGTATGGTGTCTGGAAGTGAGCAGAAATTCCTCTTGGGGTTAGGGGTAAGTGCTAAGGACAGTCTGGGAATTTTGCTTGTTCATTTCAATGCTACTCGTCTGCCTTGCAGCTTCATCCCGTCATTTCCTGTTCTCAGATGCCTAAAAGGATCCCATCAGCAGTCCCTGAGACTGCTAGTTATTTTATGTTTCTTTCTCCTGGCATCTCTGCTTTTCACACTAATTAACCCTGGGTTTGGATTCTCAGCCTACACAGAGACCTGCACTCCCGCTACTATCTCTAATTATCTTCACTGTTCTTTTAAAGGTGTTCTATTTCTGGTTCTCTACGCAGGTATGAAAAATGACTGGCAGATTAGAATCAGTGTTTTTGTTCCTTTGCTGTAGAGATTAAAGTTCTTCCTTAAAACTTCTGACAAAGAAACTGCCTGTGACTGCTAGAACAAAAAGATTCTCTGAGGGCTACTCTACATTTAGAGGTCTGTCCTCCACCCCTGCCCCCATGAAGCTTTGGCTGAATCTGACTCTGCCTTCTACACACAGAAATCACAGATCTACACCTGGGGTGGTCGCCAGTCAGATCGCTGGACAAAGCTGGATTTGAAAACTGAGCTGCCGCGAGATACTCTTCTCTCTGTGGAGATTGTTCATGAGCTGAAAGGAGAGGTAGGAGACCCCACTCTTGCTTACCAAGTGGCTGCAAATAAAAGAAGCAGTTTTGTCTATCTTTGTAAGATAGTGCAGAATAAGTGTCCTGTCTGTGCCAGCTCCACAGTTTTGTAAGGTATATGATCTTTAGAGTAACTGTTTGGATTAAGTTTCTTCTTTCTGTCCAGAGATATGAACTTTTAACATTGTTTTGAAAACACTTTGGACCTGACATGTTCCTGATCTTTGTGGAGCAGCAGATGATATTGCCAGCATGACTTCATGTGTCTGTGGCTCTTTGGGTACATAACTGCTCAGTAGTGATTGCAGGCTGTGGGGTAAAGATTCTTGTGGTATATTCAGTGTAAGGTGAAAAATCCTGGGTGGCCTGGGAGTTTGCCTGTCATCTGGTACCTCAGATGAGGATGCTGTAGTGCACTGGACTTTATGCTGTGGTACCTGGTAAGGCACAGAGAGCTGCCGATGGCAGCTGTGGTCCCACCCTCTCTCCTGCCACTGAGAGAGAACTGGGTATTTGAGATAGACCAGTTTGTGAAGCATGGCATGTTACTGTATAATGGGCAGCAGGGAATTTGTGCGCTTCTAATATCTGGAAAGGCACTTTTTTGCTAGATAAGAGTGATGTCCTCTCAAAAAAATGGGCTATGAATCAAAGCTGAAATATCAACAGTTTGAGTAGTAAATCTCTGTATTGCCCTCCTTAGGGGAAAGCCCAGCGAAAAATCAGCGCTATCCACATCCTTGATGTCTTGGTGCTGAATGGCAATGATGTTCGAACACAGCATTTCAACCAGAGGTATGTGGGGTCTGGAGAAGCTTTTTTCTTGTACGTGAGTAGGAGTGACTGGGAAACAGTGTTCACCCAAAAAGCAGAATGCTCAGCACAGGGAGGCAAGTACATTCATCTGAAACAGTGCTGTAAAGATGAACTGTGAATGAAGCTGCTCTGAAGTGAAGTGTGTATAGCCTTTTCCAACTATATCCTCTCTGTGTATGAGGGCAGGTGTAGCTTCTTCCTTAGACTGGGATGCGTCAGGCATAGCTGGGGAAAAAAAGCATTCTAGGAATGTAAATGAGTGTAGCTGATAACTGACTGAGGGAGAAGGAACAAGCCTCTGTGTTTCCTTCATCAGGTACATGATGTTTCCATTAGTCCTACTATCCTGCTGGTGTATCAATGCATTCAACAGCGTGTGGGCCTGTAGTGTAACCCATGGAGACTTGTTTCTAATGGAAAATAGCTAGTTATCACTGGGCCCTGAATTGGGAGAGTGGGGTGAAAAAAGTCTTACTGAGGCCCATTTGGATAGCAGTGGAGGCAGTCTGCATGTACAGAAGTGTCAAATCAGTTATTGTGCTGAAGCCATTACCTACCCACTGTGCCAAAGATCTCATTAAATTGCTGGGTTCTCTTGCCATTTTCATTCAGGATTCGGCTGGCAGAGAAGTTTGTTAAAGCTGTTTCTAAACCTAGCCGACCAGACATGAACCCCATCCGGTGAGTGATGACTCCTTCCCTCAGCCTGGCATGCTTTGGTGCAATTTGTTGGAGGATGACGATAAGGAGCTGAAGGGGAGCTGTATTTCAGGCTGAGATTCGTAATTCTGTTATATTCTTTAGAAAGAGGCTAAAAGCTCTTTAAATATCTAAGGTAAATTATGTTAGAGGAGACGTTGTGCCATCCTTTCAAATGTCAAAGTCACATTTTCCTTATAGGTGGATTGGCTGGTGCTGATTTCTGATATGTGCAATGGTAGGTCTAGCACCCAGTCAGCTTAGCTTTTGCAGAGAATGCTATGTCCTTGTCTGCCCTGAAGGGTCAGCAGCAGTACAGTGGTGCTGACTGTTAGCAGATGAAGTACTGACCAGCATTTATGAGGACAAGGCTTTAGTTACAACTCCAAGAAAGTTCCTGACAAAGGACTTCGGCTTTGATTGTCTGGTGACCTTACATTTCATTAATTCTGCTGCGGTAGAGCATGAGAGCATTACTGTGCTGGGCATCAGATAGGTAATATGGACAAAACAGCTTCTCCTTCAGAAGCTAGAAGGGCAACAATATTATGAAAGGATCTGGAGGAAGGAAAAGAGGATGTTTTCCTTGGTGGCTTAATAAAAGATAATGAATAGGATCTCGGACTCAAGACAGAGAGACGTAGTAATTGGAGGAGCTCAAAGTGTTGGGGAGGGCTGAGGGTGAAGTGAGAAGGAGAACTGTGGAAATGGATTGTAGAGGGGTCCTTTGCTGCTCTTGTAGAAAGGTGTTAAAAGTATTCCAACTATGCTCTTGAAGCCTGATGCTTGTAGCAGTATATGGGAAATGCATGATTGGGTTGTCAGATCAGAGGCAGTGCTTTTGAATCTTAATGATTGTTTTTCTCTGTTTCAGAAGAACAAAACCAGTTTGATATAATGACAGAATGATGACTCAAAATCATCTTTGCTGATTTAAAAAAAAAACCAAACCCCATGTTTTTTACCTCAGGGTAACTAATGAGTTTGTGGCATCCCTGAGGATAATAACAGTGAAGATCAGGTGGTTTAATTTTACTGTAAGGCCAGCATGCTGAGGCCACAACATGCCTGGGACTGATCTTGGTGAATTTATGTGATGGGAAAAGAAAAGCACCTGACTTTCACTGTTTTCACTCTTCTGTATACTCAACCTGAGGTAAAAATGCACAGCTTCCTTGGCAGCAAAGGACGCTCGTATGCTCCTTCCAGCAACCCAACCATGAGCATGCAGGTGTCAGGTCTTCTCAAGCCAGAAAAAATTAGGCACTGAAGCATAAGATTGAGGAGAAGGGTGAACCTCAGTCATGCCTGACTACCTCATGCTGTACAAAATCAAGCATTTGGCTGCTCCCTGTAGCCGGAACAGGAAAAAAAGGCCGGTTAAAACTTTTTTTAAATTATACTTTTGTCTCTTCCTCCCAGTGTGAAGGAAGTGTACAGATTGGAGGAAATGGAGAAGATTTTTGTGAGGTAAGTGATTGGTGCAAATGAAACATAATGGCTCATTGAGGTTATCAGCCACTGGTGCACAGAAATTGAAGGTATGTGCTGATCTGTGCTACAGGAGTCCTGCAGAAAGAGCTGTTAGAGCTCACTGAGCTGGTGGATGCTGTTTCTGAGATGCTGCTGACTCAAGAGCATCATTCAGCTACGTTCTATATAGATGTGACCAGTGCACTTTAGAACAGTTGGAGTAGCAACAGTGCTGGAGTTTGTGTGCACCAGTATCAGTGAATTATCACTGGCTTGAAAGATCAAGAATTCATACCTGAAATAGGAAGCTCATTTGGATTAATGATCATAGATCATCAAATTCTTCATCTCACATTCAATGTGCAGCCTGATCTAGGCAGGTTTGGCTGGTTTCTCTAGCCCTGTGTGGGAAGGCAAGAGACTGAATTCTCCAGTGTGGGATGATTTGGTCCTGTCATGTGCAGTGCTGATGGTTCATACTATGGCACTCTGTAGAGTGTGCAGGTGGTGCATTGTATGCAAGAGAGTGGTAAAGGAAGAAACAGGCAACCTCTATCACTGCTTTCTCTCAACATTTAGGTTAGAGATGAAAGTCATCAAGAGTTCAGGGGGAATGCCCCGGCTGTCCTACACTGGACGAGATGACCGGCACTTTGTGCCCACAGGACTCTACATCGTACGGACTATGAATGGTAGGAAGAGAGAGTGTCCTCACTCTTACTCAACTTTTGTCTCCAAATAAAAAGTATTGACCAGGCTCACTCCTTTTGTAACTTGGCAGAAAACTAATGGGAGTATTCCAATGGCTAGAGATTAACTGTTTCCGTGTAGCGACTGGATTTGTATAAGGGTTTGGGGTATTTATGTGATAGGTTTTTCTGTTGTGCATTGATTAGATATTATGTGGGTAATTCCATTTATTTACATGATTTATTATTTTTAATGGGATAATTTTTCATCAAGATGTTTGTCAGAGTAGTGGTACAGGGAAATACTCGATTTGGAATGTCAAATTTGAAATGCAGGGAGAAGGGATTTTTCTCAGTGAATAGAGAACAGCTTGGGAAACAGGACACCTCAGAGGAGGAAAGGAAAAAGGAGCAACAGAAGGATTGCAATCATTCTTATAGATTTCACCTCCTTGCTTGCACTGTATGTGAATTTATACTGTGCTATTCCACCCCTTTCTATTTTCTGTCTGATTCTTGTAACTTTTTCTAGATCCCTGGACAATGGCATATAGCAAAAACTTCAAGAGGAAATTCTTCTTCAACAAGATGACCAATGTAGCAACATACAGCCTCCCTTCTGAAGCCATTGCACCATTTCAGTGAGTACAAGCCAGAGCTGAGGCTATGGAAGGAAAGCTGAGTCCCTGTGTGTGTGTGCCTGGGTATAAGGGAGGGAGTTCAGGAGTGCTGTGTTCTTGCAGTCGTTTGCAGTGCAAGTGCAGCTTGGTCACCAGCAGGGTGTGCTGCAGGAGCTGGCACCTTCTCAGGAAACTGCTGATCGGGAATCCTGGATTTTGCAATTAATGGCATGAATAACAAACATCTCACAATTTTGTTTGCCTCTGTCTGCAGCAGAGTACAAGTTGCTGAGCCTCCTGCACACAGAGAAGTAGAAACCGAGCCCAGCAACTGCACTGTGCTGCATCTTTGTATTTTAACTTGCTTGGTTGGAAGTTGGTAATTCAAAAGCAAATCCCAGTTCATTTAGCCCAGGCTCTAGAATAAGCTGTGGGAGGCTGGGAGCTTTTTTAAGATGGGAGAGAGAAAAGGAGCAGCTCCTTGGGAAAGGATGGAGTGGTTTGTCATGGGACAATCATTCACACTGTGGTTACTGAACCCCATCTGTATTTTCTGAGTACTATGCTAAGGCCCTTCCTTAAGTATGACAAATCCTGAGTCTGTGACACCTCATGGCTCATGAGCATGCCCTGCCCTCAGTGTCAAGCGATACTCTCTACCACCATCACCCAAGACTGTGCCTCTGAGTGGGAGCTTGGTATGAAATAGGACTCCTGATTTTCTCCCTTTGAATCTCTCTACCAACCTTACAGCAGTGCCTTCAAGAATCTTGAAGCTTTCAGTAGTGGGGTGGATGGAAGAAGAGGCTTGAAAAGCAGAGGCACATGATGATGCCTTTTTCCTCTATGTGTCGGGGTGGGGTTGGTTCTGCTTTTGTACTTGAAATAGACCCGCATGAACCTGCAGGAATAGCTGAGGAGGTGGAGGGTGGGCTTGTGTGGGGACTCTGGGAGGGATGTGTTGTGTTTGTGTTGTGGTTAACTGAGTACTAATGCCTATAATTAGACATTGACATGTGCTCTTGTCGCTGTGCTAGTACTGCTTTGTTAGAACAGATGCACTAAATAAGCTATGAATATTAAGTGTCAGTAATTGTACAAATCTAAGGGCTGCTGTGTAGGCACTAATTAGCAGCTCTGATTTCATTATAGCTGGGACTATGTTGATGCAGCGAGGGTGGGCCTTGCTTGATGGATGGAGTGGGAGATGGCTGTAGGACTAGAACTGTCAGCAGCCAAGCTAAGCTTGTTTATTTCACACGAGGGGAAAGAGGGGATGATCCTGTGTGCTTTTGTACAGTGGGAACTGCTATTTGTTTGCAAAGCTCTATAGGACAGCTATTAGTGACTACAGTAGGTTTGTGGTGACTGATTAGGTTGCTGCTCCTGGAAGACCTTCTAAATTCTTCATAAGGCCTTTTCATTGCCTGCAATGACAGTTTCATCCTCTGAGAAACTTGGGGTGGGGGCGTGTAGGGTTTTTTTCCCTAATAACTGGCCCCTTCCAGCAAATACTGAACTGAATTTGACTGAAGCTAGAATTTAAGAGTTTTGTTTCTATGAAGTCTCTTAGGCTTGGCAGTTGCTGTACTTTGGGAGCTGTAGAGTGTGTAAGGTGAGTGAATGTGCCAGTCTTTTCTAAGGCACCTGTTTTAAGACTCTGTGTGGCCCCTATTGCAAGGGCAGCCATCTCTGGCTAGGATCAAAGTGTTTTCCTTTCCCTCCCCTGCCAAACTAATCTTGCTCTGCTTTCTGCCCACAGCATCTGCCATTACAGCCGCCTCTTCTGGGAGTGGGGGGAAGGTGTCAAAGTGCACGACTCTCAGAAAAGACAAGATCCAGAGAAGCTATCAAAGGAGACTGTCCTGTCTTTCATCCAAGCACACTACCCCTAACCCTGCTCCCTTGAGGGTGCAGGGAGGGTCTGAGCCCAGCTTGGATTCTTCAGGGACTGATGCGACTGGGGACACTCCACAACTTCTGTCCTGGTCTTCTCCAGAGTTGATTTCCTGGAGTTGATTGAACCAGGGGTGGTACGCAGAAGGCATAGGATGAGGCTCTACCTTGGCAGTGTATATAAGAGTACAGCCCAGGTGGCACCTGCTGCTGGAGTACCCATGGTGACTCCTGGAGCCAAGGCCTAATGCCCTTATGTCCTGCCCAAATGCATGCATTAGGCCAAGGGGCTGGCAGCTTTCTTTGCTCCTACTCAAATGTTCAGCAAGGTTTGTGGAGCTCTGTGTGTGCCAGAACTTTCCAGGCTTGTGCTTCTCTGGCAATATGGGAAGGAGCAGAGATGTTTTGATGGCAGAGCTGGGCAACTGGACGTTGAAGCAGCCCTGCATTGTTCCTGGCAGCTCTCCGTCCCCTTGGCTTGTCAAAGGCATACACTACCCAGTGGAGGGTGTTAACATCATTGGGAACACTAGCTGCAGGACACGTTATGTATACTTGGTGGTGTCTCCAACACTCTGTTGATCAAGGCACTCAGCTGGCCACTGGGAATTCTAATGTGATGGCATCCTGTTGGACAAACACCAATGCAGGTGATCAGTAAAGTTCCTGGCACAGATTTGATGTGCTCAGTGCCAGGGCTTTCTCAGACCTCTAGAGGCTGCTGTGACAAGGATTTCCCCTCTCCAGGTTAGTGACTGATCAGGCCAGCAGTCTGGGGTTAATTTGCAAACATGCTATGGTTGGTGTACCTGCCTCATGGTACTGCAGAGACCAAGGAGCTTTGATTGTTGGTACTCGATGCTATTACCCAAATCTTCAGGGAGGAAAGTGGATGTGGGAGGGAAGACAGTGGAAGGCTAAGATGCTGGAGTCTTTGGAATAAATTATGGGGCTGTCTGTCCTAATTAAAAAGATCCAGGGCTTCAGTGAAAAAAGAGATCTTGACTATGACCATGTTGGTTAATTGGAAGAAATCTTGTCTCCTGACTAACCCCTGGCAACGTAACCAGACTTTCCTTTTTAAATGTCAAAGTGACTTTGAAACCCTTTGTATCTCATTTGACCCTGGAAGTGCAGCTGGGTGAAGGCACAGAGCAATGGAACTCTCAGCATGGTATTTTTGTGTGTCCAGACTTTCCACGCACTTCAGTGCCAAGCTCAAAAGTTGCTTTCTGTTGCATGTTTTACCTTCACTTCTAGCTTCCACAGCACTTTGCCAGGTCTTCCACATAAATCAGAAGATAACACATAGTTGAATGCTTTTGACCAAGCAGCAAAATTACCCTTTTTGTTTGTGTGTTCTTATTTAGAAACACAGATTGGCAGTAGGGAGGAAACTGATTTAGGGGTTGTCTGAAGTGTGCCTTAAGGAAAGCTATAGTTCTAGAATCTATAGCAATTGTTTAGATAGTTGGGTTTTTTCCTCCACACCCATACATGATTTGAACAAGCTTATGCAGGAAAACATAGGAATTTTCACCTGAACACAGGTAGATGAAAGCAGTTAAGGACTGCACACTGTTAATGCATTCTCTTGCTGACCTGTAGACCCCCTCTGCTCTCATGCATCAGTCAAACATATATGAAACAAGTGGTCCTGCCCCAAAAAGAAGAAGAAGATGTGTGTCACTTGGTACCTTTGTGTTGGCACAAGCACTTCCATGAGGGATGAGGAGGAATCTCTCCCCGTGGGCAATAAAAGTACCTCCAACTGTGTGGTGTCCAGGCCTGTGTACAGTCGGCCTTCTAAACCCACCAGTAATTGTGTTCTGGCACTTCTGTGGCCTGCCTTGAGGCTGTTCAATGCCAGCTGAGCATGCTGCTCCCTCGGCCTGCCTCCTGTGCTCAGGGCTTCGACTCCTGTGGGCTGGCAGACAGAGGGGTGACTTAAGAACAACCTTAGGATGAGTGTAGGCCTCTAAAGGTACAAAAACACCTGGTTAGCCCACAGGCTAGCTTTTATGAACAGATACTTTCTGTTTACTCAGTTGTCTCCAGCTCCTCTTTATAATTTGCTTTTATTTTTAATGCACTGAACCTTGATTCTAAATCTCCCTTCAAGGAGGCAAGCTTGAGCCACCATGCTACTTGCTTCCATGCTGAGAGATTATGTTGGTAAGGGGTGTATGAGGAAGGTCATGCTGAAGGGAATGTTATGTATGTTAATTGCACAATGTATTATTAGGATTTGTATCATTTTGTGTTGACTTCTATGATTTCATTGTCTCTGTTGCCAATACAGCCCCTTTAGTTCACAGCAGTGCTTGTTTACTTTGCATCCCACAAAACTCTGGCTGGCAGTGTGTGTCAGTGTGGCTACAGAGATATGCCTTGCACAGTTCATTTTGCAATGCAGTCCCTTTTAAAGGCTTTCCTGCCAAGTTAGCACATGCTGAGGGCTACTTAGTGTACATCCCCACACTGGAGTGAGAGGGAACTACAGCAGACAGACTCCAGCACTCTTCTGCAGCATGCTAGGCTGCTTTTCCTCTCAAAGGATGTAGATTCCAGGTCACAACATACCAGTAACCCACTGCTGACACCTCACTGACCAGGGATGTTCAGTGCCTCACCCAGTCTAGGCCTACTGTGGTGCAATGTCTCCCAACAGGGAGACTGTAGGATGGGAATAAAGCACTGCCTGAGAAACAGGACAAAACAAGAAGAGGGAGAAAAACTTTAAAACCCAGGAACCTACAAGGTCAAATTACTTTACTTAAAACTCTACAGAAGCAATTCTATCTTGGACAGTTGATAGTACATTCTCTTCTGCAAGTGCTGATTCTCAAAGGCACAAAATGGCTACCAAGTTCTGATGCACTGGAGAGCTAGGCAGATCTCAAAGCCCATGCGCCCAGACCTGAAGTTGTATGCTACCTGCTTGCATAAAAACAGATACATATATCCCATCTGTTTTTGTGAAGGTAGGATTCCTTTGGTCCTCTAAGTCAGGGTGGAGGAGGAAACATCTTTAGCACAGCTCTGAGAACACATAAAATCTTAAGGTCACAGTACCCTTTGGTTCAAAGAGCTTGATGTCCCTTCAGCTTATGGCTGAGGCAGGAGTCAGGAAGGTGGCATGTGTTCCACTAGGGCTAGGCAGAGAGCACCTGCCTGCGGCCACAGAGGTCCTGTCCTCTTCTAAAGGAAGAACATAGTGCCTTCTCACGTCAGGCTGGATGGTCTTGACCGTGTTCTGGGTAAGATGGCATCACCTTGAGTTCTGCTTGACCTGACTTTGAAGTGCAAGTGTGCTGTGATTTCTAGTTTGTCATCTGTCCCCCTCAATTTGCAGAGAAAAATCTTCCCTACAACAAGGCTTGGAGATGATAAGAACAGCATTTTGAAGTCCTGCTCCTCACTCTTGGGGGAGGCACAATGGTGAGAGGAGGAAGAGTTCCTTGCAGGAGACTCATCTGGTCAGCAGGGAGAATTCTTGACTGCAATCACATTGTCCAGCAGGTGTAAATAAGAGCAATCAACAATGTCAGGGCTACAGCAAGGGCAGCATTCTTGCGATTTTCCTTACGAAGCACACTCAGTTCTTTCTCTGGGAAACAAACAAAAGCCTTTCTGTGAAGGTTTGTCATGTTGCAGCTAAATCTCCTTTCAAAACTCTCTTAAAAGCACAAAGCTACTTTGGCCACAGGCAACAACTTTGGGAGCAGTATGCAAAGCAGCCAATTACAGAGTGTGCTGAACAGGAAGTAAACTAGTGCAAACCCTTTCATTTGTTAACTCTCATCCTGACATGCCATAGCTGTGCTTGGGAATACTTCCGTGCCAGACAAGTTCCTGTTTGCAAATGACACTGCTGTAGGCCTCTACTAAAGACAGATTGTGTCATTAGAATAACTGCTTTTCCCTAAGAGAATGAAGGAGACAGAGGGCAGAGAGCTATTTCTACTATCTTCTGCACCTAACAGCCTGGCAGCTTTTTCTAGCACTAAAATTGGCTTAAATACAACTGTGGCCACCTTTGAGTTTTGCAGAATGTGCGTTTCCTTGTGCCTCTGAAGCATGGCTGTGGAACAGGACTGAGCCTGGCCACTCGTTCTGTTGAGGTCTGAAGCTTTTGAGACAGGTCACTTTCCCTTGCCCTGCTTTACAGAAGAACCACAGACGCAGAGAGATAAAGGAAGTGGCTCCTGCGAGGTTGGAGTCCTACTCCCCTCCATTTCATTTCCTTTACCAAAGAGAAGACCTCCAGTCTGGCTAGTTTGGTTCCACAAAACTTTGCTGGGTGGTAGAGACAAGCAGTGAGGCCTACAGCACTAAACACTGCATGGCCAAACTGAGGTCATTTTTTTTGCAGGGCAAAGTTAGGTGGGGACTGTCTCCAGCATCAGACTGCCAAGTTCAACTGCAGTGACTGCACCGGTTACTGCCTCTACAGTTGGCACAAGCAGCCTTCAGCAGGTCCTAAACTGGCATTGGTATTAAAAGAGACTTTTAGCTGTTCTTTTTGCCCCCATTCTTCACATAATGCAAGCACTCATGCAACTGCAGAGCAACCTGCTGAAAGCTGCAGGGCCACAGAGGAGGTGACATGGGCAGGAGGTCACATAGCCTCATGCACAGCAGTGCCAGTTTAAAGTGATGTAGCAATGCCATTGTCAGCAACTGCAGCTCATGGCCTCAAGAGTGTCAGCTGGAATAAGTAAAGATTTATTCACAGGCCATAGCACTGGTCTAAAAAGACGGTACACAGGCACTGTGTGTTCCGTTCCAGGAGGAGCAGCCATCACCATTAGGTGAGGCTGTTGCTGCTGTCTGAGCTGCTGTCAGACTGCTCTGCTGATGGTGCTAGCGCTGGCTGACTGCTGGCTGGTGAAAGCAGGGCACTGATGCTTAGTCTTCTGCTGTCTCCAGTGGCAGCCCCTTAGGGAACAGCCTTCACTCTATTTAAAGTAACGGCTAGTCTTCTGGAAACAGTCCTTTAACATGAGTTACAATTAAAAAGTAGCTGGCCATACCCTGGCTTTCAACTCTAGGCATAAAAGAACACTTGTGCCTCTTTCCCTTGTGTGAGCTCTGGTGCTTGCATTGCTGCAGAGTACTGTCAAGCATGTAACATACTGATCAACACCAGGAGTCTGAAGATGTGCAAAGCAGTATTCCTGATAGAATGGACATGCTCTCAAGTTGTGGTAACTCAGAGGGGACTCTCATTTTAACTGTTTACAGCCGGACTTGCAGCAAAGACCCTGGCTCTCCAGAATTGCAGGCAGCACATCAACGTGAATCCCTATGGTCATGGGCTGACATGCCCCAGAAATTCCCCAAGGAAGGTACACTTTGCCACACTGCTGACAGCTTGCTTAGCAAGCCTCTATTAACAAAAATAAAAGAGGTGGGGAGAGATGTTAAAAGCTATTCAAGCTGATCTGCTAGCTCTGATTATTTAACAACTAGTAATTTGGGGTATGTGAAAGGGACATTTCCCCCCCTTCAGTAATTGATGCTTATTTTTTTTCCTGTGGTAACACAGCTCAAGCAGGAGGATGCAGACTCCTATTATAATATGCTGACTACATTCCCTCAGTCTAGCTCCCTTTGGCTGAACCTAAATTCAAAGGCAGAAGTCAGAGGTGGCAGGAGTTGCAAGACAAAGCTAAGCTGCAGCACTGATCCCATCCAGCCCAGAGGGACCATTTTTAATGAAGCTCTTACCATAGTTGTCAGCTTTGGTCATTAGTAAGTTTCTCTCTCTCTCCAGTGACTTTCTGTAATGAGAAGAGGAGTTCATTACCTGCGAGGCACAACACAGCCTATTTCTTTGCTTACATGATGGAAGAGAGACGGTCCTGCTGCTGGGGATATCTGCTCATAGCATGAGCCTCTCACCCTTCCCTGTGGAGAGATGACAGTATAGAAACACCCAGGCATGCAAGAGAAGAGATGCAGCGGTTTAGATTATTTTTTAGCTTCCCTCAAACTGCTTCCTATCTCTCCTTTCAGGACAGCGTCAGTGTTCCTGAAGCAGCAAGAAAGGGGTCTGTGTGTCTGAGAGCCCCTTCTTGAGTTCTCTCAGGTGGGGTAGGAAATTCTGATGGCTGTTGGAGGGGGGCAGTGTCCCTACAAGGTCTCTGCAGGATCCTGCCCCTCCAGCACATTGGGTTAGTGCTGGAACAGTAATTCTCACTGACAGAAGTCAGGATCCCTGGGTCAGAGGTATCCAATTTACACAAATTGATGAACTCAAGGAAACAAGCTGAATCCAAGCCCAGTAGCAACTAGTTAAACACCTGTTATTACACTGAAAACTCATGATAATAACAGTAAAGACTAAGGCCAACCCAGCCCTGGTCTTAAACTGCAGAAGATGATTAATTAATAGACAGTTTAAAATATAAATGCAAAACAAAATTTCTGAAAGCAGCAGCATTTCCATTATGGTAGTGCGGACACAGTCACTCCTTTCAGACTATGTACATAAATAAACATGCACTAACAAATTATCTCCTAGTTCAGAGAAGGCATAAGTGTAACAGAGTTTGTTGTTCCCCTTGGGGCAGAGCAAGAACCTGTAGGAGGAAAGAGATCTAAATCTATGTGTACAGCTAGTTAACTAAGAGATGGCCAGACAGCAAGCTACATCAGAGCAGCAGGAGAGGAAAGGGCTATTAAAGAGAACCGGGGAAAGGCAATGTGGAGAGGAACCAGGAGGAAGTGAGAGGACATTGACCAACATGACTGAGCTACTACTTGGGAAGAAGCTTTGAGAATGAGACATGGAGAAACCATGACAACAGAACTTCAAAGTGGGAAAGCACAGCTCTCCTTTGTGTACTATGCACTGAATCAGTAATTTTGCTCATGGTACCTCCCTCCAGGGTGTTTCAAATGGTCTGGAACAGGGCAACTGAAGTTCTGTTTCTATCTCCATGCAAACTGTAAATTTCAGAAAAGGCTCTAGGAATCCCTATTTCTAATTCTTTGCTCTAGGCCCTATATTTCAGAAAGAAACCATCATATATTTCATCCTTTCAAGTTATCACAACTGTAGGTTTGGTTGTTGGCCATCTAAGTACCAGACACAGAACACAGACAGTAAGCAAGAAGAATTTAGGCCTAGAAAAGGACTGATGAGTTGAGGAGCTAAAGAGATGAGGGACAGGAAGAGACATCTAAATATGTCTAAATATGGATAGCGATCCAAAACCCCAGTAAAGGAGTGGGGGAGAGTGCAAATGAGTGTTTAACAAAGAAGTTAAACTAAGGCTGATAAATATCAGGGTATGGAGACATCACCACTGCTAAGATCATTTCTAGCGGGATTATGTAGGACATCACTGTAGAGCAAACACCAGGATCAACAGAACAACTCCCTAGGCCCACAGGTGAGCTTCCCAGCCATTTTTGCTATGAGCAGAGCAGTAGGATGCTGGTTACAGAGTCACAGAATATTCTGAGCTGGAAAGGATTGTCAAATCCAACCCTTAAGTGAATGGCCCATACAGTGGACAAACCTGTGACCTTGGTGTTAATAGCACCAAGGTCCAAACAACTGAGCTAATCTCCGGTGACCAAAGGAATGTACTCAAGCAGAGAGATCTGAGAATCAGCTGGGAGATTTAGGATCTCTTGCTTCACATTTAAGAGAAAGTACATTCTGCCTCTGTCTGCTAAGTCCCTGCTTGAGTCCCAGCTCTAGAAGCCAACAGTTGCAACCTCTACAGCAGTGAGAGATTTCAGGGGAATTTTCCCTCTTAGCTTTCCCAAGAAAAGCAATGCATCCATAAATCAAGACACACGTACAACACAGGCACAGGTAATTTCCCTTAGCCTCTTTTGCAGTTGCCTCCCAGCCTGGTCTGGCCCTCAGCAGTAGCTGTTGCACAGGTTCCCTGATTGAACTCATGGAGCTTCGGCAAGGCTTGAACAACAGCGTGCAGCAAGCCTTTGCCAGACTCACAGCGCGGTTTCCTAGCAGGCCAGGAGTCAGATCTGCAAATGAGCTGACAAGTTTGGGGCACTGTGTGTCTGGTTGTGGTGCGGGTTGGAGTTAGGCTGTTAATAAGATAAATCTCTCTCCATGTATCACTGAACTTTTCACACAGCAAGTTCCACACATAAGCTCCAAGCTGGAGGAAGAGTCTTGTCATGGGGAATCACAGATCGCATTCCTTAGAGCCCTTGCTCAGTATTACAGCAGGATGACAGCTGAAGTGCACAGCCACCGCTGTGAAAGGAGGTGGTCATCAATACCTTCCTTCCGGGCTGAGCTTCTCCCTGCGCAGCTTTAAATCCACCTCTTCCATGCTCTGTCTGCAGCGAGCCAGCTTCTCCTCCAGTCCATCGATCTGAAAAACACCAAACCACTCACCATCATTTCCTGACTCAGCTAACAGGAATTCGTTCCTACTCAGTTGAGAAGGTTGGTAGCTCAGCCACTCCACCTTCTTCCTCCCCTAATCAAGGGACGAACCCCAGCTCTGTGTAAAGATCACAGCAGAGAAAGTCCTTCGCCTCCCAGATTAGCCTGTGTTACACCACAGGCAACTGGGACATCATAGCCCCAGGGAGAGACAAGCCAGCCCTGATGCTGCCAGTTGTGCAGTTGGCCAGCACCTCTCTCTATGATCTGTTTCTGCCTCTTCTAGTTTCTTTGCATGTCAGTCCACAAGCAAAGATGTGATCTAAGACATCTTTATGCAATTAAGAGGATAAAAAGAGACTGGCCTAGGCCAAAGTCCGAGGGACAAGGTCTTGATTTAGCACTGAATGAATGCAGAAGTTCATGGGATGTGACTACAAAGCACCCTCAGCTGTCTGGTTGGGTGAAGAGGTGACAGAGGGGAAAGAAACACTGACACCTACCGTCTCTTTTACCCAAATAAACCTACAATAGCAGCCTGCAGAGCATGCTCAAGAGACCATTTGCCACCACCTCCACACATTCCACCTGCACCAAGTTTGGGGAGCACCATGTTCCCACGCAGAAAAACAGTGGTTATCTCCTTTTGTCTCCTCATCAAGTATCCTAATAGCCACCCTCCTCCTGTGTGTTCCTGTGAAGGAGAGTAACTGTGGCTAAGCCCAGGAGCATTGATCTACTTGTGTGCAAATGGATCGCCCAGGAGGGAATCCTACCATGGGCAACACTTCTGGAAATCATTCCTCTCTTCTGCCTGGCAACCAGAGCACAGAAATCTTTAGGAAAACTTCCTCTTTCAAGCTTGCTTCCAGCAGGGAAACAATGGGACTGGTGAGATAATACAAACACAACAACCTAGCCTGAAAGAACACAGCCTTGGTGCCCTGAGGTGAGCCTTCACACACCAGACGCTAAGAGGCAGCACAGTGCTGGGTAAAGTACTGAAGTGGAATAAGCTGCCTGGACATCAACCTCTGAGATGGCCCAGAGCAGCACGAACACTCTTATAAACAGTGATAAGGGAAACAAAGTCAAAGGCAATGATCTCTAATTATTGCTGCTTTGGGGATCACCTCTGTCCTGGGCTCATTAGCAGGAAACACCTTCTGCTCAGGAAAGGCAAGCAAGCATTATAAATAAGCAGTCTGCAGTTGCTCTTACTACGACATTCTCTGTCCCTACTTCCCTTATTTCATGAGACTCAACAAGAGGCTATTCCACCCAACTCTGTCAATGCTTTTACTTATTGCTGACTAAAATCTCCAGATTCCACATAATACTTTAAAAATTTCAACTGGTGTTACTGCTCTTAAATCAAAACCAAAGTTTGGGTCCCCTGCTGGAGAACAATAATTTGCTAATAAACCACATGCCGTAGAACTGCACCATCAGCTTTGCTGAGCTGAGGGCACAAGGGCCAGAAAATAATCAGAAAAAAAAAAGGCAAGGAAGAAGGAACAGATTGCTGAATGAACAAAATACTTTTCCTTCAGAATCTCACTATTTCTTTTCTTCTGGATAGTCTGGGGAATTAGGGGTTGTATGGAAAGATAAGAATGAGGATTCACAGATGTTCTCCATCCACCATGCCTCAGTTTCCCCACTTATAAATTAGGACAATACTATCTGTCTCCTGAAGGTAGTTCCTTTGTGCAAGAAGCCTCAGACAATGCCATTGCCTCCCTTGGGATTTGGGATCAGTTCCTGCAACCCAGGAGTCTCTTGGCAGCTCAGCCATCCACATAATTCTTCAGTGCAGGACAATGCAAAGACAAAAATAGAAAATAAGCAGAGGGAAAAATCAGAGTAATGCCTGGGAATTACTGATTACTCTTTGGGCTGCTGAGGAAACTCAAGGAGGGGGTGTAGTCTGTAGAACTGTAGTACAAGAAAATCTGTAGAGCTTTGGCATAATTCCCTGATGCAGCTTTCCTGGAGAGCCACCCCAGAAGCAGGTGCTCACTTGAGCTTGCTGTGGAGGGAAAGCTTTCCCTCCTACTAATACATGAGAAGGTTAGTTGGGGTAGGTACCAAGGCATACTGGAAGCCTACAGGAAAACAAAGAGCCAAGTTCACTTAGCTGACCCACCCCTGTACTTCACAATGCCTCGTTTTAGTGGCAGTCTCAGCACCGTGTCTCCTAAGTTGCAAAGACAATTCCTCTCCTTTCCATGACGGGGATCCTCTGGGACAGAGCTGAAATGCAGCACTCAGAAAGCTCATGACAACTCCTCAGGTTCAAAGCCAGCAGCAAGGACACAGGACTTCCCTCACAGCAACATCTTTAAGTAGTTCCGGTTAAAAGAGGGGAGTGAAATGGGTGCTTCACATCCAGACAGCACCTTGGGGCACACAGATCTGCCCCTTCAAAGCTCCCCAGGAGACACTCCACAAAGTCAGGTCCCAGCAGCTTTGGAAGCACACAGGGATCTAAGACCAGATGCCTCCTTTGCTCCACAGGTAGGACAAGGCATTGAGATATTTTTGTTGAATTCTGGCTACACTCACTGGCAATATGGAAACCTTTTTAAGCCAGAGACACCTGGAATGGATCTCAACCCAAACTTACTTATGTGCTGATTACAAATCTCATTTGTTGGGACCATCTTGGGCAGGGAGCCCAAAAAGGCTCACATAAAGGGAGAGACAGAGAGAAGAGAAAAAGAAGCAGCTTTGCTTACAGAGTTTAGCTGGATCCCATTTAATACACTTTGTAATGAATTAATAAAATCTTTTTTTCCAGCAGAAAGGCTAAAAGTTCTTTTCAAGAACTGGCATCCACACTCTGCTTTCATGAATTCCCTAATTAAGATACTGGCAAAGAGCCATATCACACATACGTCGACATCCAACAGCATTAGATAATGAGGTTTTCATCTTCTGACCCTCATAAAACAGATCAAAGTCAACTGAAGAGGTGGGGGCAAATGAAAAAACCCTTCCCTGAACAGTCTTTACATGCCTTATCACATGCCAGCACACTTGAGCCATTCTTTTCACAGAAGAATTAATGGTTGCTTCATCCACAAATTTGGCTGGATTATTAACATCAGTCCAGCAGAAACAAGTTTTGTTTAATTCAAGTGCTACCTTGCACTTCATGTACACACTTCCATTTTCTCCACGCTCCTGGAATAATTTTGCATGCTGGCAAATCATTTCACCAGGTGCTCTGCCCACAGCATGCTTGGAAATATTTACCAGATAAGTAGAGAATGATCCACCAGCAAAGTCTAAAATAAATCTTGCAGAACCACCCTCTGCATTGCTGAAGGAGAAACAGCTGGATCCTACCTGCATCTCTTCCTTCAGCCTTGCAGAGACTATCCCATAAGCAGATCCTGCCTCAGCTCAGACCATGGCTTTGCAGGGTTGCACAGACATGACCCACAGCTTTTTGGAAAATTCTGCAAGAACAGCTTTACTGAGTAAACTGTGCTGGCCTTTTCCCTATTCTTTATGCTCTTGCATAGACACTGCCCTGTCACAAGCAGCAATACACATGACAGTGCTTTCTCCAAACACACATACCTGACATTTTGCCTGAGTGCAGGTTGTTTGCTTTCCATTTAATGCATTTTTCTCCTTCCATGATCTTTTCAGTTGTTGTCTGAGCCACAAGTATATCTGTAATGGCTACAACATCCTCTGGCACAGAGTTTGACAGCACAGCCACAGGTTACAGGAAGAACCAACCCCTTCTGTTTGTTCTGAGTTTGTCAACTGCTAGTTTCATTTGACAGCTCTAATTTTTTATTGACAGCGAATGTTCATTCTTTGTTTAAAGCCATAAATAGCATGCAAAGGATATAAACCTATACTGGCTCTCCTTGCAGTCATGTTTTCAAGCTTAAAAGGCTCTGGAATGCTTGGTAGATTCTTGTATGAAAGTTTTCCACACCTTTGATCATCCTTGTCACTCTCCTAAGTTCATTCCATTTTCATTTTTTTTTGCTACAAAATGGACCAGTCCTCCCAGCTTTATTTTCCTGATGAATTTCTTCAAGAGAGTTCTGTGCATCTCAGCACTGTCAATGGGGCTGCCTGGTGAAAGACTAGAGAGCTGTATGAAAGGAGTGGCATGAGTTATGGAGACACATTTATATAATTTTAAACCACATCATTATCAATTACACCTGCAATTTGTAAGTGCAAGCTAATCTGATAAGTGTCCATATGGAAAATTGCATTCATTTAGCATCATGACTTCAGTTAAACAAGCATGGCTCTGCCTAGATGAGGCCTTTCAAAGCTAGACCTGCATCGCGTCACGTTCGGACTCATTTGGAAAGTTTTCTTTACAATCATAACAGCTCAGAAGGTAATATAAAACAGAATAAAGTTTAAATTATGAAATCAGTATCTTGGTCATCATGCATTTTAACACCTGAAACACAGCTCTCTCTTTCCTCTGGCTTAAAATGATTTTGTTTTCTTCCTCCCTAACTTCTACTCAGTACCTTTCTCATCAGTGCATGTGGAAAGAACTTTATCTTTTAGTAGTATTTTTTCACTGAGAGGTTTTCATCTGTAACACACCAAAAAAAGAGTAGTCCTGCAAGCCTTTCAAAGTTAGTGTGTTCCACCATGATAGCTTCTAAAAAAATCAAATCTAAAGCCATTACAAGTTCCCAAACACTTTGCAAGAATTTTCTGTGGCAGGTAGAATCAGTTCCTTTTCATTCTGTGACCAACAGGTCCCTGAGAGGCTCAACCTTTTTACCATCTCTCTTTTAGACTCTACCATCTCAACTCTCCTCATCTGCCACATCTCAAACAACAACCACCAAAAAAGCATTTCAACTCTCCCTGCCAGGTTCACTGAAGGGAAGCTTGGAGAGTCAGCACAGTCTCCTCTGGAATCCCATTGGTGGTTATATTTGGGTTAGAGTGCCCAGAAATGTCTGTGTCTGTTATGAAAGCCCAACCAATGAAACAGACCAGGTAACTATTATAAACTGAACTCCCATTCATATGACATAGTAGGATGAGAAGGGATCTCATCAACACTTTCAAAGGTGGATGCCAAAAGGATGGTGCCAGACTTTCTTCAGTGGTGCCCAGTGACAGGACGAGGAGCAACCGCCATAAACTAAACAAGAAGCTTCACCTCAACACAAGGAAGAACTTCTTTACATTAAAGGTAGCAGAGCACTGGAACAGGTTGCCCAGGGAGGTTGTGGAGTCTCCCTGGCTGGAGACATTCAAAACCCACCTGGACATGTTCCTCTGTCACCTGCTCCACGTGATCCTGCTTTGGCAGGGGTGTTGGACTAGATGATCTCCAGAGATCCCTTCCAACCCTAACGATTCTGTAACACTGGCTGATGACACATATAGTACAAGCCCCAAGTCCTTTCCCTAGCCTTTCTACTCTGGTTATCTTGGTCTCTGGTGCATAATCTCATCTGAAAGGCTTCAGGACAGGGAGGTGACCACTGAGATTGCCTGGATCGATTCTGCCCTCTTTCAGCCATTTTTGATCGACGTTTAGGCTTTTGCCATCCCCAAAGTATCCACAATCCTCATATTTGAACTACGGGCTCTCCACTCCCTCCTCCAAGCCAGCTTTGTTCAGTGGAGGAATGACATATGTTTCAGGGAGGCCTTAACTAAGGTGACTCATTGTTAACACAAATATAGAGGTTAAACAAAGCTTACCAGCAGCCACTCAGGAGATTACAATCACGGAATCACAGGATGGGTCTGGCTGGAAGGGACCAGAGTAGGTCACCTGGTCCAACCTCCCTGCTCAAGAACGGGCACACAGCACAGGACTGTGTACAGAACGGTATCTCCAGTGAGCGCGAGAGAGACAAAACACCCAAGTTCAACAATCAAAAGGCATTTTTAGAAGGGAGGCGAACTGTTAAAACCTGGCTTTTATTTCTAAGGGTTTTTTTCCTCACTCCCCTTCCCTGGAGGGGACCCTTTGACTCTGTATTGGGCAGTTGGCATTTTGCCAGCTCAAACCATAACACCCCTTTTTCTCCTCGCTGTGATTTCCAGGCCCCTCACACACACTGGTTCACCGCCGGGCCCCTCACAAGCAGCAGGCGCAGCAGGCCTTGCCCCGCACACGCCTGACACCGCCGCCCGCACACTGCGCCGGGGCACACAGCTGCCCCGCCGCCCCTCACGGCACTGGCTCAAGGGCTCAGCGGCAGCAGGACGGCTCACCGAGGTGCCGCCCGGCCCGGCCCCGCCGCCCTCACCTCGCAGGCCACGCTCGGCCCCGCTCGCCGCCTGCCCATCGCCCCGCGCCGCCCGGCCGCGCATGCGCAGCGCCCGCCCGGGCCGCCTCCGCCTCGGTGAGGGGCGCTGGGGGAGGCGGTGCCATCTTGATGAGGGCGCTGCTGTCCGGCCCCTCCATCGAAGGCGCTGACCCGGCCCTGGGAGGGCCCTTGACGTGATCGGCCACAGCCAAGAGCCAGCGGCAGCCAGAGCGGTGCCTCCTGCGCTGTGCCAGTGCTGCCCGCAGCCTGCTCTGCCCCTTCCGGTGGTGGTGGATGAGGGATGGTTGGAGGAGGGCCAGCAGGTTGGGAAACTGCGGTGGGACCTCTTGGACCTGCCTCTCCACCCATCAGAGGCCCTTATCCTTTGGTTGGGGGCTCTGCAGGGTGCTGTCTGTCTGGGTGTACCCTCCGGGCCTCCCAGAGGGCAGGCCAAGCTGATCTGAGATGAGCTCAGCTGGTTAAAACTTGGTTGTAGTAATACCAAGGTCATGGGTTCAATCCTCCCTATGTGGGCCATTGACTTAAGAGTTGGACTCGATGATCCTTGTGGGTCCATTCCAACTCAGATAGTCTGTGATTCTGATTCTGATCAGTTGGGTTTCCCTGCAGGGGAGTCAGCACAGTCCTGCCCCACCTTCTGCACTGGACAGGACACTCCATGAGGACACTCCAGCCCAGCTCTGGGGTTGCTGTGGGTTGGGGCTCACCTGGGAGGAAGGGCATCTTGGAAACAAGGCAAAACCAGGGTGGCTGCTTTGCTGCATGTTAGGATCACTGAGGATTTTTTTGGGACATCTGGGGGGTTGCTGAACATCAGAATGGGCTGCCCAGGGAGGTGATGGAGTCACCGTCCCTGGAGGTATTTAAGGAAAGACTGAACATGGCACTTGGTGCTGCGTTCGGTTTGACATGGTGGTGATCAGTCACAGGCTGCACTCGATGATCTCAGAGGTCTTTTCCAGCCTAAATAATTCAGTGATTCTGGGATTCAGATTGTCCATGGGGCTGCCTACCCAAACACTAGCTTTATGCTAAAGCAGCTGAGGAAAAGGCAGCTGTGTAATCTACCCGAGAGACAGCACTTTGTGCGTGCTAGCCAGTTCATTGCAAGATGCTAATCATGATATATGCATGGGAGCTCTCACTCTGTCCCAAGAAAGCTTTTTATGAAGCAAGGAACACTACTGAAATGCATCTGTCTTCAGAGCAGGACATGACTGCTACATGACAGAGAACAGCAGCTCTATTAAGGCTGGGCAGCAGTGGCATTTATTAGACACACAGACTGCATTTTCGTTTTCACTAAATACCCTCTGCTGACTGAAATTTTGCTAGGATGGCAGGAGTGCAAATGGCTGTCATAGAAAGTGTGATAATACTGATACCTAATTAGTGCATTTTATTTTTCTTTCTAACCCCACTCCCCCTTTTTTACTCTGTGAGGTGGTATGTATTGGTAACAGTATGAGTCTCATTTTGTGTCTGGAGAAAATGAATGACAACTGTACTCTTTTCTGCTTCTCACTCTGGCACTTGACTCCATGTTACTGCTGAACCTAAAGGAGGCAGAACTCCCACCTGCTGCAGGTAAGATGCAGGTAAGATGCAGATAACTGCTTTCCAAGCAGAAGCAGCTCAGTCAGAAGGCAGTAAAGAAGCTGAGAAGGACCCATCCAGCATCCCTGAGGAAGCACAGCATCAGGGAAAAGGAGAAAAAGTGTGAGAATTATTCTTCCCCTCTTAGACAGAAGACTTGCTTAGTGAATGTAAATACAATCTCAAAAAGGTTTGAAGAAACCCATCTGTTATGGTTTACAATAGGCTGAAATAGCCATCAGTTGAGCAGAAAGCATTTTCTCCTTTACCAAGGTGAGTATTGATTCAAGGCAGGGCTGTCAATTCTTGCATATAGACTTCTCCACAGAGAGACAAACACCATCTTGCGGGCAGACAACTGTGACCTTTGCTGTCACATCTTTTGGGAAGAAAAGGGGAACTGGTTTCTCCCTCACGAGCATACCACCATTCCCACTGTTGCAATCAGCACTTTTTAATTCACATGTCACTCCTCCTGGTTCTCCTGAATCCATCAAGCTGATAACCTCATTATGCCTGTTACCTGGTCTTGGGTCTCCTGGTTCTACCCTCAGCTGACAGCTGCTCTTCATCCCTCCCTGTGTTACATCTTCATTTCCTTTGTAATGTCATTCAGGTCATCTACATGCTAATGCGAGAAAGAAAAGCTGTTCTTTTTCCTTAGCAAATTTATAATATTATCCTTCAGGCATGGAAGTTTTTCCCATGCAATGTCATCAGCTTCTGTATTTTAGAATATCCACAAACAGGAGTATGAATTTGAACTGCTTCATATCAAGCAGTTCATACCAAGACTTCGTATCAGGACTGGCTGTGCGCATATCTAAGGTGGAAATCAGAATTCTAGCTGTGAGAGCAATTGCATTATGAAACACACCTCCTGCCTGAGTGGTAGGAGGAAAAGATTGGAGATTGGAATAGTTTTTACTAAGCTCTTGAATGGGGTGGTCTAACAGAAAGCCTGTAAGAGGAAGGTGCAGGATGTGATGACGTATGGGTGAACTCATCCAGTAACGAGACTGGATAAGGTCTTGGTAAGATCCTGCCCAGGGTCTCTGATTAGGCTGTCCCTACTGCATTGGGGGTCACACCCCTGCAGCTAAAATGAATGATGAAGTGATATTAGAAACTAAAAATACACAAGTGTCAGTCTGAAAGGAACATTCAGAAGACACCCCACTTACGTGCCCAGAGGCAGGATCAGGTACCCTGATGCCACCCAGGCACATGTTCACCTCCTCTGTGCTTAAGGCATGTGAGGGATGCTGGTCCCTCCTGCTGCACTGCTCATCGACTGATAGGTGGGAAGGTTTCCCTACTCTTTGTAACCTAATTGATCTTGTTGCATCTTGTCCTGTTTTCGGCACACATGGGGAGCAATTGATCAGCATCTTTCTTCTAACAATTTTATATATTTGAGGTTTATTATCATATTTCCCCTTCTATTTTCTTCCTGCTAGACTCAATCCTCTTTTTTAAACCCTATGCATTTTGCACCTCTAAGACCATTTGTTACCTTTCTGCAGTCCAAACCTAGAGTAATCCTCTTTAACTTGGGTGCACTGAGAAAGAAAAAAATTACTCCCTGTAAGAGACTGAAATGTTCTTCTCTTAAACATTGTCAAAATCATAGAAAGACTTTTTGCCATACTGCAAGGAAACAACTGCCTGTCTGCATCCACTGAAGCACACCTTCCGCCCCAGCCCCAATATGCCTCCTGACTGGAATTTGGACTGGGACAGGAACTTGAGTTAAGACTATTGTCTAATTATCTCAGGTCTAAGGAGAAGTAAACAAGGTTTAGTGGTTGGAGGAGAAAGGGTTTGGGTATGTGATGGTGAAATCTCTCCACACGAAATAGGAGTAAAGCGCCCTCTACAGGAAGACCATGTACACATGGGACATTCACGTGAGAGGAAGCTGAGAAGGTGTCATAAACTGTCAAAGATCCCCAAAGCACCCTCAGACTCATTCCTGAGAACTTCTGCCACCATGATCCAAGTGATGCAACAAATCCAGAGCCTGTTGCAAGAGATTGCAAAGTTTCTCTGCCCCAGGGGAGGTGCACAGGCACCTCCTGAATGTATGTTAATCCATTGGACTCTGTGGTTTGGCATCCTCACCACCAAGAGGACCAGAAGAAAAAAACCCATGGGACGCCTCCAGGTTCCATGGAGTGGTGCTACAATATCTATTTAACCTCTCTCTGTCACTCTTTCTTGTACCCCTATCCCCACCTCCTTTTTTCCTTTTTCTTTTGATCTCTCTCTCTCTCTGCCTCACATCAACTGTTAAATAAAATCCATAATATTGACTTCGGCATATGGTCTTGTTTGCACCTTGATTTGGGCAGAGGTGTTTCTAATAATTTTAATCTCCAGATCATAACACGCCCTGTGTCTTATAGGCAGTGTGTCCTAGTAATACAGCCAAGAAAGAAATTTTCCTTTTAATGCAATACTTTCACAGTGGTAATTCATATTCAGTTCATGGTCCTGTAACTCTTCAATCCGTTTCGTCAGTGCTGAGGTCTAGGCAGGTGTTCCCTTTTTCTTTACTGGTACATTTAATTTCCTCCCCTTCTCAGTTCAGCATTTTGCACCAGTTTTATGAAATTTTAGATAGCTGATTGTGAGCTATTTCTCCAATTTGTCAAGGTAATTTTTTTTCTATCGTGCCTTCAGTCTTGCATGCTCTTCCAGACTTGGGGATAACTATGCATTTTATAAACATACTTTATTTCATCATCTAAGTCATTGAGGAAACTAGTTGATAGATCTGGCCAAGGCAACCCCGGGACTGATCTCTGTAAGTCCTCCTGGGCTGTTGGCAAACTACTGATAAGTAGTTTCAGAGTGCATAACTGTGACAAATATCATACAGGATTGTTTCCAAAAGCCTTACTATGCATCAGGATAACCTGCTTTGCTGAGCTTACTCTCTCCACTATTCCTGTTACTGTGGCAAAGAAAGGTAAACAGTTTTATGTGATTTTGTTCTTGGCTTTCTCTCTGCTGGCATTTTCTTATCCCAGATTATCTTTAAGAAATAAAAAAAAGATTATTTAATAATTTGGTACACATTCATTGAGGAGATGGAAAGGTAATAACTGACAACTGAGGAATCAAAGTTTTCAGGAAGGTTTAGGGGACACTTGCTGATTTTTATCAGGGAAGTTGCTGACTTTGAGGATAATTTAATAAAACAGACATTAAGTCTTCACTTGTAATTAAGTCTGTACTAGTAAATTAAAAAACATCAGGAAAAGTTCTTAGAATGCAAACTCAATCATCAGAATTAATTGTCAGCACACCCCTGGCATGGTTTGACTTGGCCCCACTAGGACTATCTCAGAAAATTTCCAGGCATGAGTTGGGAGTTATAGACACAGGACCATTCCAAATAGGCTTTTTCATGAGGTCACTGTTTCAGAGGTGAAGACAATTTAGTAATAGGGATGTGAGCCATCTGGTGCTAGTTTACAGGATGTGTCTAGGAGAATGTTCCTGGGCACTCCTGATTTACTGCCTTCCTACCTTTTTTTGCCTTCTCCATCTGTAAGATTCACTGTACTTTGTAAGCACAAATTAATCAATCCACTGACAAGTATGAGGAAGCTGAGGTCAGACATCTCATTTTATAGATGTAAGGCAGTATCAGACCCAATCTCTGCAGCAAGTAAGTAGCAGGGCTAGCACTGAATCCAGGATTCTGACCTCTTATCCTTGGCTGTACCATGGGAAGCAGCCCTTCATCTCCCAAGCATCTTCCCCAGCTTGTTAGACGATGTCTCATGGACCATGAGACAGGAGGAAATCTTTCATTGACCTTCTGAGAACAGGTTTCCCCAGCATAGAGGATGTCTGGCCCTAGCCCAGTGCCATGTCTCCTCTATTCTCTCAGCTCTGCCCTACAACATGCAGCTGGTTATAGGGATCACAGAAGGAAGTCACTGTGCCATGTAAGTGGAGAAACCTGTCTGCAGGGGAAAGAGAAGGTGAGAGCAGGCAGGGTGAGGCTACCTTTGCCTGTATACTTGCATCTGTGAAGACATGGAGGGAAGCATCTTGCTGCTGAGGGCAGCCAAGGATGGGAAATTCCTGGGACGGGACGACTTCCAGCACAAAGCAATAAACAGAAAATGCCACCAGTGTAGAAGTTGTGTGTTGACCTCCTGGAGGAACTGAGTGCAAGGGAGACAGACAACAAGCTGAGAGATGCCCTGAGCTAGAATTGTGCTACAGAGCTTTATTATTCCACCACTTCCCTCCTGGAGGACCAGCATATAAATTCCCTCCTTTCTCCCCATGCACCAAAAGCAGGGATAAAATTGTATCTGTGATGATGACCAGGGGACACAAATTCCAGTGCAGACATGTCTGCCCCTAGTAGGGACAACTTCAGAATTAAATGCCGCCAGGGAGCAGAAGAGCAACAGCAAGAACTGGCAGATTTCAGTTAGTTGAAAGGTGATCCTGCAGGGTAGGGTGTTTTTTTCCTCTGGGAAGAGAAATAGAGAGAAGCCAGTGGACTGCATCTTCAGTTTGCATGCATCATTTTCTCTGCTCCCACCTTGATGGGCTTCACACAGATCCTGGGAACAGCTTGAGATGATAGAATTAATTAAATGAAATTAATCAAAACAACCTACCTGGAGACAAAACTGGCATCAGTGAAATGCAGAACTGGGCCAAGAAGGGATTCTGTAATGCCTGCTCTCATCAATAGATTCTGTTTGGATGAAATCCCATGTCATATACGCCTCAGTCAAACGTGAGGGCCTCTGAGGAATTGTGTGCCTCATGCAAGATCACGTCTTTCCACACAGTGCAGTAATTGCAATTGGAACAGATGGAGTCCTGCTTTTCACAGAGCCAGGCACAGTGTGTAATATCAGATCTCGCTTTGATGCTGAATGAAGCTGAACTCTGAATCATGCTGTGTTAGTGTGGAGGAAGCAGGAGAACTGGAGCAATGGCTTTTAGAGATGTGATCTAAGAGGAGTCAGTGGGTCCAGTGGGCATGTCCCACTCTGCAAATATGGGAACAGAGTTACAGATTTGCCAGAATGAATTACTGAAAATTGGAGATTCTTCTCTGCTTTAGTCTCTGCCTATTGCCCCCATACGTGTCAGCCCAAGTTTTCTTAAGCCAGGTGCCAGTTTGCAGGCATATTTTTGAGCCTGTCCCAGTCATTTATGTTCTTCGCTTTATGAAAGTACTGCTGTCCTCCTAAAACTGCACTGCATCATCTTGAGGGTCTAAAAAACTCTGTGGGCATGTTTTTTAATCTATTGAGCAAGAATAAGAGCACAGTTACAAGAAAAAATATCTGTTCAAGTGTGAAGTGGTCAGAAATATTGTGGGACAGGTTCTTTATAAATATCTGAGAACAGAGAGAGAGACTCAAGCAACTTTATGAAGTGCTGTGTTATTGGGGTCACAACCCCGTGGCTGGGTTTGTTCTGCATCCAGCAGAGGTACATCCATCACAGAGATGGGCAGCATGATGCAGAGGTAGTACAGAGTCCTGCTGGTTTCCCGGGAAGTCATGGGGAACAGTGTATTTCTGAATCAGGGCATGGCTGAGTGGAACAGCATGTCCTGATTTTAACATATGGCAAATATCAGGGGATGGAAAATGTAGCCATCACAATTTCCCTGGACATGTTTGCTTCTGACCTGCATGTGAGTTCTTGCAGAGTCTTGAAGAGACTCCTGTGGGCTTCCCTGCCAGTTCAAAATTAGGCGACTGGCTTTATAGCAATGTTTTAACCTGAGTGCCTCAGCTATACTCAGAACCTGAGCCCTTTAGTGGTGATTTATCCCCTGGAATAGGCTCCAGGGAGCCAGAAGGTACTTATTTGGCAAATAGACTGCAGAGATTTAGGGTGGTGAGGTTGGCCTGGGGATACAAAGCTCACACACTGTGTTTGTTGTCCTGTACTGGGAGGGCTGGTTTCTAGTTCATTCATCTGGTGACCAAAGTCTCCATTCCTGCCCTAGTCACCCCCTTTTCACTTGCCTGGCTATTATGAGATAATGGGCTAGTGCCCAATTCTCTCCTGTTTCCATCTTGACTTTTCTATTCAATTTATGTGTGGCATTCCCCCACCTCCTTGGCCCAGGGGGCATTAAGATCTCCAGTTTCAGTTGACTTTGCTGTAAAGTCATGAGAAAGCTGCACCACATCTGCTGTTTGTCAAAAGCACTGTGTTCTCTCCTCTAAGCAGATCCCATGGGGAACTTGTTCTACAAGGTTCCAGGTGCTGTTAGAGGAGTTGAAATGCTCAAGGATTCTGTAGCCTTGCTGACAGAGGCAGGAGAAGCCACATGTGTGTCTCTTCCCATGTCATCTCTTCTGCTGGCCTGTCATGTGGCTGGCAGGCTGCTGAGCACCATGGCTTATCCAAACAGAGCTGTCACTTGTTATGAGAGAGAACAGCCATATAAATGTATTCCCTGGCTCATACATATACCTTGCTGTGCAGTCAGGCTGAGTCCATCCACTTCTGCAAGGACAGTGAGGGACTTGCCTTCTAATGTGTCCTGTGGTTTTCTGGATTGGTGAGATGCTCCTTGAAAAGAAAGTGCCTGGTATTTATGCTAAGCACTGTCCTTCCCCTCCTGCTTATCTTGATGCTCGTACTTATGGGCATGCCCTGGTGCTCCCAGGAGGACATGGTTGACTCTTTGCTTCTAATTTTCCCTGGGGTAATGGGATAGAGGCTTGTGAGGACAGGGGGTCCTTGGGGCTCCCTGAGGAGGTAGAAGAAAGGAGTTTGCTCCTACACAAAGATGTCTGCAAATGGGTCATGACAGCCCTGTGCATCCCTGCGTGCTCTTGTCTTGTTTAGGTAGAGAGTGATTAGATTCTTCCAGGTCTCTGCTGAGCTCCAAGGGAAAGTGCAGCTCACAGCCTCTGATCAAGAGGCTAGTAGGAAGTCTGAAAATAACATTTCTCCTGCTATCATTTCTGCTTTCTCAAATGACTTACTGGGTGATTGGTGGAGACAAATGCTCCAGAAATGGGAACCTGGCAAGGAATCTGAATGCCCCCAAGTCTGAGATGACCAAAGAGCTGAAATCAGGCAGACAGACACACGCACACATCATTAGCCGCTAGCCTGCATGTGAAATGAATTGAGATTTCCTGAGCTGGGATCCAGCTGGCACCCTAATGAAGACTTCCCCTCGTTCTTGCAAGCAGACAATAAAACCCCCCAGCTTCTCCAGCCATTTCTGTTATATAAATAGTCTGGGTCTTGATCAGTGTTTCTTTGATTATTTCTGTGTGCCCACATAAATATACCGTGTGTGTGTTCACACAAAATCCATCTATTTATCCACCCCACAAACCATTTTTCTGGGAGACAGCATGGTCTCCTGAATTTTTTATGTCTCTGCTTAGGTTGGAAACAATCCAAAGGTCAAACACTGTGCTATACCTCCAGTCACCTTGCCAGTTAGTGCAGAGCATGGGTCTCTGTTACTTTCTGAATCTCAGGATCACCCACAGGGCACTAAATTACAGCTATTACACTGCAATTCGCTGTACAATTTTATTCTTTGATACACTACCTGCCTTTGTCTGTCTGCATAGCAGCGAGAACAGTATGCATTATTTACCAGGCTAGGTACACTGCT
This sequence comes from Pithys albifrons albifrons, assembly GCF_047495875.1. Classification (NCBI taxonomy): domain Eukaryota; kingdom Metazoa; phylum Chordata; class Aves; order Passeriformes; family Thamnophilidae; genus Pithys; species Pithys albifrons. Next base: position 85,467,065 of record NC_092459.1, read on the forward strand.
GCTGCTAGCGTTGGGGAAAAAAAGAGATAAGAGAACAGGAACAGGCTTGATATATAAAAAGATGGCACAAACACAGCTTCCTGCAAAATGGTTTCACAGTTTTGTAAAACTTTCTGTGATTTTGCAGTCCCTTTTGCCTCCCAGCAGAGAGATGTGTTCATGGCCTCCCAAAACTCTTCAAGAACAGAGGTACTGGACTTAGATGGGGAGTCCAGTCTGGCCAGTGCCCTGGCTTCAGCAGGATCCCATGGCAAGCACTGTGCCTATTGTGGAAGGAGAATCAAAAGCACATGGTGAGGACAGCAGGATGCTGCTCCTCTCCACATGGGATACTCTAGGGCCTTAATTTGGTCTGTGTTCCTTCTGTTTTGGCCAGAAATCCTTGTGGGCACCAGAAAGACGTTCCTGTGTTACTTCAGTTGATATATTCCATCCTTTCTCCAACCTAACTATGGTTTGTGTTCCTTCCAGGTTGTCCCTTTGAACCTTGAACCTACTGGGGCAGGGATCTGGGGAATAAAATCAATTCCAGAAGATTTCCATGTAGTGCAGAGATCATCAAAAAGGTCACAGTCCTCTCCTTTGGCGGCCTGAGAAAGACAGGTGGTTGCTGGGCTTTGTTGCCCTGTGTTGACTGGTGTGTCTTTTGGGCTTGCTTCCAGAGCAAGAATCTGTCTGTGAGGCAGCTTTTGGAACGTGCCTGGGTGGAGATGGCTGGGTGATGCTGTCCCTGGCTGACCTGCTGAGCAGCAGCTCCAGGGTTCTCTGCAGTGTAGACAGCTGGTGGAGGTGACAAGGCAGAGACGGCCAAATCCTGGCAAGAGAGCAGGAGTAAGTGGCAGAGCGAAGGCCAGCTGAGAAAGAGAGTTTGGGAGAAGCAGGCTTGCTGTTGCCATCAGGTTAGAAGAGGTGGGATGTGCATGGTAACCCACTTGTTACTTTCCTTCCTAAATGCCCTGCAGATGTTCCCTTCATTCTCCCCTCATCAATTGGCAGCAACAGCCTGACCAGCTTGCTGTGGCTTTGGTTTAGACACTACACAGAGCAGTGGTCAGACAGCACCTTATCCATTGGGTTGTGTGTATGCTGGGTGTTAATCCTGCAGGGAGAGTGAAAGCAGCTGTGCACAAGCTGCCTGAAGGCAGAGCTGACTGGAGTCGTGCACTCAGACCAGCTCCTGGTCTTTTTTTTGTTGAGGTAAGCTGCAGACAAAGTGGATTTAGGTCTAGTCTGTGGTCAGGGGAATGTTTGCTCAGTGGCTGAATGTTATGAGGCAAATGGAGAGAGGAGAGAGGTCCGGGGCTCTGATTATTGCAGAGCTGGTTGAAGCAACATTGGCCTCTATTGCAGCAGTCAGAGCTCTGATTGTTTCCACTCTCCCCAGTGACTGGGGTCTTATTCACTTTCTCTCCATCTGCTTTCCATCTGACACAGCTCCATTATTGCTCAGCAATACAAAGTAGATTGCAGGTTGCTTTCTCCATTTGGCCCTAAAAGCAGTCCTTACAGGAGATGGATGTCTGATTGAAATCCTCCATGTCAATTGCTGCTGAGATTCTTCCCACACAGCATGAAGACACTTCCTGTGAAATTGCTAGCAAGAGAGGTCTGTGTTTCCACAGAAGGAAGGCTCCCACTTCCTTCCTTTTCATGGCAATGTAACACTGTCCCCATTTCAGAGATGCTTCACACCCCCTTCAGGTTTTGCAGGCTCCTAAATTGGAAGCATCAGAGCAGCACATGGAGGAGTGTTCCCAATTCTCTTTCCCCAACAAGCAAGATTGCCAGCTGTGCCTTCCTAGATAGGCATTTTCCTGAAATCTGTTCTGAGGAGTGTTTTCCCTTTTCTTGCTGAGGTGAACCCCAAAGACTGTGTTTCTGTCACACAAAGTTTCAGTGGTTTTCCTGTCCCTTGTGGGGAGGTGCGCTCAAGCCACCAGCTGTGGCTGCACTGGGCGATGTTGCCTTTCCTTGTGCCTGAGCAGTGCTGGCTCTGGGAACAGGAATTAAACCCACACTTGGATGAGATACTTACAGTTCCCTTGCTGAGAGCCCATTCCAGCCAGCCTCTCAGTATTTCTTCAAGATTGACGGTGTACTTTTTCACCCGGCCAAAATGTGTTAAAATATGGGAACCCCTAAGAGACCAAGTAAACATGTACATACAGGTTAAACACAGTCTAAAGATTGGATGGAGTCCTGTCTACAAGCTGTGCTGGAGGAATGCAGGAGCATCCTTTTTGCTGCTGATTCTGGAGGCTGCTCTAGCCGAGCAATGTGGATATAATCCAAGAGACTTTTAGCTCAGGTGAGAGGCAGTTCAGGCACAGTTTTATGTACTGTCTTGTTTCAAGGGCAGCATCTCAACCATCAGGATGCTGAAAGGGGACTTCCTTTTGCTGCAATGTTTTCCTTGTGGGCAGAGCAGAGGCTGTGGCTGTGCAAAGCAGGCTAATAATCTTATAACCTTCTCCTTTCAGAGTGTCTGGTTGATGAATGTAAAGAAGTTAAAACATCAGCACCATTTTCTGCATTCTGTCCTTCATCTGATGTTTTCTGCTTGTGTCTCAGACCTGAGAAAAGCTTTAAATGTCCAAAATCTCATCTGCCTTTTCCAGTTAGAACAGAGAGAAAAAGTATTCTCCTGCCTTATGTATTAGGGATAAAGCAGCTGTCCTGCTTGGGCTCATTCCTCTCCCAGGAAAAGTATTATGCCTCTATGCTCTTCTGATAACACAACTGTTTGTTCTACTCCAGGTTGTGTCTCATAGCCATTGCCTTGGCTGTGAACGTGGTCTTGGCAGGCAGTAGGGAGACCAGGCCATGGAATGAAGCAGTGGGGGAAAGAGTCTGCAGCACAAGGCATGCACTTTCTTTTCTAATTTGGGAATTAAGCTGTATGTGGCACATGCAGATGGGATTTGAATGCTTTTTGATAACTTTACAAAAGGACTCCACTGTTCCCAGATTTCACAACCTGGAAAGAGAAAGAAATTAGCCAAACTACTTAGCTTCAACTCCCAATGGCCAAGCCTTGAAATGACATGTTGCTTCAGAGGTGTCGTCAGGGTTTGGAAGAGGATGGAGAAGTACCATGAAATGGGAGTAGAAATCTATAGGGGAAATGAATAGACAGACAGAGCCATGTTGTGTGCCAGCTGTTGCTAAAACTGACAAATATGACCCTGCCATATTTTGCTCTCAGGTAGAGAATACTCAGGTACTTTTCACACATATGCATCTCTGCAGCTGAACTCAGAGGGGAGTGCTTTGCTTTGGCTGACATGCAGCCCAGTGAACACTACGCCTTACTGACCTCACTTGCACTGAGATGCTCTTTTGAATGGATAAATTAACACATATCTTACTGGAACATGTTTGAGACCTTGGCCTGGATCACCAGTCTCTGATGCATTAATGTTGCTGTAAATTCTTCTAAAGAAGGACCCAGGCTGGGACTGGAGATGTTGAAATACCATGAAAGTGTGAGGTCCCAGAGCCTATCCTGTGACTTTGCTCCTGTGAGATGGATTGCTTCCCACACTGGGAAATTTGAAGATGGAAGTCATGTGGCTCCTTCCCTGAAAAAACATGCTGTTCTCCTGCTTGACTTTTCAGACTCCAGAGGTCTCTGCCAGCAGCAGAGCTTTTAGTGGATTAGAGACAAGGAGTGGAGGAAGGGATCCCAGTTCTCATGGGATTTCCCACATGCATTTCCCATACTTCCCATGGGAATGCATTGAAGTCAGCACTTTCCTGACTTTGGGCAGCCCTGGCAGCTGACAGCTTTGTCCAAGTGCTATGCATCCAGTGGTAAGCCAGAGTGTGGACAAGAAAGTGATGATGTGATGGAGAATCCAGCTTTTGACAGCCCTAACTCCATGTTGAGCCTGCTGGCTTTTTCCTGGCAGCCCCTCAGGGCTGTGGGGAGTAGTGGAGCATGAGGGTGAACTGATGTCAGGGTGAAAAAGAGCGACAGGGAGAGCAGTGGCTGTGAAGCCCTTGGCTCTGTCCTTCCCCATTGTGGGGGCAGAGAGTCTCTGTGGAAAGGAAGGTGCTGCAGAGCCTAGTTGCAGGAGCCTCCAGCCTTGCCCTGAAGATTGTGGGGTATGGCTGGGACCTACTCTGTGCCCTTATCTCTGATGAGGAAAAAACTTTTTCCTCAGCTGGCATGTTTGGCATATGAAGGCAGCAGGTATGCCAGCTGAGGTAAGACCCACTCTGTGAACTGTGTTGAGGCAATGGTCTTCCAGCTTCAAACATGGTCAACAGGAGACCTCACTGTTAAATTAGCAAGAACATTTTTTTTATGACTTCTCTCTCAATCCCTGAGTGGCTGCCAGCCCTGCAAGCAGAAGGGACCAAAGGCTGTCATTTGAAAGCCCCAACAACAGGAGACTGTCAACAGAAACACCCTGGATGAGTTGCTTGGAGAAGCCCTCAGAGCAACCCAATTCAGAGACTGATATTAGCTAATTTCTGCCTCCCCTTGCCATTTATTGTTAGGAACATGGAAGCAGTCACCTCACCCCTTTGAAATGTCCCCTGACTCTCCCTCTCTACTCTCCACCTCCTGTCACCAGCATTCCAGGGAACCTCCAGGGTAATGAAAGGAAAAGCTGTGCACAGCAGATCCACAGTCCTTGGTAAGAGAGTAGACACCAGGAGCTGGTAGCAGTTTGGTTCAGAGGATAACATTCCAAATGGTAGCACTCCAGGAACTCAGATGTGGGCAATATCTGCTATGAAAGCAAAATTTATTCAGCAGGATGGTAGTTGCAGTTCACAAGGAGCCAACACCTCATTAATTTTCTGCTGTGTGTAAAATAAAGCTGTTAATGATATTTAGTCCTTCTTTTGCACCTTCCCTTTGAGGAGCTTGAAAACATTTTGCAGACACTAATTAGTAATGGCTTGCAACTCCTTGGGAAAACACAGCAAAAACTTAATCTGTCTTTTATACCTAGGGAAACTGAGGAAGAAGAACAAGGCAGTTCCTACATGATGCCAGGAGAGCAGAAATCGGCAGATGAATAGGTGGGAGGCACTGGGGGACGGGGCGGGAAACAAGCCCTATTTGCACAGAGCTGACCAGTGTGGGAACACAGGCAGCACAGGGCAATCTGCAGCCATCATCTAAGACAACTGCCCCAGGGTTTGTAGGAGCAGCTTGCAGGACTGTAGGAAATCCTAACCCTTGCTGTCTGCCTCTCTCAGCTTGAACTGTGGTAGCTCTGACTGCCCTGCTCTGAAAGAAAGCTGGAAGCACAGACGAGTAAAAACTGTTTTGTCTGTTGAAAGACAGCCTGAACTGAGTACCTTCCAGAATGCTTTGCAAGCTCCTCTGCTGAGGGTCAAAGTAGGGAAGAGGAGTTAGGAAGAGAAGATAATTCCCTGTCACTGAGTAGCTCGTGCCTCTCTGATATTACTTTGTGCAAGATTTTTTCTCATTGCAAGCTCCTGACTTAACAAACTTGCCTCTATTTGCTGGGCTACAAACCCAGCACATTCAATAGCTCAAACCCAAGTGTCAAATCCCCCTTGTCCTACCCAGTGAACACACCAGAATGCTTTTACTTACAAGAGTTCTGGGAGTAGGACTTTGCTCTCCAAGTTACCAAGCATTGGTCTTTAGGTGAGGCTGGTTGTGCCTGAGGTGAGTGTGACTCCCTGCCTGTACTTCAGCCTGGCTGTGAGAGGGATGCATGGGTGGGATGGATGCAGGCAATGACTAGTGGCCACACTGGAGGTTGGTTTTTCAGAGCTTTGCAGGCACAGCCAGTGATTTGTAGGCCAGGCAAACCAGTAGCTCATCTCATTTGCATAAAATACTCCATAGGACTTCATGCTAGTCCCTTGTATTGTGTCCAGCTGTGGAAAGTCACACACATCAGCCATTGAAGTCTACTCCCCTGATGCTCTCCACTCTCACTGAGCTCTGTTCCTCACTGCCAGCTGGGAGGATTTGTTCCTTCTGCAGAAATAGTCTCGATATTTTAGTCTTGGCTTTCTTGCCTCTGCAGTGACAGGCTCAGTGTTTCCCACTCTTTCACTGAACGCTGCTTCTGCAAGGACCTGTTCTCTAGGTGTTCTTCTTGGGTAGCCACTCTGAAACCTAGCATAAGCCCTGCTGTGAAGGACAGTGGGATTTTGGACACAGAAGGGAGATGGAAAGTAATTTATTTTACCTTTTTTCATATTATCTAAGTTCAGTAAAGGACACCTTTCATGCAAGTTAAAGGCTAACTGTCCTCTATTCAGGTGAGAAGAGATTCTTTTGGAAGAGTTTATTTTCTATTTAGAAAAGTATTTTTCAGTGGATGTTATTAAGGCCTGGTGAATGCATGGCAGCTTCTGTGTGAAATGAGTTTGGCAAGCTCATTTCACATCCTAGGCTGTAGGTATAGGTGTTAGAAACTAGGAGCCATCTCTTGCCTGGCTGTGATCACTGAAGAATCCAACAGCCCTTGAGATCTGGGACCTTAAGAACCGGGGGACAGATCAATTGCAAGACAAGGCAGAGGGAGAGAAGCAGGCAGTGTTGTTTCTCAGCTTTCCTTTCTCAGCTTCTCTCAATACAAATCAAAGACCTTCTGGAGGTTTCAGCTGGATGCCTTTGTCTCGGGCTACATTAGAAAGCCAAAAAGAGGCATTTCAAGGTCTGACAGGCTCAGTCTGTGGGCAGTGCAATGACACCATGCCTTTGCTACCCATTTTAGAAAGGCTGACTGACTAAGGGTTAATTGCTGCTGAAAAGCTTCCCCCAGGCAGCTCTTACCCTAATGCAGGAACAGCATGGCTGCAATATCCTCTGATCCATTAGAGTCTTATCTGGAGTTCTTTATTCATCTTTCTAAAATCCCTTTAATTCATGTCTTCCCAGAAGATGATCAGCTATCTTGTAACTTCATCCTACTTAGCTGTGTATATAATCACCTAAAGTAATCCACAAAAAGAGTCCTGATACCTTGCCACATGGGTTATAAAAAAATCCACTTCATCCTCTGTAGGAAGAACATTTTTATCTCTTTCTTCCTTTTCTTTAGAGACATTAATAATTTCCTGGTTTATCACAACATGGTACTAGACTATTCCCCATGCCTGGGATATACTGTACTGCTAAATTCAGCATCGCTTCCAATATTTTAATAGCACTCTACCACAAACAGCTGTGTTTTATTTGCTGTGCATTCTACTCTTAGTTTCTTCTTATTTTTTCTCTCTATTATCACGTGGGTTTGATTTACTCCCCATGGGTGGTCCTGTGATGTGACTTGTTTATCCCTCAACGATACCTAGGAGCAAGGGCTACTGAGTGCAGTTGTGCTTGGTACATGAGAATGAGCAAGCATCTGCTACTCAGCTGGACCTACAAGGACAAGGTGACTGGTATCTCACCTAGATGCACCTGGATCCGCAGAGCCCTGGATTAGGCATCTTGGGGTTCTGAGAGAAAAGGTCACAGGTAACTTAACCTTCCCCTGGGACTTACGCACATGCTTCAGCCTTTACAATCCTCCCTTAAAAGCAAGAAACACTGCCCAAGACACAGCCTCTTTTCACAACAGCTGTCCACTTCTCACTTGTCCAATGTGAGATCCAGGAGGTCATCAAGCTGTGCTGACAGCTAGGATATTCAAAAGAGGAACCACTCGTTCTTCATACATTGGGTAGCTAAGCAGCAGAAGTTCTTGCCCACAAGGTGTTGTGTGCTTTAACTTTATTTATGTTCAAGAGTAAATGGGATAGGTTTATGGAGAAAAAAATTAGTTTACTAAATCTAGAGAAACCAGGGTAATTGGCTGGATGGACTTTGGTGTGACCAAGCCAGCCTCACGAGGTTTCTTACACTCCTTGATCCAATAGAGAAATGGGTTCATCTCCTAGTAGTGTGCTTGTAGAAGTGAAGCCCAAATTCCACAGGAGCCACCAAGCTGAATACCAGAACAGATCATTCCCCAGGCCTTCTCTAGGAACAGAAGTAGAAGCCTGGCTGGGCTTGCCATACCTTGGCTGTGCCTGTACCTGCTGAGCTGAGCTGAGCTAAGGCGTTGCAGGGATGGCAGCAGTGGAATCTTCCCCCAGCTGTGCTCTTGACAGTGCCTGGCTCTGGCAGCACATGCTGAACAGGCCTAGCAGGAGGAAGGAGGCAGGTGGAGGGTTGCCTGGTTGATGTATTGCAATGCTCTTAGCTGCTCACTAAGCATTAATTGTGGCTTATAGGCCCTACAGGGTTGTTTTAAGGATCTGCATTTTGAGTTCACACATGCAGCTTAATTCATGTGTTAAGCTTTCAGGTCCAAATGGAGATGGTTTTCATTCACCTGCTTTCTTGGTGTGTTGGTCTGCCTAGGTAATATTAATGAAATATTTTGCATTCTTGGGATAGAACATGGTCCGCAGAGGCAAGACCTGACATATGATCATCCCTGGTCAGGGAAAAGTGACCTTAACCTGAAGGCTTAGGAGATCGGTTACAGATTACCTCTTCGGATGGTGAACCACATTCCTCTGCCACACTTGTTCCTACTGGAAGGAAATTATAATCCAGCATGTTTCATGTGGAACCATCAATGCTGATCTCAGTGAGCAGCACCAAACAAGGCTGAGCTTTTCTGAGCAAGGGTAAATCCTGAATGCAAAATGGCACAGAAACAAGCCAGTCTCCTCTGTAAATCCCTTAAAGAATCATTAGCCCCTAAGAGTTTACTTTCCAACTTCAAACAAATGTATTCATTTTATAATTTAGGCTTTTCTATGAAAATGCTGAAGTTATGAGTGATGTCAAGAGGACTAGCTGAAAACTAGCCAACTAATCTGCAAAGAAGGGATACTTTGGTCAGATTTGCAAGAGATAAAGTAACAGTCTCATCTGGCAGAATATATGCTGAATTCTTTCCTCCAGAGGCATTAAGGTTCTTCTTTGGCCTTGGGAACTGACAGATGGCTGAACAATGCAGAGATGGAAATGAAAAGCAATTAAAATTGCTTCTACCAGACAACTGGAATTATCATACCGGAGCATCTCTGCTGTCCCCCAGCATGGTATCTGTCCTCTTTTTCTTCCCAGAACAAAGAGTTGCAGAGAAGGTGGCGGCCACATTCTCAAATGGAGCATGTGTCTAGCAGGCATCTCCTCCCGTCCCTCCTAGTGAAGCAGCAGAGGTCCTACACTGAACATGGAGGAGTTAAAATATCTTCTGTAGAGGTTTTATTCTGTCAAGTGTGATGGTGGATATTTTCATTATTCATATCAATGGCTTTTTCTCTTCTGCATGCTTCTAAATCTCTGTCCTCGGTAAAATCACATGGCAGTGAACTGTACATGTTAAGTATTCATTGTCTAAAAATAGTCTTTCCTTTTATCAGTTCAAAATTCACTGCTTTTCACTCTAATTGCATGCCCTCTATTGTAGGATTATTGGGCAGTCTCTGTGAAGGAATGATTCACTTCTGCTTGTCCAGAGGTTATTTTGTACCTATTTTTCCCATCCCTTGTATTCATCACCTTTCTATATTACCCTACTTCAATCTCCCTATCTCTCCCCATTCAGAAGGCTCTACTGGCTTCTAATAGTTTTTGCTACGCTCTCTGTTTCTGCTGTGTCATTTTGCAGAGCTGCCATAGGCAAAGCCAGAAGATGGGCCTCACCCCCTGTGCCCCAGGCTTCAATCCCACAGAATCAAACAGGGCTGCACTTGGGTGACACCATGATAAAGCAGGGGCAAGCCATTATCAGGCTTTTGTTCTTTATATCTCATTCTTTATGCACATGAATGCTGTGTTGACATTGGCAACACACAGCCCAGATGGTATTTGCCTTACGGACACCCTTTGGGATGCCACATCTGGCAAGGAAAGGTGCTTTCTGTCAGCATTGCTTGCTGTGCCCCACTTGTGTCTGTCATTAGAGTCCTGCATGGCTGCGGTTCTCCAACACATGGCAAGGCAAGGGGCAGCTCCAAAATTAGGTTGGCTTCAAAGTCATGTTGCTGTACAGACTTTTTTTTTTCTTTTATCTAGGCTTTTCAAATGCTTAGCAAATGCAACATTCAGCATCCTTTTCTGTAACCATGTGGTTTTAAAATCTATAGGGACAAGACAAGCTGAGATGCTCAGGAAATGGCATGCCACCAGGGAGTGAGGATCTCATACTTGCCCTTTTCCTATCTGTGAATAGTATAAGATTTTTGGAAGAAAGGGAAAGACTGATAACACAAGCTCAACTGGCTTTCCATGGTTTCCTCCGGGACTGGTGAACACAGACACCCTTGTGTGTTCTGACGAGGTGGCAGAGGTGCTCTTGTAATAGAACTGCATAAAGGGAGGAGGAGAATGCTAAAGACTCCTTGCTGCTGTGATGGCTTATGAATTCTATTGCCCACACATGTGAGATCACTCACCAGATTGACCACTGACTGTGTTTTAGCAGTTCTTTGAATCTATTTTTGATCTTCAATAGTTGCTTACATCTTCCTTTTGACTATTTTGCTTTCAAATGGTGCCAGTCAGCATGAGGGGTGGAGATGGAGGCTTTTTGAAAGTCCAAATAAACGACCTCACTTTTCCTTTATCTGCTGTTTTGCTGACATGCACGAAGCATCCTATAAGCTGTGTGAGACATGAATACTTTTGCTGAAGCAGTGTTGGTTTGTTCCTGTTATATCACCACTGTCACCTAGATATTTTATTCTTTGAGCTCTAATTATTTTTTCAGCTAATTTGCCTAGTTCAGAGTAAGGCTCATTGGTCTGTAATTCCCAGGATCACCACTAATGCCAGTTTTAAAGATAGGTATGCTTTTACTGCCCTCTAATCCTCCTTCAATACAGTAGCTTATTTTAATGAAATATCATAAACATTAGAAGACCTGGATTGAGGCTTTGTGCCTTCCATATCTCTGGATGCATTAGGTTGTTCCAGCACCTACCCTCTGAGCCTCAATCTTTTGCAATGCCTTTTTCATTTTGCTCAAAATGAGTCATCTTGGGCTAGACTCATCTTCTTACTCCCCTGTCCCCCAAGTATGAGCTGAGAGACATGCTGAGGAGAGATCACCTTCTTTCTGTGCAGTGTCTTCCCTCACTCTAGCAATCCATTTCAATCCCTTTCAGTTGAAGCCTGGCAATGCTTCCTCTCCTGGCTGTGCTTTGAACAGAGATTTCACAGCCATTTTGGTCCATGGACTGACAATTGTGGTGCCCCAGGGGTGGTACAGACCAGATATCAGGCCTCAGGTGGCCATCATGTACTCGTTATTCCTCTTTACGTCCTCAAGGAGAGCACAAAGGCATGGGGGGGAAACTGCCTTATTGCAAATCTCATTCCTTCAAGGCTGAGTCTCTGCTATCACTTTAGTGGCTTTTGGGGCCAGTGTTTCCCCATGTCAGCTCTCCAAGGGTAGCAGAACTGCTGCAGGTTGGTGCCAAGGCACAACCTGCATTTTAGACAATGGGAAGCAAGGAGAAGATAAACAGCTTTAAATCACTTTCTAGGTCTTCATGCTGCTGTCTTGTTTCCTGCTTCCTTCAGTAGTGCTGAGTGAGGTGAAGGGCCCCAGAGATAAAGGGTCTTCAGGGTATGAAGACTTCAAGGTTTCATGTCTGACTCATATGAAGGGCTGAAAGGCTTGCTGGGTGTCTAAGTCAGGGGAAAGGCTGTGTTGCTTGAAGGGTAAGACAGAAGCTTTTCCTCCTGGAGGCTCCAGGTGGTCCATGATACCTCCAGGCCCAGGTGCAGGAGGCTGAAGAAGGTTTGCATGGACCATGTCAGGATCTCGCAGAGTCTCTTATTGTCCAGCTTCCCTCAGCATCATAAAGAGATGACACACATGCTGAGTGCCTTATAAATTACTTTACAGGTGAATAAAGCCTGGAGCAGATCTCTTAGTAAAACTGAATCCTTTATGAGGCATAAGGGTAGGCAGGTACATTGCTTTTTCTTTCACCTCCTCCCATGCTGAACTGTTCTTTTCAACTAGGATTGATTTATCTACATAAGAATGACATTTAAGGGCAATCTGTTCACATTTGGTACATAACAATTTATAATCCATATCTGCACCTTGTTTAATCCTGCTGCTTAAAACAAGTCTCTTTATCATCAGCTGGAAGGCTCAGTAGGTGAAATGATGCATCTTTGCTCATTAAAAACACAACTCCCTTTCTCTGTGATGAGTATGTAGCATAAAACATTTTAGCATCCCATTTGCCTTTCATTCTCTCATGCTCACTATCTGTCAAATGAGTCTTTTGCCTCTTAATATACTGATTTTGTGTGTATGCGTCTGCCTTTCAATAGCCTTCTCCATTTCTGCAGCCTGTTATATCAGAAATCATAGATCTGATGGTGGGTTGTAAACAGTGACTTAGATAATAATTGGCTGAATTTTCTCCTAGTTTTTCCTAGTAATGTCACACTTAGGGACTTCAATTATATGTGTTTGAGACCTGAGTGTGAGTGTGTGTCTGAGTATGACATCTAAACACAAACTCAATCTTGCTGGTACAAGATAAGCTGTGGTGGCTAATAGCACGTATCACACTATGCAGCAGTGTCAAACCCCTGTGTCCAAAACTGTCTGAAGATGGGGCAATGTGCTGGTTTAAAGGTGAACCAGCAGGGGAAATGAACTCACCACGAGAGAGATTATAAGTCAGACCTAAAATTTAATAATAATATTACAATAACAACACTGACACACAAGGGAGATTGCTTTCAACTCACAATACCCCAGCAGTATAACCCAGTGTCCTGGGGCACAAACCCAAGGGGGTTTGTTTGCCCTTGTGCTGAGACCCCTGTGGCTCCCCCCAGTCCAGAGCAAAAGGAAAAGAAAAACCTGTTGGTGCAGGCGAGGGCTGTGGTCTGGGCGAGAGCGGTGATCTCCTCCTGTCAAGGTCCTGCTGCTACTCTGGATCCGCCGAGAGGTTCCTGAGGTCTTCTTACCCACCACTTATGTACCCTCAGGGAGCACTCAGTCCCTCCCCCTGGGCGGGGACTCACACAATGGGTGATTAACTCTGGGAGCCAGGGGGTGTTGAGCTGTTGATGGCCCATTAGCAGCTCCGCCCCCCTGAGGCTGGGTGTGAAGGTGATAATGGCTCCCTGGGCAGCTGCTGCTAATGGCCTATTGACCTTGGGGAATGATAGAGGGGGTAGAATACACAGTTTTGATCACCCACACACAGGGTTAGCTGGTCCCTCCTGCTGAACTAGGACAGGCAAACATGGTTTAATACTATCTTCTGCTGTGTTCCACAGGAAGCAACCTGCTGATCCAGCTTGGATTGTCTAAAGATTAGGGGTGGGATGGAGAAGGTACCAAATGTTAAGTGCTGAGCAGAGGTTCCCTGCTTCCATTTCAGCCAGAAGAAATAGCGTAAAGGCAGCCAGCACAATCTGAATGGAAATGGCACGCAGTGAGCCAGGCATCTCTGAAGGCTGCATCGACAAAGGTAGGATTTAGTTGCTAAAATACGGATGCCTTATGCTGTAAGAGACACCTTGGGGTATCCAGGATGTTCCGACTGGACCCAGAGGCCCCTGAGGAGCAGCCCAGGGAGGTTGGGAGTCTGCAAAATCTTCATACTAGTGAACGGCTTAACTATGTGGGAAACATATTACCTTGAACTCTTACGCTGGGTTCAGACTGATTTTCAGATGGGAAAGTGATTATTAACATCAAGTAGTAGGTGGTCATAGGGAATGATATAATGACAGAAGGCATTCATAGAATCTCAGGGTATGAACTCAGACAATGGTATCTGAACACCTTCATCCTGCTGCATCATGTCACATTGGTTTGGATGTGGAGAGGAAAAGATTCAAAAAATACATTAGAGAGCTCTCAAGCTTAAAAAAGAAAGTCCTTGTGAATGCCAATAGAAATGCCCATTTTTGTAGGCACAGAACAAGCATCAGAATCCTGATCAACAAGATTTCTAGTACAGAGGGGGAGAATAAAAGCCATAAAATATAAAGTCATGTGCTGATTTTCTCAGCAAAGTGCCAGATACCTCTTTTATACCCATCCACCTAATGCCTGCACACAGTCAGTGTCCTGAGGACATGTACTGATGGCACAGCTTCTGGAGAGACAGATTATTGCACAGATATTTTATGGACTTTTTTTCTGTGTGTGCTTAGAAGATAATCTGGCAGCAACATGTAAGAAACCTGCATGGGTAGCTGAGGGACAAATGAGGACAGTGTATTTAATTTTAACTGTCTATGCTACATGCTGTCCTCATTTGTTCCTCAGCCAAGCTGCTAGCATGTTTTTCTCTTAATTTGATCTACTACTCCTAGCCTACTTTATTTCTAGCACAACCTTTCACCACAACAGTTACCCATCTGCCAGCTGAACAACCTTTCTCAATGCAGGGAATAAAATAAAACATCGCCTTCTGTGCTGGAGTTCCTGAAAGTCCTAGACCAAACCTGTGGATGATGCCTCTAGGGAAAGCAGCCCTAGTGCCACCTGGAAGAGGCTCTGAACATCTTGCACCCTCTAGGAACCAGCCACTGAGGGCTGCTGCCATCTCATTCCCACTAGCCCTTCTCAATTTGCTTTTCGGCTAGAGGCAGCTAAAAGCACTATACCATCAGCATATTCTCCCTTTTCTAGATGGCCAGCTGAGAGACAGCATCAGGCACCAGACAGTCAGAGCAATTACATCAGGGTGGAAGCAGACTTCAAACGCTGGCTGTGGTCAGTTTGGGTAATTTGCATTTCCAAACTCTGAAAGACTTGCATGCAAATGACAAGCATCTGGCATGGGGCTTTGATACATCCTTCAAACTGTGAATAACACCTGATTAGAGATTAGCAAAGGTAGTATAGCTAGTTAATAAGGGTGATAAATGAGCTCTGGGCATGTACATGGCCATGTCTGACCTCAGCAATATTTAAAGATTTTGAACAACTTGTGAAGGATGGACAAATTAACAGAGGTAAATGGAAAAGGTCATACAAAGAAACGAGTTTTGCCCTTGGCAGATCATGACATAGCAGTCTGATATCTTTCTTTGAGAAGACAGCTGCTTTTCCAGACAAAAGATATGTGGGAGATCTATTTATGCTTCAAATATATTTTTATAGGATGCCATTGAGAAACCAGTGGAACTGAAATATACAGGGATCAGTAGAGCTGACAATTAGAGTAAAAAACTGACTCAGGAGGAGATGGCAGCAGAGTGTGTTTCATAAGAGTGTACTGACTAGGTTTAAAGGTCTAGAGGTGTTTCTTAGAGATGAATCTAAGGACTGATCTAATGTTTTCATGAACAGAAGCATAGGTGTCCTCTGGTAGAATTTGATACTCACAGAAAGATAGGAGACATCAGCAGGACAGAAGAGGATCAGATTATCATGCAGCAGAAATTGGGTTACTTTCAAGACCAGAGAAGTGTAAGATCTGCTACTACTAATCGTGGTGCCAGAAAGTCTGAGAAATGGCTTATGAAAACCTGAGCTATAAGTTGGGGGTGTATGTCTTTGAAAAAATTGTGAAGATAGAGATCCTGGGGGTGCTGCTGCATCATAATGGTTGGCAAAAATGATGATTGGTTTCTCATCAGTGTGTGCATGTACCTGAAGGTAAAAGAAAGCAGAGCCAGGCTCATTTCAGTGGTGTTCAGTGGCAGGACAGGAGGCAGTGGGCACAAACTGAAACACAGGAGATTCCTGAACAACTGGAAACAATTTTTCAGTGAGGGTGACCAAGAAGTGGCACAGGTTGTGAGAGATGTGGTGGATTCTCCATTGTTGCAGATATTCAGAAGCTGTCTGGACACAGTCCAGGGCCACCCTTCCAACCTCAACTGTTCTGTGAGCCTGTGTGAAAATGATACAGCCAGAAGAAAGGCAAATGCCAGTCCTCTCAAACAAGGTATTTCCTGAAAAGTGTGGGAATTACTACTGCCATCATAAGGGCTGCTTACAAATAAAAGTAGGCTGGAAAAAGGTTTTGTGAGCATCAGAAAGCAGTTCTGCAATGGTTTCTCTAGCAGACATAGTGGGGAGGAAAAGATCCATTGGGATCTAAGAAGGATTTTGTCCACATGTAAGAGGAGTATGGGCTTGCAGAAGGGACAGGGGATTGGGCTTAGATACTGCAATTGCAAGCCTGTATTTTTAAAATGCCAAGAAGGACAAATCCACCATTTAGAGTATTTCTCCAAATCGGAAGCTTCAGAGAGAGTCCCTTGCTATCAGCAGGCCAGTGTTATATATTCTTTAATTTTCTAGATCATAGTTTTTAAGCCCTTGCTGAAAGTTCACCTCCTTGTTGGCTTCCTAAATTAGGAAAAAGTACAAGCACAGCAGACTTAAAATACAATCTTTGGTGCTTTTCTAGGTTGTTTTAAGTCTAGGTTTTGGGAACTGAAATGTGTCACTATAATTGGCCTGGGCTGCCTCCCTGATGCTTTCTGCTCCCCACTGGAGAATTGTGCAGTATTTCCTGTTATTGGAGGATTATCATTTACAATGATGTTCCAAATATATTTAACAGTGCTCTCTGGGAAAATTACTCCATTCAGCAGTTTCACATTTCTGGGACACCTGCTAGAAATGTGGCACTCTGAGGGCATGAGCAATGAGCTCAAGCCCCTCATTCTACACATTGCATCAGGAAATGTTTATATTCCCACTTCACATTTTCTTGCTCAGTCATGGTGTCTCTTGGGTTGTTCTGCATTCACCTTTCCTCTCCTGGAGTTGTCACTAGTCTGCTGGGTGGGCAGAGGCTAACGGGGAGAGAGGTGGAGGTGTGCGGGTCCTTTGTCACTTGGAGGTGACAATAGTTGGGGGAGTGGAGGGTCAGGGCCATCTCTGTGAGCTGACTCCCAGGTACAGGCTCCATTGTCCCTCTGTCTGGTTGCCATGCCTCTGAAAATGGCTGGTGTGAACCTCGGTGTTTGCTTTGCAGTGCAGAGTCTCTTGTGCAGCAGCCAGTCTGCTGCAGTACTCAGAGTATTAGGGAGACAAGGATTCCAAGGGAGAAGCTGATTCCAGGCAGGTTTGCACATATCCGCCCCAACCTCTGCAACGAACCCCAGGCCAGACACTGCAGATTGCTAGAAGTTTATAAACACTGGAAGAACAGAGATGAAATTCAGGTACCTTCATCCAGGCAAGGATGAGATGAGTGTACCCTAGTATCCAGCCCCACACTTGGGTCATGGTCAATGATACATCTTATTTTGGGCTAACAGAGGAGCTGTGGCATAGACTTAACTGCAAGCCAAAGAGAACAACACAACACTGATGTATCTGTCAGTGGAGAAGGCTAATTCCTTTTTCTTTTTTCCTTTGGTACAAAGGTATGTATTTTACTGACAGCTTCAGCTGTAAAAGAACAACAGAAAGATGTTTCTGCTAGAAGACCATAATCCGTGACATGCTGGGGATCCACACCACTCTGCTCTCTGCATTATAGATAACAGTAATGTCACAGTGCATCTCCCCAGCTGAACAGAAACACCACCACAGCAACAGCCCAGATGCTGCAGCTCATTCCCAGATGCTTTCTGTGAATATGCTGCATACATCCTGGTTTTCCCAGCTGTGGTACAGCTGGTGAGGCAGGCTTAGAGAGGCTGAGATGCTGACTTTTGACTCAGATTTCTAGTGCTGCTGGGAACACAGAGAAACTGAAAAATGAGAAGGATCTGGCTTACATTGGTCCTGGCACTAATGGCATTTTGACTATGGTCCAAGTCCTACCTGTCCAGGTTCACACTGGGTGAGAGATGCAGCATCAGGGAGGGTCCTTTGTAGCCAGTGTTCAGAGCTTCCTCCAACCTTGCCTTGCTCTGGGAACCTGTCAAAGCTGGGGGTTGAAGCAGAGGGGGCTGAGAGCTGCCATACCTTCCTGTGCACCACAGAAGTGAAGAGGGAGTAAATGCATGAGCCTGGAAGTGTTTGCTTTCTGGAAGAAGCTGGAGCTTTTGAGGTCTTGTGTTCCTGAGCTAACTTCTTTTTCCTGAGCAAGGACTGGCAGCCACATTTGTTGTGCCAGTCCCTCAGTCAGTGAAAGGGGATAATGAGTCCACTAGCAAATACTTTATTCAGCCTTTGTTTTCCCCTACTGTTTCCAATTGGCAGAGCTCACTCCTGCTTGTGTTGATGGCTGACTTGTTCATAGTGCTACCCTAATGCGAGCAAGTGACGGTGACAGGTAGAGGGTCACTCAGTATATCCATCCAGTAATCTGTAGATTCCTCTTCAGTGGGCTGTAATGTGAGCAGCCCTAGCCCAAGAAGCCTGTGGAGGCAGCATGGCACCCAGCATGGAGATGAGGGGGGTATCACCCTATTGGGATGCTCCTGGTGGCTCCTCAGATGATGGGTGCACAACAGGGTTCCTGGCCGCATGCTCAGCACTTCTCTGCAAGCTGCCTGAATCCTTGGCTGCCTAGCAGTGCACAAAAGTTTTCCACAGGAGAAAGACTGTGGGAGCAGCCTGTGATGCTACTGCATCTCCTTGCTTTACCCAGAAGGGACTTAACTGAAGAACAAAAGTTCATCCATGTGCCCCAAGGCTCACTGGTGCCCATTAGAGCAACACGGGGAGCAGCACCTGAGCTTCTCCTGTGCAGGTGAATGATCTTTCAGTGGATCAAGTCTGGAGCTTGTCTATGCCCTCACTGAGTTGTAGTCCAAAGCCACTCCTGGCTTGCCCACTGTCTGCACTATAAACTCCAGCCTGGGCTAAGAGACTGCCCCAGCATAGTCAACAGGCCGCTATTATATGCTGGATAAATTGAGCCCATACTGGGTCAAGCCTGGGTACAAGGGATGTCCCAAGCTTGGTACCCTCTGCATTGTAGTTGTTTTAAGCCAACTACCAGCAGCACCATGAGCAAAACCATGTGGATTACAGAGCCATAAGGGCTCATGACTCTCACAAATCTCTTATTGCTTTTCTTGCAGCAGGTAATACAGGCTGACTGGAGTGGGAGAAACTTCCCAAGGGATAGGTGATACCTTTGGGTTTCTTTCTGTTTCCCTTGGAAGAGGCCAGCACCAACCAGTGCCAAGAACTGGTCACACTGAGCCCATCAGCTCCTCTTTTCTTGGGGAACCAGGCTAAGCTGCTGCTTCTTAAGATTCAGGAGACTGTAGAGAATATTTCAAGACTCATTGCACCAAAGACTCCCTCGCTTCAGAGCTTAGATACGCAAAATATGGAAACAAACCCAAGCTTCGCCTTTTCTAATTACTACTCAGTGCTTGAGATGTGTCTCTTACATTTCTGGCTGCCATGGGAAGGTGGTGATGTGGAAAGCTGATGTATATTAAAAGAGTGCCTGTTTGGCTCCCGCTCTCTCTGCTTCTCCGAGAGCCTGCCCTACACCCTGAATTTCTGTAGATGTCGCTGCATGCCTGCAGTCTCCCAGCAAAGCTTTCCACAGAGGAAAGCGCACAAGTCCAGAGCATCTGGAGGAGCTGCACTTTCAAAGGGGCTTCTCTTTCCTCCCTGGGCTCCAGAAAGTGAAGATATAGGTGCGGAGGCTGGTCTCAGCTGTCTGACAGCAAGTCTTGAGGAAGTAGCTAATTAGGATGTATTGCAATGGGTACTGAAAGATCACTGTGAAGTTAAAGGTTTACTGAAAAACATTGCTGGTCTGTTTCATTGTTTGTGCCACTGTGTTTGTTCCTCAGCACTGGCCTCACACTGGTGGAAAGGGCCTGGTCTGGAAACATGGCTGTTCCTAATGTCATCCTTCCATCCTGGAGAGTTAAAAGGTTTGCAGATATTACACTGCCCAGTGTGTCCCAGAGCATCCCACAAGTCTGACCATGGCCTTCCTCTGCACTGTGTGTACCTACCTACCCTCTTGGGTTATAGGATCCCACTAGCTCCAAAACACAAGATCTGAGAGCAGATGGGATCCCTTTTGTAACTCCAGACTGCCATGGCCCCTGCAAATAATGTGCAGAGTTACTAGCTGAAACTCGTGATGTGCAAGCCCACGCACTCCCTGCTGCCCTGAGGATAATAACTGAAGCCAGGTTAGAGATTGATGTGACTGCTCTTGGTTGAGAGTGAGTAGGCAGGAATCATCTGTGTCCCAGGAACCCGGAGTAAATCCCAGCAGATGGGAAATACTCCTTTGTGACAGATGCAAGACCTTAGAAGCAAGGAAACTTCAAAGATGATTACCCTGAGTTGTGATCTGTGCCAGGCAGACACAGAGTGACTGGAAACACTCCTGCATCAGTGCCCTCAATATCATGTATCATATATCATGGGGTTCCTCAACCCCATGACATGGACACAGCGGCTTGGGGGAAGAGGGTAGAGCGTGGGATAGCCAGCTTGCAGCTAGGGAGGGAATTAGGCTGTTGCACAGCTCTCCTCCTGTTCTATCACCTGCAGCAAGCAATGCACAGGGCAATGGAGTTGGTGGTGCTCTGCCTCCTTTTTCTATGCCCTTCTCGAGTAAGTCCACCTTGTTGTGTTAATGCAAGTCTAATTGGTTAACATGGGAGAAATTTCTCAAGGGAGAAATTACTTACTCTGGTTTAAGAAAGCAGACAAAGATAACAATGAGTTTAAAGAAACAGCCCTGACTGAGAAACACCCAGACAGAGCTGGAACAGAAAACTGAGATATTCACATCAAACCTGACCAGAAGCTGCTGGGGCTGTTCTATAGCACGTGATAGGCTTGCCATAACTGTTTGCCATGTTCGTTTGTAGGTGTTGCTTCTTTTCAATATTTATGTCCTGAAATGAAATGTGCAATGTTTTGTGGAAGCTGGCAAGTCACTGACTGTCACTGTCCTGAAGTGGGGACAGAACCATGAGCCCTGAGCTGAGGCTGATGGTGCTCAGAATAATCAGAGGTAAGTGTAATGGGGATGCTGCTATAAAACCATGGCCATATCCTAAAATTATGGTAGCCAAAGGTCTTAGCATTAAGCGAAGTATCTAGCAAAGGTTGAGATGAAGGGGTTAGCCCTCCTTACCCTTTCCCTCTACCTGTCAAAGCAGCCAGTCCTGACTGACTGAGGGCGAGTATCAATATGTTAAAGGGATAAATAGTTACAGGGTCCAAGGACTTGGCAGTGCCACCTGTACCAAGCAGTGGAAGGAAGAAAGGCACCCCTCTGCCCTCCTCCACATAGCTGTCTCAGTCCACTGCTCCCTGCCAGTGGAGTAAGACATGGATGTTCTGAAAGGGTGCAGCAGGGACCAAAGCAGAACCTGGCTGGAATTGATAAACTTGCTACTTCTTGTGGTTTGATCCTAGCTGGCAACTAAGGACCACACAGTTTCTTACTCACTCCCTGCCCCTCACTGGGATAGGGAGAGAATTGGGGAAAAAAGTAAAATTTTTGCATTGAGGTAAAAGCTATTTAATAGGACAGAAAAGGAAGGGGGGGGGGAAATTATAAAATTATTAGTATGTACAAAACAATTGCTCATCACTCACTGAATTATTCCCAGCCAACACCCAAGCAGTGGCCCCTGGCCAGGTTTCCTCATAGTTTATACAGTGAATATGATGCCATAAGGTATGGAATACCCTTTTGGACAGTGGGGGTCAGCTGTCCTGGCTGTGTCCCCTCCCAGCTTCTTGTGCCCCCAGCCTACTTACTGGTGGAGTGGGGTGAGATGCTGAAAAATCCTTGACTGTGTAAACAGTGCTTAGCAACATCTAAAACATCATTGTGTTATCAATATTGTCATCCCAAATCCAAAGCACATCACTGTACCAGCAACTAAGAAAAAAATTAGCTGTATCCCATATGAAACTGGAAAATGTTTCTGCCTCAAGTCAAGCCCTGGAGCATTTGTTTGTCCTGCCTGACCCAGGCTTATGAGGATGTGTGGCTCCTATGGAGACTGAAATGCAGGAGCAACCAGTAGAGCAGAGCTGATGGCTGCTGTGGAGGAGGCATAACAGGGTGTTCATGCCCCACATATGTTCACATCCCATGCAAGTGTGTGCAGGATCCAGGCAAAAGCCTGTCCAGCTCTGCATCTAAGCATCCGGTTGTTGTGCTTGGGATAAATGTGAGAAAAAGATAAGTGTGCAGTGCAACCTCCCCAAAATACCCCCTCACCTCCCAGCGACCTGCAGTTCACAGACAAAAGCAACTTGTTTAAGGCATCAATAGGTTCATCATCCTTTGGTCCACTGCCTTTTGCATCCATATTGATGTCAAGCATCCCCAATACCCAGTAGCAAGGAGTCCC
Organism: Pithys albifrons albifrons; assembly: GCF_047495875.1. Taxonomy (NCBI): domain Eukaryota; kingdom Metazoa; phylum Chordata; class Aves; order Passeriformes; family Thamnophilidae; genus Pithys; species Pithys albifrons. Next base: position 85,489,281 of record NC_092459.1, read on the forward strand.
ATAGATTAACAAAGCATTGTATGAAAGAACCACCATTTCTTGTTTGCTTCAGACCAGCCACTTCCTACATTCATTTGATGCTCCCCAGCCTATTTCTGGTATACGAAGAGACAGCAAATACCTCTGCCTTTGGCAAATGCACTGAAATTTGTTTGGCTTGCCCTAGACCCTGGCAAGTCTAAGGGCAGGCTTAGGCTACATTCAGCTTGCAGGCTGGAGACTGCCCATCACTTTAAGGATCTGCACATTAGCTGCACTCAGATGTCACCCTACAGCTTATCTTTAGCAAGAAGAGGGACATATCACCAGATACATCTGCTCTCATGATATGCCAGAGTCAAAGCAGTCTGCTCAAGAGGTCTTTGCTCTGAAGGCAGAGCTTGAAGTAGGGCAGGGTGAGACCACAGCTGTGATGAGCTCCTGGTATTGCAGCCCCCACACCCCTGTAGGCTCCCTGGCTGGCACTTGGCGAGCAGATAGGATCCCTGTCTGGCTAAGCTGCTCATAGGGCTGGAATACCTCATCCCAGACAGAATATGAGGCAGAGATAAGCCCATTCTCATTGGCATGTACCTCAGGGGAGAGATAAGACAGTCAGCTGATGGGACTGAGCCACTTTCTGAAGGGCTGTGGGTAGATGGAGAGCGTCCTTGCCCCATTCACTGAGTGGCGGCAGCAGCAGCTGATCTCTCCCAGGGTGTCCTGTCCTTTCAGCATTAGCCCTACATACAAAGGGAGGCTGCTTTGCACGCCAGCAGGAGAAGCCTGGGCTCTGAGCAGCACAATTGCCCCTTTCACTGCTTTCAGCTGCCTTGCTCCACTCTGCACTCCTGTGCCTGGGGACTCGCTCACTCACTCTAGGAGCCCAGCTGTGCTGGTTTAAAGGTAAACTAGCAGGAGAAATGAACTGAACTCAAGAGAGATCACAAGTCAGAATTAACAATTTACTAAAAAGATTACAATAAATACAATGATACAGAGAAAAATTGGTTTAAACCCACAAAAATACATGTATAATCCAGCACCCTGACACAAACAGAATGGTGTTTGTTAGCCCCTGTGCTGAGTGCCGTGTGGTCCTCCAGAGTGCAAAGTAAAATGAAACCCGTTGGTGAAGATGATTGTCACAGTTCTGTCAAAGTAATGACTGCAGTCTTGTTGAGAGTGGCAGTCACAGTCCTGTTGAGGTTCCAGTCCTCCTCTGGATCCAACCAGTGGTACCGAAAGTTCCAAAACTTGGAGATTATCTGTGCTCAGCTACAGGTGGGAATGTCCAGTACCTCTCCCAGGGCGGGGAGTTTCACAATGAGTGATTTAACTCTGTGAGTCATGGGATACTTTTGGAATCTTTGATGGTCTAGGTCGTTGCAGCTGCCTATTGTGCCAGTCTCTAATGCCCCATTAGCAGACATGCTCCCTCAGGCTGGGTGTAAGGTGCTAATGCCTCCCTGGAGAGGATTTATCACAGCTGAGTCACTGGTGTGAGGACAGAAATATTCCTGTGCCTCACAGGGTTCTTTGACACCCAGCTTGTAGCCTGAGGTGTCAGGTGTGCCCTGGGCAGCTGCTGCAAACAATCCACTATCAACAATCCATCAGAAATTGCACAGAGGGTGTAGAATACACAGTTTTGGTTATACTCACATAGTGATAAAATGGTCCTGCCCCTGCTACTAGGACAATGGGGATGGGAAGCCCTCGGCCTGGAAATTTGCTGCCCTGGTTATTTGAAGCAGCTGCTTGGCTCCTTTCAGATAGGCAGTTTTTATACCAAGAGGTGCAGCACTGAAATGGTGACACAGCTACCACAGAAGCTGAGGGAGAAATATTGGCCCCATGCAAGGATGTGATTTTCAGGTGAGTCATTGCCTGTCCTCACCTGCACATTGCTGTGCAGGCACCTAGAGGGGCAACAGCTGCTCAGCAGCCCTGCCAAGCCCAATGCTTTGACATGACAATCCCCCTGTCTGTTTGGGTGCCAAGATCTGGCACCTCCCTTTGGGAACAATGGTCTTGGTGTGTATTCACTCTTCAGGGATAGTGAATGATAATCCAACCTCTCTTCTTGGCCAGTCTGTGAGGTGACAGCTCAGCTCAGGAAGCACTGATGCTCAGGACAATAGGTCATTCACAACTTTTTCCCTTTTCCCTGTCATGTATTTCAGGGCCTCCAGTCATTCACCTTCCTGTTTCAACATGTTTTAATGGATAGTCCCTCAGAATATTCTTGCTTCAGAGGGCTGCACTGGGAAGTGAGGGAAACAGGGGAGCACTTGGTATCAGCATTAGTCAGGCTGCAGGGCAGGCAGATCTTGGCAGAGAAAAGTGGTAGAATAAATATATATCTATATTTTTTTAAGAATACCTTAGGACTTCTAAATCCTATTTGAAAATCTGCTTTGTCAAAGGCCAGCCCTACCTCCCAGGGTCTGCTCCTTTCAGTTTCTTTGTGCTTCTGAGCAGTCTGCTCCTACACATGTTAAGAAGCACTTAGCAAGTGACTAAAAGCCTCAGAAAAGGAATAACCTAAGGATTTAATAAACAGCAACAAAATTATATAAAAAATTTTCCCAGGCATTTGAGTTTTCACTGATTAAGAAAATACAATTTCCTGTAATTAAATCTTAACAAGAAATGTTATTAAAAACTCTCTGTCCCGGCTTTTGTAATAATTGCCCATTCCCCCAGAACAGTAAACAGAATTAGAGTCTGCAACACACTGTAATCCATGTGTCATTTTGATCAAATTTACCTTAATAACTTTATCTGAAAAGTTGAATCACATTGTCTGAAATGGAAACCTCTGCATGGCAAATGTGACATGTGGCTGCTTCTAGGGATGGGGCAGGGGCCAGCCAGGATTGGTGATGCTGCCAGGGCAGTCCTGTCCTCTCATGGCCTCCCTCCACAGCTGCTGAGGCCCCCTAAACAGTGGGAATAAACAGGCTTGGTGCTCCTCTCTGGGTTGTGGGGCATATATCCTGATTATGGCTCTAAACCTCAGCATCTCCATCCCAGACTTTCTTGGTGCCCTAGAACTCCCCATGGCACCTCAAACCTCGCTTCTGGGAAGCCCCACTCTGCAAGGATCATTTGTTCACATCTGTGGTTTCAGACCCTTCCCATGATGTCCCTTGTGCCTGTTGAAGCGCTCCTGGTACTTCTTTTCACACAGTGTTTGACGACACCACTGCCACCTGTATTTTAGAGCTGCTGTGGGGCTTTGTACCAATATGTCTATTAGAAACAGAATTAGGGTTTTGCTGAAGCTAAAAGAATTTTAACAGGGTGGTTAAGGGGTATTTAGTTTCTAACGGTTTTTCCCGCCTTTGAAGGGGGTGGGGGGTCTTGGACAGGCAGGTAAACCAGGCCAGACTGTGAACCCCAATTCCCAGCCAATAGAAAGAGGGGGCAGGGACCTTTAGGCCAGGAAAGGGTATAAAAAGTTATGTTTCTTTTTGTTCTGGGTCTGTCTCTTGGGCCAGAGAGAGACACACCCGGTTCAGCCGAATCTGTTAAATAAAAGTTTAGTTTTGCTTTGACAACTTTGTCCCCTCTAAATTCTATTGGTAAATGTGAGCATTTCTCACATGTCCCTGAGCCCCTCTTCTTGGGTCTGGCTGCCATGAGGTCTTGCTGTGCAGCTGCTGTGGCCCTGCCCATGCTGCCTGACTCCCCTTTCCACTCTTTGCCTTTGGGTACAGCCTGTTGTGCCGGTTCTGCCCTTGCCCCCTTACAGCAGTAGTCTCTTCTTCCAGCCCTTGGCTATTCTCCTGCTTTCATGCTCCCCAGGACTCTCGCAGCACTGTCTAGCCGTGGCTGCAGGCAGAAGAGAGGTTTTTCTCCCTGCCTAGTTGCTCTCCCCAACATGGATGAAAAGACATCCCCTATGATCCCCTCCCAAATGCCAGGGCTGGGAATGAAAGTCGAGCAGAGCACAGCATGGGGAGAGCTGGCACATCCTTCCAGGGCAGCAGAGACTAACCAGAGCAGGGGCTCTGTCAGCTGGCTGACAATTTCCAGCCTAACCTGAAATCAGTCTGACAGCAGCTGAGCAACCCACTCACCTGGGGGGTAATTTTTAAAGGTGTTAATTGGCTGTCATTGCTGTTGTGTCAGGCTACACCACTCACCCTCCAGCAAAGCCCGAGAAATGGATGAGGAACCTGCTTGCACAGAGGCGAAGGTTTCTCATGTGTGCCAGGGTGACCCCAGGTAGAGATGGGGCAGTGGCTGCATATGCTGAGCAGGGTCATCCTGGATGCTCCTGCTCTGCATCTTGCAATGCTGGGGAAAAATACAGCCCCTGCTATGATAAAGAGCTGTTTGCAGCCAATGTGAAAGGGATCTTGTGAGAAGCTTGCCATAGAGAGCTGCTAACAGATTTTTTTTAGGAAGGGCAGAAAGAGTTGAAAAGTAATGGTCTGGTACCAGAGGAAGGGGTGTGGGCTTGGATTTGGACTGGTCTTGGTTCTGATACTGTTCCCAGGCACAGGAAGAGGCTGGTTTCTCTTGGAAATGTCCAGATACGCTACAGGGCTGAAGAGCCTCTGCCTACAGAGGCAGAGCATAGCACTGAGCAAAACCTGGATCCAGTATCTGCAGGGACTTCTAACATTTCAGTGGTTGCTTACATCACTAGGAGGAGGTGAGTGTAGAAACTGGGAGGTTTGGGGGAAGCAGAGAAGCTTTTGAAATATTATGCCATTTTTTTGTCAAAAGGCAAACACCTGGCCACACTGTACAATTTTGTTCAGTAGGAGACTGCATTTTCCCACCCAGCTTCTTTGTCCCTTCGAGCTGTAGTGTCTTTGTTCTCCTCTAGAGATCCAGCTGCACAGCTAGATGTACCCCAGCCCTTGTGCCTCCTATGGTACCCTGTAAACCCATGGGGGCTCTCCTTGTTATGTTGCAGGAGGTATGGGCCAACCCAGGAAGGACTCAGCTTCTCAAGGAGAATTTGAAGCCTGAACTGTGAATCCTGCAAGGGCCTCTATTTAAAAGCCAGCATGGGTTCAAGGCAGCAACACCAGTTGTGCTCTCTCTCCTGGCTCTGTCAGTAGTTACCTGGCTGTGAGAAGAAAACAGATCCTGCCAAGATGTTGTTTGCCAGCCAGCATGGCAAATAGAACATAGTGGAATGCATCTATCAGTCTATCTACTTACCTACCTATTTTTTCACTCCAATCTTCCTTCTTCTACAGTTACACCTATGCATCCATCTCTCTCCAGTAGAGAAATGCCCCATTACACTGTTTGATGGTAGCATCTCCCTCTCTGTTTCTGTAGGGGCAATAATTACAGTATCATGGCATCCCCTATGTATGAAAGAAGAGGCTCTGCACCTGTGAAATATGGTGATGAACCATTTTCTAGCTCTGAAAACCTCCAGACAAATATACAGCAGATGCCGTCTCTCTAAACAAAGGCTTCTTGCAGAAACCAAGTTATTTGCTGTACAGGATCCAGCAGCCCCGCTAGCCTGAAAAGGCACATGCTCCCACGGGACTGAGTCCTGCATTATTTCAGGAGGTGGCAGGGCAGATTCCACAGTCCACATACTCCATCAATGCATTTTGCTGGCCAATTTCTTATCTGTCAGATTCTAAAATGCCTGCTGCTGTCAGAGTGTTTGAACGAACTGCCAAAGCCTCGCTCTGTGTCACACTGCTGGCATCTGTTGCTTGTTCTGGCAATAAACCAGTTTATACTGTCACGATCCAACACAACGGTTCTCCTGAGTCAGTGCAGGATGGCTCAGGAAGGCAGTTTCCTTTTCATAAAGTTTTTATTAAAAACAACACTGGAGATAGGAGTTTCTGTGCTGAGGTGGTGGAAGCAGCTGGGGGATTGTTTTTTTCCTGCACATCATGCAGCCAGTATTTTACGTGCAGTCTTCCTGCAGGGGATGGCCTTGATTCTTCTCTTCCTTCCTCAGGTGTAAATGAGGAACCTTTTTAGTGCAGTTACCCTGCTGTGAAGCAGGTGTAAGCAGGAGGAAAATCAAGCCCATCTAAAAAGAATTGGCAAAGTCAAAAGTCTTTGGGAGCATGTCGGAGATTGCTGCTTCAGTAGGTACTTGAGGAATATTCTCTGTCAGCCCTGACAGTGGGGCCATTGGCAATAGAAACCAAGTTTAAATAAAAACTTCCTCAGCTATTCAGTGGAAAGCAAGGCTATGGCAGGGCTAGGTTTAAAATACAAGGACAGCCCCTGTGGGAGTCTGGTCACTTCTCAAGGGAGGGCTTGATGTGACCAAGCAGCTCTGATGAGAAAACCAGGTGACCCTGAGGCTGGTTTGAGCACCAAGTAGCATTTGAAAACAGGCAGTTCTGAACCATACAGCAAAGGAGAAGTTATTTCAAAAGAACCAGTGTCATGAGTGAATCAGACATACTGCTTTGAAACAGAGCTTCTCGTGGGATCTCAGCACCTGAAATCTGTTGTGGGTTGAGTTGTTTCATGCTTGACAGATCCACAGAAGAGTCTTTAGCTGTGAGCCCTCAGGAGTACAGAGGGATGTGGCAGCCCCTTGTCTGGAGGTTGGGGTTGAAGGGACTGGGAAAAGTTTGTTCAGATCAAAATCTGTTTGGAGTTCTCTCCTGCTAGAATTCCAGCTCAGGGGGATGAGATACTCGGGGTATTTTACCTTGTGCTGTTGTCTTTTGGAAGTCTGCTTATTGTTTGCTGGGAGGAGAAATGATTGGAAGCCCATCTGGCTCCAGCCACTGGAATACAAGGGTTTATGTGTAGCAAAGAAAGGAGAAGGTGCACAGCTGGGTCACAGGCAGCTTCCATGAAGCCCCTGGATGGGTTATGAAATCTAGAAGGTTAACACAGACCTCAAGTAGCACTTGTGAGGAAGGCAGATACTATACCTTGTGCACACTGTGCCTGTGCTGGAGAAGCCTATTACTCACCAGCTGCCCTGGGCTACAACCACCAGCACCCTTGCCATTATTAAACAGGACAGTGGCCATCTAAAACCTTGCCCATCTAGACAACCCACTCTAATAGACCTAGTGCTGGTAGATGTAGTGAGAACAGAGCTGTACTGAAACAAAGCCCTACATCTCATCAGCAGAGATGTTTATCAATCAGGGGGCTGTCACACTGATTTCAGCAGTGAGGGTGTTTAACACCACTGCTGTGGTTCTGCTCTGCAGTGCACAGGCTTCCCACCTCACCTCTTTTCCCTGGCCCCACAAACAACTGGTGCGCGAGCTCACTTGGCTTCCTCCAAACTTCAGCATCCATTGCTCCTCCTTTTTCTAGGCAACAGGCCACTCTTGCCTCCACTTCCTCTAGGGAGGGAGCAGCATGATGTGACTAAAAGAAGGCTATAAGGAAAGGTGGCTTTTCTGTAACAGCAGATACAAACAAGAAAATCTACAGAGATTGTGTGCCTGGCTCAGTTTCATTAAGATTTCGAGTTTTTGACTGATGACAGGTGTTGAGTTAAATCACTTAGGTCATGTTCTATAGCCATTGAAAAGCCAAAACCCAAATATAAAAAAGTGAGAGATCGTAAGCCATTTTCAGGATTTCCCCTCCCTTTGTGTTACTGCAAAATTTTAATTATCTCGCTCTGCACTTTGTACTGATCTTTGGATGTTAAGACTGAGACCTTAAGCTAGGGATCATGCTCTAATTTGGCATCACTGTTGCATAGTAATGCAGCTCCCTTGGCACCTTTTGCAAACATTGAATTCTTCTTCTAAATGCTGCACTGGCTGTCAGGGCAGCAGAGCTCTCTGCTTTGGCTGTGGCTCTTTTGAACACCATCCCTGGATCCCTCCCTGCCCTAGGAGACCATGCAATCAAAGTGACATTCTTCAAAGTCAGCCTGTCCTGCAGATGTATGCATGCAATTAGTAGCCTTCTTACCCACCTGCATTTTTGGTATTAACCCTTTTTTCCCTTTGAAAACACCTCAGGAATGATCCCTCTGTGATGTTTATCATCCATCAGAGGCCCAGAGATCCATACAGTCAGAAGGAATGTGAAAATAATCTGTTTTCCTCTAAGTGGACCCAAAGCAGTGAAGATCTGTGTGGCTTTGAAGATGAGGAACTTCTCACTAGAGGATGTTAAGCTGCCAAAGTTGATATGAGTCCAAAAGATACTGGATCCTGAGGCAGCTCCCAGTGAGTACCTGTGCTCCTCTTTGGCCCTGACACCCCTTTTTTCTGGCAGATGCCCACCTTGCAGACAGACAAAACTGCTGTGTGCACCCATTTCCTGTGTCTTGGTCCATCCGAGGGGCAAGTACATTCCTGTGGAAGGGTGAGGAGAGCAGGCTGGTGCATGAATACATAAAGTTGATGCAGGTCAATGTTACAGTGAATGCTTCCTGGAAGCCACAGAGAGACTGTAAAACACAAATGTGCCTGTCTGCTTCTATAAATTTGAATTTTGCCTGGCTGTTTTTTGAAGGCTTTGAAAGGGCTCTAAGTTTGTACTGTGTTATGCATGTTTAATAATGCATTTCCTGCTCACGATGTTTAAATGGTTATCTTCATTGTTATTTATTAAAACATCTCCAAGAATGTCTGGACATCCATGGCTCTGCATCTCAAATGATTCATTAAAACACCTACTTTCCCTGTCAGAAACTCCACTCTTGCATTATGTTCTGATCCCCACCACTGAGTGGGTGAGAGGCCTATGTCAGGCAGGATAAAATCTTTATCCCACTGCACATCCACAGGACAGAGGTGTCTGCACAGTATCTTGCAGATGGAGGTGAGTATAAACTTCCAGCACTTCTTTCTTGGTTACAGTGAGTCAGCCTTCCCCTGCTGTTAACCCCTGCTAGCAGAGTGCTGGGCTGCACCTGTTCTGCATCTCTCTCTCCTCAGTATAGATTAGGAATTTAAGTGTCACACCTTGATAAACTGGCTACATGGCTTCTGGATTAGAGCTGGCTGGTGCTGGGATCAGAAGACAGGCAGGCAAAGCGGACTGACAGAGCCTGCACTGATACCTGCAATAATCACAAAGGAAAGCTCATATAGGTGCAAAGATAGTATTTGCAAGCCCAGAGAAAGCATACTGTCTTCAGTCAGCAGTCCCTTCTGTTTGGCACTTGTGACACCATGTCTGGAGTACTGGGTCCAGTTTGGGGAGCTCATTGCTGTCTTCAGCTGTCAAAAGAGCTGTTTCAAATAGGATGGGGCCAAGTTGTTCTTAGAGATGCATGCAAAGGATGAGGGACAAAAGCAGCTTCTATGAAATTTTGGTCAGGCATAAATGGAAAAAAGATCTACTCTGATAGAGTGCTCATGCACTGGAAGAGGTGTCTGCAGAGTCTATGGAATGTCTGTCCTGGAGATACTCACAGAAGGCTGGACTAGGTGACTTTGGAGGTCTACATGCTGAGCTCTTACCTGGTTATAGCTGTCTTGACTGCCGCTTATTGGTGGCAACATTTCATAACCAGCTCTTCTCATAACAGTCCTCTCTTCATCACCTGGCACAGCTTGCTCCTCAAGCTATACCTTTTGCCTCCTGCCACCCTTAAACAAAATGCAAACATTCAAGAAAGACATTTCTTCCTTCCTAGTGCCCAGACTTGCTGGCAGGCTTCCCTGCCTAAGTTTTGGTCTCCCAGATGCAGATTCCACCTTGTTCTGTTGCAGGTAAGACCCCCCTCACCCCAGCCAGCTGTCCCAGATGGAGCTTTGCAGATCTGGGAATCATGACACAGAGTTTCCCAAAATCTCTGGAGGAATAACAGCACTACCAGGTTTTGGCTTGTTCCCTCTATCTTCCATTTCAAGAGCAAGCAGCATCAAATAAAGCTAGTGGAAGCTGGGCTTGAAAGAAGCATCTCTTCCCAAAAGAGATAATTACTCTGCCTGAATCTTTGCTTCAGGATGTTATGCTAAAGTTTCCAATAAGTCTGAAAGCAGAAAACCCAGAGCTAGTTACTGAGCATGACAAAACTGCCTCTGTTTCAACAAGCCTCCTGCGTTGAAACTATGTGGAAAGGAAAGGGATTAAGAGCAAGTTTTGTATATGCTTGTCCTGCTCTGCCCTGGCCCCTGGTCCCTGACAGGACTCTGGGGTCCTGTGGGATACTGTACAAATGTTCTTGTGGAGGAGACGGCATTTTCCTCACCACAACCTCACTCCATGGCAAAATGGCAAATGAAAATCCTGCTATCTTTTGTGAAGCAATGAACTAAGCCAAGGAGCAGCCTGGGCTTCCATGTTTCTTGGGAGAATGTGCTACTTGCACAGAGCAGTTTCTGGCTCTTAACCTGACCAACTGGGATTTTTGAGGGATGTGACATTTGACTATAGCTGTGCAAATAAGCACTGCTTTAGTTTGCTACAGGAAAAGCAGCATTCAAAGAAAAAACCCAACAAACAACAACAAACCAAAAAAGAAATCAAGTCCACAACTGGAGGTCACTGGGAAATTCATTCTTTTTCAGATTCCTGCTGAAATGAAAAGCAGAAAAATCATCTTGTGTTGAGTAAATTACTCAGTTTGAAAGTGAATGTTCTGCTTAGGGATATTAAAGAAAAAAGGTGTAATGGGCTATTAGAAATTTATAAAAAGAAATGACTATTTCAAAAAGCTTAACTAGCTAATTCAGAAAATGTTGAACTGGAGACTTGGAACTTCTCAGTTTTCTTCCTCTCAGTTGAAACAATTCACTGCTTTTTGCAGTGATGCGTAACTTAGCTTGGTCAACTCAAGGAAGAATCTTTCAGTAGAAAACAGTGACCCTGAAAATTGGCTCCTTTTCCTGCTCAGGACCACTCCTAAAATATACTCCTGTTTCTGCCACACTGATCATGCTGATATTCAGTTGCTGCAGCTGCAGTGCTGTCCTTGCCACTAAGTCTCTCTGGCACATCCTGAGACACAGCTTCCCTGGTGAAGGTCTTCAAATAAATAAATTGTTGCAGGGTTGTCTGCCTGTTTTCAGCCTTCTCCTTCTCAAGGGTCCTTATAATTTTTTTTCTGAAGTGACTGAATGGCTTTAGATATGCTTTCAGCCAGACAGCACACAGCATTGTTATGGTCCCTGCTTTGCTGCCTGGCCTGGAAAGTGCAAAAAAAGCAAGAGTAGCAAGGATTGAAGAAGCTTTGTGGAGACTGGTGTTGTTTAGAAGGGGTCATGGTGGGTACTTCGTCTGGTTGGAAGTCCTAGGACCCCGATGGTGCTTATGCAGACCTCCAGGATAGCTCCACATAGCAGGGTTCAGCTGCTTCAGGGATGTGCGTGCTGAGCATTTGTTTTTATTCTTGCAGTGCTGGGTGGATATGGAGCAGTGGGGTGATGTCAGTTTGGAAGTTCACTCAACAGCGGAACATTCCAAGCACAGGTGAGAGCACTGGGTACATCCATGCCATCGTGGTAGCTCAGGGTTTAACTCTGCATGCCAACCCAAACTCCCTGGTTGCACCTGACCCTTGCAGTTTGCCCACAGACAGTGTGGACATAGCCAGGTAGAGCCCACAATGAGGTGAAGGCATGGGAAGGTGAGCCAGTGTAGGGCAAGATTTTGCATGCTCTGCTGCAGATGGATTGCATGTCCTTGGGAAAGTGATTTCCTCCATCTGATTCTCCTCCCTGTCCCCTGCAGGTGGTGTGGGAAGGGTAACCTGTTTCCCTGGGGGCTGTGAGGCTGCATTTCTTAGTGTTCACAAGGAGCACAGCGGTGGCACTGGGGGAGGCTCTGGGGATGGTGTGGCAGTGATCAGTCATATGTAAGTGCCCTCTGTGTTCACAGGGATCTGAGTGCTCGTTAAACAGCATTCCAGGCAAGCAGAGTCTCTTCTCTCATCTGCTCTTCCTCTCAGCCCTCTTTTGCTTCCCAGAGCTGCAAGCAAAATTAACACATTTATCACACATGGTTTGAAAAAAAGAGAGAGATCAATTTAGAAAAGGTTGTATTTTCAACATCAGAGCCCAAAATAATGCAAACAAGAAGTTGCATGACAATTCCATGGTTGCTTTTCATCTGAAGCCCTTCACTGGGGTGAAACATGCCCCTTGCCTTGCTTTTCATTTTCCTCTGCCAGGTGATGCAATAGATTTCTGCACTCAAATCTCCAGTTAATCCAGCAAAAGCTTTTTAAAGGGCAACAAACAGGATCTCAGCCAATGATCCATAGCCACAGCTTGCCTGCTGCAGGGTGCTTCCCAGGGTGGTGGAGGTGTCCTTGGTGCTCTGATCCTCAGAAGACAGTTTCATCCACAGTAGACTCCCATGTCTGAACAGCTGGAAGAAGCTAACAGTGGCTGCACTTCCAGGCTTGGAGATACTCTTTCTTTTCTGTAGTAAAAGGCAGAACCTGATTGTGCCTACATCTGAACAATCAGAAAATGTGGTGGCCTTGGAGACAAATGTCCCACCTCTGTGAAGACATACAGTGCAAGAGAAACAAACTCCTCTTCCATTATGGCACTAATCATACACTCCAGAGGTCCTGGTGGGCAGAAGCAACAACCTAAGCTGCCATGGCCCTCAGAGCTCCGAGATGATGCTCTCAAGGGGGTCTACTTCCCAACATATGTTGTAGTGGGGTTTGTTTTGCTGTGGTGTGGGTCTGCCATGTGGGGCTGAGGCCTGGTACGTGCAGTGGAAGAGACTCCCTGTATGGGGATCCTGGAGGATCTGTGTGAGGGAAGGCAATGCCTTAGGAGGGGAGGAGATCTGTGAGGTGACTTGGACAATCTGTTAAGACCCCATTCACTGCTGTCACTGACCCACACAGAGACCTGACACTGGAAGTGTCACTCTCAGGGGATCATTTGTACAGACAGAAGTGGATGGAGGTGCAGAGACACATGGGAAGAGCTGTTTATTTTTAGTCTATGCCAAGCCTTCAAAGTGAACTCCCTTCAGGATGCTTCTTTCTCAGTTCTCCCTTCATCCCACCCTCCCTCTTGTTACTGTCACAGGCTCACAAGGATGATGGATGAAAGGCCTTAAAAGCAGATGGTTTCACATTTCATCACTGTCACGTAACTTGCTCTCCTCTTTGCCTGAAACTGCTCCTGCTGCCAGAAATGCCCTTGGCATCCCAAGGTGTGTTCTTCCCTCACCAGCACCCAGCCAGGGATGGCCTGCTGGAGTCAGGTGCCTCTGTAGTTTTGCAATGCCCCCAGACACCTTGAGAGGAAGGATTCGTGACAGCCCTTTGCTTCTGACAGCTGAAAACAACAGTGTTGACTTTCATCAGGGGAAGAAGGGATGATCTGAGCATAGCCAGGATGTCTACACAGATGTGACTGAATGGCTCTGATGAGAGAGGGAAGGGAGTTGTGATGGGAAACCTTGGTGACCCAGGGACATATGGGAGGAAGACAACTCACCTGGGGATTGGCATGGGGTGTCGGGGGTCTCCTGTGGCACCAAAAAGGGTTCCTGTCATGGGCAGAAGCACCCTTCATATGGGGGGCAGGGGAAGTTCCAAAAGGACTGCAGTGCTCACACCCCTAATACCTGTGGATAACCAGATTGCGTCTTCCTGTCACCTCTCTGTGCCTGGGCATGGCCAGATCTTATCCTACGTCCCCCCATGCTGGCAGACACAGGTCCAAACCATGCCTCTCAAGCAAGCTCTGATTCTCAGGATGGATCTGGGCAGGGACTAGTTAGAAAATATTTCCATTATCGCTTCTCAAGTTTCCTCCCTTTGCAGCACAAACAGGTGAAAACCTGGGTTGCAACCCCCCTTGCAGGAAGCTGTGATTGAATGCCTAAGAAGAGGAGGAGAGGGGAGGGAAAGGAGGAGCAGAAAAGAAATAATTGAATAAAAAAACCCTAAAGTAACATAAGAATCAGCACAAAGCAAGAGGCGACATGGTAAATCAAATCCTGCAAAAGAAGGTAGAGTGCAAACGCTTCAGCCAGGTCTAAGCCACCAGCAGTTATTTATTCAGATAACATAATATTAGTGAGGAGAGACACTCTCATCTGATATATATCTCCCAGTTCCAGAGAAATATGAAAAGGCAGCTGGCTCTGCTCCTATCAGAACCACTCCAGATGTTTTCAGCTGGTGTCAGATATGCTGCTTGGAATGACAAAGCAAAGGGGAAAAAAGGCAGAGAGAAAGAAGGGGAAAATGTCATCATCTTTTTTACTAAAACACAAAAGGCAGAAAGGAATCATGGCTTCCCATATTATATGTTTCCCCTGGCAGCTCGTGGTGTAGTTGTCATTAACAGCTGAAGCAGCAAGGGAGATAGCAGAACACAAGGCTCTTATTTACCATTGTTAATCAAGCACTAATTGGTAGTTTAGACATTCTAAAATGATTGTGGGGAACATTTCAAAAGTGTCAAGAGCCCAAGATCCATTCTCAGAAGTGTCTCCCAAATCTGATTTCCATGTCTGAGTCATTTAGATGCTTTTGAAAATATTTCCCTCAACAGTCACAGGTGAGACTTGAGCATAAATTTTGGTGCCAGGAGCTGCAGCACGGAGCAGTGACTGTGCCCTGAAGGTTTTGATGAATGTGTAGGTGCAAGGAGGAGGCTCAGTCACCCTGTTCTACATCTGAGGGATTAAGTTATGCAGGGATTAAGGGTGGCACCGCTATTGCTTTATTAGGTAACTCTGGAAACAACCCAGTCTGCTGTGTGTCCACAAGTTAGCCATGAGCATGCTGCCCCACCAGCCTTTGCAGCATGCCTCTTGTCTGGTGCTTGCCAATGCCTGCTGGCACCTCCAGGCTCCTGACAGGCTTCAGAAGCTCATTTTGTTCTTTGGTGATTAACCATCTCTGCTCTGAACCGGTGGGGACTCTCAGATGATGGGCACAGAAGGTGTTGGGTCAGGTAGTGCCTTACCTGAGGAGATCTGCTTGTCTGTGGTTAACACTGGCTGTGGTAAAGGAGGCTGTGAGCCCTTGCAAGACCTTGCTTTCTGCCTTTGTCATGAGAAAGAGGGAGTAAGCTATGAATGGAGCACTGAAGATAAACACAAGCAGTATTGAGGAAAGGCAAACATGGAGCTGGGATGCAGCCGGAGACAGTTACCATAGTTACTCCCATCCCTGCAAGGAGGGATGCTCAGACAGCTGCCCACTGCTTTGGCACACAGAGCAATGGTACCTCCCAGAACCCAGGGGCGATGCTGATAGGGGAGTCAGTTGGGGGAGATATCAAGTCTGCTTGTCCTGAGCTTAACCCCTTACCTGTTCTGACGTGGGCAAGTAAAATGTTCCTGCTACCCTAAAGCTAGCATCCTTGAGGGTAGTAGGGTGCAGTCAGGCATGCAGGACCAGGGCAGGGGTTTGTTAAAGCATAGGCAAAGCTGCAAGAGTGCAAAGAGCATCCAGAGGTTTGTTGCACGCTTGGCTGGGCAGTTTGTGGTGTAGATATGGGCCTGGGAAGCTGTGGGGAAAAGAGGGCTTTCCTTGAGAGTCCTGGTTTGGGATCAGGTCAGGATTTGCAGGGTAATTGACATATCCTAGTCCAGTTGGGGAACTGAGCTTAGATCTCTTTAGGGCCACTGGAAGAGGTGCATGGAGGATGATTATGCAGATTGATGATTGAGATGCATGCAGATGATTATGTAGTTCCAGTTCAGGCTATGCTTTGGACCATCAATGGAATGACACAGAGCATACTTTACCTGCACTCAGTATGAGCCTGAGCCCCTAAAAAGCCAGATAGAAAGTTGAACCATGCTACTGGATGACTATAGAGAAAGAGCAGTAATTTTTTTCCCATGAAGAAAAGGCCTTTGGATGACATCAGCTGATGTGCAGTTATACCTCCTGGGTCCCTGGTTGGCTTTTCCTCTTAGAAAGAGTAAGGAGAGAGACATATATGTGTGAGAGAGCAATAAGCAGCCCATGAAATGGACCACAAGGCACTGGAAGGCTACTTTCAGCTCCAGCCCACTGATGGGCATCCACAGCATGTCAGCTTGAGGCGTTTCCTGATGGGCAGCTCCAGCATCTGGCAGATCTACTTGTGCTGTCTGCTAGCGGTAGTACTGCTGCTTCTCTTGGGTGCAGGACTCACTTCAGAGCGGGAGGTGCTGAGTGCCCCCATGCAACAGGGCTGTGTTCAGCTCAAAGCCAGAAAATTTGCAGATACAGAGATCCAACACAGAGATGGCAAGAAAAGTTGTCAGCTGGGGATTATGCCAGGCTGACCTGTCCCCCAGGAAGAGGTCAGCGTGGCGCAGGCCTCCCAAGGCTCAGCACCCTCTGGAGGATGAAGTTGAGACTCAGGTGTTGCTGGGACCGTAACCATGGTAGCAACAGCTTCTGCATTGAAACATGGCTTGGGGACAGAAAAAAAAAAAGAAAAGGAAAAAGGACCAAAAAATAAAAGAAAAAAGAAAAACAAATTCTAATAATTATATAAGCTTGGTGGCAGATCAGGTTTGCTGAACGCCTTTCACCTAGGCAGGGCCCACCCCTGGGCACCAGCTGATGATGTGATTTGTAGAGGAAGCCAAGCATGTGGTCTGGGAAATCACATTGTAAGTTTTCAGCTGGAGCTAGGGAAGGGGCTTAGCCTGCTTCTGCACTCCTGAAGCTCTCATTACACTAACAGGGAGCATGGAGGGCAGAGCCATGGGTGCTGGCACCCTTGCTGTGCACTTAATAAAGTGCCTGAAGCTGCTGTACGTATTTTTATTAAAAAAGTGTCAGTGCCTCAGCAAAAGGCAGGAGGGAATGACTAAATTGCTGTTAAGCAACATGTTCAGACATGAAATCAAGCCGAGTGCTACAATTTTAAATTAGTTTTTGACAGTCCTTTCCACAGCATCTCACCAGGCTGCAGCTCCTGGGAACATGTGTCATCTCCCCCTCCTGTCCCAATGGCTGGAACCTGCAGTGCTAGTTTCTCCTGTTGTGGAGCTGGGGTGACCATACTGCCTGAAGGACCTCATGCTCCTGGAAGCTTAGGTACCTGGTGAGAGCTGGGAAAAACACACTGGGTACATCAACATTTATCAAGGCTCCTCTGAGCTTCACCAGCACACGTGGGTCCACAGGCTGGTGTGTGAGTGACCCGTGACTGATTCACAACATTATGTGGCTCATGCCAGGGTGATGGACTCTCTCTGGGACTGTCTCTTTCTGGGAACTGGCTGTGATGACCATACCAGACTCCTTGACCTGAGTAAGTGCTCGATGATAATCCAAAGTTTTGTGGCTCTCAAGTATGTGGCTGTCCCACTACCAAGTTCAACTCTACAGTCCAGACCCAAGCCTAGCTGCCCATCCTTTGCCCCATTCATGTTTTGCCATGTCACTACTCTTGTGTATGTCAGCAGAGGCTGGGATGAGGGATAGGATGTTGCTAGGGGGTGGATATAGATAGCTATGTAGGACTCTCAGTCGCGCTGTCAGCAGAGTAAAAACTGTATTGTGTAGAGAGGCAGGCTTGTTCATGTTGCTCAGACACCCCTCTGCCACCCAGCCCCCAGCAGAGAGGTGAGGGATTCAGCCCCAAATCCGTGAGCTCAGTTTGCTTCAGCTTGTCTGAGATTTTCATGTAGGGGGTTTAGCATGCAAAAAATGGCTTTGCAAGTTAAGAGTCAGGGGTAGGAGCCTGATTAGCTATCACAGAGAAGACAGCAATGGCAGAGCGAGGAAAAGTGAAGGAATGAAGGGAAGTTCAGAGAGAAGCTGTGGACCTGTGCAAGACACTGGATGTCTTCAGGGTCACTCTGTCCCTCCTTTCCCAGTCCGGTACAGTGCAGGGACTCTGCTGATGTCTGTGAAGGGTAGGAGTTGTAAGGAAGAGGCTGTGCCTCTCTAAAGTGTGTGTGTGTGTGTGAGATAATGTACTGGTGGATACCAAGAAATAGCTGATGCGAATTCAGGGATATGCTGATGCAAACTCAGGGCTATATGCACATATATGCCCAGCTGAAAGCCAACATGCGCCTTCCTGGCTCTGGTATTTCAGCATATGTGTGGCTCTGGTGCCTCTCCTGCAGTGTGACAGTGGGGTTTGCCTAAGCAAAGGGCCAAAGCAAGCTTTGGGGCACACACACCTTCACCCTAGCCAAGAAGTCTTCGGGCTTAAACTCTCTGAGTGCATCATGAGTTTTCCTCAGAACTCTTGGTCTGTGTTCCTAGTTGCAGGGAGATCGTATGTAAAACTTAAAAAACCCATGTGCAGTGCCTCACTTGAAAGCTTCTTGGGTCAGAGATGTGAAGACAGTCTACAGAGGGAACGGAGAGGGCAAGCTGTCATCCCCGATGAGCAGGGCACTGTGAAAAAAACGAAGAGTTTCCTGTCTTGACACCACCTTGTTTCTCCATCGCTCCTGTTATGGACTATTAAAAATTAACCGAATCATGTTCGTCATTAACATTCGTTCCCTTTGTTCACCAGGCTCCTAGTACCCATTTGTAGGGCTTTTGTTATGTATTTTTCAGCACTTTGTCTCTTTAATTGCTCGCTTCTCTCTGATGTGCTGGGCTGTGGTTTGCAAGTCAGCTGGAGTGAACAGAGGGGCATTTTTATTGCTCCAGACTGAATGACTGAGAAAGGAAAGACTCAGCAAGTCCCAGCCATAGCAGCCAAAGCAACCCCTTCAGTCTCTGGTGCCTGTGCACCAGATGCTTCTTACCTACTGGTGGGCAGACAGCTCTGGAGTCTTTAATCCACTGTGGAGGAAAGGAAGGAAGGCTTTTCTGCAGCCTAGGCTGCCTTTGCTCCTTTTCATGTCTCTTCTCCCACACACAGTCCTGCTGCTTTTTACACTCTCTGCTCTCCAATGATGTAGCTGTTTTAGGCACCCCAAAATGCAGTGTGTATTTTGCTGCAGTACTGTGGTGCTGGGATGCCCTGGGCCATGCTGCTGGCTGCACTTCAGAGGCTTGCATGGCTATGGGGATACCTGCAGCCAGGACCAGGCTGGAGGTATCCCCACAGCCCCCTTTCTGATATTAGTCCCTTCCTCTGAAACTAAGTTCTGCCTTCTAAACTTGAGTTTAGGTGGGTCAGGAAGGCCTCCTAATAGCTTGTATAGTCTGATTCCCCATAAAAAATGGACGCAGCATAGTAATCCCAGCAGCTGGGCATGAGACTGAGCTGATGCCTGCAGGAGGTGTGAGCAGCTGCCCGACTTTTGAGGCTGTGGTGGAGGCGTCACTGTTGCTGAAGGGACGTGGACATACAAGACCATGGTGCTCATGGGTCCTGAGATGCCTCCTCCTGTCAAATGTGCTGGGGAGATGCGGTGAAACCAGGGAGAGGCCTCGGTAGGAAGTACATGGGCTGCTCCTGTTGCCAGGAGAGATTTCTCTGTTGCTGACCCTGGAGGAAGCCAGAAAAGAGATTGTAGAATAGGATACTATCACTGATTCTCCTGGAGCAGCCTGTCACTTGAAGCTACCATTCATCTTGGCAGTCAGCTGGAGAGCACAGAGACATGGGTCAGCTGTTAGGATGCTCATGTGGAGTGAGTCAGATCTCTGCCCACAGCTTTCCAGTGGGATGCTGAGCAAAGCTGACAGGCAAAAGCAAAACATCTGCTTCAAACCCTTGTTCTTTTCAAGCTCATCAAGTCACAAGCCAAGAGCTCACCTCTTGAAACTAAAGTCCCCAAGGGACAGATACCAAGAGCTGGGTTCTCTGATTTGGGAGCAGGGAGCTGTTTGGCACTGAATTCTCTCCTTGGGAAACTTGGGCATAGAACAAAGAATTAGTTTCTCTGGTATGGACAGTTCGGACTAAGATTGAGACTCACCTCTTCGATCAAGAAAAGACATCACATTTCTGGACTTAATTCAAGGGTCGATGACTGCAGATTGACAAACTGTGCTATTAGGAAGTGCAAAGATAATCAGAAGTTTCTTGTGCCCTGAACGTTTGTGAAGCACCCTGATGGAGGAGGATCTGTGGTCTCAACTACCCTAGTTAGTTTCCTAATATTTCTTATCAGAAAGGTTGTAGATTCCCAAAGCGCTGATGTCCTGAAGACACAGAAGTCTTTGGGAAGCACTCAATTCCCTCTGAAGATGATGTAAATCCTTTTCTTGACTTCAGTAGTCTTTGGATCGGGGCTGGACTCAGTCTCTGCATGGTGAAATGAAGTGCCACCATGATTAGAACAGCTGCAGGGGTGATGGCAGGAAGTTTTAGAAGGGGAAAGGCTGGTGTCAGCATTTCCTCTAAGAGCTCTAATGCCCAATATGTTGAAATTTAATAATTAAGGAGGTGCTTTCACTTTTTTCTTTCTTTTTTTTTTTTTTTATAGTCTAGCAGCATGAACTAAGCCATTCAATAATTAATTGACAAAGTCGAACTGCACATGCCAGCACTGGAGCTGAGGGTATGGGCTCAGCCTTTGCAGACAAATGAAGTGAGAAGTACTTGCTTGATGAAGAAAAGGAAGATATTAACATAAGATTTGTCAGGTCCCTCATGGGAATTCATCATAGTGGGTCTGAGGCTTCAAATGGGATTTGTGCTACTAATTAATCACTAATTAACACTCTAAATTGGCCCAAGCATGAGGGGAAGGAGGAAGCTGGGGTGATTCTAGACTTCAACAAAAGCAAGTGGAGGGAGAGAAAAATCTCTATTTGTAGGGAGTGATTCAGAGGCAGTAAGGAGGAGACAAAAATGGACTGCTCATGCAGGTCAACATCTGCACATGTGTGTTTGTCATTGGGAAGGGTCTAGCAACATTGACATCCACATGGATGATCCCATTGTGCCTGAATGGAGACTCAGTTCCAGTGAAAGCAGTCCCAGTCCCGCTCCTGGCTGACTCCAGTCTCCTTCCTTCTCATCTTTCTCGGAATGTCTCTGCTGTGGCAGATGTTACATCTGGTCTGGCTGGGTTCAGGCTGAATCTGGTCCTTCACTGCCCGAGCCTTGCTCCATGTTGTCTTAGTTTAGAAGAAAACTGTGTATCAGGACTAGGTAGGGGCCTCTTTCCAAAAAAACCACCACAACCTTTGAAATTAATATACTTTAATCAGAAAATGAATAGAAAACAGTTCTTAACTACAATACATACATACACATATATATATATTTATATATAACCAAAACCAGAACAGAACAAACAGCAACACCGTAACAAACTAGTTAAGTTCTGTCTCTGCTCCTCTTGGTGAAGTTCTCTTTACGGACAGCAGGGGCGATGCTGCGGCCCGGGAGGCCGCGACTGCGACCATTACTCCCCAGTTTTGGTGAAGTGAAGACAAAAGGTAGGGAGAGATACTGGCTCCTCTGATAACTCACGTGGGAAAGATAGCCATGAGAGACGGGATGGAACCTTTCCCGTGAGCAGTGTAGAGACTCCCTCCTCATCCTGTTGTCGAAGAAAGTGCTGAGGGGTTGGGGTTGGTGATGGTGGTGGTGGGTTTTTTGGCCACTCTTCTACAGATGAAGTTGGCTCTCAGAATCTGTAGCAAATCCAAGGTAGTGGTGACTGCTCTCTCTCTCTCCGAAGGACAGAACTGGTGACGTGAAGTTAGTGGGGAGCCTGAACCAAAGCGAATTCCAGGTGCCTCCACTAGCCCAACAAAATGGTCCTCTTGCCCACATCGCAGCCAGAGCAGAGAAGTGTGGCAAAAAAACCCTGGGAAAATCCTCTCTCCACCCCCGCCCCACCCCAGCTCCCCAGTGATCAAGCTAGAATGCAAAGCAATTGACCACCTTTTTGTTAGCCAGTAGTGGGGTTGGGGTTAGCTCTCAAACTTCTGTTTTGGTAGGAGAGGAAAAATTCCATGAAAAGTTTTGAAACTATAGCACATGTAGTCTGTAGAAAGGACTAAGTACCACAGTAAGGGTAGACACCTTGTCTATGCTGGCTGAATGTGGCTCTGAAGAGCCGCTGTGATACTTTAACAAATCCACCCAGCTTCCACCTACATGTAGCAGCTCTACCCACAGTAAGAGGTGGCACCTCAAAGTTGCCCTGATAATTTAAGTCTATCTCACCAGGTTATCTGTGTCTTTGCCTCTGTATGTGAGTTATGTGACTTGGGTCTCTCCTACTTGTTACCATGTGGATCAGCTCCAGGAGAGATAGTGAGGGCTCAGTATGCCCTAAGCTGGTGACTGGGTACTAACTAAACTTGGGGTGTGCAGTTCCCCTACATACACTTTGATTCCCCACCTATTATAGGAGTGTCACCTTTCCTGTGATTTTTTCCTTTTTTTTTTCCTTTTCTTTATGAGAAAGTTCAAAAGCATGATAAAGACACTAAAACCTTGAAAAATGTTCCTAAGAGTGCAACTTACTCCTTCCCAGCTCCAAGCTTATTCCCAGGACAATAGATTAGTAGCATTTAGGGCTGGAAAGGATCACTAGTTTAATCAATAGATTAAAAAAGATCACAGCCATTAGTGCCCATCTTTGATTTTTACACTGCCACTACATTTTATGTGGCTGCTTCCCCTTTTGTGGAGTTTTATAGCACTCAGGATACCTCTGTGTTACCCCAATCCAATTTATGCTCTAATCATATCCTATTCTTCTATCCCTTTGCTATCTCTTATCTCTCAGATGTTCCTCGATCCATGTCCTGCTGTGTTTCCTTCTCTCACATGTTGTAGCAGGTGGGAAGCAGTCCCACAAGATGCTGGCAAGGTTTGTATGACATTTCCAAGGCAGTGCAAGGGTGGTCTCTGTGCTGTCTCCTTTTTACTTTGGGATCAACACCTCCTAATCTTGGCTTGAAGCTGACCAGGGAGGATGATTTGTCTACCCAGACACTGCAGCAGGATTCAACTCAGAGTCCTGAGCTAAGCCTCTCCACCTTGAAGGTGATGATGCAGGCCAAGTGCCAGCTGGGCCTGGAGCACCTGGGCAGCCTGCTGGTCTTTCTGGATGGGACTGCTGGGAATGGAATTGTTTCTGGTAAAGAAAAGGTATTTCTCTGCTCTGTCCCTTCCACTGTTTTAGGGCAGCTGACCTACTTCTCTCTCCCCACTCAACATATATTTGGTCTTTGGCTTGCCTGATGGTGACAACTCTGAAGCACTCATAGGAAGGACAAAGTCACAGACTTCAGGTGAAATGTGCTGCTGTCAGCTGCTGCTGCAGAAAGAGCGGTGTCTAGAAGTGCCTCTGTGTCTCTTGTTTGCAAAGAAATTAAACGGATATAAAGAACAAACTTATTTTCTCAGAAAGTCAGCTCTGAAGGTCCCTTGAACTTGTGTAGTCTTTTTGGTGTCTCAATGTGACTAGATAAGTGAGTGGATGGATTGGGATGCTGCAGCAGGACAGGCTACAGACAGAAATGAAGGCACTGATAAATTAGTGTTTCATTGGTGCAGTTCATTCCAGAGACCTTGCTGCAGCTTCTAGGGCAGAAGTTACCCTTGAGGGAATGCAGCAAGTTTTTTAAAGTCTCAGGAGATAAAACCTTTCATAAAAATGCTATTGGCTTCCAGCCAGAACCCCTCTAAAGAGCATCTCAGTACACTTTGGGTTATCCGTGGATTGTATGCACAAACATACACCTTCCTTGTGCTGTATGCACTAAAAAGGAAAATTTAGGTGTCAGCTGTTTTTATGAGTTTTTGGATTTTTGAGAAATAGAAAAACACAGGCAACTTTATTGAAGAGTGCCACAAGTCAGTTCTCTGGGTTCCTGGCTTCCTAGTACAAGTCCCTGGATGAGATTTCTCTAGTTCTGCTACAGATGGATGGCAATTTCTGTCCTAGCCTTAAATTAATTGGCATTGAGGGTATCTATTCTGTTATGTTTCCAGATGGGAAAATGAAAAATCCCCAAATGAGGTCTCTAGCTCTGTATTTCTGTCTCTGGAGAATCAGTCTTCATGAGGCCCCCTTGGGCATTGCTGATCTAGTAGAAAGCCTCCACAAGACTGTTTTCTGCTGATCATCAAAGCTTCCTCCACTCAGATTTTTCTCTTTGTGTTTCAGGGGGAATTGGGAGTCCTAATAGGATTGGAGCATCATTGGTAAGCCTAGATCAGCTATGTCATCTGATAAATAACTTCATGTTAGTCTTCTGTCTTAGCTACAGAGTGATTTCTGCATTGGCTTGTGTTTGGTCTTGTAGTGATGTAAGCTATACCCTGCTTCCCATGCATGAACAATAAGACATTGATTTGAGAGTGGTGTCCCTGCAAACACTGAAACTTCTGTGACAATCCTCAGGACTCCATGAGGTCAACACCTCACTTGTAGCTTGATGAGGACACTGAAACCTCTCTTGTAGAAAGCACCAGGAGATCCTGGATGATTATTAGCTATCAGTGATAAAACTTCAACATAAGTTTTCTCTCTCTAAAACTGATCTGGGATGCACAAATTAGTACTGATCCAGAGGGGTACCTCGTGGCAGACTAGAAATACCTCTTACTGGTTCCCCAATGCTACCTGTGGCTTCTCCTGGTGCATTCTTGTCCCAGAGACAACTTGAGGATTCAGCTGAGGATGTGAGCATCGCCTTAGTGTGTACACATGTTGCAGAGGATAGTGCAAGCTTCCTTCTTCAGTGAGAACAACAAGTAGTTACAACTCTGGAAAAACGAATGAGCTCTGCTCTGTGAAAATTCTTTGGAATTGTGTCTTGCTACAGTAATGGAGGTAGGTGCAATCTGGAAAGAAATACCTGGATGAAATGCCTCTGCTTTTGGTGTGTGCTGGGTATATGGCAGCTGGTGGGGAGAAGAGTGTAATGACTATGAATATTCCTGTCCCTTTGGGTGGGATTTCTGCTGTTTCCCGTATGCTGTGTCCTGAGGCATTTGAGCAAGATGTGTGAGAGGGAAGGTCTCAAGCCTGGAAGGCAGAAGGTTTCCAGTGAATACTAGGATCAAACAGGATTCAGCCTAACTGGGGCCTATTGCACTAGAAGAGATTCCAGATTAGGTGGTGGGATTCTGCTGGCTTACAGGGATGCTGTTCCCATGTCTTTCACATGACAGAAATGGTCTCACAAACAAGAGCCCCAAGATACATCTGAAAGTGCTGTAAGTCCTTAACTTTTTCCATTTTAAATGGTACAAATCAGATTCCCACTTTCATAGTAACATGGAGGCTGGAGAGTCCTGGTTTTGTTATTGCTTTACTGTGCCAAGAACTCTGCATCAAACCTATTATTATTACTGTCCTGCTTTCTGGATAAGGGACTCAGGTAACAGTACAGTGTACCTGAAAAATACATCTGCAATGTTAGTTTAGGCTTGTGGCTCCCTGGAAAGACCCGGTGAACTGCAAGCAAAAGCAATACATCAGAGCATTGCCAGAAAAAGCAATACATTAGCTCTGTACAAGTGATAGTTTCCCTGCAATAGCCAGCTCAAGCGTCTCTAATAGGTTTCTACTGACTTTGCTGAAAGAATGTCTCTCAGTTTGAACAACAGAGATGTATCTGCAGGTGGGGAAGGTTCCCTTGTACCAGAGGCTGCTCTGAACTCTATGAGGGACACTTCAACGCTTCCAAGCTAGAAAATCTGCAATCAAAATGATACTGAAATAGCCACTTCAGTGACATTGAAAAGAAACCTTAGAGCTTCATATATCGAACGGTGGTGAGGAAAGGTAGCAGAGGCTCTGCAGCCTGAAGCTGGAGGGTATACCCAATGGAAGGAGCACTTTGGGGTGTAATGCTCCAAGTCAGTTTTGTCAAATTTTTAGGAGAAAATGATGTGTCTGATAGTAAAAGGATGGACGGCCTAGTGTAGTCTGGGACAGACAGATCTACAGCTGAGCAAATGGAACTGAACATGCAATATATATCAGGCAACTCAGCCTTTTTTCCTCCTGGGGGGAATGCCAACCATCTGCCATTTCACTGAATCCTGTTAGCATTGAAAATATTGGGAGAGACTTGGCGAGTGGGAAAACAATCATATTTTTTATAAGTGAGAGTGAAAGGATCAACTGCCAGGGTCTGATCAGCCATAGCTTGTGGCAAGACTCCGGCATTACTCCCTAGACTTCTCCTGCTGTACCCATGGGAGCGTTGTTTCTGACACTGGAACGACCCTCCCTTAGACAGATGTAGTATCTGCTTTGCTTCTGTCAGCTGCTTAAAAAATTGCTTGCCATAAGTCACCTCTCCATCTGTCTCCTTGGGACTGGTGCATTCTTTGTCCTTCCAGTGTTAGGGATGGGGCAGAGGATGGGGATTTTGCTGATGCCTCACAGAGCCATGGGGACACATCAACAAGAGGTGGAAGAACATCCCATAGGTGCCACCACAGAGCTAACACCAGTGGTCAGAGATGTCACAGCAAGACCAGCCTGGGAGTGCACAAAGGTGTTATCTATGCCTGGGGAGAAAGCTGTGGTGTTCCCTGGTCCCCTCCACAGCCCTGGCTGGTCCAGCCTGGGAGAGACCAGTGTGTGCTAAGGCACAAACTGCAGCAGACACCCAAACCTCCTCAGTCCGTCCTCTCTTTTACCTCAGAAAAGTATGTCCTGTAAAAGAGGATCCAAGGTGGAGTGGAATAGAGATGTGATGCAGGAAAGGGGTGACCCCACTCTCAGCCATCAGTGAAGTGTGCTGCCTGTGGCAGGAGGGCTGAAACTCTCCCCCTCATAAACACTCAGTGGTTTCTTCTTTTCAGGCAGATGTAAAATGAAATCCAATGTGCATTTACAAGCTCCCAGCCCATTACCGAAGGGTTCATAACGCAGTGAACAAAGGCTAATCAATATGCTGAGTGCAGAGGAGAGTGAGCCTGAAAGCATTTGCTAATCAGGGGAATGCTGCCAGCCTTATAAATAGGGAGGGTCTCTCTGATGGGGAGTGGGCCCAGGGAGTAATTCGGCACCTTTCATCTCCAGTCGCCCCTAAATGCCTCTCCAGTAATGAGCTCGCCGTTCCCCTTCCTCCACAGCACAGAGAAGAGGAGAAGGAAGAGGCAGGCGGAGCAGCCACTAATGGTGACTTGCCACAGGGATCAATAGATGGGAAGCAAATTAACTAGGATCCCGTGGGAAGGGATTTGTTGATATGCAGGGTGGCAGGGAGTGACATCAGATCGGACGTCTGTGCCGCTTCGGAAATACCAGCCTGTAATGAACCCCCGAGGGAGCAAGAGGGAGGGGACCCTACTGCCTGTCTGGAATGCTGTCTTTTCTCACCTCATCTTTCCATTAGCACACAGAACGCTTTGATTTTTTTCCCCTTAACGAGTTTTCTCACTGCCTCTCTCCCTCTCTGAAGTGCTGCTCTCTCCAACTAAACTTCTCCCATACCCTGTGAAGAGGGTAGGGTCCTCAGAGCCCAGGGTTCGTCATGGAGTGTAGCTTGTGGGGCTTTGCATTAGGACATATCTGAAGCCTTTTTTAAGAGGTTTGCAGCCTTCATGCCCTGAAAATAATAGGGCTCAGCCAAGTGTTGCTCACTCAACCCTTACTTCTCTAGACTTGAGGAAGGAGGGACTGCTTTTCCAGGCAATGAAGCTGGGAAAGCATGCTCCTCTCCCTGCCAAACCTGGCGACTTGATCAGTCTTTGATTTCTGTGTCAGCACTTCCTGAGGTGGAGATGTCCTCTGGCCCCTCTGCCTGCTGCCAGCACAGGAGGCTGGAGGAGGAGACTGCTCCCAGCCAGCTGCAACACAGACCAACCTCATGGATGTGGGGCTGTCATGAGGCTTGGGTTACAGAGCAAGCATCCTTAGCAGTAGCTGATGCAGCCTGTCCAGACTGTTAATCACAGATTCATTTAGGTTGGAAAAGACCTTTAAGATCAAGTCCAACTATTAATGTAGCACTGCTAAGTACACCAGTAAGCCCATGTCCATAAGTGCTCCACAGGCAAAATTAAGTGAACAGCCCTAATTATAAAGGGCTTCTCCTGCCTTAACTCCTTACCTGCACATGGGGAGCCTGGGACTGCAGGTGTTAGTCCTGGCATTCTGCACCTCAGCTGGAGCCAGCAGAGCAGGCAGGAGGAAGGCAAGAATCGTCTGACTGCTGAGCCAAGCCTGCCTGGGAAAGGGCAGGAGCTGCAAGTTGTGGTACCTGCTGGAGGTGGTTCAAACAGTAAATTTCTGCACAAGCAGTGCTTTTAAGAACAAGAACAGATTTCATTATTTTCATGCTTACATTAGGCAGCCCTGGCATGAGGGTAGGTGAATAGGAAGGACAATAGCAGGGGAAGAAAACAGTGAGCTAAGAAAAGCAAGTCCTGAGCACACACAGAGAGCAGGATGACCCTGTTGGAGTGTGAGTCATGTCTGCAAAGCAGATCCAAATTTAGTAGCTCTCCTTCACTGCAAATTTCAGGGTACAGCATAACAAGGCATCATATGGCTACTGAGATAGCCAGGGATTGGATTTCCCAGGGCAGACAGCCAAGAGGAGGGAGCCTCAGACACCTGGAAGCATTCTTTTCAAGGCAAACCTTGTGTCTGGACAATGCTGAATGTTCCTTTTGGAGCTGACCAAGGAGAACCTCATGGTCCTGAAGCTGGCCCAAAGCAGAATTCATGAGAAGGACCTGGGTTCAGTGAGTTTTGTGAGGGACACCCAAGTTCCCTTGGAAGGCTGGGGAGCAGGTGAGCTTGTGTGATCTGGAGACACATCTCTGGGCATGCAGAGATGTGTGTCCCATGCCTCTTGCTCTCAACACAGGTGGAGGAGAAAGCAGGACAGAGGCCACCAGCTTCTTTTGTGGCAAGCATGCCAGACAGCCTTCTAGCAGCTAGCAATCTGAAGGAGCGTGGGTGATCATCTGTCCGTGCTGCTGGTGCTGCTCTGGCAGGGAAAGTTCTTACTGTGCTGGAGGCCTCTCCTCAACTGCCTGACAGCTTATGCCCCAGGGGGCTCATTTGGTGCAGATCCAGCAGCAAGTTCAAATCTCATTTAATTTTGCCTGCATGCACAAAAGAGAAAATCCTGTTGTTTCTGCTACTAGCTGCTTGACTGGCTGCCCAAACAAACAGGCAAGATAAAGTGACCCTGGGCATCTCTGCTAAGCTGTGGCCAAGGCATGACTGAGCAAATGAACCTGCAGACAGGGAACAGCAAAGTTAATGGATTTTCTCTGCCTTGGCTGTGCTCCCTCCAAACACTGCTGGCACCCAAAGGAGCAGGGCCCCTGGCCCCTTTCTTGCTGCAGGGCTGGGAGCACAAGGACAGGACCAGATTTCTGGTAGGGGGAGGAGTGAAGGGAGTCCTCATTGGGGAAACCAGAGCACTGAGTGATCAGCATCTCTCTTACAGGAAAAAAATGAGCATCTCTTAGGGAGGCACCCTTTGTCCTGCCACTGGCACTACAGCTGACTTGCCTAACCCACTTCTCTCTTTCCTCTCTGCCTGTGGTCAAAGCCCACAGTGTCTCCAGGAATGCTTAGGAAGGTATGCTTGGGACTATGCTGTTAATAACTTGCAAATAAACCTTCCATCCCTCCTTCTGTCTCCTCCATCACTGCCTTCCCCAGCCTGCTTTCTCATACTCCCATCTCTCCTTCCTGATCTCCACCTCCCTTCCTCACCCACCCTCCTGTCTCTCCCTCCTGTTTGATCTCATCCTTCCTCTGCAGTGGAGGTGTGCCTTTCAAGCAGCCAATTGAAGGGACTTGCTGAAGGAGCCATTAGTTGGAAGCAAACTGGGGCCCTGTGGTGTTGAAAACAAAAAGCACAGTGGTGGAGAGCAGGGAGGGAAGAACCAGTCAATATAACACAGCTCTTCTCAGCTACCAAGTTCAGAGAGACCCCCTTTGCCATGCATCAGTCAACCATGCTGTGACAGCCATTTGTGAAGAGTTTGAGCATTCCCATCTGCATTCCGTAATAAAACCAGTGACTTATAGCACACCAACTGCATCACAACCTTCTCCCTTCAGCCCCAGTATGTGAAGCATAAGCATCTGCTGGGGTTTCTGCCCCTCTGGAGGAGGGCCGCTCTTGCCAGGAGGAGAGGAAGGTATGTAAGCATGAGAAAGGACCTCAGAGAAATCTAAAAGTGACAGCAGATGTTGGCTAGCTCCTGGCTCTTTCAGGCTGTTAGGAGTCAGGTGAGAATAAGTGTATTGTCCCAACAGAGCACATTGCTTGTTGACATAGCTGAGGCTGTGTGTGAGTCTGTCTCGCCTCTTGCTCACTGTTAGCATTGAGGAAAAAAGGTCTGTGTATAAGAATATACAATAAGATTGGATTAGACACCCTAGCTGTCTGTGCCAAAGCCCTTTAGGGTTAAAATGATGTCTGGGTTTAGAGACAACTTCTGTTGGGACTGCTTGGCAGGATCTTCTGGATATTATTGTTCTTCCTCCTTTATCAGTGAAGCCTGGCTGCTTCCCCAGCACCATCCAAGCAGTTTCCATGTACAGAGCTGTGCCCTAGCAAAAAGCCAGTGTGTGCCCGCAGATCTGTTTGTTCTTTCTGTGGTATCTGTCATCACCAAGTGCCTTTGCTTGGGCAAGAAGAAGGTCCCTGCAGGATGGCTGGACCTCTGTGTTCAGGGCCTATGTACTGCAGTTAGTAAAATACTGGGATGCTATAATTATAAGTTCATATCAGCAAATGCTCAAGATTCCAAAGAAGGCAGCATTGTATCACTCTTCACCCATCTTCACCTGCTTCACCTTTCTTCACCTGCTTTGAGATCACTCAATGCAACGTTTGATATAAATGCTAACTAATTATTATTTTGAAAAAAATATTAATTTTCTCTCATTATACTCACATGCACCAAGGAGTGCATTCCCATTGCCAAGCATTTGTGCATAATCTCTAGAGAGTGGCTCGTCTGATGTGTTTATTCAGTGTAAATAAGTTAAATGTTGGGGAATGAACGGTTCTACTAATTGAATTTATTCTTGTAAATTTAATACACCATTCTAGTCAAACGTGCCATCAAAAATGTGCATTATTTTGTTCATCTGCATGGTCATCATTGAAATTCAGAGAACTCATCTGAAATCCTAGTGCATGGCTGGAGGAAATGATCTTTCCAGCAACCCATGGAAATACTGTGTGGAATTTCAATATTTGTATATCTAGAATGACTGGATCCAGTGGCTGCAATTGTAATGCTGAAATATGCCCACTGTGAGAGAAAGCAGAGTTTCTTAGCTTTTCTAACTTCTCACATATTGATTCCTTTGAGGCTTAGAGTCCCTCCTGAGCTTATTCTCTGCCCAGAGAGGATTTTAAAGCACAGAGGAAAGGGACAAGGAAAACCTATAGGTTTTTCTATAACTGCACTTTGTGTACATTGTAAGAATTATATCGGGGTGTAACTTGGCACCAGTCAGGTATCTTTTGCTCTAATTCACCTGTTTTATAACTCTTATGGGGAACTGACAGCAATTAATGAGCTATTTGTGAGGACACAATTGACTTGGAAGACCTGAGTGCAGGAGGGTTTTTTATATCTGAGTGCTAGGAGAGTCTGTTACATTACTTTAAGCTCTTCATCAATATATCACACCACAGAGGGTCATGTATCTGCTGCAAACCCCAGTGCAATACTTTTGATCCTTTTGCGTGGCAGTTCAGTGAGGTGGTTTGGAGGTGGAGGAAGCTCCTGCTAACACAGCCATAGGAAGGAAAATAAAGCAAAGCAGAGAATGTCATTATGCCATTGCCTGCATGCTGAGTAGGGTATACCGCTCTGGCTTCTCAAACTCAAATGCCTTTTATATAATAAAGCTGAAAAAGGCTCAGAGTAGCAAGGATGACCAAAGGTGGGGAATGACTTGGGTGGGAAAAATTATTAACTAGGCTAGGACTCCCCCATCTGGAAGAGACAGGTGAGGAGTTATGAAATGTCAGGTGGCCATTTCAAAAGAGACCAGAGAAAGTGACTCCATATCAGGGGCATTGATGAACTGTGAAACACCTGGGCAGTGGGCATCTGGAGCATTCCAAATGGGAGTGAACAACTCTGTGGAGGAAAAATCCACCACAAACTATTAAAGACATGAATGATGCACATGACTTAGGATGTCTGAAAGCCAGAGGTGGCTAGGAGAGTAATCTGGGAAAATCCCATTACATGCTTGCCCTGCCCTCACCTGCTGCTTGTTGGAGACAGGCTGTCAAGTGGGATGGGTCTCTGATCTTACATGGTATGATCATCATTGCACTTTCATGTCCATTGCTCAAAAACACCCTGTGGTAGTCAGCTTAGCTCTAAGAGCACTAAACTTCAGAATGTTATGTAAGTATTAACTGCTTTATCCTCATGCCGTTAAGTATCATTAGGTTCCTACTATGGGTTAAGCAGAATCCTGATGAGCCAAAAGGGAGAAATAATTGCATCCCATGTGCCTGAAAACATCCATTCCACTAAGGACTGCAATTCAGCTCATGAGCAGTCATCACATTAATTAACCTTTGTTCCATTTAATATTAGAAGGTCCATAGAATTACAGTTTTTGTAATTAACCTCCTAAATAGGAATGTATCCAAATCAAAGAGAAAGCCCTATGTCTTCTAGGCCTGTGCAAAGGCAGGGAGAGAGAGAGATGAGAGTTGCTGAACAAAAGGAAAGAGGGACTAATGCCCACTGAGCTTTGTTGTTACCTTGCAAAGGGAAGACCTGCTCTGAGACCCTGGGGGTTGTGAGCCTCCCAGTTGGGTGGCAGTTCTGCACCAACGGCCTTTGATCCAGTGCCAGGGAAAGGAGTGATGTGGACTCAGGAGTGAGGGAAAGAGGAAGCTCCCAGGGCCTATGTAAGGGTGAATAAAGGAAGCTCCCACCCCAGACAGGGCAGCCTGTGTGTATCCCAGCCCCTCTGGGGTACCAAGTGCCAAGCTGAAGACCCATGGGATGCTTAAGGCCTGGTCTCTGCTGCTCCATCAGAGGGTCAGACAGCAGAGCTGGCCTCAAGGGGGGGAAAAACACGGAGCAGCCATTTAAAGGGAAAAATGGAGAAGATTCACCGAGCAGTAATGGGAAAGTAATTGCGCTAAACTGAAATGTAATTGGAAAATAATCGTGGTGAGCAGCAGTTTAACACATTTTATTGTAATCTGAACAGAAGGTGCTTTATGAGTTTGTGTTCAGCCCCAGCCTGGGGTTTGTGGTGTTTCTATAGTGTAGACAAAAGACTTCTTCTGTGGCTTGGGACTGAAGCCAGAAACAGACAGCTCCCTCATTCCTGCTGCCACCTCTGTCTCCATATGCAGTGCCAGGGCAGAGAAGGAGGAGTAAGCTGGTTTCTCCAGCAGTGTGAGAGAAGGATGGTGATACCACCCATACCAGAAGGTGGCAGCTGCTGGCGGGGGGGGATGATATTGGGAGACCCACGTTACTTTTTCCATGTTAGTCAAGAGTATTTTCTGTCCATTCATTTGGCATGGTGTTCTGCTTCAAAGCTGGTTATGCAAAGTGTTCAATAAATACCCCCTGAAATGTGGAGGAGATGAACAAGCTAATAAGAAGAATAATGAAATGTCCCTCAGCCTCTGGGGAAGCAATATTGACCAGCCATGGAGAGATCTCATAATAAGACCTACTTTAGCCAGAGAGAACAATTATAGCCTTCCCTTCCGCAGCCCCCGCTTTGCCATCCTTGTAAATTATGTTTGCTCAAGAAAATGATTTGTGCAGGAAAGGAGCCAGGCAGCAAGTGCAGACAGGAGGGTATGGTGTGGAGGGAAGGAGAAAGGTTGCGGGAAGAATCATGTTTCCAGTGTGGATCTGCACAGTCAGTTACTGTTGCAGACAGGATTTACCGTGTAAAATGCTTCTCTGGATGCTGCTGGCCCAGGATTCCAAGGGAAGAAGACTTTGGAAGTGTGGGAGCCAGACCTGGCAGCAGGGCGTGGATCCTGTGCTCAGTGAGTGTGACCCTTGCCCCTTTTGTGTTTTTCCCTTGCCATGTCTCTTTGTCCAAACCTCCGTTCTTTGTGCAGGTGGTGTTATCTCTGCACTAGTCCCACTCTGTCCTGATGGTCATCTCAGGCTCCTGAGCAATGTACCTGTCCCCCACCCCTGGTCTGCTGCATCCCTGTGGATGCATTCAGTGAACTCACATGCTGGACTCACTGGCCACTCTCCTCTGGCCCCATTACCCACCACTGTCTTCTATGGAGATCCCCTGGGCTGTGGCAGAGCATCTGGCAGAGACTGTGTGTCTGGGAAAAAGATCAGCCCCGGCAGGGGTGTAACCCAGGTAACCTGAGTGCCCAGTGACAAAGCTGCAGTTTCCCACCCACAGAGGCTCTTGTTTTCTAGCCCATGACCCGGGGGTCCTGGCAGCCCTTCCAGCACTACAGTGTCTCTTGTTTCAGCTGTTACCAAGATTTCTAGAGTACACCAGCTGCTCACCTGGTTTTAACTGTGCTATCTGTTCAAAGTAGCATGCTGGCTACATTAACCTTTATCACATTATCCCTTCCATTCCTCGTTTCCATTCCTTGCCCCTTTGTTATCTGGGGAGCCAACAGTTCTGTCACTTTGCCTTGGTGTCCTTTCTATTAATTTCTCTGCCTTTTACTGTCAGAGCTTCCTTTGCCCGCTCCCTCCTTGAGCAGCGCGTCGGTTGGGACTGGCATCTCATTAGACTGCAATTCCCTTTGCCTTGGTCCGGTGTACAAAGTGCCAGAACATCTCAAATTGAACTGGGACTGTTGTCTCACAGACAGCAAGGTCACTGCAATCCAAGGAGCTTCTAAGCCCGTGTGCGTATGAGGCAGCCCATATTCACACTGTACAGAAGGCAGCTCTGCAAACTTTAGAGTTTTCTGAGTCCTCAAGCTGTTGCGTTCAAGCACCCCCACACCGCATCATTTCTTTGGCAGATGAAGGAGGATTAAGGATTTGTTTTTATTATCACTGTTATTGTATCATTTATTTCCTCAGTAATGTCCAGAGGAGAAACTCCTTCCTGCCTCCATGGCAGGTGAGAAAAGGATGCAGAGGAAAACACCAGACAGTGGAGAGCTGAGATGAGGCATGAACCTGATAAGGGTGATTGGGTGATAGAAGACTCGAGTGTGTGGCGGATCACAGATACTGGTGATCTTCCCTGTTGTGCTCTGCTGTAGCCCATTGAATGGCCAAACCAGACTGTGTTTTTCAACCTGTGTTTTTCAATACTTTGTGGTATCCTCCATGGTCTCCCCCGACCATTGGGACAAGGAGTTTCTCCTGAGCAGTGAACAGTCCTGCACTGGCATCCTCAGAGAATGTCCCTCTTTCTCCTCCAGGGGGGAACAGAAGGTTTAGGTTTCACTGTGTCCAGGGGAAAAGTTACTGGAAGATGGTAGCTTAAAGCAAATTGGAAGAGCCGTCCTACTGTGTTCAGTCTGTTGATTGAAGCAGCAGCTGATCTTACTGTCATTCCTAGCAGAGCAGCCTGAGTTTTTCAAGGCTGCTGCTGAGCCCATTGTTAGCTTGGCTGGTTGCAATGGTCTGAATTTATCCTAAGGGTTTTTGTTTTTCCTTCTTATGGTTTTGAGTCTGCTCAAAAAACAATCTCCTTTCTCATTTTGTGTTCATTGAAGTTTCATGTGGTGGAACATGCCAACCTGGCAAAAAACCTCTTTGGTCGTGAGTTGCTGAAGGATGCTGAAGCAAATTGAACTAAACTCTGTGAAATCCAAAAAAGTTAAGCTATGGCCAATACAGACCAGATTCAAACAGACCCCATCAGTCCAGCCTAGCCAAACCAAACCAGAGACCTTGACTTGACCAGACCTAATTGAAATATTTAAGTGGAATAGAAAGGCCCTTGGGCAGAAGAATTAGAAAGGCATTTTCTTTTTTACTTCCACTGACTCCAGGAGGAGCTCTGTTCAGCTTTTCCCTGATAAGTGGGCCTTCTGCTCAGATGCAGAGCTCCCTAAGGTGAGACTGTTGCTTGGAGAACTTGTCACAATGCCACAGCATTTCAGAGAAGACCTCTGTTCTATCCATAGTACAAGCCAAATAAAAGCAGAGAATCATCCTTACTCTTTATATGCTGCCTTAGGAATCTTGAAGCAACACGGCAAATAGTATCTGTTGTTATCACAGCATTGACTATGACTCTTCTTCTGTGGCTAACAGCAGATGTCCTGCTAAACAGGACAGCAGATTTACTTCCACCTGGAGGTGACACACAGCCCTGATCTAAATGAAGGGATTAGGCAGCTATGTGCCTGTTCCAGTGCCTGTGCCACATGACCACAGTCACCAGCACCATCTCATGGCCTTGCTGCTGTCCACTCAGCAAGGTATCCAACAGCAATTTCAATTGGGAATAGTAAGTGTTAAATGGAACAGCGCCTTGGAGACCAGGTATTTACCAGGCTGTCATTACCCATTGAAGTTCTTATGATTTGTTTCCCATAAAAACACAAACAAACAACCCAGCAGAAATAATTTTCTGTGGTCTCAACAGTTAGGATAAATTTTTTTTTAGATTCTCTCTTCTTCCCCATGCTTCAGGTTAAGCTTGTTACCTTCCCCAGCTAATTAGAATGCAGCCTGCAGGTTCCACAGCATCAGCTAAATATAAGCCATCCTTTTATTTTTTCCTTTTGTTTGAGGGCTGTTGACAGAGCTTTTTGTTCATTTGAAAGGTAGAGGATTAGCCATGTGAGGTTCATTCCTCATGTCTGTCTGCTGTCATCTCATTAGCCAGGCATACATCCATGGCAATGCATTGGGCAAGGTGTCAGACAGGACAATGTCACAGCCAGACTCAGGGGAGTAAGTGCCTGGACTTTCACTTGGTCACAGTCTAGTGCTGAAGACAGGAGCTCAGCTCTTGTCAGTCCTGGCTTTTCTTCCCTGCCTCTTGGCTGTTACAGAGAAGTTACCTTCCTCCAGTGTGCTTTGTGTTCACCGCATTGTGTTTCTGGAACAATCCTGCTTGGGAAGAAAAATGGCTGATGTCTGTGAACAGAAGAGTTGCGGGGGGTTTGATCACAGTCATCTATCTTTTGGTTTAACCAGCTGGTACCTGTAAGATTTTATGAGATTTGCTAAGAAAATAACCTTTAACATACATGGAACAGTGATATGTGTCCTCTCCATCTGCTTTCATGCTTCTACTAACAGAGCCGGCCCCTATATCTGTCTTGTCTGCCGGTTTGTACTGTTTTAGAAGTGATGACATTCCAGATTGAGGAAGGATGAATACGGCCTCTGATGCTAATTTCTCATCATTTGGTGCCCCCTGTGTCCTTTTTATACCCATTAGGAAGACAGGGTTCCATTAAGGGAGCCACAGACTGCATTTCAAAGCCTAAGGTATCCCATCTTGGCTGAACTGTAGCTGACATTTCACCCACCCTGGGCTTTAATATGCAGCAAAGACCCTCTGGGCATGATACACAACTGTTTTATAGAGCACTGAAACAGCATTCTCCAGCTGGGATAATAAAGGAGGGGATTTTTTTTCCCAATAGCTCCTGTTGGAACACATTATGAAACCCTTTTTGAGAGACTTTAAAAGCTGCCTTTAAAATGAATTCAAATGGGGTGGCACTTGGCAGAGTTTGGAGTGGAAGGAGAATGTGGGGGATGGAGAACCTCTAAAGCAAGGGAAATCATTCTGGGAGCATGGAGTAAGCTGTCTGCAGGATTAGATCTCTTTCTTCCTCCCGAGTGATGAAGCATGCAGCAAGACTCAGATTTCCCTCTCTGACATAGCACATAGTCAGCCAGTTCATCACTGAGTCATGGGCTTGGTCTGGTTGGTTCCAGCACACACTCACTACCCCACAACCACAAACAGCTTGGTGTGGACACTCAGGGTGACCATGTGATTTGGCTCCAGTGGGATGGCAGATGAATGTCTCTCTGGATCTACACCATCTCTGCAGCCAAATGGTTTCCACTTGTATCATTCCACTCTACTTGCAAGGCTTCTACTTATTTCTTTGCTTCCTGTGGGAGGTGGAGACTCTGTCACCCTTTATAACATGTCCTCCTCCCTAGGGCTGCCTCTGTGACTTCTCTCCTTTTCTGCAGTTTCACTTATCTGCTGCTGTGTCCATCATTCCCAGTGATTTCATCATGGAGAAGAAAGTTA
Source organism: Pithys albifrons albifrons (assembly GCF_047495875.1). Taxonomy (NCBI): domain Eukaryota; kingdom Metazoa; phylum Chordata; class Aves; order Passeriformes; family Thamnophilidae; genus Pithys; species Pithys albifrons. Next base: position 85,527,159 of record NC_092459.1, read on the forward strand.
TAAAATGGAAAAGACCTCCCGCTTCCCAGTACACACTGTTTTGCAGGAATTTATAAACTGAGGTATTCTGAGTCTATCAGTTCAAGAGGAAAGACTTTTGCTTTGTTGAGCTGCTGCCCCACCTTACCTGTGTTCTGCTTGCCCAAAAAATTGGACAGTCCACCTGACATCCCACTCTCCTATTGCTGAGAAAGGGCTGTGCTGCCCCCTTGTAAGAACATCAAGGGACAAGCCATCTGCTGAGGGGACAACATCAGCGGCATGAACAAGACAGAGACCTCTGTCCCAGATACTTGTCTGTCTGGCAGCCAAGGCACTTGGATGTCCAGAAATCAGTAGGTCAGTGCTCAGGCGTTAAGACTGGTAGAGCCAGGGTTGTTGTGTTGGAGACTTTCTGGGACCTTGCAGTTCTGCTGGGGAGCCTGGTGAAAGAGAAAGAAGGTGCTTTTTAACACAGGTTTGTTTTCCGAGTCAAATTAAAGGGTTACTAAAAGGAGTAAGGGATGAAATTTGAAGATAGGGATGAATATGGCAATCTGTATGGTAAGGTCCCTCCTACATCTCTTCTCTGAAGTCTTCTTCAGAGGAAAGAAATAAAAATTAGCCCATAGCTGAAGCACAAGAGAGCTGGAGCTTGTTTTGGCCTTGAGAGAGAGGGAAGAAGAAAATAGCATTTGAGGACCTCCAGGCTCTGCCAGTGAAGCCTTCTAGTGCACTAAAGGTCTTGTGTCATCTCTGTGATTTCCAATAGCAGCATGATGGCACATCTGTGGTACTCAAAACAAAAAGTGAAGCTAGAAATCCCATGGCTTGATCACTAGCCTGACTCTGCTATCTTTTCCCTAAATCCAGCCTCACTGGTACACTAGAGCCACTAGTTTCAAAAACTCAGTTCCTCTGTGCCTGCTCCAAAGTTGATCTGTATGTTAACTGTGCAAGCTGGGGTTTTCAAAGCTGAAAATATGCCTTGGGCTGTTTTAATGTTTCATCTAAAGTGGGTCATTCATTTCCAAAAAGAAGATTAGGGAAAAAACAAACACCATTGCTTTGACCACACTGAACAAAATTCTGACAGATGAGTGGTTGGAAAGTGCAAGCTTATGCGTTGGAGATGGGAATCAATGTTTGTAAAATTCCACTCAACTTAACTAGAGCTGCCCCAGTGAAAACCCATGCATCTTTGAAAACTCCCTGGCTCATCTATTTTCTGTAGAGACCAGCTGTGTCTGGACTGCTCTATCCTTGGAAGCACCTGGGTATGTTCAGCTTGCTCTGCCTTCCTCTGGCTCCCACAGCCTAATTTGACTTCCAGCATCTACACAGTGGGTTTTTTTGGTGCAGCATGGTAAAGTTTTCAGCCCACAAAGCATCCTACAGCACTACTGATGAAAGCTCTTTCTCCACTTTCCTGCGCTCCAGAGGAGTATTCCCTAGGATGTGAGTGGGTGAGGTAAGGCAGGAGGAGGCACCCTCTTCAAGTACTGCCTTAGCTGCTGCACCTGTCAAATATTATGAAGGATTAAATCAGGAAAATGCAAAAAGTGGGAGGATGATCTCATGTGCCCCAAGGGACTGGCTTGCTTTTGTCCTCTGTCACTGTGCCCCTTGCTGTCAGGGGAAGGTGGAATAAGGGAAGATGTTCATTGAGAACAACTCATTCCTCCTCTTCTGAATAATGAGCCTCATTTGTGCTGTCCATTATTATAACCAGATGGATTCATGCTTCAAACACATAAAATCCCATGTAAACCCTCAAAAATCAGACCTTAAGATCTTGCAAATATAGCATCCCAAATTAATGATAATTTTGTATGAATTTGGCTTTGTTTCTGTCCCTCAGTTCATCAGGAATGAAGATAATAAAGCCACCTGATTCAACAGGGGAAGTGCTGATGAATAATTCATTAATACCTGTGGCACTCAAAAGCTATCAGGAGCAGAACTTAGAAAAGGCTTTGAGGCAGGTCTTGACTCCTACTGAAAGCTGTGAATGAGTGGGAGCCAGGGAGGTTGAGGCAAAACTTGGGGATTGGAGCAATGGGAGTCACAATGAGCAGTGAAAAATGACTATCTGTCATTGTGGTCCCTCAGTCTAGAAATCTTCTCCCTGGTTCCTTTGAGGAGAGAAGACTTGAGGGTACTTGTCTTGGGGTGCTTGGTGATAAGATTGGAAAGGTACTGAGGAACAGCCATGCCCTGGTACTTAGCAATGGACCAGATGGGATAAATGGGCCATCTCCATCACAGCATCCCATTATGTAATTTTCTCATTGAAAAGAGCACTAGACTGAAGGGAAGAGATGAATGGCCCTCCTGGAGGGAATGTGGTATTAAAAAAGGAACTCCACTGAGCCCTGACTCCACTCTGTGTGCCAAGCTGCAAGGCAGGACAATGTCAGCTATCTCACCCGCTGCTATGTCACTGGTCTCCATCACTCCTGCTCCTTGTCGACCCCACAGCAAGGCATTAGACTGACAGCTTGTGCCATCAGCCCAAATGCAGCTAGCCTGGAAGGGAGGGAAAAGCATGTATTAAACACTAAATGGTGTGTAGCCATTAACTGCTTTTGACGAATTTCAGCTTGGATGTGAAAACTTATGGAACAATGAGTGAATGATGGACCAAACAGTAGTTTGTGTCAACAGAGTGGGTTAAATGCTTGTGTACACAGTGTGAGGCATCCCCAGAGCTCTGCCTCTCAGATGGGCTCTGTGCCACTGTTTCTGATTCCCACACAGGTAGTTCTCTCAAGCGCTAAAACTCCAAGTCTTTTTCCTTAGTGCCTCAAGATGGTAAGCTATCGAAGGGTTTAATTTCAAATATTGGCACTGCAAAAGAGTAGGAGTTTTCTAAGAGGTGGTTCACATATACAAAAAAAGAAAGACTAAGAAGGTTTGGTTATAATGGGGTGGTTCTCCAGTTGCTGGGCAATTCAGAGCATCTGACATAATCCTTTGCATGGCACAGTGGTAGTATGAGCTCCCTCTACCCCACAGAAGTGCATAACTTATCAAAGAGATCAAAGTGATCTAAATGATGGAAACAATCTCTCTGGAGGACTGGTGGAAATAATTCACATCCCCAGGTGATCCAAATGTCTGAAAACCAGGTCACTCCAACTCCTTCCATGATATATCACCAGAACACCAGGACATGGATTTGCAAGTGTCTGTTGACTGTCTTGGGTCTTGGTGGACAGCCCAGGTCAAGGAAAAGCAGTTAGCTACTTCTTTCCACCAGGTCAGAAGTTACCTACTTGGGAGAGAAGTATGCTTTGCAATAACCTGAGCACTTTGAGCTAATATTTGATCAAGAAGTGCCATAGGATGGTGTTTTCCACTGGAAAGCTCCAATTTATTGAAACCCCGAGTGTATAGTAGTAAGAGCTGACTTCAGTGAATGGGGGAAAAATACCTGTGCAAGAGTATACATTTGTACAGAAGGAAAAGTTCCCAGACTATTAAAACTATGATGAAATATTTGGGGCTTCCAGTTTGCAGCAGCTTTCCATTTTTGAAATGTTAGTTAATTCATACACAGAAGAAGGAAAGAAAAAAAAAAGCCTTGAAAACTCTGAAGGTTGAAGAGGCTACACGAATGGAGGTCTGTAGCCTTGGAGCTGTTGGAGAGGCGCACTTCACACTTGCCACACAAGAGCCAGGCTGTCTGGCAGGAGAACATTATCTCCCACCTCCTCAGAGGAGTGCTGGGGCAGGCTCTCAGCCCTGGAGTGGCAGCCAGGAGCTGGCCAAGGGCTTCTCCTGGACAGCCTTCATCCAAAGGGCCATTTGGCAGTAAAAGGACAGGTTGTCACTGGTCAAAGACACTGTGGCTCCCTTTCCCTGCTTTCCCCTCCCAAGCCACAACTGGATCCATCTCTCTCTCTCTCTCAGGCTGAGGAGAGGAGAGAAGGGAAGACATGCCAGCAGGGAGGGCTGGGTGATAGCAGCCTGTTTGTAACCCTCGATAAATGCCAGGGTGCAGCCAGCGTGAAATGAAGAAATATTGCTTCTGGTAAATATTTATTTTATATTAGAAATTAGCATACCAAATGTAATTAAAAACAACTTTATGTGCACGTTCCCTCCCCCTCCACCAAGTCTGTCAAATTACGGCTTAAAATAACTAGTCATAAAGAATGTGGCCTAATTATCAAGCATCCCAGCCTACTGCTGCTGTTTGATAATTACCCAACAATGAGCTTCTGAAATTAGGATTTCATTCCCCCTCTCTGCCCTCCTTCAGCTGAAACCAGCACCTTTCTCTTAGTGAATACCTGAGTGCCTATGAGCCAGAGCCAGCCTCAAAATCCCTTGCTTTGATGATCTGGGGAATGTGAGTGACACCTGTCAGCAGAGGCACCCTTGTCATGTGGGGCAGGTTCTGGAAGGTGAGTACTGGAGTGTCACTTGTGCTCCTCAACTCCTTGTCTAGGCACCCAGGAGCTTGACTGGGTTGAGAAGAGTGAGAGCATGGGAGGGCTGGGATGAAGGGAGATTGGAGAGAGGCATAGGAAGGAGCAATTAGAAATGTTTCAAGATAAACAGGAGAGCAGTTAATCCTGATCTGGCGTGGGGCTGCTTAATTGCTTATCCTGGGGCTACTCGGGGAGTGCAGCGTGCAGTGAGCCTGCTGTCTCCATTCAACAAGGCACGTGTGAAATAAAAACCAGTTTTAAAGAGGGCTTACAAGTCTTAAATCCATCAGAAATGACCCATCAGCGGCAGGGAAAGAAAAAAAAGAAGGAACCAGATGGTGCCTTGTGAAAGAGAGTTTTTCTCCTCTTGTTGCTAGAGAAAAACCAAGGCTGCCTTTCCCAACCCTGCACAGGCTCCTACTGAGCCTGTGGAAAGGGGTTGCTGGCTGCTGGAGACTTGAGGTTTGGGAACATGAGTAGCTTGTTTTCTCCTCCTGGGATTTTTTACTCCCACTGATCTCTGATGCTTGTGCTCACGAGGAGCCCTGTCTCACCCTGGCCCCTTCCTTGCAGTCTGCCTCTGCCGGAACCAGGAATAGGGTGGGTGGACAGTCCCTGGGCCAGGTCCTCAGGAGAGTTTGCTGGGACTCACTGCCTGCCTCAGATGTCTCCGGATTGTTGTCTTTGAGCCCCTTGCTCCCCTTCTTCCTAGGGAAGAGAACGACGTGTTTTTAGGACCTGCTTTGTCTGACTTATTTTAGACATTGACTTTAATATGAGACAAATGATGTCATGGAAGAGCCTGTTTTCTTCACCTGTCCAAGCACAGACCCCAGGGTTACTTGCTCGGAGAGGAAAAACAACAGTGAAATGAATCCTGTTCTGAGATCTTGTTTTCCCACAAATAGAGGCTAACCAAGACAAAGCAGAGAAGAGGGGCAGCTAATTTTAAAGAACAACAGAATTAACTATAATGGGAAGCATTTCCCAAGAGGCTTTTCAAAAGAGCCTTTTCATCAATGCGCAAGAGAGTCATTGGCTTTCTTTGCCTTTGTCTGGGATGCTTTAACAAGAGGAATAGGGACACAAAGAGACAAAACTTTGGAGACAGCCATAGACAAAAGGGTCGTACTACGGCTGAGATCCCTAGAAATTTGGAATTGTTGCTGAGGGATCTTCAGCTCCACTGGTACATTGGTAGTTTTGATAGCTTGGTTGAAAGGGGGAGGTATAAAGGAACCAGAGGTTTTAGGGAGTAACCTTCTGCGTGTCTGGGAATGCCCTAGGGACATCTGTTCAAGCTACTCACATCTCTAAGGACAGAAGAACAGCATTGTCCTACTCACCCCTTCCATCACACATGGGACTAGACACCTCAGATCCCAGCATGGGTCACTGGGTGGTGGTGCATCTTGGGTACAGTGACTGGCTCACTGGGAGGGCCACTCAATGGGGACTGGAAAAAGGGGCTTTGGTGATTTTGGTGGGTCTGCAAATGAGAAGGAGCTTCAAGCAGATATGCTGCAGTAGGGACTGTGACCCTCCTTGCTGCCTGCCAATGCTGAGTCTTGTGTGAAATTTGAATTTGGGTTTGGAGTCCCCAGAAACAGTACCTTAGCCAGACTCTATCTTGCCTGGGGCATGCTAGAGCTATTGCATGTTTCCAGTTGCTGGGGTCAGCTCTGAGTCTGGGCTCTGAAGGACTGTAAGTGCCATGAGGAATACAAAAAGCACCATAGTGCTGCTGCTGGGCTGAGACATACATGCTGGGTGAGGCAGCCAGAAGGAGGGTGGAGGGCAGGAAGAGAGGCAAAGGGATCTGGGTGGCTTAAAAAGGCCTTCCTGAAACTCTGCAGTAGCCTCTGCCCCTGTGCTGGCAATGCTCCCAACTTTAGGGAGGCCAGCTCTTCTTCCTGAAGAGGGCAGAGAGGTTCTCCATGCTGACAATGCAAATGCAGCAGACCCAGGCACTGGTTTCCTAATTGCTCTGCATGGCTGGGTCCTCCTGGGGATCCAGCAAGAAGGGCTATTGAAGATAGAGAAGGCTGGCATTTCATTTAAGTCATTAGAGAGCTCCTCAGGGAGCTGGAGGGAAGACAAAGTGAGAGGGAGGGGGAAGCAGGAGAGGAGGAGCGGGAGTGAAGGAAGGTACAGATGAAGCAAGATGGAAATATGGTGAAGTATCTGGAAGAAGAAAAAGAGAAAGGAAGAGGAGAGAAAAGGTAACATGGGTAAGGGAGATGGGGGTGTGTGATAGGGAAAGAATGACCCCATGTCAGAGGACAAGAAAAAAAGACCTGATGCTTCCCAAGGCAAGGAGCAGGAGCACTGCAAGCCTTCTACCCCGGGGTGTGCAGTGCTCAGGCCCTGTGGCTGCCTGCTTCTTCCACCCCTCTTCTATCTCTTTCACCCTGCTCTTCAGGTCATATCCCCAGTTGTTCTTCTCCCCCCCAGTTATCCCTCTGCAGTCATCTTTCTCCTCTGAATTGGGTAGCATCCGGAAGATTTTTAACTTTGGAGATTTTTACTTTAATTTTTAACAGCAATGAGAGCAGCATGGACTCTCCTTCCCCCTTTCTTTATTTTCCTTTTATCTTTCTTTTTCTTCTATGCCTCCTTCTTTCCCTTTTTATTTTTTTTTCCTTCCTTTCAAATTCTTTCCTGTTTTCTTCTCTCCTCTCTCTCTGTCTTTTCCTGCTTTTGGACTCGTAAGACTTTTTCCTTCTCCTGCTTTCCCCTCCCCAATGGACGGCAGCAGGTGGCCACTTGCAGAGGAGAAGAAGGAGCCGACCAGCAGTGGGGTGAGCTCAGCATCTCAGGCTCTACTCTCAGGAACTTCTATCTGAAAATAGTTGACTTGTTTTCTTTGGAAATATTTTCTCATGAAAAAAATAACCCTTTCCTATGTACTTTTTTTTAAGGGTAGCAGATTGTTGTTTCTGTCAAATGTCATATTTTGTAGATGGCAGAAAATAAAAAATATGTATAACAAATACGTATTCTCTTGTCTTCCCCTATTTCCACATAGGGAAAAATGATGCATCTGAAAAAGTGAATTATTTTCATGGATTGTTTTGAAGAAAGTGATTTTTTTCTTGTGGTTGAAAAGCAAGAAATAAAATAAAAATATAGGGATTTTTTTATGAATTCTGCTGCCATTCCGAATGGACAAGGGGAAATATCCTCACAATAGCTATTTCACTGCTGTCCTGCAGCAGGGGAAGCTGAGGCATAGACAGCTTCATGGGTTGGCTCAAAGGCAAGCTGTGAGTCTGTAGAAAAGTGAGGCATCACTCACAGGCAGTGCATACTGGAAATGTCTTCCCTGCTGGCCATGAATCCCATGCATCTTAGCAGCTCAATAGCTTCACAAAGCCCAGGAGACAGAGGGGACCACAATATTCCTTGCCCTGAGGATGGGAGAATGCCAGCCTTGGCAGTTGTGCCTACTTCCCTAAGCTGCACTGTGCTTTTTCCCCACCACACACAGTATGTCTGACCTCATCTGCTCCAGCTCCATCTCATCCAGTGCCAGCTGCACCCTTGGTCTTGGGGCAGTGGGCACACTGGTTAAGAGCTTTATAACAAGGACATTTCTGCAAATGAGGAGGCCAGGGAGAAATGGGAATAAGATTTAATTGCTAAAGCTCAGGATGTTTTCCAGAGCTTGCAACACAGACTTTCTCAAACATGGGATGCATCAAACCTAATTGCTCTCCAGGCTGGCCTGCTCCTTAATTAGAAAGTGTTTTAAAGCCTCGTGTCAACTCCCTGCTGATAAAAACCGCTTTGCAGTATGAAATGAAAACCAGCTGCCCCAGCACCTTGCAGCACTGTTAGGACCAAGGCAGGATCACAAGATGCCTAGTCCTATTCCTGCTAAGAAACCCCACACGGCTGTGGCATTGTGAGGTTCAAGGGTGTTCTGTTCATTCAGACAGGCCCTCTTTCCTTAGCCTGTTTCCAAACAGGACTGTCTCACAGTACATATGTGCTTTCCTGGGAAATTCTCTACTAGTAATGCCAGTTCAGTGGGTGCAGGAGTGGTTGTCTTGGGTTCAGGCTGGACAACGTGAGAGCAGCAAGGGGCAAGCAGGGGGAGATGCTCCCAGGCTTTCCCTGGCATGGAGATACCGCTGCACCAGCCCTCCAGTCTGAGTTGGTCCAAAATGTAGCACATCCATGAGAGAGAGAGAGAGGAAGCAAATAGTTTCCAGCACAGTTTCCTGCTTCTGAATGTGTCCCCATCCTCTGCCTTTCCCTGGTCTGCCGTTGTCATTTCCCACTTGGTCGACTCCACAAACATCTTAATTTCATGCCTGCTTGTCAGGGCTGCTTTGTGAAACATCTGAATGACATTAGCACAGTTTAAGAGTGTGACAGACTGAGGAGCAGCAGCCTCCTGTGATCGCCTATTCCAGATGGTTAAGTGACAAATCTCACTTCTGATATCTTAACTAGAAAGGTGCAGGAGGAAAATGTCTCCAGGGAATGCCAACACTCCACCTCAGCAGCTCTGAGCCTTTGCTGGGCCCAAGCAGCAGTTAACCCATACGGAAGGGGACATGCAGTAGATGCCATGTTCTTCAGGGACCCTGGAAAGCTTCCCCCCTCCCTCTGACTTGTTGCTGTCTCATATCTGTTACATTCACAGCCATAAACAGCTCAGCCAGAGCCAGCGCTTGTTCCTGCAAGTGTCTTTTCACTCAGTGACTCTTCTCACTAGGGTGATGCTCTATCACATGCCTTCAAGTGCCATTTGCAGTCTCATAGGCGTGCTTCAAGCCCCATGCCATTACAGGTTCTTTTGGGGTAAGAACTCTGCGTTCACAGCAGTAGTGAAAGACAAACATTGCTGGGGAAAAGTTTAGAGTCAAAACTTGGTGGATATGTGTGTATGGATAATGCAGTCCTTCCTGGTGAAGCCTCTTGCTCAGGGTGACACTGCAAGCTGTTTGCATCTCAATTGCCTTGCTGAGTGCTGATTCACTCTCCACTGCAACCCCTTCTGGGTCATATCTAGTTCCTGGACCACTCATTCCATTAGCATGAGTGTCCTACTACTGTTACCTCTGGGAGCAATAGAAACACATTGTAGTTAGTGCTGGCAGGTTCAAACTCTGCTAGCAATAAAAGGTAGAAGTTTCTGGGTCGGCACAAGTGATCATGTGTGTGTGTTTTGTGGATTGCTATTCTACCTCTTGAGATCCAGCTGACCCCAGCCTTAAGAACAGCAGCTGATTGGAAGGACATGAGAGGACATGAGGTGTCAGGGCAACAAGTGAAGCAAAATACTGTAAAACTGGGATGGGGTACGTAGTAATCATCAACAGCTGGAGTTCTCTGACGACTCTGCAGTGTAGCAGTGTTACAATACCGCCTTTTTCCCATGCAATATAATGTAGATTTCCCATCCTGGCTTGGGATCTGGGTCCTGAAACAATGGTATCCTTTCTCATGCTGTAGCAACAAATGTATTCTGGGTCCACAGGCCACACAAAATTCAACACACAAGGTAAATATTGGGAGTCTATGCCCTTCTAGGCTCCCAGTGCTGTTCCCATTGCTATAGTTACAGTATCTGTGTGTTTGCTTGATAAATGCCCTTGCCTCCCCTAATCCCCTCTACCCCCACCCTCTATTCCCAATCTCAGACACCTCAAGGACAGAGGCTTACAGAGCCTTTGTTTCCAGCTCACCTGGCTTGCTTGTGTCAACGACCTGGGCAGGGAGTTGAACAGCTTTACTAGCACTCAAACAGGGGAAAGTGTCCATCCTTCCTTCCCTGATGCAGTCTCCCATCCTGAAATGAGAAGCTGAAGTCATTAGCAATTGGGCTGGGAGGTGGAAATGAAAGACAACATCTGATCAGAAAACAAAACCGGAGAGTCTGGGGAGAGGAACTAAATCTGGCTTTTACTGATCTTACATAAGATAGCAGCAACTTGATAGTTAGATAATTGCTTTTTTAAAATGCTTGGATTTCAGTGTAATGGTTGAAGGTTTTCTGGTGATGCCACATAAATAAATTTGGTACTGCTTTTCTCTCAGTGAGATATTTACTTTTGGTGGCAGGTGACTCACAATTGCAACTCATGCTCTGCTCTATGGTTGCACTCAGCTGCTGCAGTCCACAGGCAAGTCTGACTTGCAGACTCCTGAGAAATGCTCATAGGAGGCATCCATCAGCATCCTGGTCCCTGCCTGCCTCCCTCCTGTTGTGATGGAGCGTATCTGTTACTTCAAAAATATCCCTTGAGCCTCTTTGAAATAGAAATACATGGGAATTATTATATGCTGTTGAAATCCTATCTTCTGCCCTCTGCAGATGGGAGGCAGAAATGGGGTTGGATCCAGCTAGGATTACTCTGGATGGTTGAAATTATTCCCATTCTGGTCCCAGAAGAATGATAGGCAGAGAAATGAGTGCAGGGGGAACAGAGTGGAGAACAGTGTCAGTGGAGAAAAGTCTCAAGTTAGACCCTCAAAGAAGAAAGGAGATGTTCAAGGGCCCAGGGAGGGTGACCTGGCCTGATTTAGTTCATCTGTGCAGCTCTGGGTATGAGGAATCACCTGCCCCAGCCTTGGCTGGGGCGTGTTGTTGCCCATCACCTCTACCTCCTGCTTCCTTCCCCAGAGATCCTAGAAGAAAGTGACAAGCAAAGCAAAGTGGAACCTGTGGGACTCGGCAAGAAAGCAGCAAAGTACCCAGCTATGAGTAAACTGCATTTCTCAGTGCTTTTAATCTCCTTATTATGGTAATGGGCTGATAACTGATTGTGTAGTTAAAATGGAATTTGGCACCAGGGCTGCCGTTTCTCTGACTTCAGAGAGATTCTGCAGTAAACAACCTGGTAAAGAGCTACAAGAGCTGATGTTCTGCTTCAAACCTGTGCTAATGGGAATATGAAGACACGCAAGAGAATAAAGAGAATCTGAATTTACCTGAATAGAGGCATCAAATGGCTCTGGATAAATAAAGCATTTCTTGGCCTAGAAAGGGAATGTTAAGAGAGGTCACCCTGTGGGTGGAGATGAAAAGGCAGAGGAAATGCAGGAGTTGTGCAAATAAAAGAGTCTGGGGCCACTGTCTGTAGTGGCAGCATCTGCACAATCCTGCTGCTATGGCTGCACATGTAGCCTCAGCATGCAACTGGCTGAGCTAACACCGATGGTCCCATCATTCTCTTACCCCTGCAGCAAAACATCGTGGTCTCCTGACATGGTTCTCTTCTGCTTGGCCCAGCTGGTCACCCTGTCTTTTAATCACATTTCAGCCTTTTCCTTCTGTTATTTTATTAATTCCTGGATGCTGATTTTGCACTGTCTCCTGTATTGCCTGCTAGAAGGTCCAGAGTAACCCACCATGTTGGTTAAGCATTTGCCCTCCATGGATTTCCTTTGGATTTTTCAAGCATTAAGGAACAGCTCTATCTCTTTACATGATCTGTCAGCTCCACTCCACTCCTAGCTTAGCCTAGCCTGGTCCATCCCATCCCATCCCACTGCATATTCCCCTGTTCAGTGTAAGGCTTTCCCAGCAAAGCACAGCACAATGAGTTAGATTTTTCTTGTATTTTCACTCTTGCCAGTGGTTTGGCAACAAGTTGTGTCTCTACAAAGGAGAAAGGGATCTCTATCATGGTCCTAGCAGTTAAGTTGCAGACGATAAGAAACACAAAGGTAATGGGGCTATGAACCTATTTTGTCTCCACCCCTAGAAGCACATTTCTCCCACAGTACAGAAATAGAAGGGGAAGAACCTTTCTCCACTCACCCTTCTGAGATAGGTAGCAACTGGTCAAGCAAACTGCAAATCCTTCTGAACTGCTGAGTTCCCAGTGCTTTTCCAGATCCTGAATTCTGAGGAGTTGCAGATTGATGGTCTGATAGCTGCTGGGAAAATCCTTGAGCAGTCCCCAATGAAGATCCCTATTAATGCCCTACCAGCCACTTCAACCACTCCATTCTCTCACTGGAAAACAAATAGCATCATTGTGAGGCTATGGTTTTATTTTTTTTCCTTTTTAAAACCCATAGGCAAATACATTTGCGTTGGGAAAAAGGCCCATTGAATTTCAAGGTCTTGGGCAGCAGCTATTTCCTCCATTAAGCAGGCAGACATGGGGAAATGAGGGAACGTGTATTGACTGATTTTACCAAGGTCCATTATAGGTCATGTGGATATTGAAATATCTATCTGGCTTTGACATTAGGCAGAAAGGAAGCTGAACTCCTAAGGGGGTGGTGTAATGAGAAGATACAGACTTGCTTTATTTGGTGGGCTCAGCAAGGAGGAGGGATGAACAGCATCCCCAGGTGCCACAATTGAAGCTGTGTACAGATTCTGCAGGTAGTCCCAGAGTGCTCACAATCAGCCTCCCAGCCCACCCTTTTCCTCCTGAGGATTACAGGTGGTGTAGTACATGTACATGAAGTCTCAGATGACCATGTAGGGATGGGGTTGCCCTCACTCCCCAGGCACCCTCCACACTTTTGCTAGCACTGAGAATGATACTTAATAATGGGTCCTTTGTAGAAAAAGCTCTGGGGCTTCACTCAGTCTGTCCCCTCAGTACTGGATGACTCAGGTGCTTGATAAAAAAGAAGCATTTATGGAGGAGTCCACTGGAACCTAAAGCCTGAAAAGTACTTTTTAGGGAAAGTACTGGCTGTCTAGTATGATTAACTGTGAATGCATTATGGAGGCTTTTATCTAGCTGCACCTGCATCCTCAGAACACAGTCTCAAGCTGTGCTCGAGAAGGTTCAGGCTGGACATTAGAAGGAACTTTTTCACAGAAAGGGTAGATTAAAGTTTGGAATGGGCTGCCTAGGGAGGTGGGGGAGTCGCCATCCCTGACATGTTTAAGGATAGACTGGACATGACACTCAGTGCCATGGCCTGGTTGACAAGGAGGCGTTTGGTCATAGGTTGGACTCTATGATCTCAGAGATCCTTTCCAGCCTAATTGATTCTGTGATTCTGTGTGATTGAGGTAACAAGAGGTGAATATGCAGGCCTGCAGAAACTCCTTGCTGCCTTTGCTCTGCAAGTGCTGGGAAGCAAGCAGGTCTGAGAGGATTAAGCTGTGATGTGCAACAGGGTTTGTGGGCTAATAGATGTCTCACACTGGCCTTTATTCTCAGCATGTATAGAGCAAGGAGAATTAGCTGTGTAAATAAGAGCAAGTTCAGCTCCTTTAGGCAAAGCTATTCTGCAAATCAAGCTGTGCTGATACACACAGCACATGCTAAACTGTAGAACTCTGTGACACAAGAAATTAATGGTGAGAATAACTAAACCAAGCTTGATGATACATGTAGCTAGGCAAACCAGCATGTGTAGTAATACAATCTTGTGATCCATGGTATAAGATGGAGTTTCTTTCCTAGCTGTTAGTTCTAGGGGGCTTTCCCATTTTTTTTTCAGCCTGCTGAACAAATACATCTTTGCTGTATGCATGTTTCTGTTTGCACTTATTTTTTTATCAGGGGATTAGAGAAGTAACATGTTTTTTGTCTGTGGGATGCTGCGTGGCAGATGTACTCAGATTCAGAGACATGGGCTTGTATAAATGAGCTCACAGGAGTCAATGAGATTCTCTTTTCTTCCCAGAGCTGTCAGTAAATCTTGCAGTTCAAGTCCCTTAACCAGCCTGGCTGTTGTTTGGGAGAATTTGTGGCCTTCTTCAGTCCTGACAGTCAAAAGCATGCTTTGCCCTTCTGCTGGGAAACTCTCCTTGTCCTTTTCTGTCTACATCCCAGCTCACTCATCCCAAACTTTGAACTTGTCAGACACTGTCCATCAACTTGGAACGGGCAGTGTTTGTTGCCCGCTTGGCTGCCTCCTTCATATCCCTGTCACTGTAGTTGCATACCAGATTCAAGGCAGCATTCCCTGGTGTGAGCTGGGCTCTTGTCTTTTCCTTCCCCTCCACTGCAAATCATTTGTGTCCTTGTCACCTCTCTGATGCCATGATGCCTTTTTGTCTTGCCTTCTCCCTGGCCTCTCCTTATTAGATGCCACTTCCATAGGTCGCACTGGTCTCCTTCCATTTACACAATCCCAGGAGCACCCATTAGCATTAAACTTCCCCTCCTTGCAGGTCAGTCAGTCTCACTCCTTTTGGGCTTTAGTGTCTAATTTTAGCATCACTTTTTCTTACAACTACTCTTCCCAGAAAGTCAGGAGAGTCTCTGCTCTGTCAGAGATGTTATCCTCTTGGCAGCAAGCAGATATTTTGCCATCATGCAAGCCAGAACAACGCAACCTTTATCAGGCATTAGGGATGCTGTGATTCAGGGTTATTGGGCTGGTCTGGTGTGGAAAAGCTCACATGCAGATCTGCTGGGGATCCCTCTCCAGCCCTGCATGAGGCAGCAGAGGGGTCTTCCTTTCCTGGCTGACACTGCTCTATGGCTGTTCTTTCCAAGCAATTCCATACATGCACAGTTCTGGACTAATGCCATCTAAGTACTGCCTCTGGGGGCAACTCCCTTTTTCCCAGTTCCCAAGGTGTAGGGGATCCCTGCCGACTCTGCCTGGGGATGACCCTAAGCTTAGTCCTTGCCCAAAGTTTATTACTCTGGTTTTGTATTTCAGAAAGCTGCTTAAGTGCTGGGGAGAGCAAAGGTGCAGCAGAGCTCTCCACTGGCTCCTTTGGGAGAAAGATGTGCTTCCCTAAGCAGGCATTCCTGGGTTATTCCACATCTCTTTGAGTATGGTTTTTCACAGAAATTGCCTCTGTCTTCTCTGAGCTGACTGACACCGTCTGTGAAGTGAGCCGCCTTTTGGTAGCACTGCACTCCTGGTATGACAGGGCTGTGTATTGAGGTTCTTCATGAAAAAAGGCAGTTATGAATTATTTAAGCACCTCTGTTTCTGATTAGCTTATGACTAATGTTCATTGCACTAACCCCTGAGACACTGCACATTAAAACTACCGGAGAAAAAATAATGGATTTAATTGCTTTCTAGGTAGCAAGGTACACACAGAGCTTTGGTGGACTTTGTGTGTTTGTTTTGCTTTTAGTTTTAAATAAGCATGCTGAAAGTGAGCTCAGAAAGTCTGCTCAGGGATTGGGAGTCCACAATGGGCCTGAATGATTTTTCAAGGTCAACAGGGAACAACAGGGAGTGAATATCTCAACAGACAAGGGAATAGCAAAGAAATCTTCTTTCTGATTTTACATTAAGGTTTTATAGGTCTTAAGACCAGGAGCAGGGAGTAGAGATTGCCTTGAGATAGCCCATGGAATGAAGGGTGCATGAGTAACACCAGCAAATTTCACATCATGTTGAAAAAACAAAAATAGTGTTGGTGGAGCTCAGAAACTAGAGGCTGATGCTAGAGCAAGTGAATAAATGCCTGGTGTGTACTGACCTCTTTGTAGTCTATGGCCAGAGCTGGAAGCTGTTCCTGCTGGAGTGGATCTACGGCAACCCCAAGTACCTATCTCTGACCAGAGAGTGCAAGTCTTACATAAGAGCTGAGGTACTAACTCCCTTATACATTGAAGGCACCAGCCCAGAACCTGGCAATTCACATATTTAACTAGCAGTTTCATGTAGGGTTTGGATACTCAACACTACAGTCCCAAAGGATTCCTGTACCTATTAGCAGTCCCCCTTGCCAGGTGGCAGAGCTGACTTTGGATCACTAGGGACCACAGATACCTTTTTGTCTGTTTCTCTTCTTGCTGTGGGTCAAATGAATTGAAACTCTCAGGTTGTACTTCTTTATTCACATTCACTCACTGTTAGCTATATGTCCCTATGGATACCTGTGTGCTGGCTTCTTAATCACCTGAGTTATATTTGCTAAATAAGAGTCTTCATCGCAAAACCCAACCAGCAACAAAAAAGAAAACTTCATTATTCATCGTATTATTCCGCAATATCAGAGCCAGATGCATCATGTTCTCAATGGTGTGAGTTTCCTGCAGACTTTTTCATCAGCTGATCGCCCTTTAGGTAAGACAGCTAGAACAAAAGCCACTTGGACCAAAAGTTTGGGGTCCAGAAGGTACACCAGGATATTCCCTGCTGGGAACCTCAAACCATCTCCCACAGCCTCCTTCAAAATTTGCATCTGATTGCCAAGCCTCCCTTTTTTTGCATATTGGTCTTGTTTGGGTTCCTTCCATCTGAAGGAATAGTATTTCTTGGGCTTTTCAGAATTGTCTGAGACCCCACTTTGCTTAAAGAAAAAGGGAAAAAAAATACGATATGTAACAACAAAGCCAAGAATCAGTGTCTCAGTAACACAATGTGCCATTCATTGCACTAAAAGGCATTTTCAGTGGATGCTTCATCTGCTCTCTTCATTTGTAAAAGATAACATTTCTCCTGTCCTTAAAGTGGCTCTTCTCCTGTAAGAAGATTCTGGAGCAAATGTTTCACATGGAGGCATTGACACAGTGGATGTCCAAAGGGTGGCCAGATTTTGCCCCTGGTTACAAAAGCAAATCACAAAGATGAGAGCTGTCACCCAACTCTTCTACTTGCTGCCTCGTAAAGTTTTATGAAGGAATATCTTAGCTGCAGGAACAAAGCAGTGTTTTCCAGAACAAACTCAACCAGTAAGATTCTGATCCCCATTCAGACTTGGGAGCTTCCAGTTTCTATTGGAAGAACAGGCATCTTCAAATTGTTTCCCAAGAGCTCCTTAATGGCTCTGTTCATTTGAAGGATCCCACTGTGCAGTAGCTGTGTGTGCCTGCTTGGTGCAGGCAAGAAAGCCAAGGGAACATCTGATCCACAGCTGGTTTTCCTGCCACAGGTGCGGAGGGTGATGGAGCATAGGCTCTTCCATCCCTGCTGTCTTTGCCTCTGAGGAAGCCAGCTGAGTCACAGCTCTGAATTCATGTGGGTGTCTGTTGACAGTCCTACCTCACTCATCACAGCATCTCCTCATATCTCCACCAGCTCATACAGCCTACGTATCTCAAACTAATGCAACAGATGTGGGACCTACTTATGCTTGCTCCTTTCTTTAGCTTTGGGGGATAACTGGGTCTTTCCAACAATTTGAACTCTCCAAGAGGTCTCTCTATAGTTGGGACTTCACCAGATTTCATAAATTAATCAGGATTTTGCCTGGCCAGTGTCCCTGCGTGAACTCTGCAGGGCACATGCAAAATGCTAAAACAAATAACAGTGTTATTCAGCACCACTGGCATGGTCTGACAAAAAGGGAAGCTTAGGTACAGAATGAGCAATCTTGTAGCTAAATCCTGAAATGCAGACTTCAGTGATACCTGATTTTGTGGCCATACCACAAAGTTTGTGAGACAGTTTTGTGCACCGTACTTCCCATTAGGGCTGCTATTCTTCATTCCTTGCCTGATTTCCGCAAATGCTGCCTCATAGTCCACTCCAGCGGCAGCTGCACTGTGACACTAAGGGATCCCATTACCTGTGGAAGCCACTTGAGAGGGAAGATGCCATAGCAATGCCTTGATGGTGGCACAAGGGGAGGCCATTGCTGGGAACCAGCTGCTCTCTCTGTTTGCTGTATGTCTGGTTCTGTATGCAGCCTAAGTGCAAACACATGTTATTAAATAAAAATATCTTCAATTGAATCAAACTCCCAAAGCTGGTAGGACTCCAAAAGCAACGTCAGCTCCAGGCACTACTTTCCTTTCCTCTTTTGACTTTTATCCTCTTAAGTTCAAACATCTCTCAGATATTTCTTCTGCATATTCAAGTGGCAGGGCTCACGGGGTCAAAACGTTTCTGTCTTCAGTTCAAAGAACACCATGACCTTGGCCCTGTTGCCAGGAGGATTCATAGATGAGGTCAGCCTGCTTTAGGAGAAGGATGTTGAGCTGCATGGATGTCAAGCACCATGCCATACTGTTTGCTTCTCTCACTAGAGAACGGGCCCTGCTCTGACACCAGAAGAAAGGGTGTTTAGTCTTTGTTTTGCACTTCTGGTCTGCTGATGTTCCCTGTCACTGCTCCAGAGCACTGAGGCCAGGCTGGCTAAGGTGGAAGATACTTGACCTGCACAGCCACCATTCCAGGGAAAAGATGAACTGAGTAATTTTTCAAGATGAAAGCACTCAGAGAGGAGATGTACTGTTAGTACAGAAAAATCAAAAGTAAGCAATTCAGATCCATAAAGACCCTGTGAGACTGAAAGCAGCTAAGAATAATCAAGACCACAGCTGCTGTGGACCGGTAAATGAGAAATCACTCCCTAGGAGTTCTTAGCAACTCCCCAGAAGTTTCTCATGAGAACTCCTCAGGTTTCCCACATAACACTGGAGGTGTACCTGAAAACAGTTAGGATGAGTTCACCAAAACACTGGACTTGTGAGATATTGTGCTGGTTTAAAGGCAAACCATCAGGGGAAATGAACTCACCATGAGAGAAATTATAAGTCAGAGCTAAAATTTAATAATAATATTACAATAAATACACTGAAACAAAGGGAAATTGCTTTCAACTCACAAAACCCCAGCAGTATAACCCAGTGTCCTGATGCACAAACCCAAGGGGGTTTGTTTGCCCTTGTGCTAAGACCCGTGTGGTTCCCCCAAGTCCAGAGCAAAAGGAAGTGAAAAAACCTGTTGGTGCAGGCAAGGGCTGTAGTCTGGGCGAGAGTGGTGATCTCCTCCTGTTGAGGTCCTGCTGCTCCTCTGGATCTGACAAGAAGTTCCCAAGGTTTTCTTACCCACCACTTATGTACCCTCAGGGAGCACCCAGTCCCTCCCCCTGGGTGGGGACTCACACAATGGGTGATTAACTCTGGGAGCCAGTGGGTATTGTTGAACTGTTGATGGCCCATTAGCAGCCACACCCCCTCAGGCTGGGTGTGAAGGTGATAATGACTCCCTGGGCAGCTGCTGCTAATGGTCCATTGTCCTTGGGGAATGAATAGAGGAGGTAGAATACACAGCTTTGATCACCCCCTCCCCCCCCCCCCCCAGTGTTAACTGGTCCCTCCTGCTGAACTAGGACAGATATGGATTATAACCAATTAAAAGTTGCAGCTTGATGGTGTGACATTCAATTTAGCCAACTGAACACAGACTTAACTCTATATAAGCTGTGTGCAGTGTGTAATAAATGGCATTTGATTGATCACACTGGTCTGATGCATGGTGTCTGTGTTCCTCCACATTATTTATTGTTGACTTTAATGTACAATATGTCCCTCAGTAACATCTTAAAGGCATGGCACCAGTGTGTGGAGAAGATTCTCCTTCTCCCAGTATAGCTGCAGGAGCAATTTTCTACTCTGTTTTTTTATGGTCACCTGTAGGAAGATCATGAGTCAACTGTGTACCCTTGGTGTTCCTTCGAGGTTCTTTTGCATAATGACCTTGCTACAAAGCATCTTGCTGAACCGATCCTCTCCTTGGTCCTATCAGTGTCACCTGCTAAGAGAGGAGATCTGTCATTTTGTCACTTACAGCCTGCTAAGGAGTCCTTCTCCCTGGAGGTCCTTATCCCCACACTACACATGCTGTGCTGAACTCGCTGAAGCATAGGCAGCCGTCTATCACCTACTAGCTTCAAGGGCCACATATGCCCTGGTGATGGCTATATGGCCTGGTACACACGTGGGCCAGGCACAGCATGGAGACCAGCCTCTCTGGGATCTTTGAGCAGGTCATTTTCTCCACTCCCATGTCAGGCTGTGGCCATCACACAAAACGCCTGGCTGGGATCTTCCCGCAGACATGCAGTGTTGGAGCATTCCAGAGTGATGTGCTCTGGCACTGTCCATTTGGCAACCTTGACATATCCTTCACTGTTATTTTCAAGCAAAGAAAGACAGAGGCAGTCATTAGTACACAGACATTATCTCATCCATTTTAGCAGAACCCACTCCAGCTTTGTCATGAGTTCTCATGGCAGCCTTTCTGCAGTGCAAAAGAGGATGGCTCCACTACCTGACTGCTCTTCATTGCACTTAACTGCTGCTCCCTGCAGCCAGCACCAGAAACAACCTGTTTTCTCCTCACAGCACTTTCAGGTTTGGGATTAAAGCAACGAGAAGCCAGCGATATTTCTCATATATACAGTCAGGCTGTTGCCATTGTGAGCCTTCATTTGCCTGGGTTGAAACTTAAAAGCAGAGCTTGGGGGTCTGTAATCAGAGCCAATTGCTTCTATCCCTTTCAGCATTCATGTGGACACAGTCCCCAGCTGTTTCAAGAACTAACAACAGTTTCATAGTAGCATCATTTCTTGCTATGAAAGCACTTTGCCTTTGACAGTTGTCCACACTATGCTTTTTGCAAGACTCTTGCTTAATGCGTTGCAGAGATCATATGATGCTGTCACAAATCCCTGGCATCTTTACTGCTTGTTTCTGGGGATATTCCAATTTCTTGATTGGGTTTGGGGTCAAATCAGCCTCGCTCTATAATCACTGGTCAGGGTTTGTTTTATTTCCCTGAACACAGATTAGCCAGTTCCTTCATGCATCATTTATATTCCTTGCACCCTGGCAAAGCTCTGACAATTTCTATATTCCAGCCACGTTTCCAGAATTGTTCATTTTCTTTCAGATTCTCTTTATAAAAACAGAAATGCTCTATCATCTCCAATGACTCTGAGGATAGGTGATTTTGTAAATTTTCCACAATCTCAGCAAATGTTTTGTCTGCAGATTCAATAGACACTGTTAAGCTATGCAGCAGATTATAAATTTTAGCGCCTATTATGATCAGTAAACTGCTAGGATTTTTTTAGGTGTTATACAGTGTTAACTCTCCTGGTGTAAGGTGAGCATTCTTCTCCCAAGCCAGTGGAAAAGCCTGTTTTGCCCAGACAGCTGAATATGTTTAATCATTTTTCCTTTTCCCTCTGCATGTGTGGATTACTCACAGCCCTGTACCTCTACTGTGCAGCTCTATGCGCTGTACTACTGGGTTTTATGACTCTCCTCATTCACCAGCAGCCCAGAAACAGGATTGAGCTGAACTGAAAAAATGAATGGAGAAGAAATGGCTCTAAGTCCTGAGGGCTGGTCTGTATCAACAGCTGTGCAAAGAGGTGCTTTTGTGCACCTGTGAGGGTGGAAGAGCTGTGCCCTCATCTTGTGTGATGCTACCTAGGTCTCCTCCCTTCTCTGCCTTGCTAAGTTACAGCAGAATCTCTGCCAGTTCCTGCAGTGGGTTTGCATGGCATGGACCAACACCCTCATTTGGCTGGGACCCCAGTTAATGCTGTGGCTCAAACACTGTCAATCTGCAGGCAGGTTTCTAGCAATCTGCTGACACTTCATGTTGGAAAAACAACACCCTGGTGGGCTCTGTCCAGTTTTTTGCCTTAGTTTTACAATGTTTGAAGAGGAAGGTGCCTGCCAAATGAGCAGGTGAGGCATTAATTGTATTTTCTTCCTTCCTCCTTCCCCATGCCTAGGTTTTTTTCTGATGGCGGGATGCGGGTTGGCTCATGTAGGTGGCTGTTCTCTGGGCCTGGACATCTCTAGGCAGGAGGCAGCTTCCCACCTCTTTAGATTTTAAAGTCTGACAGATGAGGACCTGTGCCAAGTAGCAGAACTCCAGGAGAGCTTCTGAGTCCTCTCACTGTCTCTAGATTCCCTGCCTTCTGATACCTTTGCTTTCCCCTGACATTTCCTCTGGCAGCTGGATTTTCCTCCTAGTCAGCTCTCCTCTTTCTGCTCTCTGCAGCTTGCAGTAAGTTCAGTGGATGGAGGCATGGGGAGATGAGTGTGGAGTTGAGTGGAAGCTGGACGGACAGAGCAGGCTGTGGATGTGAGTTGCACAGTCCTCCACATTTTGTGGAGATGGTGGGACCTAGGAGTTATGATATTGTTCAATATCAAAAAACTGGACACAAAATGCCTTCACTCCTGTGTTATAAGGAGGCATTGGGATGGCCAAGTGGTCTCTCAGGCAGAAGCAAGCGAAGCAGGAGGAGAAGGACTTTTCTGAGATCCCTCAGCCCCTGGTCCTTGGGTGGAGGCTATGAGGGAGATCAGACTGCACATCCCAGTCCCAGTGACCCTCCAGAGACCTCTGGGTTGAGGTTGTCTCTGCTGAGCCATTCTGACCTCTGAAGACCTGTGTGAGAGCATGCCTGAGCTGTGGGAGGCCCTTGGGCTTTGATGCAACTGAGCAGAAAGGCAGTTACTGAATCTGCTGAATGTTTTATAGTGCATTCAACTACTGAGACCACTATCAAAGCTGGACATTATCCATTTAGAGACTTGTCATTAAAATAAATGATGACCCTTTGAGGACGATCTGCTGCCAGGTGAAGGAGAGGGGTTGTGTGTCTGATACGGGAAGAGAAACTATACCAAGAAGGCTGAGCTCTTACCCAAAGCACAGAAGAGATGGGAAATCAGCTCACAGAGCCCAGGCATCTCTCCAGATCAAGGCATCATTTAAAACAAATTTCCCAGCAAATTATATTTTTGCATTAAATTGGAGAATTTTGAACCCAACACTCTTCCCAGAAAAGAGGATTTGTGTGGGTTTTCTTTTATCTATAGAGATAAGTGAAGCCTGAGTCAGTACAAATAGTTTAGGGAGGAAAGAGGAAATAAAAAAGATTTTACTGGGTGGGGAATGTGATGGCATAGGTGCTGCCATGCAAGGGAAGGCAGCATGGGCCTGGTCAGGAGCAGTGTTGTTGGGAGAATTCATTCTGAGATGAAGATGTGAGTAAAATGAGCTGTAGGTATTTAAACATATGGAAACAGGTAAGCCACGGGCAGAAAGGAAGGTTTGAAGAGATCTGCAGGTATCTGTGGGGCTCATAAGCCCTGGTAGGAGGGAGGGCAACAGTGGGAGGGAGCAGCACCTCCTCTGAAGTAGCTGCACAGTGCAGGTGACCAGCATCTATACATCAGTAATGCTCACTGCATGCCCAGCCTTGCTCTGATGTACAGAAAGAGACAACTGCTGCATAGAAGATCACATGAGCTGTGAAGCCAAGCGGTAAACAGAAGGGATAAGGGAAGGGAGAAAAGGGGCCATTGTGAGCACAGGAGATTCCGCATTGGACAAGATGAGTGTTCCTCGAGGCCCTTATCTCAATACTGACAGAGGCTGATATCAGATGCTCCAGAGAAAGCTGCAAAAACCATCTTCACAACACATCTGGGCCTTGGTGTGATAGCATCCCCACGGGGGCTCTTCCTGCCAGACCCCATTTGCTGATCAGCCTATACATGGAAATCACAAGACTGAGGGCTCTTGTCAGTTTTGCTCTGGCTGATACTGCAGCCAGAAGAACTTTCAGTCACATAACCTGCTTGCCCAGCTGGTTCCTTTCTGCAGTTGCTCTATTCTGGGTGTGCCCTTCTGGCAAACACAGACCCATGAGCTATGTCCCTAATCCCTCTGTTCCTGCAGACAAGTGTAACTCAAGGTGGAGCTGGACTATACCCTTTCTAGCTTCATCTAATTGCTCTGTATTGAGAGCTCACTTGCTCTTCATCATGTGGTTTTAAACACTTTGTTTCAAGTATGAGTAGGCAGCTGGAGCAGTGTGCCACTGCAACGTTCCTGGAGTATGGATTAGCAGGAGTGTGAAGAACCAACCAGAAGGTCCACATACCACTGCCATGGAGAGTCGTGAAAGGTCCAACAATAGTACAATGCTACATGGCCCAGTTGGAGGGTCTATACCAACATTTCCAGTGCTTTAGGCATAGAGGCTGCTGTCTTCATTCTGCACCTAGCAGGACTGATGACCAGAGGAAATAAATTTGAGGAAGAATTCTAGGAGCAGGTGACAAGCATCTGAGATTTACCACAAATTTCTGACCTGGGATTTACTGGCAAATGTTGAGCAAGTTGGTGGAGAGTAGCATTATCCTAAGAGATCTTTGATGGGCCCTGAGGTGCTGATCTGTAAGATATCAGAGTGTAATCTACATAGACCATTAATGGAAAACCCACACTATCTGTTCATACTCAAAGTACAAGGAGACCAAACAATGAGAGAAAAATAAAAAGGAATAAAAGAACTTCAAAAGTTTTATTTGAATGTAAATCAGAGTTGCTCTGGGCTCTCTGCACACAGTGCTCTTCAGGAGGATTTCTCAGCAGCTTAGGTGGTTCCCTACAAAAACAGAGATGGAGAAACTGACTTGATCGGTTTTCTGGGCTAAGTCCTACCCATGGATGTGATGAGATGTGAGCCTGGGACTGCACTGAGAAAGACCTTCTTTTCCCTCAGCACTGTGTGGGAAGTGGCAGTATAAACTAAAAGGGACATCCTGGCTCATGGGTAGTTCAATTCCTCTGATTGTCAGGTGATAATACTGGGAGGTGTGGGATTTTAGTTTTGCACCTCCCATCCCCTAGTATGCACATACATGAACCTTTCCAGGCTCTGTATCTGTGATTTCCTCTAGCTGTAGGATTACATGTTCAGCCAGCAGAAGTGCTTTTGTTCTGTCCCCCACCATGACCTACCTCAAAGAATTGGTTTTGGGGAACACATCACTCCATTGCTATTCCTGATGTCCCTACTGTAACAGCCTTGGCCATGGATCACAGCCCTGATGGCCTGTTTAATATGTTTGGGTTCACAGCACTACAATCCCCACACAGCGATTGCAGCCTGCTGTCCTCACTGTGTCTGCTCACTGGAGGAGCCCCAGGGAGGTGAGTGCTTGGGTGCTCTGCTGCTGTCAGCCCTCTGGATGCCTGCTCACGTCTCTTGTCTGCTAGTGCTGAGACTGTACCCCACGTGGTACATCATGAGAGGCAGGGGAGCATGAGTATAGGCTGGGATGCATACACTGACCACATGGTGTTCCCCAATCCGTTTGCCCTCCATGCCCCACTGCAGCCCCCAGAGAAGGAGGCTTTCATTCCCTGACTGCCTGCATCATGGGGTCAGGGCTACGTTGGCTTTTCCCTGGCACCACATGGCATGTGAGACCAGTGGAGGAAAGCAGGTCATTCAAAGGAGTCTTAGCACAAGGGACTTGGCTGGGCACTCCAGCTGCATTAAAATCCTTGGGAGGATAAATCAATGGCTCTCCAGGGGTGATCTCTCCCTCTACCAGCCCTTTCCCTCTTCTTTCTCTTGGCCTTTGGTGTGAACTTTCAGGCTCTCTGGGAGGTAAGTAGGGAGACTTGAAAACTATGATTCACAGTTTTAAGCTTATGCTGCCTGATTTTCTAAGCCTGAGAATTATTTGCTGCTGGGACTGCACACTGATGCTTCCTGCTTCCACAGCCACCTCAGTGCAAGAGTGCTCATGCAAGAGACAGCATCCAAAGCACTGCCTCAGCAAGACCCCCTTTCTCCATGGGTTATCAGTGCCCTTCCCTGGGAGCAGTGGCAGCTCTGCATACTGCTTTTGTATGTGTAAGGTGATGACAACAGGTAATAGTTTTTCTTGGTCTACTAGTCGGTCCTGGTTTGATTTACGTGAGATTTGTGGTTTCTGGTACTTCGTTTGGAGTGACTGGCTTAGGATGCCTAAGGAAGAGCAGTGAGCAAAGACCACTCACATACCACATGAATGGTTGCACTCTTTTCCCTCTAAATTAACACTTTGAGATTGTCAACATGAAGCTTTTGCGAGCCATAGAGATATGGGGCGTGGTGTCTAATTTATTCTCACTTTAATGTAATTTTTTCTTTAACATTGTTGGTTTGTTTGTTGATTGGTTTGTTAATTGGTTTAATGTTTGTGGTTTGGTTTTTATTGTTGTTTGAAGTGGTTTGGGTTGGTTTGTGTGGGTTTTTTAGAGGTATCAATGGCTATTTCAAATCTACTTGCCAAACAAGCAAACAAAAAAAAAGCCTTAGAAAGTTTATAGCAGGATGGGAAAACCTACAAATGATGCAAAGGCATCTATGTCCTAACAGAGGTTATTGAGACACACTGGACTTCACTACCCCTCACTTACAAGAGCAATGCCATTAGTGCATAGCACAAATTCATGAACTGTTCCTTACATGCTTGAAAGAGTCCCACCCAATATATCCTCTCCTTCATATACATTATAAGTGCCCCAAAACAAGCAGTTTGGAGTTAGGGTAATTCCACTGTCTACACAATACAACTCCAAAGCTCAGCCAACCAACTCTATACTGCTGCTCTCCAGGGTTTGCTCTGGTGCAGATGTGCCAGGGGAGTGAAGGTTTTTTATATGAAAAGAGTATGAAATAAACCCCTGGATTTTGAGCATGGATACTCAGGAAGTCAGAAAAGAGTTTTGGGAGGGATGAGAAAAGGTCAGGATTGTGCCTCTGGCAATACAACCCTGTAAAAATGTGTTTAGCTGGATAGAGTAAGATTGTCTCAGTGTCAGAGAACACATCCATGTCCTAAAAACTTGCCTTCACTGTTGCTGACGCACATGCCAAGGTGGAGGACTGAATGATGGATTTGTAGCTCCCAAATTGCTTGTAGCAAAGACCCCAGTACTGATCCATGCAGTGCTTCTTATCTATTCTGTGCATAAACAAAGGAATTCATTCTCTGGAGATTCTCAGTCTAACTTCTTTAATTAAGAATAAATTAAGCATTAAAAAATTAAATTGTAGAAGAAATTTTTTTAAAAAGTGTTTTTTTTGATTGGAACACATTTCTGCAGAGCTTTGACTGGAATAAGCAACATGTGGTGCAATGTATTTCAAACAGATAGAAATAATGCCCTAAATATACTAGGCTAATTAGATGTACTTTCTCTACAAAGCCACAATTCTAATGTTCCTGTCACGCTGTAATTAAAGAAGCATTTACCATGCATTGAAACTTTTAATTAGATCTAACATCTAATAAGCTTGGAGTAAACTAACAAATATTTTCTCTGTCAATGGTAGTTTTTAATCAGTGTTTAGAGGTTTAAAATTTCAGATAGCAGACATCATCCAGTGTCTAAAGAGCTTAAAGGGACATTTGAGCATAACCATCTCAGTAACTGCCTGGTAAGGGCATGTTGAAGGAACCAGTTCCCAGCCTTTTCCCTCTGCTGGTTTAATTCTCCTGAGGGGGAATTATGCTATAGACTGTACTTGCACAAGGTTTGCTGGGTTGTGTAGTGGATGTAGGCATCTGCTGAGTGCTGAGTCTGGACTCCTTCCCTCTTGTAGCAGCCATCCAGAAGCTAGACTGCTGTAGTCAGTGGAGGAAAAGAGGGTTAATTGTTTCCCAAATAGTGTTTAAGAGAGGTGAGGCCAGTCCCCTGCCCAAGATTCTATTCTTTCTCCATCAAGAAAAAGCACCTTGGTGGCCATCCTGGATTAAATATCTAAATCGTAGACAGCCAAAGAGAGGTGAGAGGTCTCTCTCTGCCCTGTACTACCAGATGGAGATATGGGTGAGCATGCTGACATGTCACTGCACAGAAATCAGAGTATGGCCCACAGGAGAGCTATCAGGGAGAAGACATCTCCTGGTGCCAATGGATTGCAGGAACCCGGGGGAGAGATTGCGCCAGCCATGTGGGGGACTGTGTATCTTTCCTCAGGAGGGAGGGACAAGGCTGGGGGAAATGGGACCTGGATGATGGTCAGGACAGAGGGACTGGGGGCAGAGGTACACCCATAACCCACATGCCTGCGTAGGGCAGGGAAATGGACATTTTTGGTGAACTCATCCTTACTGTTTTCAGGAACATCTCCAGTGTGATGTGGGAAACCTGAGGAGTTCTCATGAGAAACTTCTGGGGAGTTGCTAAGAGCTCCTAGGGAGTGATTTCTCGTTTACCAGTCCATAGCAGCTGTGGCCTTGATTATTCTTAGCTGCTTTCAGTCTCACAGGTTCTATATAGATCTGAATTGCTTACCTTTGATTTTTCTGTACCAACAAGAAGGGGCAGGATGAAGTTCAAGTGTTGCTGAAAAATGGGCACACAAGACAGGGCTTGTGAAGGTACTATTTGCTTCAGTACAACTGGCAGGTTCCTGTGCTTGTGGAACAGAAGGTCATATATTTTGTGTGAAGTCTCCTGCATCTAGGGAATTACTTTAATGTGGCTTGAAGTACCAATAACTGGAGTAAGTATGTGCCATTACCAATAACAGTAACAACCCTCGAATATTTTCTACCCAAGAATTCTAAAGCATTCCTTTTTGTGACTCATTCTTTGACTCTTTGTGTCCTCAGAGAGGGAGGGGATTATAATGATCACCCACTTTACAGGTGGTGAGATGGAAGGTAAATGGCTGAGCTTTGAATAGAGCTGTGACTTCTCTGACAGCATCAAGTTCCCAAGACAGTGGTTGGGAGGGAAAAAGTGACAGCAGCTGCCAGGAAAAGCCTCTGGCATCCCAAAGGGGATGCCAGGGAGTACCTGTTGATCCTTTCTGGTGTGACTGCAGTGTGGAGAAGACAGACATTGAAGCACCTTGAGGGCAGACCCAAGCAGGCTCAGTCTTGTGCCAGGCATGTTCTCTGGTGCTCTGGCTCCTGTGGTCAGGATCCCAGCACTATTTAGAGGTGCTCGAGCTGCAGACTTGCTTTGAGAAACAAATTTACATGTGTGAACCCCAGTCTCTCCCTTCACTCCCTGGCACACAGGCTGGTTTCTTACTCACAGTGGGCAACCCGTGAGTCAGACAAGGATGGTTGGTCTGACCTGAGTGTGTGAAGAATATTTGGGGTCTGCTACTACTCTGTGGCTGTAACTCATGTTCAGGCTGGCTCTTACACTAGCAGACCAAAGATTAGGGGTTATGGCACAAGTCCACACAGCTATGGGTCACAGTGTGGACTACATGCTGTACTGTGTGCAGTACACACAAAGTATACAGATTTAAATGGAAATTTGTTAGAGAAACCTAACTCTATGCACACCTTTGAGAAGCCTACTAGAAACTTACCTGGGCACTACCAATGTTAATGGGCAACTTACCAAAAGAGAGCAATCTACAGTTGTGGAGGAGGTTGTCTCCTGACACAGAGCAGAAATTTAAAACTCATTTTACAGTAGGAAAAGATTCAGGCCCTAACTGGACAGGATAAAGTTAAGTGGCTTGGCCACTACCAAAACACTACGAAAGCCTAGTAGTAATACTACTACTCAAAGGGAGTGTTAATGAAGCCTCTGTCTTGCCTCCTGACCCTTTCCACCAATGTGACTCCATCTTTCTTCACTTATTGCCTTCACTGGACCTGACTGAAAACAGGCATGAGAAATGCAGACCATCATAGCCAAACTCCCAAAGATGATTTCCAGTGGGGGCCAGCAGACAGGCTCATCCTCGGAGATCCCTGCCTTCACTGTCTGGCTCCATCTTTCAAACATGTACAGGCTAAAGTGAAAAGCCTGAATTTGTCTTCTGCAGCTGAGGAGGGGCTGGGGAGTTGTGTGGCAGCACTGAAAGTTATTGCTATGACATTTATGGAGCATGTTGCTATGAATCGATATCTCACCATAATTACCTCATTTGACCATTTTTCAAATTAGATAACAAGGTTCAATGTTTGACCTGACTATCCCTCATCCTTTTTACATCTCCTCTCCTTGGGAGAGAAGGGTAGCCTGTCTTCTATTAATTAGCAAGCCTTAGCAGGAGTGGGGTTACATCCTGAAAACTCGTGGTTCCTTTTGCCTGTCATGCCTGAACATTGTCATTAGGAAGTGGGAGGCCAGGCCAGACTGCCCGCTCTGTGAGGACAGGGGCTGTTCATCCCAGCTTGTTCCGTGTTGAAATGGGAGACAGAAGGGAATGAGCTCATGCTTTGTTCAGACAGTGACATTTCCATGGGCTCATCCATCATGATCTGGTGGCTGAGAAGAGTTTTTAACTGTTTCAAGCTGGCTGCCTACCTTCTGCACTGCAGTCAGGCTCACTCCCATGGGGAGCTCAGGAGCCACAACAGCCCTTGGGGGTATGTGAGGTGGTCTGGGGGAGAACCCATTCCCCTGAGCAGGGGCAGTAGGTAGGGCCCCCACCGTGACTCAGTGTTTGGGGAACACAGAGCAACCACTCTTAGGGGCAAGTGCTTCTGTTTTATTCCCCATAGCCAGCACTGGGGAGATAATTTTTTCCTCTTTGTACCTGCTGTTTTCTTCACAGAGGGCAGGCAGACTCCTCTCAACATGTTCCCCGCGTTCGTGGGAGTTCATGGTCTGCACCACAGGCTGACTTGCAACCACCTCTTACCTCAGGGGTTGATTTCAGCCTGGACCCATCACCCTCCCCATGCTCTGGCTGTTGTTTTTTTTTTTGCTTATGTTGCTCAGAAAAGCACTCATGCTCATCTGGGTGGTGACTTGGCTGTTGTAAAAATAGCACTTGCCCAAAATCAGTAGCTGATCATATCCTCAACCCCTCTTCATGCATCATTCTCCTGAGCCAGCCTCCAAGGCAATACCTATTACCAGGTATTACAAGCAAAGTAAATGCTTGTAGTCAGATGGATCATTAGCTCCTGCTTCTCTGGGGACACTCCTGTGCCTTTCCTCTGCTCTCTCTCCCCTGTGAAGAACAAAGGACCCCACCTTTGTCAGAGTGAGAATAAGTACAATTACACAGTCAATCTGCAGAAGAGAAGGCAGAAGGGGCACCAGCTGCTGAGCTGCTGTTGCACAGCTGAAGCGTGGCTTTCCAGGGGCAAGTGGGAGGGCAGCTTGGATCAGAGATGGGGAAACTGTCTTGTGCCTCTCCCTTGCTGTCAATTAGTACAAGAGGTTGGCCTTAACTCCAAGGCACCAGGGACCTTGGAGCAGCTCTCAAAACTGCAAGCAGACTCTTTGGAGACTAATTGGGGTCTTTCACCTCCTTTTAGCTGCTTCTCAGCAATGTGCTCTGGAGTGCAAAAAGGAGAGCAGGTGCTTAGTTTGCCAGACAGGGAGTCAGAGGGCTTCACCAGTGCCCTGGAGCCCAAGGGATAATAGGAGAAGAGACTTGGGAAACATGGCCCTGAGGTCAGCAAGTCTCTTTCAGTCATTTGCCAGCAGTCCTGACAAATTGGGAAGGTCCCAGATGATGGAAAGTTAGCAAATGTGATGCCCATGTACAAGAGGGGTCAGAAGGACAACCCAGGAAAATAGAGGTCTGTCATCCTGAGTTCAGTGCCAGGGAAGGTCAAGGAGTAGGTCATCTTGATTGCCATCTTGTGGCATGTACAGGACAGTGAAGAGACCAGGCCCAGCCAACATAGGTTTATGAAAGTCAGGTCCTGCTTGATGAACCTGATCTCCTTCTGTGACATGGTGACCTGCTGGTGGATGAGCGAAAGGCTTTGGATGTATCCGCCTGGGATTTAGTAAGGCCTTTGACACTATTTGTCACAGCATTCTCTGGGAGAAACAGGCTGCTCAAGGCTTGGATGGGTGCACTGTTCATTGGGTGAAAAACTGGCTGGATGGCTAGGCCCAAAGAGTGGTGTTGAATAGAGTGTCCAGTCACAAGTGGTGTTTCACAGGGCTCAATGTTGGGGGCATTTAATTTATTTAATATCCCATTTAATATCTTTACTGATGATCAAGCTGAGAGGATCGAGGGCATCTTCAGTCAGTTTGCAGGTGACACTAAGCTGGGCAGGAGTGTCAGTCTGTTGGAGGGTAGGAAAGCCCTACAGAGGGATCTGGACAGGCTGGATTTATGGGCCGAGTCCAGTGGTATGAGGTTCAATAAAAAAGTGTTGGGTCCTGCCCTTGGGTCAAAACAATCCCTTGCAGTGCTACAGGCTGGGGGAAGAGTGTCTGGAAAGCTGCCCAGCAGAAAAGGTTCTGGTGGTACTTGTCGACAGCTGGCTGAACATGAGCCAGCAGTGTACCCAGTTGGTGAAGAAGGCCAAGGGCATCCTGACCTGTATCAGAAATAGCGTGTCCAGCAGGACTAGGACAGCGATCATCCCCCTCTACTCAGTACTGTTCAGGTCACACCTCAAGTACTGTGTTCAGTTTTGGGCCCATCCCTACGAGAACACTGAAGAGTGTCCAGAGAAGGGCAATGGAGCTGGTGAAGGGTCTGGAGTACAAGTGTTATGAGGAGCAGCTGAGGGAGCTGTTTGTTGTTTAGCCTGGAGTAAAGGAGGCTCAGGGGAGACCTTATTGCTCTCTACAACTACCTGAGAGGAGGTTGTAAGGAGGTGAGATCAGCCTCTTCTCCCAAATTGCAAATGTCAGAATGAGAGGAAATGGTTTTGACTTCTGTCAGTGAAGGTTTAGATTGGATAACAGGAAAGATTTCTTTACCAAAAAGGTGGTCAAGCATTGGAACAGGCTGTCCAAAGATGCATTCCTGGGGATGCTTAAAAGACATGTACATGTGGCACTGAAGGACATGGTTTAGTGGTGGACTTGGCAGTATTAGATTAGTAGTTGGACTTGATGATTTTAAAGGCCTTTTCCAGCATAAATGATTCTCTGTTTTTATGAGGTGCTCTGTGGCTGGCAAGAGGCCCTCACACGGCCAAGAGGTGCCTGCAACGTCACTCAGCGTGGGAGATCCCCCTTCTCAGCTTTCAGACCCTGCATGAGAGTCCCTGCTCTTGTGTCCTTCTCAAGGACCCAAGTCCTTGGGTTGACACTCCAACAACAACTTGTAAGGGACCATCTGCATTTTTCAGCACCTTCTCCTCCATGGAAACTTGCATGGGGAGGCCTTTATGCATGCAGGGGGTGTCTTAGTTTGAGAGAAAAACCAAAATGTTTACCAAAAATCAGAGGAGAGTATTTCTCCTCAATAATCATGTCACTCCTTATTAAATTTAAGAAAAAGGAACTTTAATTAGAAAATGGATATAAGAAGGATAACTGTTTTTAACTAATATATATATATATATATATATATATATATATGTAGATATAGATATAACTGTAAACAGACCAGAGCAAACTACTCTCCCAGCACCAAAAGTAAAAACAAGAGAATAACCCCCAAACATAGGTTCCTCCTGGAGCAGTTATATTTATGGACAGTGCTAGTGTCACACCTTGGCTGACTGCAAGCTGAATTCTCAGTTTTATCCCAGCGAGGCAGAGACAAGGGATGAACACTTACGTGGATTCTCTCTCCTTGTCCTTTGTTCCAAATGAAGAAGGAAAAGCCGGGAGTGGAGGAAATGGTGATAATTCCCAGGAATCTCCTTGCAGTCCAAGTGGGTCCCCAGGGAGGAAAAAAAAGGTCTGCAGTGTGTCCTGAAGCAGCTGTGTCTCTCCTCTCTTCTCTCTCTCCCTCTCTCTCTGAAGCTCAGGGTGCCCAGAGATGGAGGAGGAAAAGAACAGAGCCAGGATAAAAAGAGCTCCCACCAGCAAGCAGTGGCTCTTTTTCTGCAGCTGCTCAAAGAAAACCCTAAAAAAAAAGTTAAGCCAGCACACAGAGAAAAGGAATAAAAACCTCTCCCCATCCCCAGGTGCTGGGGTTATGTTTTCTCACCTCCACCCCACCATTCAGCTGGAATCTGAAAGTCATCAGCCATCTTTAGTCCTCAGTCCTGGCCCTCCAAGCCCAAACCTTTTGTGTTGGTATGGTGAGAAAAATTCTCTGAGGGGCTCCTCCCAACATCACCTTCCTGTGTTTGAACCTTTAACAGGGGAAGCTGGTGTTTTGCCAGTGTGCTGCAAAGGAGAAACGTGTACATCTACACAGAGAAGCACCCCTTTTCCCTTCTGCTGCAGGAGGTTGATAGTGGCTTACATCAAAAGGTAACAGAAGTGTCCTGTGAAAAATGAAGGTGAAAGACTGCCCAGGCAGCTCCTACAGGAAAGGTGTCCTCTTCTGGGGAGAGGAGAAAGGGGTGAGGTTATTCTGAAAAGATGGTCTGGACTGCACCAGAATATGCCATGCAACGAGTTTGAATGGCGGCTGGTTATGAGCCCCAGTGGGGAGGGCAGCAGGATTCAGGCTCAGTTATTAAGACCATAAATCATGGAGCCAGCCATGGGGGAAGGCTGATGAGAAGGGTGCATGCAGGCAGGAATGCCAGGAGGGAGAGGGTGGGCATCAGAGGCAAACGGCTTCTCCACACTGTGTTATTTTAAAAATTTTTCTTTTTTTATGCAGTGCTGTCAGTTTTCTCAGGAGAAGCGACCAAATGACTTCCAGCTCCCTTGATTTCCTGAAGACCCAGGCATGAAATCTGGGTTGCTCCTCATCAAAAGCAGGGGTTGGGTAGGAGGGGTGAAACAGCATTGCCAAGGAAGGCAGGGCAAGAGAGAGAGGCAAGGATGGGGCTGGAGTGAAGTACTTAAATACAAGGATCAGCCCATGTTTGGGGCAGAGAACAGCCAGGATTTGGGATGGCAATGTTTTCACTGCCAAAAGCAGAAGGCAGGGTTTCGTTTGAGGGAGGGGGCGGGGGAGGGTGGGGAGGGTAGGTCAATCCATAGCACTGCCTTCAGTGGAAGGTGGAACTGTTTGAGGTAGTTGGGAGTGAGGCTGTGCAAAGACAGTTGGGTTGCAGCCCCTTGCCTTGGGCAGACTGTGCATCAGTGATGGTTTCTTTGCTGCCCAGCTTGCACCAGCACCCAGGCCCTGCAGTCTGTGATCAGCTCTGGTGTCTCTATGTTATGCTGTAGATGTGATGCCTGATTACCTGGAGAGTACAGCAGGCACATCTTTGCCCACTTGCAGTTGTCCACGCCTCTCACATCTCCTTTGGAACCTTCAGTCCTTCCTGGTCAGATGCTGAGGTCTCTGAAATACCTGGGCCAAGGAAAGGCAAACAACCACTCAGAACAGTGCAGGCAGTGTGCCTGGTGACTGCACTTTGCTGTTGGGCTAGAAGCAAATGCCTGGCTCTGACTTTGGTTTTGGCTCTCACTTGGACCATCAGGCACAGCTGGAGCTCCATGGGAGACACAGTGAGCTTTAGGCATAACTCAACTATTGACAGCAGAGCTCAGGCTTGCTGCAACACCTGTTGAGGACACTGGGTTAGATGAGCCTGAGACTTGTGAGTGTAAAGGATAAAGGACATCTCAGTGATTTCCTCTGCAGTTGTAGCTCTTTTCAGAGGCAGACAAAGTTGAGATCAGCCAGGGTGGCCCATGAGAACATAAAAACTGGCATTTTGAACAGGTGAGGTGACACACAGGCTGAGAGCAGGAGCCTGGCCAAGGGCTACAACTCAGTCTTCAGGCACGTGATGGGACCCCCTTGTCCTCAACAGCACAGAGAATTTTCTGATGCTTGTGCAGGCAGCAGGGGATACCTTGATCTGCTTACTGGTCTCCTGACAGCCTTGACTTGCAGCCCTGCACCTTGCAAGAGCATTCCCAGCTCTCCTGCCTTGTCCATTCTTAAAAAAAAGCCTTTAGTCTCTCAATCTGGCTTTTGCATGAAGCAATCAGTGCTGTATCTTCCTTTGTGCCCAAGGGCTCACAACGGATGTGGAAAGAGATGGATGGGTCAGCTCTGGGCTCCTGCTGCCAAAACCTTCAGCCTGCCCTGGCATCCCCCCATCATACCCACCAGCCATGAGGTATCTGGGCTAGCTTGTCTCTTTTCAAGGTGATGGGAATTAATGAGCTAATTAATTCCCATTCCCTCTCCATGGTAGGGAAGAGTATTGACTTGGTGCCAAACCTCAGGTGTGGGAGCAGGTAGTGATTTGCCTTATAAATGAGTGGAGCTAGGAATGAATGGAAGGGCTACAGCATCCTGAGCCCTTGGTGCAGCAGGTGACAGGGCAGTGAGCTCAGGGGACATGACTGCACCATCTGCCTCCCTCCATCAAGAATCCTTAGGGCAATCAACATGCAGCCATGGGAGGCTGAAGGGAGTCAAGGTGGCTGACTCCACGCATGGTGGGACAGTGCTGCTGGTAGGCCATAGAGGAAGGGGAGTTTCACAGAGATCAGAGATTCAATGGGAACCAAAATCCAGGAGCAGATCTGTAGCTGGCAGCAGCAAGGATATCACTGTCAAAAGGGCTGGGGGAGGGAGACAGGTTCAATCAGAGCCCTCAAGGGGATGAATGTGTGTCAAGTATAGGGGACCCCACAATGGAAGAGCATCACAATGTGGAGAAAGGCAGCTGGAGAGAGGTGCCCCCTCCATTGCCAGATATCCAAGCATAATCTAATCCAACACGTCTTCCCTTTCCCCTGCCCATTGAGCTGATGGACAAGGCTTTCACAGCCAGACTCAGGACCCAGTTCTGCTCTGGGGCTCACATGGGCTGACAGGATGCTGCTGTGGTTGGCTGTAGCTGCAGCCTGTATCTCTAAATATTCTCTGCTTTTTAGGTCACTTTGTTCTGCTTATAAATCCTGGCCTTGTCATACAAGCCATAAATCGTCCTCTTCAGTCAGCACCATTTATTTTTTCCTCTGATCTTGTTAAAAGAACAGGGGCAGAATATTTAAAATCCAGATTGTTGCATTTTCTGTGGTTTTGGCTCATAATTGGTATTCTCTTCCATTCTGGGAAAGTGCCACAGACCCCGTGGCCAGACAGGCCTCCTTGGGAACTTGAGGGAAATGAGGAATGGGGAAAGGGGATCCAAAGGATATGCTGAAATAATCTGCCACTCATACAACCCTCACAGGCATGCACAATCCCCATGCATGCATGTAGCACACCCAGTGCAGCTATGTGCATGCAACTCTACCTGCCCTGTTATTTCACACCTACCACCTTGCTGGTACCTGGCACCTGTCTTAACTGAAGCACAACCTTGCACAGATCAGAGCTGCATCTTCTCACTCCACCCCTGACCCTCATAACCAACTGCAGATATTTGGCAAGGAACATATGTGGTTCCTATCCCCTGCCTTGCCAAACAGGGCTATTAATTCAAACCAGGTCACTGCCATCCCACCTTAATACTCAGAGGCTTTCCATCCTCACTAGTGTCAGGAGCAACTTCTCAGCAACCTCTGTATCCAGCTGTGCTCCTCACCCTTTCCTGCAAGATGCTGCTGGGTCCCCATGTGGGAGAAGCAGCACCTCTCTTCTGCTGCCTGCCCAGGGAGGAGAAACTCTGTGAGAGATGGGTTCATGTGTTGGCACAGCTTGGCCTCTGCCAAACACCAGGCAGCAGGACAGCCCTGCATGGGATCATGAGCCTGCCAACAATTTGTGTGTGATGGCGCAAGGCCAGCATTCCATGCTCAGCTAACCTGGAGCCCACAGATGTGCAGTGAAGCATCCTTGGGTGTCTGCATTACAGTCTTAATGACCATACAACACGTGTTTCTGCAGGTTTCATGTGAAGGGCTGTACTCGAGCACACAGTCAATACTCCTTTCGATCTTCATCACTCACTGTCTGGCTCCAGGCTTTATTTATTGCACAGCATCAAATCACTGAACCATAGACAACAACAGCTCGCTCCCTTGTGGCCCTTGTGGTGGGCATTCCCAGTGACTAGGCTTTAACAATATTAGCATTGCTTCTACCTTTGGAGGTGATATTGCTGTCTGAAGTGCATGCAGGAGGAGCTGAGCTGTAGCAGCTGTACAATCAATAGTACAGAGCACCTTGCCGGAATAGCCTGAACCTCAGTCTGGTTTCTAATCTGCCAGCCCATCCTCTTCTCCCTCAGGGAACAATTGCAACATAAAGTTCAGGAATATATTATGTGTAGGTTGTGAGAATGACTGCAGATGGGTGCCAGGCATAGACAAAAACTAGAGTAAATTCTGGGTTATCAGAGGTAATCCCCAATGGTGGTACCCTGTTTGAGAGAGCCAGGGCCCATGCTTTTACAGTAGGTATCATTTTTTAGATGACACACAGAAAAGCTTTCAGTGTTTCTGCAAAGCCAACCTGGCATGTGGACATCTAGAACAGCAAGAATTAACAATTAATGACAAAAATACAAAGAGCAGACTCCAGTTCCCTGGGTGATATTAAACCACCTTACATTTTACTTCTTTATCTGCTCCCTCTACCTCATTTCCCTGTGCAAGAAATGAAGCAATGTTCCTGCAAAACACAGCCTGCTTTCCTGCCTAGCTCCTGCTCAGCCTAAGGGCTGTTATGGCCTGTGTGCTAAAGGAGAGGGGCTTTTTATCCTAAAACGAGTGGGACTCCATGTCTCAACATATGCATGACAACGGTGAGTTGAACTTGGGCAGGAGTGACGGAGATGAATACTATGTGCGTGCATATATATGATATATGTATGTATGTTACATATATATACATACATACACATGCATTTGTTTAATAGTACTTTCCAGTACTTTAAGACTTGAATCTCCCCAGTAATTCCAGTACTCAGGTCCCTTCAGATTCCCATCTGGAGCAGTTATTTTTTTATTATGGGAGAGAATAAAAGAGGAACTTGGTAGGCATGATTACTTTCATAGAATCATATAGACAGCCATCTTCTTTGCCAGTGGGTTTCACAACTCTCATTGCAAGGGAAGCATAAGAGCTAAAAATGCTGGGTTGGTTTGTAAGACACTTTTGCATTGCTTTGAGCCCTTTCCTAGACTGTTTCCAGGCAGATCAAGATACCACTGCGTCATCATCATTGACACTAGCTTAAGTGGAGGGTATGGCTCTAGCTTATGTGATCCATTGGCCCACAGTCAGGGTAGGCACCTGGGTGCTATTTTAATGTTTTAGCATCTGTTGTGCTTCAGCCAACAGTGGCAAGTTGTGACATGCAAACAAAACTACATCTGGATTTCACATCCAGTTCTCTGAAGTGTTGCTCTTAAGGGCTGGGAGGGGGCAGTGTTAACTTAGGCTCTAGCTGGGTAGCCCTGTAGATCTCATGGCACAGAGAAGATACCTACACCCAAAAACATCTTAAGCATCACTCAGGTCATGTCTGACGTTGCCCATTCCCTGATGGGTCTGTGGAATAGCTGGATCCATGCTGGAGACCCTGTTGTGGAGGGGAGTACCAGGACAAGGGGATCTGGCATCACACTGACAGCCCAAGGCTGTTGGCTTGTTTCACATTTACTAATTTTGGAGCTGCTGTCTTGGCTGCTCTTCTTGTGGGAGAAGCCAAGAGCAAAAGACAAAAGAGAACCCGCTTTGCTTAGCGTCATCAGGAGCCAACAGACTCAATAGCTGCAGGCCTGGTATGGGACAGAGGGGTTTAGGGGAGGAGAAAGGGGTGCCGGGTGGATGCTCTGTGCCACCCACTGTGTGCTCCCTTCAAAAGAGTTCCCCAGCATTAACTGTCCCAAACTTGCCTGTGCCACGTCCTGTGCCCAGCTGCCGTGGTGGAGTTTGAGCAAAAATGAGAAGTCTTCCCCAGGGAATTAACCAGACATTTTTGGGAAGTCTCAGGCTTAAACACTGGCACATACCTCAGTGCTAAGAAGTAATAAGAGCTCCTCCCAGCCACTGGGAGCACCAGTTGCAGGCTGCACTTTGTCATCCCAACCCCACACAGAGGGACACACAGGCTCACCCACTTGAGTACTGCAGCTTTATTTGAATGAAACAATACACGTTGAGAGTCTATAGGTTACATGGTGGGTGCATCGGGGTTGGGGACGTAGGGATAGATGAGGCAATGCTTATAAAACAACTCACCCTGTTTAAAAAGTTCAGTTCAGTCCCTTTTGTTTTGTGCTTTTAACGGTGTGGACAGCTTGGTATCATGGTTGTCAGCTCCACGCAATGGTGGTGATGGCATTCTATGAGATGTGAAGTGGGGATAGGACAAGACATGGTGGTGATGCAGGAGGTGGGTGGAGAATGAGTCTCTGTCCCAGGATCCCCACCTAAGATAGTGATGGTAAAAAAACCCAGAAGACAACAGGAGACCTCTCCCCATCCTCCATAGTACCCCCAAAACCACAGACTTTGTATGTTGTTCCTTTTGGGGGCATGTTTCTAAATACTTCTGTCAAGTCAGTGTATGCTTTCTACTGGCCTTAGTGACCTGGGAAGTGTCAGGGTGATGTAGTCCCACTGGAACTGGATCCCACTGAAGTGGCTCACTGTTGGGCCTGAGCTGGTTCTCCCTGCACCTCAGAAGTTGAGGACAAGATTTTAGTGTGATTCCCTTCCATGGGATCCAGCGATGAAGTCTGCTGCTGTCTCTCTAGGCTGGAAATGAAACACTTTGTGAGGATAAGTACAGAGCAGGGGTATGGAGTGAGGAAGAGTTTGGAAAGCACTGTCTGATGCTCACTTCTGGCCAAAGGCAGGAGGTGCCAGAGTTGTCTTCCCATGAGACAGTCGTATCTTGGATGATGGCCCTCTCCTCCAATATGTGTATTGCATTACAGACAGGATGGTTCTGGCTGGGAAAAAAGACCCAGCGAAACCATTCTGGCACTGTATTTCCCATCCTATGTACAGATTAGAGACTTTTATCCATGCTGTCAGGCACGGGCTGTGGCCGAAACCACAAAGAAGAGCCACGTATCTGTAGTACCTACAGCTTTTGGGGAATGTCTTGAGATGAATGCATGCTGTGGATGCATGAGGAGCATCTCTGGGATGATCCCAAAGAGATCCCAAAGGTCCCCAAACCTGCGAAAACAGGCCAAACTCACCTATTTGAAAGCACTGACACTAAGCCACTTTAACACCAACAGTTACATAAATGCACTGAGAAGCTGGGGGTGGGCAGCAGAGATGGACAAACATCCATGTTTGACGAGAGGAAAAAGTCATCTCCAGCAAACTCTTGATAGAGTCTTCTTGTCCCAAGATGTTACACACCAGGATTGCCAGGAAACAACCAAATAAATGCACAAGAAAGCTTCTTTGTTCCAGGTCTGCAAATACATGTCCTCATGAGCATTTGAATTTTCCCAGGGAAACGTTCAGAGCTCACAAGTCCCTCACTCAATCTCTATGTGGTACATGCTGCCACCTATACAGAAGCCCTAAATACTGTCCCCAATCAATGCTTGTTGGCATTTCAAAGATAGAATGAAATCAATATTTTCCTCTCACCACGATTTAGGTGCTATCTGAGATGAACATGCTACAGCCTCTCTTGGCTGTTGCTCTGTATACTGAGACCCACAGCTAGTTCTTGAGAACAAGGCCCAGTAAGACAAGATATAGCAAATGCTCCACCTTCAAAGGTGCTCAGAGTAGGAGCATGGACTTTGGGAGAAGGGAAAGGTGGGGACTGGATGGAGATGGTGCCACCTCCAAGTCCTGTCTCTTTCCTGTGCATGGCTGGCAACTGTAACACCCCACACCTCAAAGGTTTTCGCTTTGATTCCTCTACAAGCTGCCAAGATAAACATCTTATCAGTGATGGACGAACAGTGCAAGTAACACCTGGAGATAGTTTCAGCACTACATTATGTATCAGACACTAAAAGAAAACCAATTGATGCCTGCCCACAGAGGCTGCAATGCACGTAGTGAAGCATGGTCGTACTTGCTCTTACCTAGTTTGGGTTCATCCTTGACCACTGTAACACTGAGAGCAAAACAGTCACAGCTCACTCACAGTGGCTGAGCAGGACTGCTGACATCAGGCCAGGGCCTGCCTTTGCTGATGATCTGTGGCATACTGAAATTATGCAAGTTTTGAACATCTAGGAGTATCCATTACAATAACTGGGTTTGACAAAACTAAACGCCACTTTCCTGCCTCAATGGAAGGACCAGAGACCAGCTTCCCCAGACAAAGTGGGCCTCCATTGGCTAGCACCAGCAGCAGGGTTTTTTCCTTCCTACAGGCCTGGCTGGCAGACAGGACAGATGCACATGGGTGGTAGAGCAGACGGGTACCTTCATTTGTCTCAGTGCTTCAGGCAAGGACCCAGCCATTACAGCGTAAAGCATATCCACCACTATAAGCTTTGGCCACTCACACTGCTTGGAGTACATTGGCACTGTGTGAAGGCTGTCCAGCTGGCCCTGTCTTATACTGACTTTCAGTCATCCTGGGGGTAAAAAATCCTGCTCTAAGTCAAACATTCATAGCCAAATTTGCCTTTAGAACAACAGTTAATGGAAGCACAAAATTTTGCATCGTTCCACAGGAACAAATGCTTTATGGGCCATACCAAATCCAAGCAAAACCTGGATTTGCTACAGACCTGCACAGCTCTCCACAAAACCCTCTAATCACCCAGCTCCACTTTTGCCACAGATGTAAGTAAAGATGGCATCTCTCCTTTTCTCTTCCCCTGTTCTCTGCCCTATGGTGGAAAACCCTCACAGAGGCAGCAGAGAAAAAGGCAGTGCTTGTGTGCTACAACCTGAGCACTACCTCTCTTTCCACCTTTCCCAAGGGATCACCCATGTGAGGACAGTGTGTTGCCTGGCTCCTTCATGCAGAGATGTACTGGCTCCTTCATGCAGAGATGTACTCACAGAGGCAGCAGAGAAAAAGGCAGTGCTTGTGTGCTACAACCTGAGCACTACCTCTCTTTCCACCTTTCCCAAGGGATCACCCATGTGAGGACAGTGTGTTGCCTGGCTCCTTCATGCAGAGATGTACTGAGGATTTGAAGATGGACTGACACATTTTACTAGTACAGGTACAGCTGGGAAATCTGGTCTAAGGACTTTTCGTTAGTCTCCTTGCCTAGCATCTAAACAGCTGCAGGTCAGAGTCCACTGCCTGCAGCCAGTGAAACAAGACAATGCACTGTGGAGCCCACCTTTCCACTCTCCTTTTCAGGATGAACACAAACAAGCTATGTTCCATCCTCTCAGACACCCATGGGGCTGTTGCAAACCTCTTCTGCCTTTGACAAAGCCAGGATATGACCCACACTAGGTCCCTGATGGAGCCAACACATGCCATGAAGTTCTGTTTTCCTGCTCCACCACCTCCATGCAGACAGCCCCACCAGCCCCTCAGGTTGTGTCAGGGCTGGGGAGAGCAAGACTGAGAAGATGCCAGACCAGATCTAGGTGATGCAGAGTGCAACAAGTGCCCAGGGCAGTGGCACCGAGCCCCCCCCATCCCCTATAGCCACACAGAGACACAGTAAGACCTGTCAATCTGCTGTCAGTCTCTGGAGCTCTCTCTCCTTTTGAGGAAACATGCCTGATGGCAAAGCCACTGAGCATGCACCTGAATTGTGATCCAGGGTCTAGATGTCAGGCACACATCTCATTCAGACAAAATGGAGTGGGATGGCACTGCTCTTCCATGGGCAACAGGTGTCCTGGAGACTACAGTTCCCTTCAAGCTGCATACTTTCCCTCTCTGGAAAGGCAGGTTAGGTGAAGGCAGTCCTGGGCTGTCTTCCAATGCTCCTTGGGATGTTTAAAGCCTCCAGGGCACAAGTGGCTGTCTCTGGTTTGATGTGACCGTTTGAGATTTTAAGTAGCTGTCAGAAGATCCCAGAATCCCCTTGGTGGGCTAGGTGGAGGCAGATGGTCAGCCAAACCAACACGTGTCTTACTCACAAGGGGAGTACTGGAAAAACACACATAACTCACAGCTATCATTTGGGATGCGGAGTGCACTGAGGCTATTCAGCTCACTGCTGGAAACCAACAGCTGCCAGTTATTACCATGTAGTGTAAATGGGGTCCTGTTAAAATGCAATTTCCAGAACTCTTTAGCACTTATTCTTCTGCAAAAGCCTTTTGTCTCCATTAAATGCCTACCCAGGCTGAGCAGGACAAGCTGTTATCAGTGGGGCCAAAGCAAACAGAAATGGTGGCAACAGCCTGTACAGGATCCTGCTGCTGCAC
The DNA here is from genome assembly GCF_047495875.1 of Pithys albifrons albifrons. Lineage (NCBI taxonomy): Eukaryota > Metazoa > Chordata > Aves > Passeriformes > Thamnophilidae > Pithys > Pithys albifrons. Next base: position 85,571,046 of record NC_092459.1, read on the forward strand.
TCTTGCTTCTGTGAACAGGGGTGTACCTGCACTGAGGGCAGCTTGGAAAAGACAAGATATCAGAGCAGTTGACGCGACTAAAACTGGTCTCTGCCAAAGCCAGGAGTGCAAGAAAGCTTTTCCTTTGCACAGGAGGTAGTCACACTGCCACTTCTTGTTCTCAATAAAAAGCTGGGTCCTTCTCCTGGGTGCAACAGCTGGGCATTGCTTGGTTCTATCGTACTGTGTCCCACCACACCCAGCTTGAAGCACAGAGCCCATGGTGGTATGTCCCTCCATGCTGTTGCTAGGCCATCCAAAGGCAGGAGGCAAAGAGGTGCTGCAGCATTTCCAGAGAAAGATGGCTATGTGCATGGTGCTGACAGAAGAAGGGGACTAAAATGGCAACACCCTGAAGCAGCTACTCGCTGAGTTCTCTGCTTTAAAGAAAAAGTTTGTATCTCCAAGTGGAGTGAGTGACACCATTTACTCCATCTAGGAGCGAAAATGCCTTGGCTCCTTTGTCTATGCCTAACTGGGGCAGATGAGGTCCCTCAGGGCAGCAGAAAGGACCCCCTGGCAATTCTCATAAGTAAAACTCCCTGCTTCAGCCTCACTGAGAGCTAGTGGAGAGCAGGGCTTTCTCCAGCCAGCACCTCACACAGGGAACACTTCACATTGGAGACAAGGCTCAGGGCAACAATGGAGGGATGCTTCTACCATCAGCACCACTTGCTGCTCCCAGTGACTATCACTCCAGGCTGAGAAGCACAGGGTACCAACCCAAAAGCAGGGTGCCTTTCTTGGCACAGAGTTACAGGAATGGGCTGAGGAGGAGGAATCCAGACCCTGCTCTCCCTTTGGTAGTAAAGCATTTTTTGTTATTCTGGAGTAGTGCACCCATAGGATTTCATATAGAAAGAAATTAAATTTCTGTATTTTGAATAGCAATAGGGAATAAAACACAATTTGTATCATGTTTACTACACTCATTTGTACATCCCTAAATTATTTTTGCAAGAAATTTACCAGTCTAAACATTTGAAGCCCCCCCTTCTTTTTCCTTGATTGCCACTGTATTTCTCACCAGAACAATACTTCCCAGAAGACAGGCTCCATATCTACATGCTACAGCAGCTCTTCAAGCAGCACGCTGTGCAGCTCTGCTGGAGAAGCTCTGCATGCATCACAATCACAACACTTCAGGAGTTCCCAAGCCATTTGTGTACTATGTAAAGTTTTTCGTATAGATGAAACATTTTTTCACTCCCATGCAGCTGGAAAGAGTTGCACTCAGCTGTTCCAAATTATTTAACTCCAGATCAAATGAAATATATTAGCTCCATCACTTTCCAATGGGTGATCTATGCAGACAGAAAATAGTCTATTATCATTACCAGCTACGAGCTGCATTTCAGAGCAAGCAATAGGAATTGATGTTCATATTGTTAAGAGCCATGGATTAAAGTCTTGTTGATGACCTGTTATTGGGACTTGCACTGAACTGTAGAAAATTATAATTTAAAAAGTGTATTTTTCAGAATATGGTGAATAACTACAGAAGAAGGTTTCAAATGAAAGTTTCTTTGTAAGCCCCACTTGTAACTACACAGCAGCATTCACTACTTCTAATATCCACAACTTATACCCAGGAGCCTGCACACTCACATATTTTCTGCTTTATACCCTGAAAAAAAATAAATTGAGTATATATCGGCTAACACCCACACAGCATTCTTCCTAATGTATTTCTACAACTACCAAGCAGAGGTCTCCTTGTAAATAAAAGCAGTCTCTTAAATTTATATTGCACTTTTCTTCTGCAGGGACTTTCATGCTATGTACACGAATAATATCCACCATTGCTGAAATGCAGCCAGTTCTGGAGTGGAATAAAGCAGCTACTCAATAGGCACAGAACAACATAAAACATATGAAGAGAAACATAACACCAGGATGGCAACAGATATTTAAGACAGGCTGTAATTAATATTATGGATTGTAACTTAGACAGAACACTGTTAAAAGTGTGAAAGGACCTTTAATTGGAAGGGGTAAAGAACATGGCTTTGTATCTCACCTGGGATGCATTACCACCACAAGGAGATTTGCCCCTCAAGCATGGGGTAGGAAACCACAAATACTTTTACTGTCAAACTGCACAGTTTCCCATCCTTGCTGCTGAAGTGCCTCTTTCCTCCGCTACCATCTCAGTGCATCTGCCAGGGAAATGAGGTCCTTCTTTTCGTCCTTGGTATTTCTGACAAGGTGAGGCACTTGAGTTAATGACTTTCCCCCAAACTTACCACCAGTGCCTTTCTAGCTAGAGATAAAGGAGCGGAGATCTAAGCAGGAAGGGGCTTCCTGATACTTTTTCTGAAGCTGATGGGCCCACATCTGACAACAGAAGGCTTCACCTCTGGCTGAGACAATCTTCTTGCTCTGCCCTGGACCTACAGCCACCAATGGGCTTCTTGCCCCCTGTGCAATGGTTTTCTTGGTAAGGCACTTCCATCCTTCCTTGCAGGACCTGGCAGCAGGACATGGACACCCTCCCTGCTACTGTCCCTTTCTAAAAATGTGGTGCCTCTTTGCTGATACTCACCTCACAAGTAATGCTAAACATCAGCAAAACGGGCTTGTGCAACCAGGGCTAAGCAGTTTGTAGAAGCTAGGCCACAAGGGTCTCTGCCTCAGAGCTTAGAAGGTGAGATGGTTGTCCCAGGCTATCTCTTGCTGATGGGGAAATACTCCTGACTCCAACTTCGGTCCAGCGAAAGCCCCCTGAAACCAGCAATGCAACACAAATGTTTTGCTGCTGACATCAGGAGCCATCATGAAGTTCCCAAGGGGCCCAGGAAAGCACCATCTCCTAGGAGTGAAAGTCGACTCTTACCAGGAGCGGGGTGATGACTTCTGACGTCCAACAAGCATGGAGGAAAGGAAGAGCATGGTACTGAAAGAATTTGCCTAAAAGATGATGGTGGCACTGGCTGCCCATGAACATGGTAACAGACAGCAAGAAGCAGAATTGCTGTCGGCACCCACTGCATCCATGACACTGCCAGGTCCTGGACAACAGTCATGGGTTTCCTGGTAAAATATGCAGTGTGACTGAGGTCTGGGCTCTGAAGGGAGGAGTGGAGACAGAAAAGACACAGTTCTAGTTCTTGGAAATGGAGAAAAGCAAAACATGCAAAGGAAACCTGTATCATCCCCTCCCACTGTCCTGCAAGGCCTCCTGTGAAAGAGGTTCCCTTGCCCCTCACAGCTGATATCCTTTCTCTCTCTGGTGGCTGGGAAGCATTAGTGCATTAGTGCAGATGAATGGCCTTCCAAGATCTAGGGAGTGATAGATTTCAAGACTTCAAACTGGATCTCCTGGGAGTTAAGTAAGAGCTTTCCCTCTCTATCAGTGAAGGAAATGAAGCACCAGCTGTGGCTGGAAGCTTAGCAATGCAGGAGGCAGCTAATACATTCAGGTGATTTCAGACAAACACGGCTGTCTCAGAGAAGCTGATATATTCACCAGAAATGAGCAAGAAGCCATGGGTACTGGAGGCTTCAGTGAGAGAGCTAGCTTATGCAGGTCTAGTGCCTTAGACAGAGATTTTGCATGGGGTGTCCCTTAGAAGGAAGAGTCCCACCTAACTGAATTGCCAGAGCGTGAGCTAGTAAACCCCAATTCACAGTCCTGTGGGGATAACTCTGCCCTGTGCTCTGCCCTGTGCAGGCAGGTTAAGTCATGTCCAGCGTCACTTCAAGGTGCAACAAGGCTATCACAGCTCCTGTCTGGCCAGTGCATGACAGACCCTTCTGCTGGACTTTTAATCTGGAGCAGCATGTGCCTCCACCCTGAGGAAGCTGGGCCAGACCTGCTACAGGTCTTCAGCAGTGAGAAACATCAGCTTTACCTGTCATGACACCAGCAGGAAAAAGGTGAATATCCCCTGTTCCCTTGTTCCTCAGTGGCAAATAGGGCCAGAGTTCAACACAAGCCCCTCTTTTGGCTCAACCTCCTGCCTCCATCCTTCATCCTTCTTTGGGCATTTTCCTGCCTGTTCCATCTTTCAGCTCCTTTGCCCACTGTTTTGGCAGTGGAAGCTGAGTGCTTGTGTGGCTTCATGTGCTGACAAACTTCAGCCATCTCTCCACTGAGCAGCAATGCTGTTGCCCATGCTACAGTTAATGCACCATGCATACAGAAAGGCCTCCGGAGGTGAGGGGGTGGCATCAGAGCTGCCTGAACTCCCAGCCCTGGGGCTGGGTCATGGGCACAGGACCTGCTGTCTGGCTGAAGCATGTTTAAATGCTTCACTTTCTCCATAATCCAGAAAGCTTGAGGTGGAGGAAGTTAAGCAATGGATAAAACCCCAGATAAATAGGTAATGAAGTAGAGGGAGAGAAGCAATCCTGAATTTAGGGCTGAGGCAGCTGTCATCCCAATATTCACAGGGGAAAGCCAGAGTGCAACTGCGCTGCCCTTCCAGTCCCATCCCATCACACCCCATCCCTCAGAACCATAGAGACACCTTTCTGTCTGCAGCTCAGACCTGCTCTCATAGTTTCTATACACAGCAAGAGTGCTGAGAGACAGAAAGAGGCTCTTAGAGGACAGTGCTGCAGCCGGATGCACCTAGGACTTCTCAACCACACAGTGTGGTCTGTGCTTCCTGCTTCATCTTCTTCAGGCTGGCGGGTGAGAAGCACAGAGAAGTGGGGAGAGGCCAAAGCAAACCACATTGGGGGCAGTTAAATACATGAGAGCCTGTAAGATGTGGATGGATGGAGACACTGAAGCACATGCAGGCAAGGTGCTCTGGCCACTGACACATGGGGCGGCTGCTGCCCCACAGTCGAAGCCAGCATTGCTGCAGGGAGCTGCAGCTGGAGCGAGGCAGCCCCAGCCAGTAGGAAAGCATGAGGAGACCAGGGGAGTACTGCAGTATATTATCCACTAAGCTGTGGGAACTGCAGTAAAGAAGGTAACTGTTCTGGTAGAAATTTGTGCTTTAATATATTTTGTTTGTTTTTTTAAAACAAGTTCCCACTTCCCTGAGGAAGCCCTGTCCGACATTCCCAAGGAAACATGGGGCTGTTCTTTTCCTTCTTCATTTGCTCTTCATATTTCTTCATTCCTATTTTTTGTTTTTCATTCCTTCTTTTCTATGTGTTTCTGTTTCTTTCCTTCCTTTCTTCCTCTCTCTCGCTCTCTCGTGCACGTGCTTTTAAAAAATGTTTTCTCTTTATTTTTAAATTTTGTTCTAGACATTATGACTTTCTCAAGGAGTGCTCCAGTTCTGAACCAGATCCCTTTGTGTGGTCATGCCTGTCAGTCTTTGGTAATATATGGACACTTTGGTGTGCCAGTGAGGAGGGGAGGAGGAGGAGGAGCAGAAGTGGCTGATCAAGAAAGGAGCAGGAATGTCTTGGTTCGAAGACAGGAGCGCTCGCTTGCCATCATCTGAGCAGCATGTAAAGGAAGAAAGTCAATGGGCCGCAAAGACAAGGGCTGTGCAGGGCTGGGACACCGCTTCCTGGAAGAGCAACCGCTGCCAGTCAAGAAAAGAGAAAGAGAATTAGTGATGGGACAGAAACAGACCTCATCAAACAAGTCAGCACACATGAATGTCTTCTCCCACCCTGAGACACCTAGATCTATTGGAAGGTACTTCTAGCCTTCCCTGGACATTCTCAAAGTTTCCTAAAACTATTTATTTTCTAACTTTTAAGATAAGGTTGAATCTTGGATACTTTTGCAATCCAACTCTTCTTTCTTCCCCAGAACTTTCAACTTGAGTTGAAAAGGTTCTGGTGGTGTTTTGGTTACAGCTTGGCCATCCTAGGCTGAAACAGACTATTAACTGCACCCAAAATGTTGAAATTTTTCATGTGTCCTCACTTTTCTTGTTTTGTTTCCCTCTTCACCTTTGGAGTTAAGAAAACTTCTGAAAGCGACTCTTACTCAACAATTATTTTTCTTTCAAAAATAAATAAAACTCACAAGTGCCTGCCTAGTTCTGGTTTGCATACTCTGAACATCTGTTCTCCTGCCCAACTGAGGCATGTTATCGAGGGCACAGGCAGGACTAAAGCACAAGGCACACCAGTGATTCCCATCCGAGGGCTAACGCCTACCTACTGCTTACACTCCTTGCTATGGCTTCCACCTACAGTGCACCTCAGTGAGAGTGGAGTTGTCTCCATTACTGCAGTGCTGGCATCAGGTTATGTGGATGGACTGGAAAGAGACCAGCGGGATTTAGCTCAAACGCTCACTGTCAGGATTGGGAGAGAGGTGCCACACAGCTCAGGTAGCTTGCTCCAATCCTGCATGTGCAATACCCTGCCTGACTGTGCCTCTCTGCTCAGATGGTAACGGGTAGAAGTCCAGCCCCTTTGCTCCACATCCTAAATGGTAGATATTTTTTCCCGGAGAAGGACTGACTTAACATTGCAGAGGCCATTAAATCTTGCAGGCAGCCTGCCCTTTTCCAAAGTTCCCACACTCAGGGTTTCCAGAAATGAGATACTGCAGAAGTCCTTAGCTTCTTTGGGATGACACCCCCACCCAACATACTGGTGCGGACTTCAGAATGCTGGTGTATGGCAGCACAGTCCCTACAGGATCTGGCTGTTCATCTGAGCTCTTGCCAACTCACAACTTTGCCTCTGAGGCATACACAGTCTCACCCTTATTCGGTCCAACTGGCTTCCTTGGACAGTCCCCCTTTTTCAGAGTGACGTCATCAATGGCAATGTCCCCCTCGTAGCTCGTGCCCCGGACACCTTCAAAGATTAACTGCAAGCAGAGCATGTGAGAGAGCCCACCGTGAGGCTGCAGTTGTGGATGGCCCTTTCCATGCTGCAGGGTTTTGCAGAGGTGAGCAAGACACAGACTAGATCTTATCAGGTCTCCATGTGAATGATTCCTTCCTGTTTCTTTAATACTTATAGAATCTGGAAAGCCAGATCCCACTGCTAATGGGACGAACTTCCCTGTGCTGAGTGTCTGTATAGTAATAAATGAGCATGTAAAGCTTTGCTTTTTTAAGCGTTCTGTGCTAACAAGCCAACTGATACTGAACAGCTCTTCCAAGAGTAACTAAATCCTTATTTATTATTTTGAAGTACCCAAAAGCACACTGGGCATTTTGCCACAGTGCCAAAACTTACCAGCCTGCACAGAGCAGCTTTCACAAATAACCCCAAAACAGCAAGGCAGCCTGTTGGGTAAAAACATCACCAATAAAAGCAGCCACTGCCTGGGTACATGTGAACGACTTGATGAGCATATATAGGATACCAAGTTCATATGCACAAGCTCTCCTATAGTCCTAAACCAGGGGAAGACTGGGGGTGGGTTCTTACAGCACATGCTAGAAAAAACCTCCAGCACTTAGTCACTTTATACCAAGAGCAAGCATCGCCCAGATGTTCAACACCAAGAGAGCCATCTGCCACACAGACACGCTACCAAAAGGTGCTCTTTTACAAGCAGTTTCTAAATCAGCAATAATCAGAAATTTTATGGTGCCAAACTGATGCTTGCATGTAACAACTTCAGACACAAGTGGATTTGATTTCTGTGCATCCACCAAGCTTTTGGCTTGCCTCAGTGATCCTGGGGGTTGGGAGCTCCCAGTGTGCTCCCAGTGCCCCACCAGCACCTGTGCCACAGAGGCAGATGTCTGGCTGGGAAGTATCCTACATCCATGCCACATAGACAGGACAGGTGGCAGGTAGCTCCTTGACTGTGGACCTGACTTACCTGGAAGGGCCCAGGTGGGTTGATGGGCACATGTGCTTGCTGCCACATGTTTCCCCGGTTCCCACTGAGTGACCAGACCTGGGTGTCGATGGCTCGCTTGTTCCGCACACGAACTAGGAGGTTCAAAGAGCCTGTAAGAGAGAAACCAGATGCTGGTGTACTGGTGCCAGCAGGCAAGCTGGTCTGTTGGACTGGCTCTGGCATAGCTCTGGGGCTCAGCCTCAGACCTTGACTAGCCCAGAGACAGCTTGCAGAGCCACAGTGGTAATCTCTGAAAGGAGCCAGCTTTCTTCTGTGCTGATGGATAAGTACCACTGGCAGTGTTTCATCTGCCTGGCCTATCCAAGGGAGGACAGAGAACCAGACAAAGAAGGACAGGATGAGGAAGAAGAAGTCTGTAGCATGGCTGGGGTGGCACAACAAGGTGGTAAGCAGAAATCATAGAATCAGCAGGATTGGAAGAGACCTCTGAGATCATCAAGCCCAACCCTTGATCCAACCCCACTTTGATTACTAGATCATGGCACTAAGTGCCATGTCCAGTCTCATCTTAAAAAGCTCCAGGGATGGTGAACCCACCATCTCTCTGGGCAGGCCATTCCAATGCCTGACCACTCTCTCTGTAAAGAATTTCTTTCTAATATCCAACCTAAACCTCCCCTGGCAGAGCTTAAGTCCATGCCCTCTTGTTCTATTGCTGGTTACCTGAGAGAAGAGATCAACTGCCACCTGGCTATAACATCCCTTCAGGTAGTTGTAGAGAGTGATAAGGTCTCCCCTGAGCCTCCTCTTCTCCAGGCTAAACAACCTCAGGTCCCTCAGCCTTTCCTCACAGGACTTGTGCTCAAGTCCCTTCACCAGCCTCATTACTCTTTTCTTCTCCCTGCTAGCTGCCAGGAACCTCCAGAGGCACCCCATCCAACCTGCTGCTTGAAGCTGTCTCCTGCTCTACAGGAGGGCAGCATGGTTTTGCCTGGCCACGTCTTGAATTTACCTGGGGAAACTAACTTTTCCTAATGCCCAATATGAACCTTCAGCACTACGAATTGTGGTCACTGATATATGCTACACCACTTATAGCACTCTCCCTGCCCTTGTCCTGGCCATCAGCTGCAGAAATATGACCAGTGTCCTCATTCACTACTTGCCCTGGAAGCAGCCCTGGAGTGAGCACCTGTTCTTGGTGAGCATGCCCAGCACTGCCTGTACCCTACCACTTGGTATGATCCCAACCCCATGTTTTCAGAGGGTCACAAAGATCCTGTGAATCAAGTTCAAATTCCATTTTTTTTAAAAAGCAATTCCTAAAAGGTTTTGTCTGCCATTAAACCAAAACCAAAGCCAACAAATTTCATATTATTTCCAGTTCTCACTTTGAAAGCTGTGTCACAGCCTCCTACTCTCCACCCACAAATAAAACCATCTTGGTTTGTCTTCCTGCAGCGTATTTTCAGTAATACCCTCAGCTGACTTATTTTCCTTTTTTTGCCTAAGCAAAAAAACATTTTTAAGCATTCACTCAGCATTAACCTAAAGACTTTTTTTTCCCCTCAAAAAGTCAATCAATCACAACTCTAGTTATGCTGTTGCTCATCAGTGTTTCTGGTCTCCACACACAGATATATTATACCTGAGAGCAGAAAGGCAATAGTAACCCTCACTCATACATCTACAGTCTGTCTGCACTTGGGATGCTGCATTCCCTCATGGGTATGCCATTCTGAGAAGCAGCAGAAAGAAGTCAAGGGAAGAGAAAGGGAAACAGACTTTCCTGTATAACCTCTCTCTCATATGATCCCCCCAAATTCTTCATTCTTGGCACATCAGTTTTGGGGGCACTGTGTGAATCACAGGGACCTAGAATTACCCCAATCAAGTGCCTACCTGTCAGAAAGTGAGAAATATATCCCAGGGAGTTCAAAGATGCATAATAAAGATGATGAAATGTTTAGATTCTGAGTGAATGACTTACAAGAAAAGGTTAAAAAAATGAAATATGTATACAATTTAGTGAAATGAGGAAAGAAAGGCATTTTATTGCTTGGAAATATTCAGAAATATTAGCAGTCAGGCTAGCTGAGAAAACTAGATGAAGGCCTGACAGGACATGGATGGTGTATCCGGTTCAATTCCTTAATGGTATCCAGTTTGGGATGTAGACCACAACCCAAAATCAGGAGGAAAAGAGATTGTTTTTCTCTCTCTTGAGAGCAGTCAACACTGCACAGTCTTGGTGGGAGAGAGGTAAGTGACTGAGACCTCTCTCCTCGAAACACAGCCACAGAGGAGAGATGTCACTACCGGAGTCCCTGGCAAAAACAGGTTTGAGCTGATGGTTTCTTGGCATCTTCCCCACCCTCAGAAGTTTCCTACGAAGGAAAGTCTCTCTAAGAAGGATACCTAGTCCTCATGGAGGCTCTTGTTCAAACTGATGGCTCATGCAGGAATTACATAATCCCACAGATCAATGACACCAAGAGTGTGTTCAGAGCAGCTAATTACAGACACCAGAGTGGGTGAGGTGAGGGATTGAGAATGAATGAAGAATTAATATGAAGCTGATAGCAAGCAGGGACTATAAACAACCACTGTCTATTCTACCCTCATTTGCAGATCTGTAGGTAGGACCTGCTGCTGTAGGTAGGACCTGCTGCACAACAGCCTGGCTGAGTAGCTAGCACTGGGACAAATCAGGCAGCAAAAGAACTTTGACGCCCTAGGAAAAAAAAAAAAGCAAAGGCGAGACAGAAAGAAACCCAGAGAAGCATCTGGAATGCAAATGAGTGTCTCCAAAGCACTGCCTGTGAATGCCTGGCCTAACCACAATCCAAGCCTGAGCATATCCTGGCTGACAGCTCCACGTCCTTGCAGCATTAGGAAAAATGTTTCAACCTTTTGGACCCCAAATTCCCTAATACAACAATACTGAATGTGACCAGGCATTCTTCAAATGGTTTGCAGTTGGAAAGTAAGTTCCCTTATCTATTCACAATATGCAGTGTTTCACAGCACGGCCCCCCCTCCCCCCCCCGCCCCCCGCCGGCTACACACGTAAAACTGAAGGTCAAAACAGACAATCAGTATACAAATCAGTTAAGAGTTGTGAAGGGCAGCCACGTGTGAATAGCCTTACCTGCAATCCCTGCTAAATTACAGAGGCTCCCTGAGACTGAGAAGAAACTAAAATTCCTCCCTTTCTCACTAATGCTGTCACTGGAATATGCTTCTGGGAAGTGTGGCAGAGGCTCTAGGACTTTAAACATCTGGACTGTCCCATCTGAACTGAGGATATAGATTCGTAGATGTTAAAGATTGTGCAGGTCTTCTACTTTATTCCCTTCTACCATGTGTCAGTCTGCCACCAGTTGCAAGTCAAGTTTAAGGGTATGTAGCCTGGGATGGAGGTACTTGTAATGAACCTCCAGATCTGAGCTCCAGGCAGTGCCATAAAACATTGCAGACTTGGACTACCCGAAACTCCAAGTCATCTTTCCAGTTCCTCAGAGCTTCTTTATCTCCCTTTTCCAGTCTGGCTCCAAAAGCCAACTTGCATGATGGAACAAGTGCTGCAGGGCTTTATGTTTTCCAAGGGAAAGCTTTGGGTTCAACCCATTGCCAGCACTGGGTTCAACCCTAACCCAAAGTGAGACTTTGATCCAGGATCTCACAAATTAAGTCTCAGGCTAAAAAGGGAGGTAGAGCCTAGGTAGATACTGACATCCATAGCTCCTGACCTCTGGTGGATTCACACCTGCCCACACGTATCTCCATGCAATCTAGCAATGCCCATCTCATGCCTTATTAACTATCTTGATTTCTAGTGTAGCTGTCAGCATGACACATGAGTTCAACCCAAACCAGTCACCTGTTAGGTGCCCATCTTAGAGCCCAGAAAACATCACCAAATCCCACTTTGGAGGAGGTAGTCAATGCATCAGCCATGAATGTGTGGGGTGTGAGGAGCCCATTAATAGCTGAAAATAACTTGCCACAGGATCCTCAGCAAACTGCTTTTACCTACTTTTATCTGCTGACATGATATTATAGCAATAACCAAGAGGGATGATAATGCTTAGTCACTCAGAGGGGAACTCACAAACATAGCAAACACTTTCTGAGACCTGAGGGAACATACTAGTGCGTGAAGTCTTCTTCCTTTCCAGTAATTAGAAACTGAGGAAGAACCAAAGTGTGACTGGCTCTCTGACTTCCCATCAGTGAAGGTGTGCAAGGTCCATCTGGGATGTTCTCCAGTGCTAGTGGATGCAGTCACCCTTTTTGCCTGGTTTTATACTGCAAGCATGCCTACTTTTCTGTAGCAGAGTCCAAAGCCAGCTGGCCAGCTTTGTTACCTGTTTCTTTCATTCTTGCCCCTTTCCCACATCCCCCTGTCTGACATTTCCTAAGGGCACCTGCTGGTGAGGCACACATAAGATAGACCATCTATCTGCTGCTACATCTCTCCAGCTGACCAGAGACAAACAAAATGCCAGGACACCAGCAATTCTGTTGTTGCCTCTTCCCATACAAGGCTATCTTTGCATTGTCTTGTAATCTCTATTATTCCTTCTTCCCAATCAAAATGGAGAATAAAGGCCAGTGAGGAGTGATGAGGAATCAATTGAAAGGAGAGCAAGTGGTACCTTCTGCTGGCTGCCTTTAAGACCAGAGCTGGCATTTCAAAAGCGTGGCACTCACACAAAAGAGCACCAGCTGGGCTGCCAGATAGTGTAGCCCAAGGGATGCCTTTAAATGTTACCTTCTCACAACAAAGGGTTTTCACTCAGTTGCCACAGGATGGGGACTTCACTGCTGCATTAAATTGCAGTGTAGATCCAGAAGAGGGTGCAGACACAAGTGGGAGGGAGACAGGGTCTGTAAGGGCAGGGCCACTGGCACAGTCTGTGCAGGATGGCAGAGAAGGTAGAGGTTTCTTCAAGAGGTCTTTGTGGGGAAGCTGGGGAGGTCAGTGTAGGCTGCTGTTGTGGGAAAAGGCTAAGGCACAGCTCAGTGTATGTGGCTCAGATGGCAGGCAGGCAGCTGGAGCAGTCAGGAAGCAAAGGGAGAATTGAAGCTACACACTGAGAGATGGGGTGTCATGCCAAGTGCAGCAGAGCTTCGTGGGATGAACAGGGAAAGCTGCTGGGATTCACAGCCAGGAGAGGGGCTGACTGCAGGCTGGCACACAGCCTGGTCTCACTGTGACTCCCTCTTGCACTCCTTCAGAACTCCTACTCCAGCACGGGGCAATCTCAGGAGATCAGCTGTTCATGAGAATTCCTGGCTGCAGCTCCACTTTAGATTTGGCACCAACTAAGAATTCAAGGCTGAAAGTCCCCATGGAAATTCCCATAGCATTTCAACTGCAGGCAAGACAATTGAGGTAAGAAGCCCACTGATTGCAAGAGATACCCGGTAGATGGAAAGAGATAAACAGAGTGGAGAGGACTTAGACCTTGCACAGCTTAGCAGTCACCTGCAAATTCAGTGAGGGCTAAAACCAAGCTAGGGAGAAGAGAGCTCTTACCTTTCTAAGAGAGGATCTGAGCACTTTCTTAAGTGTTTAATGTTAACACCACTGATCAGAAACTAAAAGCCTAAAGCTTAGTGCATGCAAATCCCAGAAGCAAATGACAGGTTCCAGAAAGAATCTATTACTGTTTATAATCTTTGCAATGAACACATTTAAATGGATGTTAATGAATAGCAGTCAGTGTCAGGCTGGTGTTCTCAGTTAAAGAGCTGTGAGGAGAAGTTACTGCTCTGTGAGCTAGAAAGCAGAGGGTGGAAAAATAATTGTAGCACAACTATACATGGATAAATAATATCAGCTGGTATTGACTCGTAGTTTCTAGGAATGTAAGTTGTCCTCATGCCATGGTAGGATGTATTTACTCGCTCACAGTCTCTCAGGATGTTTCACACATTAGCATATGTTCAGTAAGACAATTAAAGCCTCTGGGCTGCTTTCCACTCCTGATAGCAGAGAGCTTTATCTCTACATGACTTTAACTGTTCTCCGATTGGTGTGCAGGGTGCCCTGTGCCCAGTCATAGGATCACTACCCAGACCTTTTCCTGCAGCCACTGCTTCACAAACTTCAGAGTAGGAGCGTTCAGAGAGCTCACCTTGGTCAGAGTTTGGAAAGCACTACTATCCCGCCTCTTCTCAGAAGGCACCTCCACTGAGGAACTGACCATGTTTAGTGCTGTGCTGCAAGTCAGCTAATTGCTGTAGGACACTCTGTGCCTCATTACAGTAGGGAGGCTAAAGAGAAAGTGATCAGGAAGAATCAAAGTCTCCCTGCTGTGGCTGAGACTTTCTGGGTGTATAAACAACAATATGATAAGTTTTGATTAGCAATGTTTCCCTTACAGGAAACCTGTGAAAATAGGGCTACAGGGAATTTTCTTTGGAGTTTACAGAGGATTTAAACATATTCCATCCCTGATCTCCTAAACTACCATCAAATGGGGCTGTGCTTGATGCAGTAATCCCTGACATGGCAAAGCCAAGTGCACAGATTGATCTATGATCCATCACTATGCATCTGACCTGACCTGTCTGGCATGTACCTGAATTTTGGGACACAGGGAACGGGCCAGCAGAGAAGCAGCAACACTGCACTCTAAAAAGCCAAAGTGGACATATGGCTGGACCCCCGGGGAAGTCACACTGGACAAGAGGCACCTGTGATCTGCAGACAGTGGGGTAAATGCAATGGTATAGTCAGGGCTATAATGAGGCATGTCAAGTGCTAATGGGATGAAGGCAGGCAAGCTACGGCCAAAGCTTCTTCTCTCCAGTATATCCCCACCTGTCTGTGTGCATAGGGAGCAGATGGTGATACGGCAGGAGCAGACTTGCAATGCAACTATGCTTGAGCTCCTCTGCTCATTTGATCCATGGTCTAGCTAGAGAAACTGTTAGCACAGAAAGATGAAAAAACCAAGATTTTGGTCTCTGATACTATGTTTATAGAACAAAATCCTGCCACTCTGTTTCATGGAGAATTCCTTCAGAGGTTGTTTGTGATCAGTAACAGGCTTTCTGTGCGTGGACAACAGGATGTTCAAAGGAAGGAATTCCAAAGCAGGAGAAAAAAATCTTGATGCTCTGCAACATTAAATTTATGTTACTTCAGAAGAACAAACGCCTATCCAATATGCAGCCAGAACAGAGCAGAAGGAGGGTAGAGGGAGGGTGATTCAGGGCTAAGTTCAGAGCTCATCACTTTTTGGGGTCATTGTTGTGTATGAGCCCAGTGCTGCCTGTGACTCAGCTGCAAGTGCTCAGCAGCTGTCATTTCTCTGTGCAGGTGTTGCCAAGCAGGATGGGACAATATCGATGGGGGCAGCTCCTTTCCTCTTACCTTCTGTCCTTAGTGGTCCCCAGATGTGCTGGGTACTACCTTAGAGAGGAGAGGCCAGCCTGGGAGAAAATCATAGAATTGTTTAGGTTGGAAAAGACTTTTAAGATCATCAAGTCCAACCATTAAAAATGAGAGTACAAATAAGCGTAGCAAGAAGGAGACCATGTGTAGGCAACTCTCCCGCCAATTTTACAGACTCAAGAAGTAGAGTGAACCCTAGTTCAGCTGTGAGGCCTATTTGGTCCTTGTTCACCCTCTGTTTCGTGACATGTCCAGATGCCTCCAGGCAAATGCTCTCCCTCCTCCCAGCTTTGATAACCGACCCTTTTATCTTTGCCACCAGAGACAGCTGGGTCCTTTGTGGAATTCATGTGCTCAGCTCTCAGATTGAGAGTACGCACTGTGCTCAGTGCTCTCAGACGAGCTGAAACAGAAGTCTGCTTCATAGACACTGTCAGGTTTAAAAGAGCACAACAGCCAGACAGGGGAGTCTGCCTGCCTTCATTCTGTGGGCAAGTTTTGTAAAGACAGCCAGAGAGGAGGGAGCCTCCCAGAGCCCCCAAAATACAAGAGATGTGTGGGGGAGGGTTCCTGACAAAAATCCTGCAGATACAGATATACTCATGCTGAGGAAAATTTTGCCTGTCTCTTCTCTATCTCTATTAACAATTTTCCTATTTCCCCATCATCACCTTGTCTGTGGTGTCTCAGTCCCCCCGAGTGAAGCACAGGGCAGCTGCATGGCTGCAGGGCGTGGAGCAGATGGGCTGCTTTACTGTGATGCTGAAGCCAGCAAGACAGCAGGAAGGAGCAGCTGAGATCACATATTCTTCCTGCTGAACAGAAGACACCACTCAAAAAGTGTTCTCTGGCCTCCTCCTCTGCCTGACCCAAGGAGATGTTAGAGGATGAATGGCTCAGGTCTAGGAAGCGATCTGCTGCAGGAAGGCTGCTTGTTAGTGTAGGCTGTGTTCCCAGCTTTGACTCGGGATACATTATAGCAAGACGCTCCTTTCACCTTTCATGCCTGCTTGTACCTTCACCAGAAAATTTCAAGGGGACTAGCTGGAAAAGTGAGACTCTCAACATGGATCTGCAAACTTCTTCAATTCCACTGCTAGGGTGCATGCTATCCCTGTGGATCTCTCTTTGGGAGAGGAAGTCACTCCTAGAACTGGTGATGATGACTGACACTTGCTGAGCATTTTTTTATTTTCTGGGAAGCATTTCCATACACGTTAGAAAATCATGTCTTGCTGAAGCTCGAGTCCAGACGGGGATGGTTGAATAAGAGCTCATGATACCTTTGTGGTCTGGCCCCAGAGCCTTTATCCTGTCAGAATACCCAGGGGAATGTCCAGATTCGCACCTGGAATGACCAATAATGAAATAGTTAATAGTCCATGTAGAGAACAGAAGAGTGACAAGGGAGTGCTAAAGAAGTAGCCTGATAGGCACTGAGCACTCCTGTTTCCTCTTAAGTGTCTGCTAAATTTTGTATCTAGCAATTTCAGGGTCTGAATAACTGATGCAACACCTGATGTCTCAGGAGAAGATCTGGCTGCTGTATATCTTTACAGCTCCTCAACTTTGCACAAGGCTGCTGCTGTCAGTCAAGTCTAAATGGAAGGAGTCTATCCTTAGACCATGAAGGAAGGATGAGGAGATCATAGCAACTTCCAGCCAGAGGAGTAATGATAGATAAGGTAAGCAAAAGCAAAAATGATCTATGGGGATTCAGGGCATCAGCAAATGAACTGGTGACAGCATCTGTGCCTCTGACAACCTTCCCAACAAATTCTACAGCAGAAATGTGGTCAGGCATTCAACTGCTAAGACATACAAGAGGACTTATGAAGAAGGCAACATTTCAGTGGCTATTTGCACTGGAAACTCGATTCAGAGATGGCACTCTTTGTGAGAGGCAAGAAAAGGCAGAGACCAGTGAATCCTGATTCAAGGTACTAAGCAGAATGCCTGCAACAACATGAAGACACAATATTGATGGAATAAAAATTACATGTAGCAAATTCACATCTGAATACCTTTCCTCCTCATCTCCATGTCTTCTTCAGCTTTATGTCCCAAGCTTTTCGGCTTATGATGATTCAGTCCTATGTGCCATATCAAACATACTGTTGGTGCTCTTTGTAAGTTAACATCCAGTGAAGGTATAGACACATAGTATTTACTGGGCTCCAGCAAAAGCAACTGAAGGGAGTTCTCTGCACTTGTTTATGCACAAGTTTGATTAGATCTTGTATTGGTCCCATTGGGTCTTAATAATCTTTAAATCTATGCCTCTAACCCAAAGTTCACTGAAGTCTTTAGAAAAAGAGTGACTTCAACGGTCTTTGGTTCAGAGCCACTGTATTGAACCCAGAGAGGTTGAATGACACTTTACAAATATGTGGTTATGTTGCCAGGTATTTATAATCCTTGCTCACGATTGTGGTATTTGACTAACTTCCCCCTCAAAAAGCAGATACTCTTAGAAAAGACCACAGTCTATCCAAATGGTCTAAACTATAGCCCACAGGAAGTTCTGGATCTCTGAACACAACATTAGTCAAATAGGTATTTATTGATGAAGGAATGAGTAAAGCCAAGAACCCATCTGAATAAGTGGAAAAGGAATGAGTTTTTAAAAAATCGAGTACATTTTTCATTACAAAATGTTCACTTAACTCTAACTGCAACTTGTTTTCAAGAGGTTAGAGAGAAGTGAATCATATTCATTACGAAAATCAGCAGCCTCTCAATCAATCCAGTGATGTAATCTCTACTGTGTAGAGCTATTGCTCTGGAGATAATGGCATGGACTTCAAGAACAACACATTTCTATATAAGGCAAACTTTACGTATCCAACAGAATGTAGCCACCTCCAGGACGCCACCTGTGTAACTGTGCAGTGGCAGAGTGCTGCGTTCACAAACAAAGTTTGAGTAGAAATGTTGAATCTTATAAAAAGGATGTCTCCCTGGTTCAAATTGCTTTTGCATTGAATTAATTGGTACCTATCAATCTGTGTGACCTGACAGCTCTGATCATTGTCAGAAACAAGATGCAGCCACATGGCATCCACTGGCATTTGATCATCTACCACAGCCTTTCAGACACACCTTTGCGCTGGCTGCATTATCTGGGTTGAAGAAGTAATGAAGCAATTCAGTTTGGCAGGCCTTCCACATCTGTGACTTCTCCTCACCAGAAAGGCATCAGTGGTGTCACCACCAGTGTGAGTGGCTGCCCACAAGCCAATTACCTCTGTGAATCAGCTTATGGCTTTCTTGAACTCAGATGCTGTGGCAAGGTCTCATTGTTTCTAGTGACTCAGGACCCAAATCTGTCTTTGTCAGTCCCAAGAACTGTTCTTCACATTATCTTAGAGCAGCGTGGAATAGAATAGAAAGAGATAAAAAAGGGAAGTGAAGGTAAAGTTGCAAAGACCTACAACCACTAGCTAGTCCAACTGCCTGACAACTTTGAAGACCTCTCTAGGAAGCCTATTCCAGTGTCTGACCACCCTCTCAGTAAAGAAATTTGATCTTCCTCTGGTGCCACTTTGAATGTCCTGTCACCAAATACCAGGGATTAGCACCTTCCACCCACTTTTCCTTCTCAAGAAGCTGAAGAGAGCAATGAGTACTTCACCATTTCGTTGGAAGATTCCCATCCTGATTATACATAGGGTAGACTTAGCTGGGAAGGTCAGATAAGGTCTGTGTTAGCACTGGAATATCCACACCTTTAACTCTTCCTGAGCTTGACAGATGCTGGACATATGCCAGAAAATAAGCCAGTTATCTGATTTCTGGGAGAGGAACTGGCCAAAGTAAGACCATGACATTTCTAGTGCTAAAGGGAGGCTCAAAGTACAAAAATTGCAAGCCAAGAGCAGGGTCTTCCAACTTTGCACTTGATCAGATCCAGCTCTTGAAGCCCAAGTATAAAGCAAAATATACACAGGTATTTCTCCCAAAAATGCCAAAGCAGTGGAAAGGATTCAAAAGGGTTTATTTTGGAGATGAGGATGCTGAAAACTTACAAAACCTCACAGTGATAGGAGACAGCACCAGGCCTCAGGGAAAAGGCAGCTCCCATGGTCTGCCAGGGCTTTTTATTTTCTCCCTTCCTCCCCTGCCCTCTCCGGCCCAAGGAGGCTCTGTACATGTCTGTGAACGTTCTCTCTCCCGCAGAGCAGAGAGACACTTTGCAGGCAAAAGGCCTCCTAAGCAAAAACAAGTTCTAGCTTCCTGTTACAAATGTCTTCCAAAAGGACATCTATCCCTAAACCAAGACTTGTGAATTTCACTACAGAAAGCAGCTGAACAGTCTCATCCTGGGAGGTACCCCAGGGCAAGGATGGGTCTTTGCCTTCTCCCTTCTCTGACATCATCATAAACCTGTGTGCAGTGGCTACTGCTATTAAAAACCCAGTTTGAAAAGGGTCTGCCAAGAAGAGGTTAAAAAAATGCTGCTTGGGCACATCATGTATCACTGCTTTTATGTAGGTACCTCTGTGAGCAGGTAAACTCCTTGACTCAAGTGCTTCCCAATGAGTCACTGGCTCAAGACATAGGGATAGGAAGCTATAGTGTTAAGCATTCACTGTGTACCACATGCACCACAATGGCCACATAAAAAGCTACATTCACTGTGGCTGAAATTTCCACATCCCTCTGAGCAACCTTCATTCTGCAACCTGACCATGAACACATCTCTTGCTGCAGGGTCTGTGAGAGCATCCAGAAGTGAGCAGGAGGAAGTGCAGCTTATAACCTGGCTATCAGGAGACATGAGAGAAAGGTGGCGGAGGACTGTGGTGGGAAAAGTCCATCAGGGACACTGTCCTCTCAGAATCACAGAATGACAAAATATGTCAAGTTGGGAGGGATACACAAGGATCTTTGAGTCCAACTCCTGGTTCTGCACAGGATCATCCCCAAGAGTCACATCATGTGCCTGAGGGTATTGTCCAAACACTTCTTGAACTCTGTCAGGCTTGGTCCTGTGACCAGTTCACTCGGGAGCCTGTTCCAGTGCCCAACCACCCTCTGGGTGAAAAATCTTTTTCCAATATCCAACCTAAACCTCCCACGACACAATTTCAGTCCATTCCCTCAGGTCCTGTCACTGGTCACCACAGAAAAGAGATCAGTGCCTGTCCATCTTCTTCGCCTCATGAAGAGGTTGTAGACTGCGATGAGGTCTCCCCTCAAGTCTCCTCTTCTCCAGGCTGAACAGACCAAGTGCCCTCATCCACTCCTCACAAAGCTTCCCCTCAAGGCCCTTCACCATCTTCGTTGCCTTCCTTTGGACACTTCATAAGAACTTAATATATTTCTTATATTTAAGTGCCCAAAACTACACACAATATTCAAGGTGATGCCACTCCAGTGTAGAGCAGATAAGGACAATCTGCAAACTTGCTTAGTATCCCTTCCTGTCCTGTGTCCAAGTCATTCATGAAGCTGTTGAAGAGCACAAGGCCCAAGATGGAGCTCTTTAAACCCCACTAGTGATAGGTCACCAATCTGATTTTCCCCCATTCACTATTACTGTCTGTGGTTCACCCATGAACCAACTGCTCACCCATCCCATGATGTGTTTATCCAGCTGTGTGCTGGACATTTTGTCCAGAAGGATCCTGTGAGAGACAGCATCAAAAGCTTTACTGAAATCCAAAAAGATTACATCAACTGGGTTCCCTTGATCACCTAGGTGGATTACCTTGTCATGAAAGGGAATCAGGTTGGATAAGTAGGACTTTCCTCTCATGAAACTGTGCTGACTGTGACTGATGACTGCATTGTATTTCAGGTGTTTTTAAATACTTCACAGAATAATCTTCAGGCACTGAAATGAGACTGACAGGTGTGTAGTTTCCAGGGTCCTCCTTCTTGAAAATCCAGACAACATTCACCAGTTCCCAGTCAGCTGGGAACCCTCTGAATTTCCAAGACTGCTCAAAAGTCATCAAGAGAGGTTGTGCAATGACATTAGTCAGCTCTTTGAGGATTCTGGGATGAATCCCACCAGGTCCCACAGATTTGTAGGGATCCAGCTGGAGCAACAGATCCAGCACAATTTCTGAGTCAACTGGGAGTTGATCATTCTTGCAGACATGGTGCTCCAGCTCAGGGCACTTAGACCTCCTTGATCTATCATCCATGTTGAAGAGAGGCAAAGAAAGCATTAAACACCTCTGTCTTTTCTCTGTCCCTCTTTATGAGGTGACCATCCTGATGCTGTAATGGGCTGATGATGTTTCTATACTGCCTACTTGCATTAATATACTTGAAAAAACTCTTTTTTATTGTTCCCCACATTCCTGGCCAGCTTCTACTCCAGCTGAGCTTTGGCCACAGGGATTTTCTCCCTGCAGTGGCAAGCAGGATCTCTGAATTCTTCCCATGTCACTTGACCTTCCTTCCACTGTACATGCACCTTCTTTTTTTGTCTTATCTTCAAGAGAAGATTCCTGCTCAGCCAAGCTGGCCTTCCACCTCACCTGCTTGACTTCCAACATTGGGAACTCCCTGCTCCTGTGCCCTTAGGAGGTGATGCCGAAAGGGTTTTTGTTCTGATTTTCACATTTTGTAGATTTTAGGAACACAGTAGTTGTAGATTTTTAGAGGGTTAATATTTCTAACAGTTTAAGTTTAATGCCTTTCTATCACTACCCCTGTCCCAGAACAGGAAGCTCAAATTCCTTTAGTTAATTAATCTTGTTTAGACTCCTTTCCAAGGTAAAGAGCTGAAGGATATCAGAAGGCCTACAGAACGAAACATAAACATAGGTCAGAGTGACCCAAAAGCCAAAACTGGATGAGCTCCAAGAGATCTTTGTGAGCCTGAGGAAGAAGAGCTGATGAAGACAGAGGGTCCTGACGACCCCAGACCCAATTCCAGGGGGTTGGACCAGGGGTGGGACTGGGGCTGGACTGAGAAATGTGTAAAGCAATGATTGGAAGGATCTTATTATAAAAGCCATGGAAACAAGAACTGAGACACATGCATGTCATCCTGTATTCCTGTGGGCTGTAGGCCCTGTGTTATTAAAGGACCTTTACTTTTTAACTTACCCTACACTAACGTGGCTCGAAGTCCTTTTTTGGGGGGGAAGGGTCATTCACGGCATCAGAGGTGATGTTCAAAAAGTGACCAGCACTGATGGATCCCATCACCTGCAAAAACATTGTCCCAGGGGATCTCACTTACTAATTCCATGAGCAGGCTGAAGTCTGCTCTCCTCATGTCCAGAGTTGAGGTTTTGCTGGCACTTTTCCTTCTGTTAACAGCAATTTTAAACTTAATCACTTGGTGGTCACCATGGCCAAGACAACCACAACCTCTACTTCACTTACAAGATCCACTCTGTTGACAAGAGATCAAGGAGGGTATTTTTTCAAGTCAGCTCCCTTAGGACTGGTTCTATAAAGTGATCCTCCATGTTTCTTGGGAATCTTCTGGCCTGGGCTGTACTAGCTGTATGGTGCTTCAAGTTGATGTCTGCAAAGTTGAAGTCTCTCAAATGTAGTTGATTTGGAAGTGTCCCTTAGTTCCTTGAATTTGATGGCGTCATTGTCCTGGCTGGAAGGTCTATAGTGGACTCCCACAATGACTTCCACATTATTTGTTTCCCCCTTGATTCTTACCCAGAGACTCTCAAATGTGCCATTGCCAACTGTGAGCTCCATATATTCTAACCTTTCTATTACATACAGTGCCACCCTTCCACCTTTTTTGCCCTCTCTATCCCCCGTGAAGAGCCTGTAACCATCCAACAGCACACTCTAGTCAGGAGACTCATCCCACCAGGTTTCACTTACTGATGTCAAATCTCTGGGACCGGGGCAAAGCTTCAAGCTTCTCTTGTCTGGCAGCCCCTGGGAAGGGAGGAAGAGGAGTTTGATGGCTTGAAGCAAGGACTTGAGGATTTGCTCCCACCTGCAAATGTTGACTCACCCAGCCAACCTGACAAAAAGGCTGTTTTGAACTTGGCAAATCATTGTTGCCTGCCGTGGCTAGTTTCTTTCCCTGAAGAAAGCAAGCAATTCCTCATTTGATGTGTCTGTGTCAGCCACAAGCAAGACATCCTTGTTCCTGAATGCCTGTTGGAAACGGGAGTTCTTTTCTTTATCTCCCCCTGATTTTTGTGTTTGGGCAGGCAGGATCATAGGGCAATGTGAATGCTTGCTCCAGAGGGGGCCAGAGGAAGAAAAATGAATGACCAAATAACTTCAGAAAAACAGGAATTGCCTCCAGGGACCTCCCCTTCATCCTGCTCTCTCATCAGCTGAGAGATATTCAACATCGTCCTGCTCTGCTAGTCACTGAATATTTTATACCATGGCTACAGCCAGTCCATTTGTATTCTGTTTCTCTCTTTCGTCATATCTATTATAAACGAGTAGTGTCTGGGAACTCTCCCAGGGAAGATTTGCCTGGATGGCTATGGATATTTTATAGTCAAATTGTGAGAGTAAACCAGCTTTCAAGTTCTGTAGAGGGGGGAAGAAAGGTAATAAAAGGGTTATTAAAAAATAAATAAATGTCGGGATTTTATAAGGCTTCTTTTCATAGTGACAGAGCTTTGGTTTGCTCCACAATGGAGCTGGAGTTGCTAGGAAGGCTTGGGCTGAGAGGTACTCTCTTGCTGACAGCCTGCCAACAATCTGGTATGTTCTTGTTAAGTGCTATGGCTGGCTCAGTCACGTGGCTCTGTAGGACTGCGCTGACACCAGGTGAGCCGGGGGTTGGGGCTATGACTGTAGGCATCAGGGATAGGCAGATATATGGGAAGCAAGGCATAGCTCAGGACTGTAGAAACCCCATCTTTACCTTCATATTGTCAGGTATGTGATATGGGTGAGAGGGCAGGGTCTGTTTCCTGGTTTGACAGAAGTCCTACTAAGTCCTACACTCTCCTCTAACCCAGGGCTAAAGAAAAGAGCTAAATAAACTTGCTTTTCCCTAAAAGCTCTGAGAGGACTTCAGCCACTAGGGCATCAAGCCTGGCACCATCCAAACAATCTACAGCTTTCAGGAAGGGTTTCACAACTTCCATAAAAGCAAAACCAGCCATGGAGTAAGGAACATGTACTATAAAAATGTAGACTGAGCCATCAGACCTGCTGGTGAAACAGAGCATGTCCCAAATGTGGGTTTATTTGCCCATGTGCAGAGATGATGACAGCTATGCCAGAGTGCTGCCAGTGTGGCAGTAAGAAAGAATATCAAGCAGCGTTAAGAGTTAGTAATTAGTATAGTGGGAATGATGAAAAACAGACAATTTCACATTACTATGCATTCTGATTTTTCCTGTAGAGGTTTCAGTTTCAACCTGCTGCCCCAAAATGTAGAAGAGAAACCAAAA
This sequence comes from Pithys albifrons albifrons, assembly GCF_047495875.1. Lineage (NCBI taxonomy): Eukaryota > Metazoa > Chordata > Aves > Passeriformes > Thamnophilidae > Pithys > Pithys albifrons. Next base: position 85,595,551 of record NC_092459.1, read on the forward strand.
CAGTTACAGAATATTGAGACTGGCCCTGAAAGAAACTCCAGTGGTGAGCAGATACAAGGTACTAAGTTTCAATTTCCAGACAAAGATATAGTGGATTTGCTAGACCAAGTCACATATTCCACATATTCATGTATTCTAGGCCAACAGAAAAAGAACTTCCTCTCATTTATTTCTTTCATTCTCTGACTCTATGTAGTCAGTCTAATTTTGAATTAATTTATTCATTTTCAGCTCAGTAGCACCCACTCTGGAAATCATGATGTGGCATTAGAGCCTATTCACCTCGCACAAATTTATCAGCCCCATTGTGCAACAAGGGAAAAACAGGGAGCAGGCAGGGGCCACAGCCATTAGGTATCGAGAAAAATCAACAGATGTAAAAGGTGTCTGAAGGAGACAAATAGAAAATGGCACTCAGTGGCTTTCTTAGGTTTTGGGAGTCACTGTTGCTTTTGCTCTGGGTAATTTGCGTGTGGAGCAAATGAGTAAAGAGTTAAAATGCTAAATGCAAAAAACCTCTAAAGAATTGATCTCTGTGCAGTTCACCTCATCTCCAGACAGACCACCACACGAAAGCTGTAAAACAGAGCTCATGTCCAAAAGCAAGCAAAAGTTGATGGGCTTTTACCTTACCTGTGAATGAACTTGGGATATGACACCTACTTTTATTTCCAAAGGAAACAAGGCAAAAGAGGCCTCCTCTCCCTACATCTTTCCTTGCTAGCCTCCCACCAGTCTGGGCCAGTCTTCACTGAAATCACAAAAAATGAGATCCCTTTTCAAGCCCCCAGAAGACATGCAGGAATTAGGCAGCAGAGCTGACCTACCACAAGAGTCAGCTGCAGGGAATATGTGAGTTTGCCAGACAGCATTAACAGCTGGACTCCTGTCAGCTAAGCAGGATCAGCAAGTTCAGAAAAACCTGGTGTGAGCCAACACTGACAGTGCTCTGCCTCAGCAACCTGTCACTGATGACATGACTACAGCATGGAGCAGCCAGTCTGCAGGGGGAATACAGGTGTGTGCAAACACCTCTGACCTAGCCCGACCCCTCAGAACAAAGACACAGATGGAGACCTATACAGTGAACTGCAGCCCAGTCCCTAGTGCCCGGCACCCATGGTTGTCAGGGTTTCAGCATTGCCCAGATTTTGCAGTTTAACCTCTCAGCTATGCCACAAGTGCACAAAGTGGTGGCCAGACTCAGGAGTACATTCCCTTCCAGTGACATCTATGGTGCTGAGCAGGGAGATGTTAATTAACCCCGTTTATTGAAGGGCAGACACATTCCTGCCTGGGTTCTGATTTTTCAGTCAGGCTCCAGTCCAGCAGGTGATTAATAACCCAGCGTGCTGTGGGAAGAGTGCATCTATTATTCAAATTAATGAAATTATAATCAAGAGGTGACGAATTAGCAATTGCTCCTTGACTGGATATGGAAACTCATTAGTGTGCCAGGCACTTCTGTGGTGCTTGCTGCATTCACAGGCTTACAGTTAGAGAGGAGGGAGTCAGGCACACGGGACAGCCCCTTGGCACAGCTGGGGAAACACACATCCTGCCCATCCCAATATAGCTGCAGCCACTGTAGAACTCTCTGGTCCCACAAAGCCTCTTAACCTCCATCTCTTCTTCAGTGCCCTCCTGAATTTCTGCTCAGAGGCACAGCTGTTGGAGTGAGAGGCTGGAGATCTTCCCCAACAGCCTGCTCAAGGCTGGGGTTATCCTTCCCTGGAGGGTACTCACCGATGTGCTTCCCATACATGTGGTAGTAGAAGGAGACACAGTAATACTTGGCAGTAATGTTGTAGAGGGGGCTGATGAGCCGGGCTTTGTCTCCTGTCACCCGGGGCCGGGACGCCTCAATGAACATGTAATAACCTACAGAACAAGAAGGAAAGGTGGGGAAAGGCAGCATGCACTGGGTCTCCCTTCTTGCAAGAGATGGGAAGCCAGTGGCGGGGAGACCACTCCTCCTCCTCTGGGAGACCTCTCCTCCTTTGGGAGGCATGGCCTTGCTCTTCCCAACTGCTCTGCATCCACTGTGATCCTGGCCAGAGGCACTTGCAGGATGTCCACAGTGCCTCTCCACCTTGGCAGTAGGAGAGCAGGAGAGATGGGCATCTTGCAGACTTGCTGTGAGCACGTGCAGCAGGTGAATTCCTGAGTGTGCACACACACATCTGTCTGGGTGCAAAATGAGCCTTTCTGCTGCAGCACAAGGAGCCCCAGAACTGACTGCACAGTGTAAGGAGAAAACCAGAAAGAGGCGGGAGAAACCATTCTCAACTAATTTCTCTGCCTTAAACAGAGGGAGAGACGATTTGGTATATCTGGCCTAAACAATATTGTTGTCTAAAGAGAACAATACCAAAGTAGTTTTTAACAGCCCAGGGAGGAACAGATTAGCTATTTAATTTGTTGACATAATTTTCAATGCTCAATCAGGTTGGTGTAGTGAACACTAATGGGAAAAGCCACTTCCTTAGCTTGCCATTGCATGGTTCCCATTTTTTTCCTGTGTTCAAAGATATGTGCCTGCATACAAATTTACTTTCCTCATTAGAGAAAGGAGGAAGTAATATCCAGCTAAAATGGGAGCATGTACTCCACTCACAGCTAGCATGAGCAATACATAACGCTAGTCTCCTTCAGGCATGAGGTAAGGCAGCTCCTGTATCTCATGCTCCTGCTTGGCACTAAGGAGGTCTGTTTGCCTCCCTGAGACCTTCTTTGAGAAAACAGCTGGCTAAAACCAGCAGAGCTATTTCTAGGTGTTAGAGATATTCTACTTGTTTATCATTTTTTACTTCAAAACAAGCTTCAAACAGTACAAGGGCATTAGGTAGCAGTCAATTAACTGGTAACAAGAACTAATGCTCATACTATTCCCTTCAACAGAGTCGTGGGTGTTTTAATTGTGTGTTTAATGCCAATCAGCAACATGTAAATTAACTGCCTGCTCCCTGCACCCTGTGTGGAGGAGAGGCATTTTAAGTGGAAAGCAGATCAGCCCTCCAGCAGCTCCCAGAGCTGCAAGACTCCTGACAAGTGACAGCGTGCATGTCACCTCCCCAGCCAAGCCAAAAGAAACCCAGATGTGTGCCTACCCTCCGGCGTACCGCTGATGTCCGTGGGGGGCCCTGTGTTGACGGTGCGCTTGGGGTTCTGGGTGAGGGCATTCTGCCGGGTCCAGTCAAAGTTGTCCATCTTGTCCTGCATGAAGCCGCAGATCTTCTCATCCTCAAAGCGGCAGGTGTTATCTGCAGGGAAGGGAAAGCGCTGGTCAGCTGCTGCTTTTCAAATCTTCTGCCCAAGCTGCCTGGGTACTTGCAGTAGTGCTGTGTCACTACTGAGGCTCTGTGTCAAGCTAGGGGCAGATGGGCAGCCCCTGACCTGAGGAGGAGGCTGAAAAGGAATGCATCATAGAAATCACAGAATGGTTTGAGTTGGAAGTGACCTCAAAGATCATCCAGTTCAAATTGCCTGCCATAGACAGGGATGCCATTCACTAGATCAGGTTGCTCAGGGTCCCATCTAACCTGGCCTTGGACATCTCAAGAGATGGGGCACTCATAATATCTCTGGGCAGCCTGTTTCAGTGCCTCACCACTCTCTTAGTAAAGAATTTACTACTAAGATCTAACCTAAATCTCCAATCTTTTAGTATATAAAATGTTCCTTATTTTCCTATGACCCATGATATATCTGTGATTAGTATTGTCATGGAAGGGTGATGGATGTGATGGTCTGACAAAATCGAATAAAGCTATTATAGCTAAAGAGAGAGATTCTGCTGAGAGATGTGAAGGGGCAAATGTAGAGGAGAGTAAAAAGAGCATTGAAGGCAAACAGGCTACAAGGGCTTTTATATCAGAACAACTTGATAGTAGCATAATTTCCTCGGGTGAGAGGAAAAAGTGTCAGCAGATGACCCTCCTTTAGGCTATATATTTAACTAAACTATGACATACATGAAAAAAAATCAGCTGTGGAGAAGAGGTCAGCTCAGTGTGACAAATGTGTCATTTGGCTAGAGTACATCTAATTTATACCAGCTAAAAGGCACATTTGATTTTGAGCTTATGCTGGTTCCCCTAACAAAATAAGACACGTAGGCAAAAGATTTTTATGTAGGATCAGTTACATGTGCAATAGGGCTCACTTTTATTACTACCACAGACAGTTACACCCTACAGCAATATTGTAAGACAGGTGAAAAATCTTGTGCATAGACATAACCCAATACAGACTTGCAGAGATTTGAACGAATTGGATATAAGCAGGCTGAAGACTGTAAGCTTTGAGTTAAAAAGGTAGTTCTTGAGTCACAAAAACAAAGGCCAAGAACCAGCTTTACACTGCTGACACAATAGGAAAGGGATGGATGAAACGGGCAGAAAAAGAAAGAGAAAAGAGTCCAAGACCCAGTGTAAAAACTGCTGTGTGTTCTGAGAGGTCCTTGGGCACTCAAGCTGGAGAATGGGCTGAGCATGGGATCTCAGCCCTCGCAAGTGATTGATATACAATAAGCACAAGAATTCCTGCCTTTATATGAGCAAGGAGGTGTGCTATGAAACTGAGAGACCCATGAAAGAACACACACAGAAGGGAAAACAAGGCTCTAGACAAGGCTTTGGGATTTGCTATGAACCTCATCTGTGGTATGCTGGTGCAAGATTCTGCTTTTTGGGGTTTACTCCCCACATTGTTCCTATTATTTATTATGCCTAGATGAAGAGAAGCCCAAATGCCTGCTTAGACTGCTGTATTCTCATATCTTCTGTGATGACTTGCTGATTCCTGGGCAGAAGGGTTTTTCTCCTAACCTGGGTGACTCTGGCAGGACATGTAGGACAGAGCAGGGCCAGCAAGCTATGGGCTGGGTGCCAAAAATGGGACAGGTAAGTTTTCTGCAATACCAGGGCCAAAAGCTCTAGACATGGTATATCATGATGGTATGAACTTCACACACCTACCATGCACACCAAAATCTGTCATTTTGTACCAGAGAGACTACACATGAAATGAACAGAATCTTGACTCTGAGACACTGCAGCTAGCATCCTCCCCATTCCCTCCCACTTGGAAACGAAAAGAACTGTCATCCAAACAGACATCAAAAGTCTGCACATCCCTGTGGCAGGGAACTGGGTTTCTCTTCCTTGCCTGCCTCTTTCCAGCATTCCACTGAAGCAGCGAGAAAAGAGGAGGCAGCCTCCTGCTGTGGCCAGCAAAAACATGTTTGCCAGCATAGGCTGAATATGGTGTGGCAAACCAAGGGCTTGGTTCATAGATGAGGGCAGCTGGGTTTTCCATAAACTCAGTGGGAAATGCTGCTCTTTTGAGCTGAGCACAGCCATTGAGAGCTTGGCTGGGCTGGCCACTTAACTGCTGATTAACCCTGACTAAGTGCTTTCCATTCAATCTGCTCATTTCTAATTAGCATCCAAATCCAAATTAGCCACTGCTCGGCAGTGCCTAGCACAGGAGTCCAAATGGCATCTGGAGCTGAAGGAGAAAGGAGGAATGGGGAGCAGATGATGGGGCTGATGCTTGAGGGACATGGCAACTATGTGGGTTGGACCTCTTTCATCCCCAGCACAGGGAGATGGAAGGAGAAAAGAGTGATAAAGCAGCTCCTAAGGGTCCTTCTTCAGCTGAGAGAAGGTTGTACCAGATACTCAGTGGTTCTCAAGGGAGGGGCTGGAGCCCCTCTGGCTGATATTGTTGGGTTGTGCAATATCCCTGGTTTCTCTCCACTGAGCCAAAGACAAGCATTTCCATGACTTCAGTTCATGGGTTGCCAGTTGCAGTTAGAAGAGACAACAGCAATACCCTACACTGCAGGATCCACCACGACTATCCTTTTGCAAAGGGACTGGGTTTGTTTGCACCTCTGACCCTGTTGTGCACATGGACCTTCAAAGAGAGGTGACATCTTTCTCCAGCACAAAATTACCTTAACAGGAAACATCAGTTGGAAAGCACAGCTGTAAGCTGTAACAGAGAGGTCAGCCAGGAGACTGAGGGGGAACAAACCCACAAATGAGGAGGCACAGACATTAAAAGGAGAGGTAGATTAAGAAGAAAGTACAAGCTCAGGTGGAGATCAGAGAGAGCTGTGCAAGGCAAAAGGACTGAAGACATTACTCCCAGTTTAGCACCAAGGTCTGGTTGTGCCAACTGATGGACTACTGCACCTCATTGGAAAGAAGCCCCACACACCCATGGCATGAGACTGCTCAGAAAAGATGACTCAAAAGCCTGAAGAGCTTTCTTAACATCAAATCAGGGTCCTGATTACATCCTCTTTTCTCACTCAAATGAAGCTACTTCCAGAAGGCAACACTTACAGCAGAGTACAAAATAGAGAAGGACTTGTGCATCACAGATCAACCAATGCTATTGCTTAATCAACAACATGATCCAGCTTATGTGCAACACCACTTGCTGTGCAGGAGTTTCTAACTACAGTACACTGCCTCTGCTTAGCTTGGGAGCTCAAGGCACTTTGCAACAACTAAGGAACAAGGCTTCCTAACACCTCTGTGGCATAACAATGCCTCTTTCTATATATCACCTGCATTACACATGGGGAAACAGAGGCACAAAAGTAGAGACGGACTCATTTAAGGTCACAGCAGGCAGTGTGCCAGCTGGAAACAGAATCCAAGTGCTCTGATTCGTGGTCCTTTGGTTTAAAACATGCCACATGAAGTCAAAGTTCTATTGTTTCTCTGAGCTAGAAGTGGAGGTTCCATGAATAACTAGGACATGTTCAGTGTGGTTTGGGGCACCATCAGCACACCACCTCTGGATGTTCATCAACAAAGCTTGTCAAGATAAACCTGTCAGATCCAGACAAAAAGAAAACCTTTAAATGACCTCTCTCAAGAGGTCACGAGGTGATCTGATTGTTGACCTTCACCGTGTGAAGCAAATCTTGTTGCAGATTCAGCCCATCTGCAGGGAACCTGGCTCAGCACCATGGTGCAAAGGAACCTTCTTGTTTAAAAATTAAGCAGTGGATTTAAATATTGAACATAGAAGTTGTTCTCTGGATTGGCATAGGTGAGGTAGAGGTGGCAGGGGAGCTGGTTCCTCAAAGGCTGGAGTTAGCCCTGTCTTCACCAAACAGATTTCCTTGGCAGGCTTTGTAGTGATGGCAGCTCGGTGCAGACATGTTTGCTCCTCCTCACAGATACCTCCCTGCATTCCAAGGGGAGAGACCCTCTGCTGTGGTGATTAGCATTTCTTGTTGCTTTGCCTTCTTGAAGAACATAATGGAGGTTTTCCTTTCAAGTCCTTAGGGGGAAACCATCACTTGTTCTGAAATTCTGGCTGCCAGATGAATGCAAAAAATAATAATCCTATTCTAGCTGCAGCCTATGGGTGAATAGCAGATGGAGTGCACTTGAATAAAATTGCCTTCATCCTTTAGCTGTGGTCTGAGGACTGAAACTGGCTTGGAGCATAAAGAAACACACTCCAAGCCTCAGCTCTGTTGCAAACCTGTTGCCTGATCCACAGGCTATCACCTTCTCTCTGGACAACAGTTTCCCCATCTAGAAAATGAAAACATTGGAAACTGTATTGAGACCTCAGAGTACATTATGATCTACAAAAAACCATTTAACAGTCTTTTCCAGTGTAATCTTCCAGAGCATTTATCACCAGTAAAGGAAGAAAGCTTCATAATACCATAACTGGTTGGGATCACACTGGATTGCTGTCTGCTTTAACATCTCCATCTGCAATAAGGGGATAAAATGGCCCAGACAATCCTATTTGCCATTATGATACAAGGAATTGTCACCTTTTTTAATCTTTGTGTTACAAACATTCCTGAAGAAGGGGTACAAATCCAACTCTAAACAGGAGGCTGACATCTCATTCCCATATGTTCATACCTGAGCAACAAGCTTAGATTCCCCTGGACTAGGAGGTATTATCAGAGACAGGACACACAAGCGTTAGATGGTAAGCAATAAAGCACTGTAGTCTACAACAACCAGCATCTGGCATGGAACTCCACCCACCGTACTTGTCCATAGTCCCAAAACGTTGTAGCACCACACACAGATTGCAGGATACATGAGAAATAGTGTCGTTGCTCCAGAATGGCAAGATGTACTGTCCAACAGAAAAATAAATCAACTATCCCATATACTTCTTAATGACCTCATCACGAAGGTTGCAAGGTTACATCTGGTAAAACCAGGAAAATCCCAAACCATTCACTGCTGATGAGGTGAACAGTTTGCGGGGCAGCACTGCAGGGTTTGGGTTAGGAAGCAAAGGTTATATCCAAATGAAATTGCAGAGGAGCTCTCAAATTTAGTCATGACATTAAAATAATCAGTTATTCTAAGAACTGTAAGATAATTTTTAGGCAGTTTTTTTAATATAAATTATGGTTTCTAGAACTAGATCGACTAAATTTAAGAGTCAGTCTTACCTGTAACTTCTAAATATTTGAAATCCTCAATGTGTTTTGTTCCCTTGCTCTGCTTTTCCTTTGCTGTTCCTTTACAGCCCCGTACCTGGCTTTGTAGCCATGCCACATGCATGCCTGCCCCAATGTTATTAACATCTTATTAGGCTGAGAGAGAAAATGCATGAAGAAATAATTGTATTAAGTGACTCTCAGAGTTTGTAAATTAATCACCACTGTGCATGCCCTTGGATCAGGCTGCCAGAGGCATTAATCATCTAATCTTTGCCTTTCACTTGAGAGCTCTCAATGTTTGCTCCCAGAATTTAGCTGGGCAGCCTAGTGTGAACTTTTCCCTGGGGGTGGTAGTAGCAGAGGAACTAGGAAAAGAAGAGGTAGCAGGAGGGATTTCCAAGTTGCTGGGATGAGAGTCTGGGAACTCAAGTGTGGTCTAAAGAGAGAGCTAAGAGCCTTTAGGCTCATATTTACTAGCAGCTTGTCTGAAAGGAAGGGGCATATCTGCAAGCAAGTGTAATAGTTCCAGTTTAAGGCAGTGAATCTCAAAGTGTGAACTCACAGGCAAGCCGCTCATGAGTGACCCAGAGGTCCCAATATCCACCAGAGGCTGGGCAACTTGTTACGTAACAAGAGGAAATCATAAGTGTTGGGATACTGCATGCAAATACATGTGTCGCTGAGTTATCCTCCACCACAGGTACATTTAATGCAGTTGTTCTGGACTAAATCAAGCTGCTAAAGCAACCTCAGGCAGGCAGTCTGACGGTTCAGATTACAAAGTCCCCAAGAGATTGGCACAATTAGGACTGAAGTTGCTCTGGCTTTACCAGTGATTTATGTAGTGTTAAAGCAAGTGGCTAAAGGCCAGATTTTGTCACTTCCACCTGCGGGCTGGGATGCTGCCTCCTCCAGCAAGTACCAGGAGTCACACTCTACAGTAGGTCCCTGTCGATATGCTCCATGATTCCAAGCGAGTTTTCTATGCAGGATGTTTAAAGAGGATCAGGAAGTGGATGAAAGTAAGCAAATGGAATCAGGAATTAGAGGCACAAAATCCCTCTAACTCTGTAAAAAGCTCCTACTCTCAGGTGGAGTACAGTTCATCAAACCATCCTCAGAGTCTGAACTTGCAAGAATTAATGCCTCATGGCTGCCTTAACAAGACAACCCCATATCCTGATTTTTGGGCCATTGGCTAATCCTGGCTTCTTCTTCTCACTGCTACCCAGCAGTAGCACTTACCTACACGTACACAGAGTAATACATAAAAAGACTGAATGCTGACTCACCAGCTGGAAAAGGGGAGAAACATCTACATGGAAGCATCTGTTCCCCATGGACCACTAGCAAGTACTCTGCCCATCTCTGTCCAAGAGCTTTGTCTGGACTTATATACAGCAATCAAAGCAAAGGGACTTAGTTTCATCCCCTGAAGATCACACCAGCACTGATTACGAAAAGCTAGAAATCCTCTTTCATGCTTAATGGGTGCCACCACATTCATGTTAAAGACCATTCTTCTGAGACATTGTGTATTCTGCTCTCAGAATCAGTGAGAACTCTAGGTGCTTGATAAAGACATGCATCTTAGCAGGACCAGAAGGAAAATAAACAAGTTAACAATGATGACACTGGAAGGGAAGAAGAAAGGGACTGTGCTCAGGGAGTTTGTAAGAAGAACTAGATGTGAGATGGAGATTGCTCCATAGAAGCCTGCAGAGATATCAAGTGGTATCTTTCCTGGTCAGAAGAGGATGGAGAATATACATTCCTAGAGGTTATTTTGGGGAACATTAAATATTATCTGCCTACTGAAAGCAAATCGATCATGCTAGGGGGAGGGCAGGTTCAAGATCACAGTGTATCCAGTCACAGAGATATCCGGTGTGAAAGAGAGGCATATCTCTAGTGAATATCTCCTGGCAATAACTGGCAGCAAACGGCAATATTTACTGGAAACATTACTGTATGCAATTTCGTCCTCTTTTGGGGAAAACGATTTGACAAAGTCAGCTGTGTATTCCAGTTGTTTGGCTTGCCTGATCTTCTGGAGCATTTGACTAACACATATTACACTCAAAATATAAACACAAAGGTCTTGTTGCTTACCTGTTGGGTTGGGATAGTTGATTGCTGGAAGAAGAAACACAAAAACAAGTCAGAACAGCTAGCACTCCCTCAAATCACAAATCACAATCAAATTCTGAAAATAAAACAAACACATCAAGAAAGGTCACAGATGCACAAGTCTTCTGGCAGCATCCCTGTGAAACAGCAGTGCTTGGTGTCTGCCTTGGTGATGGAAAAAGATGCTGACACTCTAATCCAAGCAGCAACAGACCTTAAAAAAACCCCACCTAAGGGCTGATTCTGAGATTGCATTAGAGGAACCCTTCTGGTAGCCAAAGCAGTTTCCTTCTGAAGCACCCAGTGGGATAGCACCCACTCAGACACCAAAGCTTGGAATCTAAGAGGGACATCAAAGCAGTTTGACACAGTATGGAAGTTTGATACAACAAGTATGCTGAGGACACCAGATGTTTGTCAGTCCACAGGACAATAGGGTTGTATGAAATCGTGCAAACATAGGAGAAGAGAGGTACGCAATTTCTGCTTTAGAGTAAAGAAATCATAGAGTTGTGGGAATGGAGAGAATTGTGAGCTATTGGGATGCTGGAGAGAGAAGTATGGTCAATGTGTATCAATGGGATGACTAGCGACTCATGCTATTGGACAGAACTACAGCTTTACTAGTGAATAGTTAGGAAAGGAATCATACATTCAGCTCTGAAAAGAACTGAAGCCTCCTGAAATCCTCTTACTCTTACGCACGTGTGGCTAATACAGAGTCCAGTGGGTGTCTTCTAATATGCCACTGTATCATGGGAAACTGCAGCATGGCCTGATGGGGCACTGGGCTTTTGGGGATCTGCCCACAGAGTGGAGAGTGCAAGTCAGAGCTGCTGAGTGAAGGATCAGTGGAGACTGACCTTCAGGGGTCTCTATTTAGGGCTCTGCATTGAAGGCAACAGCCAAAATACAGTCAAATGTGATAGCACTGTGCCATCTAAACTCTTCAGAGCAGAGATCCACCCTTGGGTGACAGAAGACCACATCTGTGCATGTCCATGTTCCTAGGCCTGGGGCTCAGACCTGCTCTTGTAGCCAGGACCGAGGAAGAGACACCTACGTTCCATGTACCGGATGATGCGGGCAGCCATATCTCCAGCCCCAAAACTAGTGATGGGTGTCAGGCGAACTTCATAGCTCTGAGGCACTTTCAGGTTGGGCAAGATGTGCTCCAGCAACAGGCCCTTCTCCATTTTCTTCACAGGAATGAAGCTTTGGATGGTGCTCCTCTGAGACAGCTGCAAAGAAAAAACCTCAGTCTTATGAGAATCCTGAAACTGGAAACCTGAGCGATCCTACCCACCATCTGACACCCCATTCCTCCTCTTCCTGTACAGACATGTACACTGGTTTCTCCATGAGATCTTCATGAAGTATTGGTTTGAAAATTCCCACCCCCTGGTATAGAAAAGTGATCAGAAACTTGAGTTCCCTGTGGAGTGAAACCCTGGGGTCCTCCTGACTCTAGCGATAACTTGAACTATGGGTCCTGGAGCAACTTCGTGTGCAGAATGAATGGCTTCAGGGGGTAAAAAATGAACCCAAGTCATTCCTGTTAGTGCAACAAGGTGCTTGCAAACACACCATGGCATTCCACCAAGATACCCTGCAGTTCACAATCACTGTTGCACAATTCATCCATTTACTGCCTGGGCTCTGTGGCATTTCATTTGATGCCTTGCTGGGACCTCTCTACTACCACACTTCCTCATTAACCTTCCATAGGATCCATCCTTGAATCTTAGCCCACACTGCCTCTGCAGACCAAAGCAAAGGGTTGAGTTCAAGACACTGGTTCTCTGGAGTCCCTCATAGGCGCCCTCTTTCTCTCAATTTGCCAATTGGAAGGACCTGAACCATGCTAACTGAACCATACCAGCTAAACATTGTTCAGTTTGCTAAGGCAGCAGGGAAGTTTCAAGAAAACAGTGGGTAAAATACCGTTATCAAAATCACCACCACTAAAAATGATGAATTACATGTCAATGAAATTTCCCTGCCATGGTCATGCTTGCTTGGCGGTGGAAGGACAAGAATGAGGATTGCATTGTGAAGATACAATTTCCTGCCTGTCATCATGCAGTGCCTGGATCCTTGTGGCAAGACACATTATTGGGGATGCTGGGGCTGGTAAAAAGACCTTTGGCAGGGCTTCCCAGGGTCCAGTGTTCATTGTCCCAGACACTAAGCTTTCCTCTGCCTCTGATACATCCTCTAGGCAGACAGTTTTCATCGAAAAGGCAATTCTCCTGACAGGCAGTCTCAGTGTTGGTCATTAACTCTAAAGTTACAGGCTTACTGTAACAAGGATGCACGGAGGAAGGTTTACAGCAAATCGGTCAGTGTAGAAAGTGTGGGGCAAGAAGATGGAGTGAGGGCACAGGAGGAGCAAGAGCCACCAGCAAGGCAGGCCAGGGAAACAATGCGGACGTGGCACTTGGCAAATACAAATACATTCAATCCCTTCTCTGCCTGACTCTAGTCCTCAAGTATGTAACTGCAAGTTCAAACTCAAAGGCAATGGCTGCCACTGGAGAGCTTCCTGTGCCACAGCCCTGTTCATTTCCAATATGGCCAGGACTCAATGACCCAATTCCTTGATCTGCTCAGAGTTTGGGCGGTGCTTCCAAGTGAAGGTGCAGAGCTGGACCAGATCCTGTGTTGGGGCAGGGACTGGTCCCTGGGAACCTGTGCCTGTATGTGGTTCTCACAGTGAAAAACAACTTTGCACCTGCCTTACAGGTTGTACCTAAAAGAGGCCTTTATATCAAAACAGCAGTTAAATGCCATCCTGATGCCCTATCCTGTCATATCTCAGAAGCTACGCAGGGTCAGGCCCAGTTAATACTTGGATGGGAAACCTCCTGGGAATACCGGGGGCTGTAGGCTCTAGTCCTGAGGACTTCACTGTCACCATCCAAGCTCGCTCAGCCGTGGCAGATGAACCTTAGGAGTAAAGGGTGGGGCCAGTTCTGTGCATGCTGTGCCTCACCTAAAAAATCCACTGCACAGGCTCGAAGGACATGTGGGTAGAGCCCTTCCCAAATCTTTGTTCACAAAGCCTCGCCATACATACATACATACCAAAACAGACGAGCATGCAAGTTGGTTGAGGAAATACTTTCTGCACCATCCTCCTTCTCACCTGGGTCAGAGAGCTGGGAGTTGCCTTCCCCCAGCTTGGTGCCTTCCTGCAAGCCACCTGGGAACAGTCCTAGCAGGCAGGACCAGGGCAGGGAACCAAGCATGAACCTGGCACCAGGATGCTGCCAGGATCCATTCGTATTAACAATGTCCCATATGCATGCATGCAAGCTGGCATTCCTACTGCTCAGCCCTCCCATCTGCCAGCCTTCCACACCACTGCTCTGCCAAGCAATGGCAGAGCTGGCTCCCAGCAGCAGCGACTTCACCTAGGATCATTAGGACCAGACCTCTAGTTATCTGGGAGAAGATGAACAGTCACAAGCCAGATACAGAAGACTGGAGTGGCACAACTGCTGGCATGGAGCTTTTTGGACAGCATAGCCTGACTGGGAGGGCTGACAGCAGCTCCTCCCCACAGGCTGCCATGAGCTAGGGTGCTGGGAAGGCAGCCAGCAAATAGGGGGAGGTCAGAAGCCATTTCCCTTATCTAGACATAACCTTTAGAAGAGAAACAAAATGGAGAGTCAGTGAGAAGGCTGAGGGCGAGATTCAGACAGTGCAAATTCCACCTCAGCTGGGAGTTAAATGGAATTTGGGTATCTAAAGCCTCTGGGAGCAATGTCAAATCACATACTCTCCCACGTCATCGAATCCAGGACAAACTGAGAACTCAGCCTTCAGTCTGGACTGCAAAGCTCTAGGTCCCCCAGTTGAGTCTATCCTCAGGGACTTGTGGCTTTAACCAAATAAATAACTGGCTGCCACCCAGGTTTGGCTGTGAAACAGAAATTAATAAAGGCATATATACTTCCTATGGGTTGCAACTTTCCTGCTTCCCAGAAAAGATCTAGACTACTAGGCAATGAGAAAGGCACAGCCAGGGCATGTATCTCCTCTCTGTGCATAGAGGGAAACTTTTACAAGAGTCCTTTCCCTCCACCAAATACTTCATAGCCAACTCTTCTCTCAGCCTGTGTCCTGTCTCTGTTCAATCTGCAACTTGGACGTACACAGAAGCTGGCTGCTAGCAAGGCTGCCCTCTTTCACACCCTTATTATGGTCCCTACAGTCCTGGCATCATGACAGAACTGGCCCTGTATGTCTTTGGAAAGAGTGGCTCTTCTCCATGAAAAGCAGCATGGGCCAAATGTCTATCCTGAGCCAGCCATAGCCATCAGTACAGAGCCAGGTGCACTGCCAGCACAGTTTAAAGGGCATGAGATTAGTGCCAGGGAGAAAAATGAGTCAGCTCCAGCCAGCTGCTTGCTGTGTGCATGCGGAGCAGGTGCCGGCTTCCAGTCAGCAGCACAGGTCCAACAGACAAAGACATTAAGGCCAAGGTCTGTCATTGCCTCCCTGATTGCCAGAAGCAGGTCTGTGCAAGAGCAGCATGCATCAGTCCAGTAGAAACCCATTTTTCAAACCGCTTCAACTGCCAGCTGTTGCCCTTTCTCCTGCTCTGTGTTCTCTTCTTCCATGCTATCCTGGTATCTTCTTCCTTCCACCCTCTTCTCAGCCTCCCTCCTCCTGATTGTGTTGACCCAGTGCTCCAGTTTAATATTGCTGTGGTGCAGTTAATAAAGCAGAGGCAGGCACAGAGGACAGGAAACACTGGCTGCCTTATTAGAGATGCTGAAGCCTCAGTGGAGGATCTCATGCAACGAGCTCATTCATCACTGGGCTCGGGAAGCTGCCAGCGGGGCCAGAACATGAGCACTGCGCAGTGCACAGCCTTGTCTCTGCCTTCACCTCGTTTCATTTCCAACAATAAAAAGAAGGGGATGGGAAAGGAAAAAACCTCACAAACAAATCCACAGTTTGTATCAGCTGGCTGCAAGTATCACACAGGCTGCAGAGGTGAAAAAGTTCTTGAAGAAGGAGTTCACTAAAAACACCTTACAAAGGGCAAAATCAGCCCCATATGGTATGCATGTATTCACATGCAGTGTATGCAACCTGTCCCTTTCCCCTATCACCTATAAGAAGTATTAGCAATCATGGAGAGCACACTCACATGTTTACATGTACTTAGCCATCAAACCTCTGGGACCTGCAAACTGGGATTGCCCTTTCTCATTCCTCACCATTCCACTCTGTTGGTAGGTATTGCCTGCCTAGTGTCCCATCTTATCATGTGAGCTGGCTTGTGATGCTTAGAGAATGTTTGTCCCACTGTGGCCAGTCAAGCCAGCTCAGGGTCCAGGAACACAAACCAAGAGCCTCAGAGAGAAAAGCAGGGATGCCACGTGGGCTCGCCCTGCCCCCTGCTGAGGCACTGTCACAGCAAAGAGGTCCCAGATATGACACTGCCACACCTATGTTTTCTGTTTATATCAGCTATTAAAGGAAAAAGGGATGATGTTTTCAGACTGAATGATGTTTAAGATAGGTAAGTATCAACTCGCAGATTCAATAAAGCCAATGGATATTAATAAAAACATCTGTCAAGAGTTCACGTTGTGGTTCTGCTCCACAAACCACACCAGGGAATCACAAGACCTGGTGTGACTTGTGTAGCCATGCATGTGGTCTCATAACCAACTGCACATTAAGCTACTATCCATACTTGTTTGAGGGAGAAATTAGAAAGAAAGTCTGTTTCCTCACCAAGCCCCAAGAAATTGGTGCAAACACCAGCTAGAAAAAAACACATTAAAATCATGTAGATTCCCCAATAAGCTGATCAGAGCAAAGGAACTGCTCTGCAGGCATCCAGCTTCCCAGCATTGCAATTCACTCCTGCCACTCTCTCCTTAATTGTCCCGCTTCTTCAGCAACATCTCAGCTCAGGGCACAAGTGCTCTGCTTTCCAGTATCTCCCATCCAAATCCTTTCCACACAGGCTTGCTGTCTCACCCTTTTTTCTCAGCCTCATTGAAATTACCCTGCAGGCTCCTCCCTGCAGGAAAAATGAGACAGGGGTGGCTACCCGCCCTCCTACTCCACCCCCATTAGCTAACCACAGACATGGGCTGCTGAGAAAGCTTCCAGCTCCATCCCCAGTCTCCCAGCCTCTCCAAAAGCAGAGGAGTCAGCAGACAAAGGCAGGCTGATATGGCATAGCAGCCTCACACGCAGGCTACCTCCTTCTGGCAGGCTCTTCCTTACTTACTCTTCACTGTACAGCTCCACAGAGGAGCACACCAGAAAAGGGATCAAGGGCAGAGGTAGCAATTTCCTTGATTTTTCCAGTAACAAGGAATGATACTGTTAGTAATAAACAAATCCATCAGGTCAGTGAGTGGCTCCAAGGTTAGTGTAATTGGAAAAATTTTGGGTTTGTTGACCATACAATGATCTACTCAACAGCTGGTCTACTGACATCTGACAGGATGCAGCTGTCTCAGAGGGGAAAAAATGATCTAGTGCAGGAGCTAGCGGGCTTTGACAGAGATTTAAATTAGCTTGGAAGGGGGAAAGGGGCAAAACCAGGCCGCCAGTGATGAGCAATGAATGGGAGGGTATGCCAAAACTCAAGAAATGCAGCACTCATGCGACCCCTCAATCTCCAATGAGGTACTGGCTACAAGGTACCACACCTAAAATGTTTCTACACCAATGCACACATCAGGAGGAATACACAAGAGAAGCTTGAAGCTTTCACCCAGTCCCAGAGATTTCGTATCATTGTCATAAGTAAAACCTGCTGGGATGAGTCCTGTCACTGGACTGCCCTGTTGGATAGTTACAAGCTCTTCAGGAGGGATAGGCAGGGCAGAAGAGGAAGGTGTACGTGCAGTGAAAGGAAGGTCAAGTGACATGGGAAAAATTCAGAGATTCTGCTTGCCAATGTAGGGAGAAAATCCCTGTGGCCAAAGCTCAACTGGAGTTGAAGCTGGCCAGGAATGTGGGGAACAATAAAAAGAGTTTTTTCAAATACATTAATGCCAGTAGGCAGTACAGAAATACCATCAGCCTGTTACAACATGAGGATGGTCACCTCACAAACAGGGACAGAGACAAGGCAGAGGTGTTTAATGCTTTCTTTGCCTCTCTCTTCAACATGGATGATGGACCAAGGGGCTCAGTGCCCTGAGCTGGAGGACTACGACTGCGAGAATGATCAACTCCCAGTTGACCTGGAAATTGTGCACAATCTGCAGCTCCAGCTGGATCCCTACAAATGTATGGGGCCGGGTGGGATTCATCCCAGAATCTTCAAAGAGCTGACAGATATCATTGCACAACCTCTCTTCATGACTTTTGAGCAGCCTTGGGAATCCAGAGGGTTCCCAGCTGACTGGGAGTTGGTGAATGTTGTCTGCATTTTCAAGAAGGGAAAGAAGGAGGACCCAGCAACCACACGTCTGTCTGTTTCACTTCAGTGCCAGGTAAAAAATTATGGACAAGATTATTCTGTGAAGTATTTAAAAACATCTGAAAGACAATGCAGTCACTGGTCACAGCCAGCACAGTTTCATGAGGGGAAAGTCCCGCTTATTCAGCCTGATTTTCTTCTATGACAAGGTAATTCAACTAGGTGTTAAAGGGAAGCCAGTTGATGTCATCTTTTTGGATTTCAGTAAAGTTTTTGATGCTTGGTCTCGGTATTTTGGCAGAGGGATAAAACCCCTCTGCACTGGTAGCTCCCAGAATTCAGAGAAGGGAAAACCATAGACACATTCAAGAACACAGCGGGTGAGGTACCCTCCTGGCTGATAGGGCCCAGTCCCCTGTCACCACAGGGGCTGCCTCTCATTATTAATTTTATGTATGCATCCCATCCCATCTTAAAACGTGTTCATTCCATTTAGGCCTGCTCCTCCCGCTGGTCTGTTCCAGAGCCTGCCCACCCTAATGTTCTCATTTCCAAACTGAATTTATTAACAAGCAGCTTGCATCCAGTTCATCTTGTGCCAATGCTGTCCTTTAGTTTAATGGCTCTTTTCCCTTGCTGCTGCTTGACCCCCTGATGTTTTTATAGACAGCAATCACATCACATCTCTGACTTTGCTGTGTTAGGCTAAACAAACTGAGCACTTTGTGACTTGTCTTGTAGCACAGACTCTCACTTTCCCTCATCAACTCTATAATCTTTTTCTGCACCATTCCACTTCCTGGAGTTTGGTGCCCCAGCCCTGCACATAGGATGCAGTGGCACTTCTCCACCTCTCCTAGAAATACCTCAGGTTTCACCTGGGAGTATATTCAGCCTTTCTCACACCTGCACCTTACCAGCAGCTACTTGAAGTCAACGCACTCATGCACATTGTTCCTCCGCTTCAGTCATTTCCCACTGTAGCAGATTTTTCTGATAGCATCTTACGCATGCATTAACCTGCCTTTTTACCATGGCATTTCACCTCACCAGAATCACTCAAGTAGTTTTCCATCTTTCAGGTCTTCCTTAGGATATCCCGATCCTTCACTGAGGTGGCATTGTCTCCCAACCTCCTGTCAGCTGCACAAAATTTCAACAGCGCAATCTTAATAGGAGATTCTGAACTGACTGTCTAGTATCAACCACGGGGAAGAGGCATGCCTACTCTAGAGAAAGTAATTTGAGTAAGATTTGGATAGTGGAGAAATTTGGGTTGGATATGAAGACAGTCATCGTGATGTTTCTTGATGATCTCTCATCAAACGTCCAGTGCCTGTCACATCGGATTAAAATATTTTCCTTGGTTAGCACTTCATCAGCACCTTAGATGAAAATGATGTTAAGCATTAACACATAAATTAAAGGGTTAGGGTAAGTTTAAGCTAGGATTTATTTCATTTTCCTTCCTTAATAATCTTTACTCATTAGGGGTTTCCAGAGGAAATAATCACATTGCAAACACAAAGTTGGCATTTCCCAGACAAGCACACCAGTGTACTGAAATTCATGCTTATGCTGTTCATCAGTCAAGCACATAGGTTCAGATCCTGGGGTTAAGCAAGGATGGATGGCCAAAGCAAATCCATTATTCCGTGTGAATAAGGAGTCCTGGAAACTTTTTATCTTAAACTGTCCTGTACCAGGAGGCTCCATTTCTAGGCTGAAACATTCCCAGCTCCAAAGGAAGAAGCAACTGCAACTGTGAGTAGCTACTGAGGACAGCTGGAATCACCTAAGCTGGGAGACAGTATCTCTCTCTTCCTCTTGCACAGGCAATCAGCTGCCCATTCTCATTAGGTGCCAAGAGCAACAGTTTATGGCTTCCTAGAGAAGCCAAATTGGTGCTGTCATGAATTACTGTAAGTGCTTGTTCCACACTCTTCAATAATGTCTTTCATTAGGGGCTGATCAAAAAGCAATATGTATTTTATTAACGTATGTTCCCTCGTCTAAGGAAGAACAGACCTAATCTTCACTCTGTCAGAGAGACAGTAAAGCAAGTCTTAACTGAGGCTCACTTCTACAGCCTTATTTTCAATCCTGAAGGCACATGCAGTCCTTCTGTTTCAGACTGGAATCTACTACTGCAGGTTCCTACCTGTACTTGTCTATGCATTGCAGAGTCTGAAATCACCTCTTTTGTCTTCTGTATGGGCATAAGTGGATAACAGACAACATCCCTCATGTTGTTCCACATCCCTTCTCATAGAGTAGTGGTCCCAGTTTCTTTTGAGGCTTACATCTGAAAATCAGCACTATTCAGTGCCTTACTGAATCCAGCTTTATATGCATCCCTATGTCAGCAGGCAGTCTCTTCTTGCGCCAATTGCCTTGCACTGGACATGACTACTTACAGCCAGACCCACACACACCTGTGCACCATGCTGCCAGCACTTCTGGGTCCAAGAAGAAAAAGCAGTTCAGCTCTGCATAACCCACGTTTGCCCAGCTGCAGCTAGGTTGAGCTCTGAGCCACTGAGGTTCTAACTTAGCAAGAAAGACATGGTCCACCAACAGGAGCAGCCATCTCCCAGGCTTCTTTGCTTGGGTTCTTTACAAACCCTGGCACAGACCTCTCTTAGGGCACTGTTTTACCCTTGAAAACAACTAATAACTGATGGGGAGCTGTTTCTTCCTGGAGGAGAAGTAGCCTTTTTGTGGGACTCTGGACTTTCCAGTCTGGTACATGTAATGAAGGTATTAAAGTTTCATTCCGGAGCCTATAGGGCACCTCTGACTCTGCTGTACTCGTGGTCCTGCCTCTAATAAAGAAGAGGCAGCCAGCACAGCATGTAGGCAGAGCCATAAAGCTCTTTACAATACTCCATGCTACTCATACCTTTAGGAAACACAGTCAAAACATCTATTCAGTGCCTAATCCTGCTCACTTGTGACCAGCTAAGGGAAAGACTACATCTTTCTTCCAAACCCTTCCCCTTCACACACTCTCACCTCTTAATTATGTTCTAGAAAGTGAGAGCCAGGGAAAACAAAAACAAAAAAAAAAACAAACAAAAAAAAGAAAGCCAAAAACAAACCAAAAAAAGAAACAGAAACGAAAGAAAAAGTGGAAAATAGAACGGTGAGCAGGGAAGGGCATGAAGGTGCTCAGAGAAAAGACAGTGAAACAATAGGAGGGCTGACTACTGAAAATAACAGATGAACAGAGTAAATGGGAGGAAGGTGCATCACAGCCTATCAACAGGGACTTTCAGACAGACTCAATAAGCAATACGTACCCCTTGAAGCCACTGAAGGAATGTGGATAAGAGATGCACAAAAAGGACTGACTTTTATCTTTGATATCTGGCAAGCATTTTTCATCCTGCACTCAGCTTTGTAAAACACAAGCCAACAGCTTGTTGGATATGAATAAGCACACTGGTGTGAAAACAACATCTCTAGACTGCAAGGCTGCTAGGATGGGTGTATTCGTTTGGGGAATCTTATTATCTCTTCTCTCACATTTTCCTTACCCTAATGAGCACTGAACAGCAGTGTTAGGAGCTAGAGAGAGATTCATTCTAGGTGTGTTTTAAGATCATATGAACCTTTCCAGCAAGACTATTTGTACTGTTCTTCTCAGGCACTGTAACTATTCCGAACAGAGCTAAGACTGGGAAAACTGTTTGGATTATTGCCTTGTACTAGGCAAGCTAAACAATATCCTGCTTTATCTCTTGCCCAATACAGTACTTGAATTGCATTAGAAGCAGCAGTTATGGAAAGTGAAGGTTAAGACAAAACCTCTGCTGGCACTTTATGAATGGCAAAACACCTTGTAAAAGTTTCAGCTACTCTGTTTTGGGCAGATGACCTTATGTGTTGAATCCAGGTATGATGGAGTTAAATTTCCCCATAGCAGCCCTCAGTGTGTGGTGCTTTGTGAGCAGCTAGAAAGGTGCTGACAACACATCAGTGTTTTGCCTACTGCTGAGCAGTGCTCCCACAGTATCAGTGCTGTCTCTCCAACATTCCTCCCTTACCAGTAGGCTGGAGGTGGGCAAGATCTTGGAACGGATATGATATCCAGGAATGCTGACCCAAGTTGACCAAAGAGATGTAATGATGAGGGTGGAGGGAGTGCATTCCTTATTATGTTGTTTGTCTTCCAGGGCAACTGCTACATACACTGAAAATCTGCTTTCCAGGAAGTGGCTGGACATTGATTGTTGGTGGGAAGTAGAAAATAAATCTTTTGCTTTCCTTTGCTTCTGCATGTGCTTTTTGGTTATTAAACTGCCTTCATCCTGATGTGCGTTTTTTCACCTTGTTTTCTTCCCCCCATCCTGTTGATAGAGCAGCTTGGTGGGCACCTGGTGTCCCGTCAAGGTCAACCAATCACACCTTCTTACCATGGATAATCACAGAAGAGGAACAATACCATCAGTTTGAAGGCACTAACATGCCACTGCTCATTTTACTAATCTTCCCAACTAAACAATTACAAATGATCTGTGGACTAACGAAAACCAGCTCAAAAACCCACATATCATATTGAAAAGCAATTTGCGAATACAAAAAGCCAGAATTAATCCAACTAATTCATTAGTTAAGCATCATTTGCTAAGCTCTTACGGGTAAAGGGAAGAAATCTCAATAGTAGCATTAGAAGATGATAGGGTATCCAAGGGGATGACCTTCTCCCACGGCTACCAGCCATTTCCACTGAACTCACTTGAGCCATCAGTACTGGTCAGGCCTGAGTCAAGCTTCTCTGGCCAGCCTTGTAGAAAACACTCTGATTCTCTGGCTGACAGTGCCAGCAACAACCATGGCCTGCAGACACCTCCCCCAGCAATGGAGTGAGAAGTGGCCAAAGGTAAAATTCCCTTCCTTTGTGCTGGGGGAAGCTCTGCTGTTGCTGACTTAGTAAGTAAAGAGTACACACATGAAATGTGGAAAAAGCTCCTTGCTTCCCACCTCCATCAAACATCCATCTATCCTGGAATCTTCCCTTACAACACAGGTGGAGAGGACCTTGTTCTAGCAGCAGGTCTCATTGACATATCATCTCCTGTGACAGATTGCTAGGGATGAAAACAGACATGGTTCAACGTGCTGTCAGATGTAGTGAGTGATGGTGTGTCCTATTTTCAGGCAGCAGAGAGCAGAGCTGAGGCAGGATCCTGCCCTCTTCATTCCCAGATGCCTGTGGCAAAGTCATTGCTTTACGCCCAGGTCCCACACAGTAGCCTTACTAAGCTTCAAGGACTGCTTGTCCATCAAATGCTGCTGAACAGCTCTCCTTTCACAGGTGTGTGGCTGACACAGTCCCAAACCTCTCTTCCTCTTGCAGCCTAGAAATGCAGCATCTCCTTTCCCCTCTCTTGTTTTCCCTGGCTTTGCATCACAATGGCTGTTCAAACCATCCACCAAACATGCTACCCACTGACATACTTGATTCTTTCTGTGTCCTTTTCTACCTCCTCCTCAGGGCTGAGTTCTGCACAGCATCACAAATGCCACTAGCACAACTGAAGGCAACTGACTTGAAAGCACAGATGCAATTTGCCTATTCTCACTGCCTGAACAAGAGTTATAAAAAAAATTAAGAAAAAAGAGCATTAGTAGGGAGATGGGATACTTAGAGCCGAAAAAAGGCCTCTGCCACTACAGAGGATGGCTCTGCAGGTAGATGGAATTGCACTGATTTGACATCCCATATGACAGCATCCTGTGATCAAACAACAAACTGGCAGACAAGATAGGCAAAAAAGAAAAGAAGCCTAGAGAAGCTTTCCGACAGATGTGACTTATAAACCATCCTGCAACAGGTGGTGTGCTTTGAGAGTTAGTCCTGGCAACCATTGTGAGACCAAGTCACTGCAGTACCCAGTCCTAATACCAGTGAGATGACCAGTACTGCCCATATCAAGTGAAATGAGGGGCAGTAAAGGGGTGCAGTTTGTCACACCCCATGAGTGTTTTGGTCCATGCAGTATCTGACATGCAGCCAAGACCACCATCTGCTGCTTTATGAAAAGCCACACTCCCTTCATAGCTGCAGCTGGCTGGGACTGTGATGCTCTAGGCAAAGGGACTCACACGACCCTGTTCCACGTCCCGTCTGTGCTCCACACTAGGACATCAAACTGGGCTGTCCAGTTAAGCACCCTGTCTGCGGATTTTTGGTGGATGAGGCACACCAAGCCTGTTCCCTTTTTCCAGGTACCATCAGGCCAGTGCAGCACAGGGCACATTTATCCAGAGAAAAGATGGGTCCCTCCCTAGCTTACAAGCCACAATTTCATCCTTTAAGCCTTTCATCTTCTAGTATGAAAAGTCAACTGCTTTTTAGCTAAGTCATAAAACAGGTATAACCTCCTCAGCTCTTGCAGCATCCCCCAGCTGAAAATCCCACTGCAGCACTACTAGGGGAATGCAGAGGATGGGGCCAGTGGGGTCACAGTGCCCAAGGGAGCCTCTGGATGAGAACTATGGACCCAGCCTGGTCTACAGCAGTTGCCTTGGCGATGGCAGCATTGTGCCCCGGAGCTAGCCAAATGTTAGTCTTTTTGTTTGTAAAGCACCTTTGGCCACCTTGAACTGCTCTGCCTTGTGCAAAGCTGCCTTCTTGCCTAGCCTTTGGTGTCCCCCAGACCTGAGGTGCAGCCCTCAGGAAAGGCCCTGCTCAGTTTTCCAAGAATCTTCACCTGAAGCCATGGTTGCATATGCAGAGAAAAGGAATTTTTTTAACCTTCCAGGGCACAGGGCTGGGCTATTGCAAGGGCCACCAAGAGCTCAAATACATCACTCTTCTGCATTTGTAGACTTTTCTAATCTGGAACCCAACAGCATTTTCAACTAAACATTTATGAAAAAGACTATGGGCTGGTGCACTGTTTGCTCATGCTCCTTTTCGTGTGATACCACCTTTGCCCAGTGAATGAAGTGAGAGACCCCCTGCCCTCAGAGGGAGTGCTGGCGCTGCATGCTAATGAAGCCAAAGACTGGCACCAGTTGACAGACACTACTGAAGTGGGCTCAGAGGAGGGAAGAACAACTCAGAGGCAGAAATGAAGAGATACAGATCCACAATCCATGGGCCTCCGCATAAAACCTCTCCTGCTGTGTTGTGATGGCCATCAGAGGAGTTAATCTTCTACTCTAATCACAATCATTAAATTCCTGCTAACACCCCTGTCCTATGTCTGTCCAAACAGCTCTGTTATCTGTCACCTCCCCACACGGTGTGCCCGGCTTCCCACTGCCACAGCTCTCATTAATGCTGCTCTCACTGGCTGATGAGGCAAGTGGCAGACAGTTCCCGAGCCCAGATGAGTTTTGTAGACAGCAGGGGATGTTTATCCAACATGGAGGGGATGAAAGTGCAAACAAAGAGAGACCATACAATCACTCAGGCATCGCACGGGGCCAGTCTCATTAAAGACAGTCTCCTTGACAGGAATTAATCTGAAGTGACAACCCAGTGAGCTAATTTAGCAAACGGGTCTGGGGCTGGCCCAGTGCAAATTTCAGGGGTCTATCTGGCAGGTAGAGCTGAGCCTGCTCTGAGGACAGGAAAGGCAGAAATGTGTTAAGCTGGCCCTGTTCTGGCCTGAGCTTGCGTATGAGAAGGTACAGAGGAGACAGCAGCCTCAGGTCTCCTTGAGGGGCACAATGAAGATTAAACTTTCCTACTGCACCAATAGCTTCTCTTTCCTTTTTCTCTTGCAGCCTCAGGTCATAGAGGGGTTCCAGCTCATTAACTGCATAGTAATTCTGCCACTATCCCCTGTAACCACCAGCCCAACTCAGATCTTTCCTCCGTGATGCAACCTGCTTGCAGTATTAGATTGGCTTTTCATTTCTTTTTAATGTTAGAGCAGAGCCCTGGGAGGGGATAAAATACACAGACAGAAACAAGCAACTTAAAAAGGCTTTTTATTTTTTAAGCAAAGATCTGGTTTGGGGAGTCTGGTTTGAATCCCCGAGCAATGAAAAGCATTTTCAATTGGAATGCAGAGCCTCAGTGCCTTTCTTTGCTTCAAGAATACATGGAATTAAAAAACCAAACTGATCAAAAAAGTAGCCCAAAAGCCTCATGGCATCTGCCCACAACCAAACCATCCAAGGTTATTAACTCATTGAGTTCACTGGCTAAGGTGAAGTAAGGTGGTTGGCATTTGGATCCCTTGCTTTGCAGCAAGAAACAAAAACCCTTCCAACCTGTCAGGACAAATGGCTGTGAGGACCCTGCTGTTTCTCAGTGGGGAGGTTTTCACCTCTCAATTGGCACTCAGCAATGCCACTGTCTAAGCCCCTTGACTGATGTCCTCTGGGAAGTAACAGCCTCTTTGCAGAGACGTAGATCAGAGGCTTTACAAGAAGCTTGCTCCAAGCTGCTATCATTTGTGCTTTGCCTGGGTCAGTGGCTTCAAGCTGTCAAGCTGCTTATATGGTTTTAATTGAAAGTTAATCCTTATTCTACTGGAACTGGTACGTCTGCTGCTCTGCTCAGCCTGCTCTGCAGTGCTGGGAACAATCAGCTTTGGTGGAAATGCACCTGTCCATCTTGCTGGGAGGCCCCATGCATTGCTTAGGAAACCAAATTCCCCCAGACTGCTTGCAATACCCCCCGGAATGCCCAATCAGACCTAGGAAGGTGCTGAACAGGAAGAGTCGGAGGAGCCATGGCACCAGCCAATTAATAAGCAGCACTTTGACTCTCACCCAGCCCCATTTTCAGCAGCTGCAGCAAGCAAATTTAATTCAAGGGTTCCCAGGTGTCTTGGAAAGCATGCTGCTACTTGGGGATCTTCACATTACATATGCCAAGAGTTCTTCCACCAAACCAGGGAGTGTGAAATGAAAAACCAGGAAAACATCTTTCAACTGCTGGGCATCCCAGCTGGTTTGGATTTCAGCTCAGCAAGAGTTAATTCCCCCCTTTCCATACCCTCTACCCCTCACAGCCCCTGACAACCCCAAGACTGCACTGTTGCTGCTGCCAAAGCCCCTACCATGACCACTGAGGCTGCTGAGCTCCCAGGCCTCAGTAAGCTTTCATTAACCTGATGTTGGCAATAAATCAGTTGTTTCTGGCCACCTGGAAGGCCCTTTTTACCTAAGAAGAATATTCCACTTCAATCCTAGCTATCTGAGATTTTTCTGCCAGTGAGGAAGATGTGCAGGCAGTATTTCCACACCCAGGCAGACAAATCCCCTTTCTTAAGAGTTCTTCAGTCAGTAACACTTTAAGCTTTTGAGATGTGCACAGTTATATTCAGTGAGGTCACTATGTTTTCCAGTCCAGCAATGAAACAGAAGTATGCAAAGGCTACCCCAGGTGTGTGTTACACAGCAGAGCAGTTATTGCTGGGTTCAAACCAGCTTGTGGGTGTGTGTCTGTGTGTGTCTGTGTCAGTGTGTGTGTGTCTGTAGGTAAGATAAACACTTATTTTCTGTAAGTTATTGGTACCTAATTTGAGTGCCATAGAGTTTATGTTTGCTGGGTGTAACAGAAGTTCCTTACTATAGCAATGCTTGTTAGTCCTGGTAATCTGTTGTATTGTTTTTGTGAAGTTGCATGTTTTATTTCTGTAAAATCCTTTTTTCCAAAATGCCTATTTTCCTCACCAAATTAAAAGAAATGTCCTAGAGAAAAATGTGTAGTTATTCTCTGGCTGTTAACTCAGAGTACCAAAGAACCAGTGGCTTTACAAGGGTTTGTGAAGGCAAAATCTCTTGAAGCCTGAAATTAGGATGTACACCCAGTAAAGCTGGAACTGGGGTGTAGGAGTGTCCCAGCACAGAGAACAAGGTGCGACAAAGCATCAGGGTCTGTGAGATATGGAAGAGGGTGATGGAGCAAGGGAAAGAGTGAAAGGTCAGGAGATGTCATAAGCCTGCTTGGAGTCCAAGTGAGACATCACAGAGAAGACACCAGGAAGCCAGGATGAGAGTACAGAGAAGTGGCACGCTGAAGATAAGAGAGTATGTGATCTTCTGGGACAAGGAAAAGAAAAGGGCTCAGTGGGACCTCAGTAAGGCATGTGGAGAGGGAGATCTCACCATGAAAAGCAAGCATTTTTGTTGGAGGAGGGCCAGGAGGAAGGAATACTGTGAAAGCCTTTTCCAATGCTTCCTGCTTGTGCTTGACAGAAGTGGGAAAAAACTTCTCTGCTTCCTCCTTCCTCTGCCCTCTGTTATTCAGACCTAGGCCACCATGATGGGACCTGCAGCCATTTCTCAGAGCCGGCCCATACATGAGAGTGGGCTGCAGCAGGGCCACAATATTACACTCCTCTAAAACACATCAGTCAACAGTTACAGCTATTGTGGTGACTCCGCAAAACATTATCAGAAGTAACTGATGGGGTATGAACAAAACTGGGGGAGGGTTAAATTTGCATGGGCACTCAGCTCCCTTCATGTCATAACTTAAAGCAGAAAAGTGATTTTCCCTTTACTTGATGCCTTTCAGTAGGAGCTCAAAGAAGAACAGATCCAAGATTACTTTTAGACACTGTGCAAAAGGAGAAACCCCTCAGCATTACCAGAGAAGGATAAAACCCACAAATTTGTTCACTGAGTTGCAGTGCTGATAATAGCAAAACTTGGCTCAGAAGGAAGAGCTACTATGACAAACTGCCTTCATTATTAGAGGCTCCCCTGTGTCTTGTATTATTATTAAGTACTGATAACGTGCTCTTTGCCGTGTGAGTAACAAACAAAGGCTGTCCCACCCCAGAGAGCTCACAATCAAACAGAGACATAAAACGAGCCTACTGTGCAGAACTAGAGGAAAGAGACTCTTGAATCTTTTTAATTATTTTGTTTTCCATCTACAGTAAACAAACTTTCCCTTACAAAATGCATTTGCTTCCCAGCTACCACTGAATGGCAAGAACTACCAATTTTAAGTGTCCCCATTTTTCAAAAATGTTGAAAACAAGCGCTTTGCTGAGCATGGATGAAAGTACCTGGCAATCCTGCTAAGTTAATGTGCTCTTCAAAAACATCAAACTCTTTTCTCTAACCATCTCTAGCTACTGATATCACTCAGTTCTCCCATCTATCCTTCAGGCTCAGAAAACTTGAAACCACTTCTCCTACCCTGCAGAGTTCATAGTGCATAGCTTAGTTACTGTAACAGTATGAAAGCCCTTCTGCAACACAAGCGGTATATGCCTTTTTCCTGCGGTTCCTGCCTGGAGAGCTCTTCAGCTTATTCCCTTTTTTCCATAGAAGTGAGGAGGATGGAATGCTACTCGTTTGAGTCTTTGGCCTATAAAATCTACAATACCTACTAATAACTGTAGGGGTTCCTATTAAACTTCAATTCAAAACACTGAGCATGAACAGTCCAATGGGAGCAGCAAGGCTTTGGAGACCTTGATTGCACCCAACACCAGAGGTAAAAATGAGCACCAAACTGTGTACTTGGCCTATCTCTTCCATTCAGAAGAGGAGGTGCAAGAACATGAAGATCTGGCAATTTCATCACATTCAGCTCTTAATCAGCAAGGAGATACTGATGTAACTGCCTCCTGAAAGATTGTCTTCCCAAGGGGCATATGCTGAGGCTTCAGAAGAACAGACCTTACCTGCCGAAGTTCGAGACGGTACTTGAGGATGGGATCCACAGCATCAGGCTCCTTCTGTGTCCACTGCAAGATGTAAGAGTAATTCTTGGACTGCTTCTGGCTCAAGGTGGGGTTGGGAGTGTCATAGTAAAACTCTGGGCTATAAGCTTTTGCTGGAGGGGAAAAAAGAGGGAAGAAAGTAAAAGAGTGGGGTGAAGTGAAACATAAATTACAAAGACACATGGTGAGGGCTGAACAGCTCTACTCACCCAGCTCATCCACCTGTCTCTGACATGATGGACAACTTTACTGTCGCATCGATGTGCCACCATTTTCAGTGACTCAATACTGCTTTCACAGCCTAAACTACTGGGAGGATTAGCAGCCCTGTAACACCAGTGGGACATGACCAGCACCTAAAAAGGTGGGAACAATTTCAGCAATCCAGCTGGAACCAGCTCTAATCTTTTCTCCCTTGCTTTGTAGTTTAGATTGAGGTAACAGCTTTAAACTGGCATTTCTCCTGTTTCATCTGCTGCTTTACAAAGACTCCTGCTAACAAACTCTGAGGAAAGATCATTTGGCCAGTAGGTCACAGAAAAAGTGCTATTTATCACACAGGGACCATGGCATTAAAAAGGAAACCTTGCTCCTTCTGCATGTCCCCTGCCTCGGCAACACAGTGCTTCAGCTTCTTTATAGCACAACAGTCAACTTGGCAGCAAAGGCGATGCTGACCTCAGCCCGGGTAAAAACAGCAGGAGGTTTGGCAGGGGTGGAGATGTCTTTTCTAAACTCATGTCTTTCGTTAAAATCCAAATGCAACAAGAGAAGGGAAATACAGGAGAAAAAACATACCAGAGAGAAACTGGGCAGTTCACAGGAGAAGGGACTTCAGGTAATTTCCCCAGCCACTGCTGTCCTGAGCCACTATCAAACAGAATTTGAAGGAAACTGATGTGCAGCCTGGTGAACTAATGCACAGGGCCCAGAAGCAACTTGAGGTCTTACCCACAACTAGTTTTGTCCTATTTGAAATGACCTTTATTTCACTCTATGAACTTCAATTTCTGGTAGATCCTGTTCTGAGTCAGGCAGGAGCTGGACCTGAATGAAAACTCAACTCTCTGGGTTCAGGTCCAATCCGAAGCTGCAGTGATCAGAATGATACCTGGGCAACAAGGGACACTGGAGAGCAGAACAGGTATAAACACCATCTCCTCAGGCCATTTGCTGCTCCTTTCCACTTGAATCACAGGCCCTGCCATTCTGTATGGTTATAATCAGGCTGGACAGGATTCAATGGGGTTTTTTTATGAACTCAGATAGATAATATTGATATTTATTTCCAAGTCCTTTTTTTCATATTATTTTTATTGACTTGAATTTTTGCACAAGCAAGAAGTTCAGAATCACCTCAGAGACTAATTGCTGCTTATTCATCTTGTATTGACTGTAGAAGTCAAGCTTCATAATGGAATCCAAAATAAAATCAGAACTGATGATAATCATTATCCTGCATGATATTAATTTCTTATTAATTGACTCGAAGATGGAAATGGAATTTAAATAAAAAAGCCTTTTGGCCTTTTGATAGAAATGCTGCACATCAAAATATTTTCAGAACTTCCTTTCTGAAAACTTTTAGCACTACTGGAAAATTTTGTCTTTTGTGTACAGCTATGGGAAGAGCTGAAGGTTATTCACTCTGTCTTTCAGGGCTCTTCTGTGCTTGTGGCTAGTGGGAGAGCAGGTTATGACAAGTGTGGGCTGCCTGATAACTTGATCAAGAGGAATGGGTTGTATGTCTCACTATCTTTCCAAAACATCTTAGAAAGCTCATCACCCATCCATAGATGAAAGTAATCCCATCCTGGGCAGATTCATGTACAGTATTTGCAGCACATCTGAACACCCCACAGTCAAAAATGAGTCACTGCCTCCCTGTCACACAGAAAGGTTTATAGTCTGTCTTCCACAGTGAAGAAACAAAACAAAAAAGAGACTGTACCATTCTGCTCACTCACACAGGAAGGCTGTAGCTGATGGGAATTAAAACTCTAGCAATCCTGAGTCCAAGCACAGCAGTCTAGCCACTGGATTATTTTTCAGGTTGCTCTACAAACTTAGAAGGTCTTAATTGATTTGTAACTGTCCAGGAGAGAGGCAGAGATGTCTGGAGCTGAACAGCTACCATCAAGTATCAATGTCTTGGAAACAGAAAAGGGATGCAGAAAAATAAAACCTTGCTGCTTTCCTGATCAATGCTCTCTAGGGATGAATGCTTCTTGCTGCCGAGGGAATCTTATCTAAGGCACAGCATGGCACGCTGGGTGGCGATATGTATTTGTGCCCGCTTCCAACAATAAATTCCTGGGAGTGTTCCCAAGCTCAACAGGGACATAGTTTTCTGTGATGACTCATAGAGGGATATGGTTTGCTATTATTTAGTGACATGAGAGTTACAAGCATATGAAAAACGGGTAAAGATGGCCAAAGCTCTCAAGGAAAACCCACTGCCAGAAAAATGCCAGGAAATCTCAAGGGGTGAGAGCAAAGTCCTGAAAAGGGAGTCAAACAGTTTGGGCATCCGCATTTCTGAGAGCATCTCAGAGTTACAGCATACCTGAGCTTTTCCAAACCCTGTGAAAGATCTGTTTCAAAATCAGGCCTCTCTGGATGTTATTTATTCTCTCTTGTTCAGCCCTGACTTGAAAAGTATTATAAATTGACCCCAGACTGAAAACCCAGTATTTGGGCTGAATTTATTGCTTATTAAGGCAACTTCATGGGAGAGCTCTTTTAGAAACTTGTGCTCAAGTCTGTTCTGGGGTCATGGGAAAAGCCAATTTAATGATCAGCTGGAGAGGCCAGGTCAGATGTGTGGTTTTAGATGCTATATCTCTGCCATCCCTCTTTGCAGTTGCTGGAGAAGAGTCCTATTAGGGTGGATGATGGATTCACAGAAAACTGTGAACAGCAAATCCACTGAGTACTAGTGTCCGTACCCAACTCATGTTCTTCTTAGAAAGCATCGGAAGACACAGACAGACAGGAGACATTGGGGAAGGTACAGGAATACATAATACAGTATTTGTTCTGTGGTTTGCTTTTAAAGGGAAAATTAGATGGTTTGGAGCCTGCTGGAGGTATGTAGAGAGCTGCTTTCACTTTCCCTTGCTCAATACTTATCAACGATACAGGTTGTCCAAGCCTAAAAGCTGATGGCAGCCTTAATTTAAGTCCTGTATTTTTCAGGGAAGTGGTCAAACACTGCCAAAATGCCTAGCACTAACTGCTCCAGGTCCATCTGCCTGAATGATGGAGACAGAGATCTCTGTTGGCTTACGAAAAATCTTTCCTCCTGAATGGAATGCTGTGTACAGAGGATGCAGCAGAGGTTGCCTGTAGTGGCACCAGTTTATGAGGAGCAAGCTTCCAATCTCCATGACCCCATCCAACTGCTTGCTCTGACGTGCATTCTGTGACTTACCAGACACCTGGAAGAGGCAGGTGGAGACTCCCACGTCATTGGAAATGCTGCACTCGTAGGTTCCACTAGTCTCCCGGCTGACACTGTCCACCTTCAGCTCTGAGTAGTCCTGCTGCTCTGCCAGGGGCTGCGCCAGGAGAGTCCCGTTGAAGTGCCAGACAGAGGTCGCCACCTTCATGGGGCTGCCCTTCAGCATGGTGCAGCGCAGGGTGACGCTGTGCCCCATGCCCTGACGTACATCCTGGAAGGCCGGCTCCACCATGGGGGGGACTGGAGATCGAACAGAGCAACGTATGGGGATGCTGTCAGGGAACAACTGTCTCATTCAGCACAGTCACCCTGACTGCCTCTGATGAGACAGGTATCTATGATTTTCAAGAGGATATTTATTTTCTAGTGGAAGCCAGGATTCATAAAAACAAAAGCAATACTCATCTGAGATCCCCTTCTGATCAGTCTGTGGCCACTTCACACCTCCCTCCCATTTATGAGGTAAGGGTGGACTTTAGCAAGTTCTCATTCCACATTGAGACAGTGCTTGGAGGAGCTACAAAGCCCTACTCTTTCATATGGGAAGTGCAACCCTGACAGCTGAGTGTCAGCTTGGATTCAATCCTCAGATTCTAATCAGAAAAACCACAGTCCTCTTATACAGCATGAAATGTATTCCCTGAGCAGACAGGTAAGCTCCCAAGCAGTTACATACATGTTCTTCTCATCAATGTCTGGCAGGGTTATCAAGGACACTGTGTTTAGATGGAGGGATATGCACTGGCTGTCCCTGCAGACCTGAAGGGGTGTTAGAGGCCTTCTTCTGAATACATCAATATGATGTATTGATGTACATCAGGAACTGTCTACAGGGACACTGGGTCCTATTTTTATCTCTGGCAACAATGCTCTGATGTTGGAAGGTGAGTCCCATCTGTCCATGTCAGCTTCTCTGCCAGTAGTGTGAGAATGGGAATGGTGATTTGTGTTCACCTCCTTAGCGAAGGGAGACTACCATGTCTTGTTTTTTAGCACTTGTGAAAATTTACAGGAACCTTACAATTTGGGCATGGTTGAAGCAGAGCAAGGAGAAAGTCTGGACTGGTGCTGTTTATGTTAACCCTTATTTAATGCAATGGCAGAGGATTTCAATCTCCACATCCATCTGATAGACATTTCACTTGCAATAAACTTTTAATTAAAACACTACAGCATGGGGATAACCAGATGCTCTCCATCTCAAATGAGAAAAGCTTCCTGAACACAAAACAGCTGTCAGCCTGAATGTAAAAGAGGGAGGACTGATTTATAGAAGCTTCAGCACAATCACAATTCACGTTCTCCATGTTCAAAACACAGATAACTTCTATGCACTACAGATCTACAGAGCACCCACCTCCTCTAAAGCTCCACAGAGCTGCCAGGCACAACCAGGTCCAAAAGCATCTGTAGTGCCACAACAACAACCATGAGTCACTCAGCATCCCCACTGCCCTGAACACAGCCATGCCAGGAGGGCTCCAGCTCATCAGTCTCTCCTCTCCCATAGCCTGATGCCAGCAAGACCCACTGACAGCTCTGTAACAGTAGTGACATCTCCATCCATCTTCACCACAGATGAAGGTGGTGCATACACTGTCCCATAGGTGGGTATACACAGTGTCCTGGGGCACAAGTGCATCTGTGGGTATGCAGCGTACAATCATCCCTTCCACCTGGCAGCCCTGTTTTGACGTGGCTGATTGTTTTCAAGATTCCTGTTCTCAAATCTCAGTCTCTGGGCCCCTTCCTGCACTTCAGTGGATCAGAAGCAGCTCTTGGCTGAGCTGAGTGGCATGGTCAGCTTATTAGGGATGGCTTTGCTAGCAATGTGTCTCTGAGAGTGCTCCAAGTGCTGACTTGCCTTTGGCTCACATGTCTCCCCACCTCATGGTGAGAATAATGTGAGAACTTGTTTGATTAGACCTAGTGCTATGAATGTGTCATCTCCATCCCTAGCTGCTATCCCATTTCTTTGGTCACATCTGCTCCTTAATTGAAGCCAGTGGGGTCTCGCATTATAATATAAGCCAACTGGTGATGTGGGGTGAGGAGGAAAAAAAGAGAAAAAGGAGGGAGAAAAGAAAAAGAAGGCTTAAAAAAATGGCACAACAGTTCCAGATGTACTCAAAGTAGCCTCTCTCCCAAGGAGGAGAGAGAGGAGTGGGAGAGCAGCTTCCCTCACAGCACCTAGCTGTGCCTGTCTATGGGGCTGGGACAAAGGAAGAGAAAAGTTCTGAAACTGGATGAAGTGCTGACTGCAAGAAAACATGCTACAAGTTAAAGTACCCTGTTGGGCCTCACTGAGGGAGTCTCTGAGGCTGGTAAAGGGTCACAGAGGAACAGAGCTGAGATGCTCCAGAGGCTTCCTTAGGTCACTGGAATAGAAGGCCAGCCAAGGATGCAGAAGATATTTAATCTTCTTCAGCTGGGAAACGGGATTTACTTGATTTGCACTGGGACAAGCTCTGGGCCTATGTTATCATCCAGCAAAGGGAATGTCTGAAAGTGCCTATAAATTACATATTGATTACATTTTTTCCTCTTGTATCTGGCACTAGGAAACACCCAACGAGCATTAACTCTGCAGGCAGTTCTGGAGCTCCTGAGTTTTTGGAGAGAGAGCTGAAGCAGACCATCCCATTGCTGCAAAGCATACAGAACTATACCAAGGGTCAGCTATTCCCAGAAGTTCCCAATGGATACGAAAACAAAGAAGGGTCAACAGCAATTACAGAGCCAGATACCAGCTCTGACCTCCAATGTCTACTGGGAAGTCCACACTCGTTCAAGTAGGTTATACACAAAACGCAGACTTGCTAGAAAGGCAGGGATTCAGTCTCTAAAACCTAGCAGCTAACAACACAGCCTTTTCTGTTTCTGTTCTTTTTCCCTGGCTTAAACACAAATGAAAGCTTGTTTAAAAGAACTGATGATCCTACTTGCTAGAACTGGGAACTGAATAGCTCCAGTACACTTGAGATGGGGACTATCTCAGAGCAGAGACCTTCCATGTGACTCCTGCACAGGCACCTTTAAGGAGCTGCAGGAAAGGATAACAATTTCCCAGGTTCCTCCTATACCCACAGGCAAGCAAAATCCCTGCTGGCTAGAAGGGAGAAGTATCTGGCTATTCTGGCTTGTTAAACTGCCAAGATGCTCTTTGAGGACCTTGGGTATCAACCCCAGTTTTTAGCCCAGTTACAAAGCTGAGTCCTTGCCCGGAGGTTTCTCAAATGCCTTTCTGCATCCCCCTCAATTCCAGTGCCTGTGTTTGAAATGCTCTGTTAAGCAGCCACCACATTGCAGGCAGCAGGTTGCTACTCTTAAAGGAGGTAAAAAGCCTCCCCTGGTAAGAAACACAGCAAACAAATACAGACAATTACTCATCTCTCTCAGCACACAGCTTAACTCTAGAAGGGCTCACTGGCAAGAAGAGTGATGAAAGGGGTGAAGAGGCAATGTTGAAGCAAGGCTCTTTCAGCAACTTCGTTAAGATGCTGTTGCTGCAAAACACAAGGCAGGGGAGCCTGCTTTTGCAACAGAATCAACTAGTTAGGAGAAAATCAAATCAGCCAAACACAGGCAACCTACTCTAGTGTGCCAAGCACCCTAAAGCAAAGCCAGGCTCCAGGAAGCTTCCTTGCTGTGAGCCACAGCAGATGCTCTGCAGTGAAGGGTTGCTAACAGTGTTCACAACGATGAAGGGCAACAGTGAGGGAAGTACAACAGAGAGATGTCAAGCACCAAGCAGTGTTGCTGTGTGTCCCAACAACCTTTTATTTTCTTAGTTTCACTGGAAATAATCAGAACTGAAATGCTCATCCTGCTAGGTGAGTTAGAAGTGCACTAGCCGTGTAGTAGTGGTTAACTTGGTTTAAGTCTGGTTTTGTTTTAGCCTTTAGGAAGCCAAAGAGCTTGCAGGAGAGACTACACTCTCCTTGCACTGTTACTGTGCTGTCCTGCTTGGGTATATCTCAAAAAGGGGTCCTTGGCCATCCCTAGACTGCTGTCTGACTGCTACAGATGCCCTTCAAATCCAGACGCCTCCAGAAGGCAGAGATGTTTCTTTCACCAGTGATGAAGTCAGAGCATCCCAGGATGGCAGAGATGCACTACAGAAAGTTTTTTACTTGTGGGGTAAATACAGAAAAAAAAATCACCTAAATTAGGAAATGGAGATGTTGTCATGAATCTGCTTAATCTAGTACAGATGAAAGGCAACAAAAGGCTCCTACAGGAGTGGACTGCTGCACAGAAGTCAGTGACAAGCTTAAACACGAACCAACATCTACAGAACAGGGAAGCACTGAATGAACAGACCTCGCAGTAATTGCTAGGCAATGATTAAGAAGTTTGAATAGCCTAGATACCACTGGACAACACTACTAGGCAAGACACATGCAAAGTCTGCTTTCCCATCGCAGCTAGTGAACTGTGAAGAGTATAACCTGGCTCATTTTGGAAGGGTTGTCAGAGCTGAGGAGCTTGCTCATAACCCACTTTCTGACTCACAGGCAGCCTTGTTTCCCAGCCTGACCAGTGGCTGACAACAGCCATCTCTGTAGGTGCTTAGCTGCCTGCACTGTACTGCTGGTCTGTGCAGCTGCCATGGGCTGCTGCACTCTTATTTTTCTACAGGAATTCACTTCCTGCAATGCTTCCTCTGCTGCAGAGCACTACAGTGCAGCAATGTCCAGGTGGAAAAAGGGAGGCATGAACAGAAAGACTCCTAATAGGTCATACAAACTGGCAGCATCAGACAGGAGCAGCACAGGAGTCCTGTATTCTGACTTTCAGTATGTGGTGTCCTGAATCAGGACACCTTCCATAAAAGGACTCATATGTCCATCTTTCTGTCTTTAGCCCAGGCTTACTTCTTCATGAGAAATACCCTCTACTTTACTCTCCAGAGTCAGCCTTTACATTTTTATTTAAATCTAGAAAGTGCAATATGTAACACAAATGATGAAAATAGCCAGCCTTGCTAGACTAGAAAGCAGCTTTATTTTGAGTAGCTCTCATCCCACGCTACTGATTGACTCCCTAAAAGCTTAGGTATGCATCATAGCACCAGTAGGACTCCTGCCTTTGGCCTTCACCTTATCCTATGTGTGAGACCTAATTGATTGCTCCCATGCTGGATTAACATTGCAAACAACACACAGATAACCTGGTATGAAAGACTGCACTTTGTGGTTAGTTACAATTATTAGCTATGTCTCATTATCCAAAGCAGTTAATGGCACCAGGCAGTAATTTCTCTCTCTAGAAAGCAAATAAGCACAGGCAGCTATTAAGGCCTTATACGACCTATATGACCTCATCCAGCACCCATTTAATTTCTTATAGGTATCCTCCTACAGTCATACTGGATGCAGTCTTTCCTAACTTTCTCTAGACAACCAAAGCAATCCCAGCAAAGGTGCCTTGCCTATTCAGTCCCTGGTTCCACAGTCCAGGGTAATAAAGATGTCACATGCATTAAAGATACTGCACCCCTTTTCTCCCAGCAGGTAGAAAGCTCCAGGGGTTCAGCTCTCTACCAGAACTCTCTACCCAAATAAGCAGGAAGCTCTTTTATTATCACAAGGCTGGAAAATCATAGCTGAGTGATTCTGTTCCTTGCAGCAGCACCCACACACTTGCAACATGCATTAGGTACCAGCAGTTTACCCTGTGGAGACAAATATCCTACCCATATTTACCAGCTCAGTCTCATATGCTTGTTTCTAGTGATATAATTGAGTAGTTAGAAGCAAGGAGATGGAGAAAGGCTTGCTCAACCTATTTCAGGTAAAAGCCAGAATCTTTCTTTCATCTTATATGCCTTTTGCCTTTGCACTTCAAACTCCCCATATAAAAGAGATAAAAGGTGTGGGTTTTGCATACTGCTTGAAAGTCAAGTTGCAAGTATTGTTATTTCAAAGAAAACAAATTTATTTGTGTACATTTTCCACTAGACAAGTGGGTGTATGGTCTGGAGAGGAAAGGCTCAGAGCAGAGAATGTTTAGTTCTGTGCTAGTTGACTGCTTTTAAAAGAAGAGCAAATGAAATGCATTCCCTACCAGCTTTTCTGCTTTCTTCTTCCTTGAACTTTCCAAGTCAATTAGCTCAGCCAGTCTTCACCTTGTTTTAATAAAGAGGGATTTACTAAAGGATTTCCTCTTCTGCATGACAAACTGTGCTGATTAATACATGAGACCCCTAGCTTACTTTACAGATTGCTTTGAAGAAAGTTCATCCAGGGTGGGAATTTCCAGACCTTCAGCCTCACAGATATGCCTCCTCAAAAAAAGCTCTGTCCCAGACATGCTGGAATGCCACTCAGACCCACTGCCCAATTAATTCATGTTAACAAGACATTAAAAAGACAAGTATTCTCCTGCAGCGTAAAGTGACCTCATTCCCATGTCTCACTTACCTTCAAGCGCCTGGTTTCAAAACACTGTGCTACCCTAATTGAAAAAGATAAGTGGGAAAAGATCTTGTATTTACAGAAAACACATACACAGTTGTATGTGAAATGCATGCTGATAATCCTCCTCCACTCACATATCACCCAATTATCAAAGTTGTACGTAAGAGAAATAAAAAGGGTGAGAGTGACATTTCCCTGCTAATACCATCAATTACTGCCAAACCAATGGCATAACTCAAACGTAAATTTTATATTTTTTTTCTTGCCAAAGGCCATCATGAAAATACTTTCTCTAGCTCACAACGAATTCTGCTAATTATAGCATGATGAAGTAGGATGATGACCAGGGTGGATCTGCCCATCCTTTATTCTCCCACCCATTCACATACCCACAGGAGGGGAACCCTTCCATGTGCAGCATTGCCAGACCACCAACTCTCCACTCAGGTTCTGCCTCTCTTCTACAAGACAACAAGATGTCAGCTCATACCCCCGCATCTGTTATTACAAATCTCTGTTAAACAAACTAGGCTGGCAGTGACACCTCACTCCCAATAGCATATAAATAGTTTAAATGCAAACATTCACTAACAGTCAGCCAATGATATTCTCTCCCCAAAAGCATTCCACATGCATTAAGTTTTGGCAGAGAACCAGTTATCTTACTACTCAATAATTCATAGGCGAGCTACTCAGCTGGGTAGTTCTGGGAATAAAGCCACTCATTGCCATTGCAAACTAAGGAAAAAAGAAAGATCAACCCACAAAATAGAACCAAATGAGATTCCTCTTCCAAAACAGAGAATCCATGTATTTCCTTTTACTTCAGAGTTTATCACTAGTTTTTCTTACCATATAACCAAATTCTCTTGCTGCAGTTTAAGACTATGGCAAGTCTTCCCCATAGGTGTTTTTATGTCCTGGTAATCAACTTTGCCCTATGAACAGTAGCTCCGAACCTCAACAAATACCAGAAGGAAAAAATTCTTGTTCTCTTCTTCTCCTTCCAAAGTCCTTGACAAGATGTCGTTGACATTGTATATTTGTTTGTACCTATATGTATGTTTACAATTCCTCTTTCTCTCTGTCCTCTGCTCTTCAGGTGGCAGAAGGACAGCTTTAGTCAATTTCTATTTACATTTTGTTTTCATTCAGCAGAAACACTGTTCTCGGCTTTTAAATGCCAGAGGAATCACATGCAAAAAGTTTAGGAAAAGGGAACTAAAAAGAGAAACTTGAATCTACAGTTCTGACTCTCCTTACATGCCTGGTACAGACAGCAGGGCACAGAGGCCCATAATGGGGCAGAGATCAACATGTACCACTTACAATCTTGAAAGCAGAAACACCATCACAGCAGAAAACATTCCATATGTGTTCCATGCACACTGTAAAGAAGGGAAAATAGAGGGAAAACAGCCAGTCTGTGATTGTCATCATCCTAGGATAGGCCCTTCACATTCCTGAGAAGGATTTAGAACAGCTGAGAAAGGACTGCTCACCTCCACTCACAGGTTTAGCACTATATCTAGCACGAGCTGTAACAGGATTTTAAAGACCAAATTTATCCTATCTAACTTCAGGTTCTTCATTGAGGCACTCAGCTTAAGAATGCCACCTCCCTCCAAGGCTACTGGATGAGAGGCACATCTCCAGAGGATGACTCAGATAGTAGGAATCCCCAGCTGACCTGCCCCTGTCCTGTGTCTGCACAGGGAGCCTAAGGTGAACTCCACCCTCACACCTCTCTTAGGTGGGATAAATGCAGAGCAAAGTAAATGCACAGAAGGGGTCAATGCCACCCTCCTATATGAACTCTGCATGAATTCTCAGCGCCTTGTTTAATCAGTTAATCAGTAGGCTGACTCAAAATACAGACCTGAAACTTGGGCAGCATGTCCTGCTCTTGGAAAAGAGACACCTCCTGTGCTTGAACTGCTGCACGCCATAAAGAGCTAACCTGGGAAGGTAAACACATTGGCCTGCACATTTCCCATAGCAAATATAGTGATTATAGTGAATTAGTGCCACCACTAGGGCTCACATCTAGAGTATGCAGCTGCCACCTATGAGGAATTGGGTCCAAGTTTCCTCTTCTACACGGGATCTCATCCGCAACCAGAGGAGCTACTGTGGACCCCAGGCAGCAATCCAGTAGCAACAAGTTCCTGTTCCATCACCACCTGCCTTAGCAATTCTATTGATTCCACATATTTACACCCTTTTAATAAAAGAACTGAAAGTTAAAAGCAGGAAGAATGCACGAGAAAGTATCTCTGAGAACTGCAATTCTGTCAAAATGGAGAAGAGTCTCTGCTTTAGAAATGCAGTGATTGTCAGGGCTGCAGAGAGTCCAGAGGGTTCTGCTCACAGCTGGGTCACCTTCTGTTTTCAGTTTGAAAGCTACACTGGGACCACGAGACAATCCCTCCACAGCTGCTTTCCAAACTGGCAGGCAAAGCAAGAGGCGTAACAGCCAAAATCAGAAACATTGATTAAAAAATAAGACCTGCTTTAATGATGGGGTGGTGGAATCAGAGCTGGAAAGAGGAGAGATGCAAGCCAGAAAGAGCCTGGTAGGGGAAGAGGAGCCATCCAAGGCAATTAAGATAATCACATACTAACCAGCATGCCTTAGTATGTTTACTTGGAAACCTCTGTCTGTATTAGTAACCAAAGAGGATGCATGGGGCAAAGCTGGGCCAGGAAGAGTTAATACAATGATTCACCACTTATCTACAGAGTGGAAAGAGGACAAGCTTCCCCAAAGCAGGCTTTTCCTCAGCCTCTCCTTCAAGCCTAGGAGGGAATTTGGACCAAGAACAGAACAACAAGAATAGACTGCATAGAACAACACACAGTTCTCCATCACTTCTCTATCTGCTACCTTGGAATTCTGCTGCCAATTGTTTAATATCCTGCTCCACTAACTGCCATCATTACCCCATTTTTCCATCCTTCACTCTTGCTTGATCTTGATTCATCTGAGGAAGATGATGACAATGAAAACGTAACTGTTCAGAAAGAGGCTGAAAGGATGCTCTCACTGAAAGATTTATGGCAAACGTTCAGTCTTGTAGATGAAACAGCTGAGGTCAACAGATATCAAAGTAATTTTTCCCATAAGAATTAATGTAACAAGGAGGGTGGTGTGTACAGGAACTCAAGAAATGTATGCAATTTAAAAACATGGGATCAGTATATATGGAATAGAGAAAGGAGAGGCAAGAACATTTTTTACTGTAAGCATTTTTACTGTCACTCTCTGGATGGTTACTGCTTCATCATTGTCATCATCATCTTCAGATGAATCATGGTAGATCAAATCAATCACGGGCAAAGAATGGAAAAATGAGGATAGGTTCAGGAGGTCATCAGATGAAATGGCTGAGGTTTTTCAGAACAGTCACTGGCTCCAAAAAGCCAGCTGCCAAATAGCCACCATCTCTGCCATCTCTAAGTCCTGTCTCTCCCCTTCATCCTTCACACAATTACCTGTAAGTGTTTAAAATGTAGGACCTTTGCTCAACTTCTCTATTAATAAATTAAGAAAAAAATAATTTCTGTCATATCAGTAACTGTCATAGCTTTTCATGAGTCTATCTTCAGTGGATTGCTGATTACAGCAATATCCCTATATGTTATTACCAAAACAGCTAATTGCTTATGGAGAGAGCAGAGGATGTGGCAGACTCATTTCTTCAGGTATGGATGATATCACCTGCCTCACAGAATGACTCAAGCTGCAGAGGACTTGCTCCCACACTGGAAACCTCATGTCTTCTCTCTGTGTTGGTACTGTGTTTCCCAAGAAGCAGCAGCACACTAGAGCCTTGCTGCTGAAGCAGATGCAGTCCTGCAGCTCCCACTTTTCCCCGTGTTAGGGAGAGCACTGTCACTTCTGACAGCTGCAGGTGCTGTGGGCTCCCACAAATCACTCTCTGGGGCTTGGGATCTCCTCTGCAGCAGAGGGCACAGGAAGGAGGCCAGTGACAGAACTGGCCACAATTCAAGGACAGCAGTCTGCTCCTTCAACTTCCCCATCTGGCTATCCACTCTGTCCCATCTCCTCTGGACTTGGACCAGGAGAGGAAAATTTATTAACAGTCCCACTCACTGGATAAATCTGATCTCACATTTGATTTTCTGAGACTGACCTCAAACCAGGTCAGCACAGCAGGAACCATTTGAAGGAGCACCACCCCTGTAATGTGGGCACTTGCCTGTCTCACACAGATACTTTTTCATGTTGACTGACTGAGAGAGCTTAGGCTGCAGAAAAGGTGATAAGCAGGACAAGTGGGAAGTACACACTCTATTTCTTTTTCTGATTCCGAGATTTTGGTCCAACAGATAAAAGTCTGAAGCTGGTTCCATAAGTTTCCATTATTCTCATTCCTCACTCTCCTGATACACAAAGGTAAAGTCATTACCTTCCTCATTCTGCCCCA
Organism: Pithys albifrons albifrons; assembly: GCF_047495875.1. Taxonomy (NCBI): domain Eukaryota; kingdom Metazoa; phylum Chordata; class Aves; order Passeriformes; family Thamnophilidae; genus Pithys; species Pithys albifrons. The sequence goes on from NC_092459.1 coordinate 85,639,531, forward strand.
CTGCATCAAGATCTGAAAGTGGGTGCTGGCCCGAGTCAATCCACCAGCAATCATCAGTCTGATGATTTGCAGCAGTGCACACTAGGACATAATATCCAGCTCCTTCCACTCTCTCCATGAGAGGTAATAACACCTCCCAGAATCAGATAGCCCAGGTGAAAAGGACATTTTAAACAAGTTTCAGCAATGTTTGCTGAGCCATCCCACTGTGGTGGGCAAGAAGAAGATGTAATTCTGTGTACAGTTCTGGAAAGAAGCTGCACAGACTTAATTCTGGGACTACCTGTGGCTAAATCTGTGATAAAAGCCAGCAATGATGGAAAGACAGGCTGTGTCTGTAAGACTCTAGCCAGATCTGTGTACCCTGATCTGAATTCATCACTGCAAAAAATGTCAAAATAACAGACTAAGAACAGATCATAAAAATGCCAGAGAAAGTAGGAAAAGATGTGGGAAAACTTCAGCCAGCCAGGCCTTTGAGGTGAAGTTCATGATTGCATCCTGTGAGCACCACAGGAGATAAAGTTATTCTGTACCCTCCATGCATGTATTGCCTATGGCAGTACAAACATCAATCAACTGGGTCAATGTAAGCAGATGAGACCTCAGAACACACAGCAGTAAACCTTTTTATTCCTCACTGATTCCATAAAAAACCTCATGGAAGATGAATTTGGGATGCAACATTCCAAGTTAAAATGAATGATGAATAATATAGTTTTATTGGCCTTGGCAGACAAACTGGGTAGTGTTTGAGAAAGCACCAAGAAAAGTAACTATCTTGTCATAACATCCTCAGGCTTTGGAAAGATCCTGGCTTGCTTCCACATGACAGACTAACTGAAGATATAATACTATTCAAATGCAGCCCACATTAAGTATATTAAAAACACATTAACTGAAAGAGTTCAAAAAGAAATTTTAAATGGCTGCACACATCACTGGGATCTCTCTAGAGAGAGGAAAGACCTATTCTAAGGAGACCTCTAACAAGAACCCATATGAACCTCTTAAACTGATGCTATTTCATATCTCCATCAAGGTCAAGAGCCAGCCAGCAGGTTGGCATAGCAAAAGCGTATCAATTATAAAGTCCCTGTTCAGCATGTGTAGCCAACATTACACATTTTTCAAATTTCAGACACCTTTAGTGTCTGAATGACCTTACATCCATTTGCAGAAGGGGTGACTGGGTGCAGACTTTGACAAATCTGTGGCATGTGGCTTGTGCTCTGCATCCTTCCCTTGCACACAAAAGCAAAACTGACAATCTCCATCCTTAAGATCCTGTGTCAGGATAAGATACCAACAACTGTAGAAGACACAAAATATGCAGCAATAAATAATATATTAGATGCTTCAGACAATACAGCCTAGCTTGCTTCATGGAACAGGATACAGGAACTTCATTCAACTTATCTTGGATAACCACAGGGTCATAGAAAAGTTTGGGTTGGTAGGGACCTTTAAAGATCTCAATGCAAAGGTTCTGGAAAGAAAATTATTGAGGAAAGGATGAGTCACTCTTGCAAGAAGAGAGACAATGATTCCAAGACGAGCCTTAGTTAATGTAATCCAGTGAACATAATTCTGTAGTCCAAAGATGTCCAAATCCTTGGATGACTAAGCCAAGCTTACTAAATGTATTGTGATATGGGCAACACATCTGCATTGGTGAGATCACTTTTGAAAATCTGTTTAATATGTGGGACCATGCTGCCAGAGTGTAAAAAAACCCAAAAAATACTAAAAAACAAACAAAAAAACACACACACACAAAAAAAAACCCACCAAAAACCCTACCAAACCCACAACAAAACTGAGAAGAGGACTAAGAAAAAAGAATTAAGGTCTGGAAAATATGCCCTGTAGTGAACGGCTAAAGAGACTCTTTCCAGATTGCATACTGGAAAGGCTAAGAGATAACTTGTTCTGGTGTCTGAGACTACACAAGGAAGAGACTGCTGATAACAAATAGCTCGTTATGTGAGAAGACAAAGGCATAAACAGAGCTTGCAGTTGGAAACTGAAATAAGGCAGCCTGAAATTAAGTGATGACAACTGAACCACGAGAGTGAAAAAACACTGAAACAACTTAATGAGCAACACACTAAATTCTCTGCCACTTCAGTGTGTGAGGAGATGCTGCACTGAAAATGTACAAATAATCCAAGTTTAGACGCACTAAGGTAAACTGACCTCATTCCTCAGCTCCACTAGTGATAGGGACTATGCCTGGCATATAACTAAGTCTCCTGTCTAAACAAACAGCACTAAATGGTTAGAAAGAGATTTGAAGAGCTTTTACTTTCTCATAATGATCAGAAAGATGAAGTCACAGTATTTTGGATAAGCACGTAAGATTCTCCAAATGTTTTTTAAAAAACGCCAACAAACAAAAAACCCCACCAAAATCCCAACTCTTTCCTCCTCTCTTTAAAACCTGTCGGTAGTTTCACTTGTATATTTTGATTTATACATGTTAGTTGGTTCCTACAAAGTGAATCAGTATGAAAACTTGCCCACTTCCATGCTTAAACTTGGACTTTTGCAAGGCCCATTACAAGCAGCCAAAGGGGAAGAGAAAGATTTCCAATCACTAAACCCCATTTTCACTTGCACCATTTTCCTCTAACCCAGCTAACTGCCACCATTTTCTCATCCCTTTATATCCATTATAACTCTTTGCAGCAAACCACCTTGGGTAGAAGGCTGCTCCTTTTCCCTCAAGTCCCAGTTCTCCATTTTACAGCACACCAGAATATTGGCTCAAGGGCCTGTATTATGCATAAGCTATGAAGTGCTCAGAAAATCCCAGCAGATCTAGCACTATTAAACTCATCTATATTGCATTAAGTTATTAGCTACCGTATTTTAGTTTATGATTAGGACAGTAGAGTATCTCTTTGCAATCAGCACTTTGTAAGGAAAATCCCTGTTCAGTGCAAATGCTACTATCATTCATTGTTCTCTTGACCTCAATCACAGTCACTGCTGGGAACCCCTGCTAGGTTTGGGACTCCAACCAATTCCTCCTATGAAATGCTTGGCCAAATTTGGCCCAGAGTTGTAGCATATTTGTGATGGATGAGATTTGCACCACTCATTTCATCAGCTGTGAGAGCAGGTCACAACAGATCAAGAGTTTACAAAGAATCGGCTGGGATGGCCTTCAGTTGCCATCGTTTCTTAACCAGAAGGAATTTACCCCAGATGCCTCTTCATCACAGAAATGTAGTAATTTTCAGGCTATTCTGCATCACATTCATCCCTCTGCAGATTGGCAAATCAGGAGAGAGAAGCACAATGCCGACAGCTCCAGAGATACTGGGCTGGAAAAGTATGCCAAGGGGATGATGGCACTACCCAAGCATTTTTTTCCACATCTTTCTGATCCAGTCCAGCCACAGAACTTGAGACCTCAGCCTCAATCCCAAGCTGCCATTTTGGTCAGGCAGTAGGCTTAGGGTTCAGAGAACCATGAAGGCTACAGCTCCAGAGATACTGGGGCTGGAAAAGGTATGCCAAGTAGAGCACAGCACTGCACCAACATCAATCTCTCCACATCTCTCTTGTCTGGGTCACCCACAGTACTGGGAACCTCCGTCTCTGTCCAGAGCTGCAATTAGGGTTTGATTTCAGAGAAGCAGGATTCCTATAGCTCCAGTGGTACTGAGGCTGGAAAACCTGTATCACCAGGGACCAAAAAAAATCCCAAGCCCCCCAAACAATCTCCTTTTTTTTTGAATACAGAGAGGAACTCTAGCACTGAGGATGAGGAAAATTCTGAGGTATTTAATGTCTTTTCTGCCTCAGTCTTTAACAGAAAGAGGAGTTATACTCAGTATCCTGAGCTGGAAGACAGGGACAGAATAAATCCTCCATTAACCAGGAGGTAGTACATGGCTACATGCTGTGCCACATAGACACAAGTCTATGGAGCCAGATGGGATCCACCTAAGGGTGTGATGAATGGATCAAGGGCACCTTCAATCAGTTTGCAGGTGACACCAGGTTGGGCAGGAGTGTCAGTCTCTTGGAGGGTAGTAAAGCCCTGCAGAGGGATCTGGACAGGCTGGGTCAATGGGCTGAGGCTGACTGCATGAGGTTCAACAAAGTGAAATACTGGGTCCTGCACTTGGGTCACAACAAGTCCTTGCAGTGCTACAGGCTTGGGGAAACAGTGTTTGGAAAGCTGCCCAGTGTAAAAGGACCTGGTGGGGCTGGTCGACAGCTGGCTGAACATGTGCCAGCAGCATGCAAAGCAGGTGGAAAGAAGGCAAGTGGCTTTTATTACATATAGTGTGACCAGCAGGATGAGGGCAGTGATGGTCCCCCTGTACTTGGTACTGGTGAGTCTGCACCTTGAGTACTGTGTTCAGTTTTGGGTCCCTCACTACAAGGACAATGAAGTGTTAGAGTATGTCCAGAGAAAGGCAACAAAACTGGTGAAGGGTCTGGAACTTAAGTCCTATGAAGAATGGCTGAGGGTGCTGCAGTTTTTCAGTCTGGAGAAAAGAAGGTTCAAACGAGACCTTATTGCCCTACAATTACCTGAAAGGAGGTTGTGGTCAGTCTCTTCTCCAGGCATCTAGTAACAGGAAAAGGTGCAATGACCTCAGTTTGTGCCAGGGAGGTTCAGGTTGGGTATTAGCAAAAATTTCTTTGCCTAAAGGGTGGTCAAGATTGGAACAGTCTAGCCCAAGGGGTGATGGAGTCACTATCCCTAGAAGTGTTCAAAACATGAGTGGACATGGCACTTCATGATATGTTTTAGTGGGCTTGGTGGTGTTAGATCCAAGGTAATCTTGGACGTCTTTGATCTTGATGACCCTGGATGTCTTTTCCAACCTTAATGATTTTATGTTTCTAAGCAAACAGTTTCAGAAATCCGCTTCCTCCCAGTCAACAGCAATGAAAAATTTCCATGATTTCCTGTGACCACACATGACCCTAGAAACAAGGACCCCAAAAGCGCACAAAATGCAACAGGTCTGCATGTAACTAGGAAATTTAGACATGTCTGTAAATTCCTGGGACCAATGATGGTTTTGCAGGTTCGTTGCTGGGTTCATAAAAGAAAAGCAACCGTTTTACCTCAGGTCCTGAAGGCTAATTAAATTTCAATCAGAAACAACAGCTGAGAAAAGGAAAGAGCGTGTGCAGACATGCACTTATTGGTGTTTGCAATAGAGAGGCAAAGAAGAAAGAAAATCAGGAACTATATGAAGTGAAATGTTGGAAACATGATCTCTGCTGACTGAGAAAAGTGTTTCCTGGCTTCAAAGAAAAAAACATTTCTTTCTCAGAAAATGGCCCAACTGCAAAAATGCAAACTAGTCATTGAGCAGCTGTTTCCCCACAGAAAGATCCCGAAGGCCCCTATGATCTCGCTGAAACCTGAACCCTCAGCCCCTCAGTACTGTGACCCAGCACAGAACTTGCAACAGAAGACCCACTGGGATGTAGAGAAGCCTGAGCACCTCTGAAACTGAATTTGCATTTAAACAGAATCCTAGGAGTGAATATAATTAATGCTGTTTCAGAGCTCAAGGTCAGGATGGTCACAGCTAATTCAAAATACCCTCAGGATGCTTAGTTTCCTACTAGGGCTTCTGTTCACATCAGGAGTGTCTCAGGGTTCTCCCTGCATGAAACCCTTCCTCAAAAGTGGCATCGCTATGTGCCTGCTTTCATGTGCCTGCCACAGTCTTCCAACTGGGCTGGGGGAAATAGCTCTGCTCTAGTGCCAGAGTCCATGGAGTAGGTGAGGAATGGCATGGGGGCCTGCTCCTGGCACCTTCATAGCTGCTGCTTGACATGGTTTATGGCACAAAAATCGTGGAAGAATAGGCAGAGGCACAATGTCATGGCACCACAAAGCTCCCTCTGGGAAAGAGGCTGGGGGAAAAGGACCTCTGCTCCTCTGGCACAGGTCCTGTGTCAGGTCTGATAGCCTATGCTTCCCTGCAGGTCTGGACAGCTGTTTTCAATTCTTAGTGCATCAGGGTCTTGTGCAGAGGTTGAGAGTTATCATGAGAAAATGAACTGCGGTTTTTGTCTGCTTGGTGTCTTCCTGGTTCCTCTGGTGAGTTCTGGTCCATGACATCTGTCTGCCCACAGATAAGCACCCAATATGCTCATGTCCTGGTCACCAAGAGGCAGAATTTGATAGGGATAGGGCATTCCCTCTTTTCCTGTCCCCTGAACTCAGCCTTGAAACATGAGAGATGACAGCAGTTTTCTAATTTGCTCCATTTACCACCTTCCTTGTCTCATGTCTTCTGATGCCCATGTGTCCTTGTTTTGGCTGGGACAGCGTTAATTTTCTTCCTAGTAGCTGCTACAGTGCTATGTTTTGGATTTCGGATGAGATTACTGTTGATGTTTTCGTTCTTGATAAGTAGTGCTAACTCAAGGACTTTTCAGTGTTTCATGCCCTGCCAGTGAACAGGTGCACAAGAAATCAGGAGGGAGGACAGCCAGGAAAACTGACCCAAACTAACCTAAGGAATATTTTGCATCACAGAATGTCATGTCTAGTATATAAACCGGGGGAAGATGGCTGGGAGTCACCAGTTGCTGTTTGGGGATGGGCTGGGTATTGGTCAGTGGGCAGTGAACAACTGTACTGTGGGTAACTTTTTTCTGGAGTTTCCTTTCTTTCTCTCTGCTCTGTCTCTCTCCCCTTTTCATTACTCCTGTTATTATAATACTGTGTTTCAATCACTAAATTGTTCTTACCTCAAACCATGAGTTTTACCTTTTTTTTTTTTCCTGATTCTCTTTCCCATCCCTAATGAATTCCCCATACACTCAGACCCCAGTCCTATTCATCACCCTTGGCAGAGGATACTCCAGCACCCCACACTCCAGGATCCACAATGCTTTCTCTGCCTTGGCCAAGTTCCCACGTCCCCTGGACATGTTCCGGTGCTGCACAGACCAAGAGAGAAAACTTGGCAACAGCTGCCATGCCCGACTCACTGTCTCTGACCTGCTGACTGGAGGTAAGCACGCAGCAAAAGTACTCACAGCAGCATATGTTGCAGAGGAACCTGTGTCACATCCCCGTGCAAACAGAAGCAGAATCAGGACAACCTCTCCCTCAAGCCAGGCTGCCTCGATGCAATCTTGGTACTATCAGCTGTATTGCACTTTAAAGGTCTTTGATACAGGTGGTCTTACCTACAGCCTAAATCCAGACAACAACAGGACTCAAAACCAAAGCAGTTTCTCCAGAATGCCAAGATGGGAAGGACTGGGAAAGTGTCTGACAGTCCTTTAGCAGCAGTATGCTCCTGTAACTTGAAAACAAGGACATGCTTGGGTGAGACCCAAACATTCACAGCCTTGCAGGATGTCCAGTGCAAAGCAGTTGAGAGGATTCTGGAGTTGGTTTTTATCCCAAAAGGTAAATCTATAGCTAGGTCCTACAGGGCAAATAGCTGCCACAGTAGGAAAACCTTAAAAAGAATGTCTGAATTAGAACAGTGCAAGACGCGGCATTCAGGCCCTGAAAGGGCTACGGAAGGTGAGCAAATACCCACAGAGAGGTGACCAAGATTCTCTGCCATCCACTGTGTCTATACAGCCCTTGTCTCTCTTTTCCTGACAAAACTGTATAGCTTGGATTTGTCTCTCACAATAAAATTAAGTTGCTCTTCCTGGAGAGTCTGGCCAAAAAACAGGATAATGGCAGATTACGGAACACGTATTTGTTTCTCCCAACAATATCCGAGAAATGGATTAACTGATTTAAACCAGTCCTCTTCTGAACAAACAAATTCATGTCTCTAGGCAAGGAGCTCTCGCGCAAGCTTTTACTCAGCCTATTATTACAACTACAGAAGCGTTTAGAGATGAACAATGAGGTAGTGCAGAGAATTTGTATGGCAGTGCAGGGCAGGCTGTGATCTCACATAATAGACCTCTTCAAGGCAGGCTCCCACCTTCCTGATGCACATGTCTGGGTATCTTCCTCTCTTCTTTCACCGTCTTTTACCCAGGGCACAGTGAGGAGGCCTCATGGTACTTTGCATCTGACATGTGTTGCCACAGACCAGACATGCCAGCTTTGCAAAATCTGCTCCCTAGCCTCCAAATACTCCCTGCCATCTGGGCCTTTTGCTTTATGTCTCATGTCTCTTACATCTCCTGGCCACAACTGCATACAGACATGCTCTGTCAGACCAATTTCAATCAAAGAAGTAAATCAGAAAAGGTCTCAGGGCACAGCGGAGTCTTCCCAGGAAACCTTAGTGAGTGGCAGCACATGGGAACCTTGCCCACAAGTCAGCAGGCAGAGAAGAGACCAGGAATCTGCAGAGTAAGACCCAACTGCTACACACTGAGGGCAAAAATTCAGACCAGTCAAAATTCATACAACTCCTGTACCCTGTGAAAGGCGTTTTTATTTCTTTAAAGCTGCACACAACACATGCAACCAAAAAAAAAAAAGGCAGTACTGGAAGTCCTGAGGCTTTGATATATGAACAAAAATGTGGTTACAAAGAAGAAGGCTTTAGCTAGCCATCCTTAGCCTGCCAAATTACCTAGCCCTTAATGCCATGAGGCTGGCAGAAGGGTAGGGCCAATGAGTCCTACAGAGTAACATTTGGTACAGTCCCATCTTAAGACCCAAACCAAAACTGATACAAGTGCTGTCACAGCCTCCATCCATCACACCCCGGGACCTGGTAATTGTTAAGACAAAACTATAAGTCTATAAGCTTTAGGTCTCTGTGTTTTTTATTGTGGTCTGAACTGTGGTCATTTGGGTTTATAGCCACAGTGGAGTAAAAGTCATTTCTCTCTTCAGCTTGTCCTGAGACTGACAACTCCAATTAGCTGTTAGCAGTCCAGGCACTGGGAGGTGGAGTGAGCAATCCTAATGCCATATCACCCAGGACAGGGCTAAATGCACAAACACAAGCTCTAAGCAGCTTAATCCCAAACACAATACTGCAAGTAAAAAGTGTGTTGACTATCAGGAACAAAACTCTCTGCTCTTAACAGAGGGAGCAGGGAGGGTGCCGTGTATTGACAGAAACACACAGAAATAAGATGCATACTTTCAGCTCAGTCACACAAACCGCTATGCAATAAATTTGGGGATAAGCAGGGAGGATTTCCATCAAAGTGGAAACCAACTACCAGTCTAGGCTTCGTTCAGACTGCTGGTTCAAGGTCATGCCCAAGGCTAAGAATTATTTTATTCTCTTCACTAAGGAAGGTCTCCAGGTTTGCAAACATTGAACTTGCAGAATGCACTGTTCTCCTGCAACTTTGAATACAGACGCACTTTGCCCAGAACATCAGTTCATTCTTAAGCCTCTCATGGTCTAAAATGAATCAGAACATGACAGAGTCCTAGTTGGTAGTAGAGCCCACGGTTTCCATCTCTTGGAAGCAAGACATGTACCGGTGTTATGTCTTAGCCACATTATGGAGGGGTGGAAATCAGCCCTGAAAAAATAAGTGTTTAAGCATGAGAACCTAAGATATGAGTGACATAATATGGTATGGAATAAGGGGTGGAGAATGTTATGGGTTCACCTAGGTGGGCCTAGATTTGGGCCCTGAAGTGTGGACTAGGCCGAAGCTGTCAGCTGACTTGAGCTGGGCTGAGCTAACAGCTGACCTCTTCTAGCCAGTAATTTTGTATTCCATACCACATTATGACATCATCTCCAGGGAAGGAGGAACCAGTGTGGGAGTGGTTAAGGCAGTCGCTTCTCAGCCCTCCTCTTGGGAGGACGCACGATGCTGTCCCAGGGGGGATGGAGAGGACCAGGCCCACCACTGGCTCACAGGGTACCTCAGGAAAGTAAAATGTGTTGTTCTGGGTCTCTCCTTTCTGCTTGGGTTTGTCTCCCTGGGGAATAAGCTTCTTCTTAAGTAATGTGTAGTTAGGACAGTAGAATTTGTGTGTTTGTTAAGAAGTTGACGTGGGGAACTTGTTGTTGTAGACTTGTGTGAGTGTGTATTTGTACTCTCTTCTAATTGTCTCTTTCTTTCTGTGAAAAATATATGTAGATTTAGTATAAATGCAGTTTGAAGTGTTTTTTTTTCTTTCCCCTCTCTGTTCCTCCCTTTCCCTGGTGTCAGGAGGGAGGCTTTTCTCTCTGTGCTTGGGGGGGTTGGCAGTTGCTTATCTCAAACCAAGACAACCGGGTAGAACAGCAATACTAAATCATAAATGGAAGGGCAGGAAAGCTCCAGCCACTGCAAGGGTAAAAACACAATCTGCCCCCAAGTTAGCTCCTGAATTCAGTTTGGAAGAGAGTATCAGGATGGCCATCACTGATGAAAATAATGAAAAAAATTAAAACAGTCACTATTAATAAACACACTCAGAAATTAAACCAACTAGGTCTAAAATTCTTAGCAGATGGCTCCATACTTCAGCTCATATGGCCAAGCAGCAAGACAGATAAGCCAGCTCAGTTGCAGACAGGGGTCAGCTCTGGCCCCCGACAGTCTCATTTCTCTTCGACTCCCTTCATAGGCAGGGAGAGCTGCAGGGAGCTCTAAGGAGCCAAAAGCTTTCTTAGCCACTCTGCAAAAACATCTTCATGCCAAAAGCAAGTCTCAAAAGCACTTTTAACAGAGCAGTTAATATCCAAGCTTATGTTTCAGGAGGTGGCAGGGCAACAGCAAAGAGCACTGACATTGAGCTATGGCTTCAATAGTTGATCGAAACAGTTTAATGCATTTCCATTTCCAGTTGCATGGATCCAGCAATGCTTCTTACTTATTTACAGTATCACCCCTGCCCCTCCTTCATGCTTTTCTGTTTGCTACATAGATAACACAGGAAATTGATGCTGACTATTGCTTGCCTGATGTACAGCACTGCCAATGGGTTCAGCAGGATTTTAAAGAGGAATGAGTCAACAGTGTGTGACCAGGAATAACATTTACCAGCCTGTGAGCTTGAATACGAAAACCTATCTGTCCCCACCTGAACATCAGTTAAAGTGACAATGGCAACAGATGTCCCAGAAGGATGTGTTCTGGCAGTCTTCCAGGTCAGGGCAGAGCCAGACCCACTAGTCACCAACTAGCGGGCAACGCTGTTGCAACAGCCTGTGGCAACAGCCTATGTCTAGGACTATAAATGGCTCCTGGATTCCTGTTAGCTATGATAACAATCCCTCTATAGGCAAATTCAGTCCTCTTTACTGATTACACGTAACACTCACTACGCTTTGAAGATAAAGCACAATAACCCACCTGCTGCTCAATGTGGCAAAACTTTACCTAAGGGCAATAAGCATAGTCCTTTGGAGATCAATCCCAGATGACTGTGGTCTATTACTTTAGATCCAGCAGGGGTAAAACTCACAGGCCATGTTATTCCAGGGAAAGAGACAGTTAGGTTAATTCCTTTTTTAGTTGTTCTTCCTGCCAATATCTCACCTGCTGTGTGACCCCAAAGCGAGAAACAAGGCCAACTTTCAGACTTGACTATGCAAAACCAAGTCAGTCCTACACAAATATCCCCTGATCCCTCTCTTCTTTCGATGGGCAGTCAGAGACATCAAACTTCTGCTAAAAACAAAAATGGCACCAGCAAAAGTCTGCTTATCTCACCTCCAGAATTTGGTAGCTAATTAACAACTCTAAACAGAGGAGACAGGTGCCCTTCTTCCAGACTTTGGTGGTTATCCAGAGAGGGAGAACGCATTCAGATGATCGAACAAGGGCCTGAAGTAGTGAGTGCTGTGAAGGAGGATAAACCCATCTGTGGGAAAATACTAGAGCAGATGTATCGAGGATCAGTTGGGATGCAGAGTGCAGGGTTGAGCTGGACTTGGACTAAGCTGTCCAGTAGTTTATATGTTGCTCAGGATTGACAAAGCATCAGAGCTCAGACAATTTCATTCCAGCAGGACAGGATTGCAATTTTCACCACACTGTTTTATGAGGCTCTAACAAAGCGAATGTCATCTCAAAGGCCAGTTCTAGCAACATTTAGCATCACTACTAACCTTCATAATTCATGGAAATAGTGTTTTGTCCAGTCTCTTAGGATACATGGCTAATACTTTTTTTCAATTTGTTGCTATATACCTGCTAAATTTGTATCTAGGTAGCATCCTTTTCGCTGATCCACACACGGACACTGTCCTTCTTTCCTCCTTTCACACATATCAGCTAAATGACACTATTGTATTCCAAAACTCAAGACTGCTGCACATTTTCAAGCCCAGTGTGTGTTTTAGAACCTTACACTATCTTCCCTACACAGGGTAACCCAGCCCTGATTTTAAACCTACCTCTGTGGAGGATTAATTTTTCTGCTTGGATTTTTTTGAGTACCTGGTTCTGAAAAAACCCTTGACAATAGCATCAGTGACAGCACTGATATTAGCATTCTGCCATTCCATTAATATTTTTATTTCAAGACTTTGAAGTGCTTTGTTTATTATGCCCCACAAATCCTTGATGAGATGGGTCAGTTTCATTCCTGTTTTGAAGATACAGGAAAAGATGACAAGACATTGCTACTCCCAATGGTAGGTTTCCAGGAGTTCTGACAAGCCCAATCACTTTCTCTAACCCCTATATAACATTTCTTCATCCTAAACACAGAGCTATAAGGCTGCAAGGACTTTCATGAACTTATTAATCTTTCAAAGCTCTACAGTTCAGGCCAAGAAGTCCAGGGAACAGACTACTCATCCTGTCAGAGAGCTGATGATAGACAATTACAGCTCATAAGATAAAAAGAAAGCAACTTTTTCTGCTTTCAAGATACAAAGCATAATGAAAAGTCTAAACACCTTTTTTGACAGCTGACTTGTTCTTTTTGTCTGATTTTTTTCCGCTGTTGCAGTGCAGTTGGCAAAGCCTATTTCTAGGCTAGTTTGTTACAATACAGCACTATATGCATGAGGGTGAGGGGAGAAAAACGAGAGAAAAAGAAAACACAGAAACAGGTTCTGACATCTAATGAGATCTGCTGTATTGATTTTGCAACTTTAGCTTTGGAGCAAATCAGAGAAACAACCACATTATCATCTAGAATTCGCTCTTCCCTCGAGTGAGCCAGTTCAAAAGGAGCTCACACTGACACATAAACAGGCACTTCTGTATGCACACACACGCACATGCACACACGCATGACCATGTCGATGCACACCCCACTGAAGAGGCTCTCCAGTGGGATGCATGGGCTGGGGGAGGTGAGAGAAGTGCTCATCACAGAGGCTGCAGGAGCCACACGATCCACATTTCCAACAAGATGAGAATTCCAGAGCAAGCCACCAGAATAATGAGCTACCCACATTGGAAAGCTGTGTTTCAATAACTACAGAAGCCCCCGCTGGGGCACCCACATCCTTCTAGCAGTATGAAAAAGGAGGAGAGGGATAAACAGGGACTGTGCTGTTTCTGGTTCTGTTTTTTGGGGGGTGAGGAAAAGGAAAATTCTGTAAAAGGGTTGAAGGCAATTTTTGCGCTACTTTCTTGGTTTGCAGTTTCTTTTTCATACTAATGGAAGGAGCAATTGACAGTCATGAAACCAAAGCTGCCTGCTTAGGCACAGAACAGGCAGTGCCACCATGAGGTCCTTCCTTTATTTCCAGGCAAGACGAGACAGTTCAGGTATACAAACACTCAGGATGCACCCAGCTCCAACTAAGAGTACACGGAACAGATGGAGAAGGAAAGAGGGTTCTTTGGGTGGCCTGTCACATGGACCATGCCACCATTACTTGGACAGGATCACAATAAAGCATTGCGTGGCCATGGGAAGAGCTATAGGAAGAGTACATTCATTACATCTTTGCCTTCTTGAGGGTCACATCAAAGGCTCTGCCCCAGAACAAGCTTCTGGCTTGTACCTACCATCTTTCTTGTGTGGGGTCATGTTCTCCCCCTTCAGCGCAAGTTTCAGAGCTGTGAGGCCCCTCCAGACCACCTAGTAAGCCTAAATTCATCCCAAGCTTGGCACTGCTGCTCCCTCTGCAGGGGCAATGAGGGTCAAGCAAGGACCATACAGCTATCAAGCAGCAACACCAAACTGGGGACACCAGCAGGTCTGACGGTTCTTTGCTCCCAAGAGAAATTTTGCTGCACTTCTCATCAGTTTTTGAGATGACCAAGAGTCATCCTCCCTGCTACATTCTGCTAACCCCCATATATCTGGTCCAGCCTGCCTTCCAGAACAGCTCAAACCAAGACACACAACTTGTAAGGAAAGCTTCTCCACACATATTTACCTGCATGGAAATCTGCACACATTTCCCTGTCTCATGATCTTGTAATTAATTCCTGCCATGCTCTTGAATAGACAGAGATAATTTTTAAAGGGGATCTTCGAATACTCAAAGTGTCTGCAGGATTTCACACTTCTCCATTACCTTCTGTGCTCCCAGCAGCTCACACCTATGAGCAGTTTGTCTGGTTGCTTTCAGCCAGGTTGTCTGCTCTGGTCTCACTTCTCTTATTCCTGGGGAGATAGCCTGAAAGGAGTGTGGCAGCATGTCTAATGAGTGCTGCTGTTCTGTGTGTGGAGGCTTATCACTCACAGCCCAGAGGCAGCACATCCAGGTGCAAATTAACCTGCTCCCTGCCTACCCCACACTTGTCAGATCTGCATTGCTCAGAGTACTCTGCAAGAGTTCAACAATCACACCATCCTGATGGGGCAAGATCTGCAGAGAGCAGTACTCCTACAGTCACAGCTTTTTCCGAACTGCTGCTTTGCCCGTCTGATTCAAAGTCTTGCAGGAGAGAGAGCACATGCTCCCACATGTCAAAAACCACCTCAACAGCATAGGAGTTGAGGAGGCATTTACTTCTCTGGATGGAGAAACCACTGCAGGGAAAGGACAAAGATGTCATCCAATGCAGAGACTTTGTTCACCTTTGTGCACAGGTTTTGCCTTCAAGTGCGCTGGGAGTACCACCCTTAGCTGAAGTCACTTCATACACCACATACTAAGAACCAGTTTTCTGCCTTGTTGCATTAAAACCATTTGGGAAAATGCAGTCTCTGTTAGGTCTGCCTAGCACTGCTTTTCAGGCAAAATAATTCACGGATATCCATAAATGACAGCTGGGGTAACTAAGTTGATAAAAAGGTTGCGGTGTGGAAATGGTCTAATTAACATTCATTTGCTACCTTTTGAGTGTTTGACTTTACAAACTTAGTAACATACCCTGAAGGTATTTACACACATGCAATGCATATAAATATGCATCTGGTAAAGTTGCTGTTCTGCACTCATTCTCTGATACAGAAATAGGAAGCATGGTATACAAACACATGCAACACCTCTCCCTTTCACTTGCAACATGCAGGCCATATGGTATCCTGCCCTTAGCCTTGTGTAGCCAGACAAATTAAATATAAACTGTTCAAAGGTCTCGAGACAAAAGAGATGTGTCTGCTCAGCACAGGAAGAAAGGTCAATCCTGCTTAGCCAACAGGCTTTTGTGTACACAGGCATTCAGGCAGGCACTCCAGTACTGAACGGCTATACTCACACTGCACGTTGAGCTGCACCAGGGCTTCCCGGGGTCTGATGTTAAAGCCATTGTACCTGGCTGTCTGACACTTATAGGTCCCACTCATTTCTCGGCTCACACTCTCCAGCTGCAGCTTCCCATCGTATGACTCCATCGTCATTGTCCCTGAAGGCATGGGGGTTTCCTTATCTACCCGGGACCAGATGATAGGTGGCTTGGGCTTCCCACGAACTTCACACTGCAGCTCTGCCCTGGAGCCTTCCCGGACAGTGATGGTGGACTGACCCTTAGGGACACTGATTGTTGGTGGCACTAAAAGGAAGACAAGAAGGGAATCATTTTACATCGAGTTTTCAGCAAGTGAGGAACATTCTTGAGATGCCTGTGTTTGAATCACACTAAACAGCCTTGAACTCCAAAAGTTTTGATTTGACTTGACACATTGTAAGACCCATGCTGTCCCATGCAAATTATCCTACAGGGTCTGGAGCTGCAGGGTACCAAGGAAGATCCCAGCTCCTCCAACAATGTATCCCAATATCCATGGCAAGTGTCACTTGTTCTGGGGCAGACTCCAGGCTCCTATTCCTCTGGTTGCAAAATGCTATCCAGCAGCAAGGATAGCATCAAGGAACCCAAAAGCAAAAGCTTCTTTGATCCATTTCTCAACTTCTTGTCAGTGAATTTCTCAAGTGGAACTGAAGTCTTTTGGTCAAGAAACAAAAGTCGTATCTCCCAAAGTATCTAGTTCCCTTATCCAGGGCAGACCAAACCCCCCAAGATTTAAGGAGTTAGTGCTTGTAGATTGAATCTCCGGCCTTCTCAGAGGTCCAGGATCCCTGTTCCTAAACTACAGCAAGGAGTCAGCTCTGTTAGGTGCCTCTGCTTATGTTACACTGAGATACACAGTGCACTGGTAAATGTGCTGTGCATCTCCTACACCAATGAACCTCTGGCTCACCTGAGTGAGAGACAAATCCTAACAAAGATCACTTTTGGCATCCCTTCCAGGGTGGGAAGAGCTCACCCAGAAGAACTATAACCAAGCTGGGGCTAGAGTTGGAGGCACAGTAACAATTTAAGAGATACCCAGTTATCAACTAACAAATAAAATGTGGCTGACAAAAAAGCTCAAAAGAAACTCAATGGCTACAGCAAAAGAGTGCAGAGAAGTCAATGGGAAGAGGTTTACTGTTCACATCCTTAACTTCAGCATGAACCCAGGAAGGTGATGTTTGTTCTAAAACCCAAGTAATACTGACAATTTGTGTTAGTCCTTAGAGTTAACCATTCAGCTGAGGTAAATATGGCTACAATCATTTTCTGAAAGCTGCTTTTTCAGCCCTTCCTGCTCACAGTGCCAACACGTGGATTGACACTTCTATAACTGCAAGGGCCGTGTACTTCGTTTCCATTTAAATCAAAATACAGAACTACAGAAGCTTTAACAAGCTGGTCTGACCAACATTAGCTCAATTCAGCTCCAGCAAAGGAGAGTGTGCTATGGTAATTGTACATGTTACAGCCTGCAGCTCTTTATGAGCAAATTTAGGATGGATCCAGTCTAATCTTCCTCTGCAGTGACCTGCCTATGCAACAGGGAGGCCACATTTTCAATTTGCAGGTCTCCTATGAGCTGGGGAATCTCATAACACACTGTCCTGCACAGTGCGAAGGAACGACAGCACTTTCAGTGCCAACGCTGCTGGCAGCTGCTCACCTAACGAGCTGCAATTTTCTCCACAGGAAACTTTGCAAATTGCATTTGAAGATTTTTATTTTTTTTTAATTAAAGCTATCTCCTTGGAGCTGCTCAGTGGAGGCAGCCACCTTGATGAGCTAAAGCTTTGCTCAGTGGGGAAACATGGAGCCACTGCTGCTGTCCTGCACTGATCCTGTGGTCTGGTGAAAACCTGGGGTTTTATATGAGAATCCCACATTGGAGGTGGCTCATTGCTGTTTGTGGTGATGCTGTATATTGGACAGCCTTGGCTGCTGCATGGAGGGGCTGCTCCAGAAAGGATGGCTGTTTTCATTCCCTGGGACACAAGGTAGGTCTGCTGGCCCAGGCTGCCAAAGAAAGGCTTCAAAATGCCCCAAGCTGTGCCACCCCCCCACCCCCCACCTTCCTCACTGGCAGCATCCACACAAGCGTATGGAGGTCACTCTCCTCCAGACAGGCATGGGGTAACCTGCCACTGCAGACACCTCCTTTAAGGCAGCAACTGGCTGGTGCTTGGATCAACACCTGCACTGACAGACACTGCCCAGCCTCTCAGGGAGGTCATCCAGGGTCTCCCAGACCCTTACAGCCTCCTGCACTTGCAGTCTTAAAACAACTGTACTCTGCCATCTAGTGATCTTGGGCAAAAAGGATTGCTCCTGGTGGTGGCAGCCAAGGTTGGGAGAGACAGTTTTGTACCAAGATCAGGGAATTCCCCCAGTTTAGTTCCCTGTTGGTATGACAGTGTTGGTGTCAGCTGGCATGGAGTGGGTCCTACGTTCCACAGCTGTCCACAGAACAGAAGCAGCATTCTTTACTGTTTAGTGGGTCCATGGCAGGGTCAGGGCTTAGTCTCCAGGGTGCTAATGAGCGCTGGATGCAAACCTGTTGGGAGCAGGCTAGCCCCAGTACTTCTGATGGGAGATAAAGGGTTCCCAAAGAATGAAAAACAGTTGTATCAATTTTTGCTGGAGAGCCGAAGTGAGCAGTGTCCAGAATCAAGACTGGTCTATGGATCCAGCAAAACCAGAGACTGAGAAGAAACTTTCTGTGAAGGTTCAGGCCAAAATCTGTGTGCAGATGTCTCCCCTGAGGAGTCATCATCAGATTAGTAACCCAGTGCTGCTTTGTGTTGTACCCTCTCGGTCCTGGAAAGGCAGCACGATGACATGGATGTCATGGAAAATACAACTGGACCCACCACTTTCCCAGAAACAGAAAGACAGCCCTCTCAGATGGCAAAGTGACTGACAAACCCTTACATATTGGTCCTGTCCTTATCAAGCCATAGACCCTGATTTTAAGGGGGGAGGCATTTATAACACTTTGACTTCTACAGGGAGTGCCCAGGACAGAGTGCATTTGAAATCCAGTAAATATCAAATCTCTTCAAAGAATTTTCTATGACAGATAACATCAATATCCTGGACACAGCTCTGAAAAAAGGTACATTCCTCATAAACAATACCAAAGAGAAGAAACAGCAGCTTTCTTTCACTACCTTCTGAGCAAAGGGACCCTTGAAATTTGGTGAATTACCACCTTCTCTTCTTTTCTGCACAATGTGGGGGTTTCTTTGAATGATCATACTCTAAACCTGTCTCTGTACCTTTGACTGGAGCATACTTTGGACTTTTCACACGGAGAAAACATAAAGGAAGATCTGCTTGATGTACAACACATCTGAGAGAGAAGCTGTAACTATTACCCATCTTTAGTCTCAGCCAAGTGCTTGCCTGAGGATGTGAGACTTTTCCCCACTGGGATTCAAGACAGTCACGTGAGGTCCTTCAAACAAGAGGCATGGGGGTGGAGGGAAGCTAGTGATGTCAAACACTCCTCTGAGGACCACACCTGCTACAGAGAGGCTCACCTGTCTCTGAGGAGATGTTCACCTCCACACTGAGGTCAGGAATGGGTGCTCCCTGGAAGGTAGCCACGCACAGGTAGGTGCCATAGTCACTGAATCGCAGGTCAATAATCTCCAAGCTGCAGGTCACAGGTGGGAGCTCTGGGTCATTCCGGGTGATGAGCAACCGGTCTGAGAACCTGGCTGGTTTCCCGTTCTTGTACCAGGAATAGACAACCTTCTCCTGGGGAACAGCATCTACATGGCATGAGAGCTTCAAGTCCTGCCCTAACTGGATGGTCTCGCTCTCTTTGATCACATCAGGAGTGATTTGGAATGTGGCATTCTTCATGGCTGAGATGAACAGAAATGCAAAACTGGTTAGGAACAGTAAAGTGTCTTGCATGGGACAGGATAACAGTTCTTTGCTTCTCAGGAAGGCAAAATCTGCCCAAAGACCTCTCCCACTTACTTTCCCACAAAATGTCCCCAGGGCCTCACATCTGGCAGTCTGGGATCATTCTCCAGTCCAGGATAGTGCTACAGCCCAGGATGAGGCTGCAAAAAGTGCTTGCACTGCTGTTGGTCTAGGAGCAGAGAAACTTGTACGGGCAAGTTCAGGATACTAATACTATAGTAATAGTAATACTTCTCTAGAATACTAATTGCTGCTAAATAACATATTAGCCCTCAGCTGTACAAGAATAGCCAGGAGAAATGCAAATCTAGACCCTCCACCCTGAAAACCCATGCTCTGAGAAAAACAGCAACTTACACCGCACCAGCAGGTTCACTATCTTCTTTGCCGGGTTCCCCACGTTGTTGATGGCTGTGCAATTGTAGTAGCCCGAGTCCTCCACACGGATCCTCCAGATCATGAGGTTGCCTCCTTGCACAAGGCTGTTAGGAGGCATTGGGCCAGGAGAATGAGACCAAACAACTTCTGGCTGTGGGTCACCGCCCATCAGAGAGCACTGCATAGTGATGTTGTCACCAGGGTTGACCACCAACGTCTCATTGACAGACAGCTTCAGAGCAGGTGGGGCTGGAAACATATAAAGATGGACACTTCTGAGCCTGAAAAAGACCCATGCACTTGCTTGCTTTATACTTCCTAGGATTTGTTCTTGATGATGGCTGATTAGAGTAGGGAGAATTGGAGGGATCCATGAAATACAAGAAATATGTTAGAAATACAAGGTGTTTGTGAATCTAGAGTTAGAACATTCTGCTCTCTTAGGGTTAGGAAACAATGTGGGCAGGCAGGACCTCACACTGACCCAGAAAGGAGATCATACTTAAAACACTCACACTAGTGCCTAGGACTGGGGCACAAACTAGGTATGACATGTTATCAGTGCTCAGTGCAGATTCTCTAGAGATTAGGATGCAGGTCCGAAGAAATGCCCAATGAACCCATTTGCACAGACAGGGGCGGCAAACAGACAAAATTTGGAAGTGGAAAACCCAGGGCTAAAAGCTTCTTGACTCCTGATGCAAACAGCTGCAGCAAGGCATAAGGACAATGGAAAGCCATTGCAGCTTTGATGGAGAGGTAAGGGAGAAAGGATAGGCTCAGAGGACCCTGCTTGAACCCAACCACTGCTTGTGTTCAAGGACAGAAGGGTTTAAATGACTCCTCCCACAAGAGTTTCTGTCCCAAGAAGGGAGCTTTCAGGAAGGTCTACCATTAAAGAAAGGATGTCAGCTATCCTACAACATGCCTCTCCATCTCTCACACCCAATTAGACATCTTTGAGAGACGAGGCCTTTGACAAGCAGCTAGTCCTTGCAGCTCAGGGCCTGATACAGAGGACCAGGACCTGTCTGCACTGTAACAGACCATGAACAGCAGCTCTATACCTGCTCTTAACTTCCTTCACCTTCTCAGGTGTCTAATACACTTTTCTATACACCTGGGGGCTATGACAATCACAGGGATTCTCTTCCTTATATAACTGAACTAAAACTGACTCAAAATGTCTAGACAACCTCTCTTTTGAATACTCTAGTACCTGTTTTTCGGCTAATTTTATTTCTGCACCCTTCTCATTACAGCCCCCTTCTGGAACTGATCCAAAATGCTTCCCTTTGTATTCTCTATTTCATTTCATGAAAAGTCTTTCAAAGACTCTGTCAGCACCATTACTGGTGCTGGCTCCATCCAGACAGAGCTGAGAAAGTACCAGTCCCCAGCACAAAGGCAGGGAGTATGTTTTAAGTAACAGTCATAATAATGCAAAATAAGACATTGTTCCATATTCATGAAGCCTGATTTAACAGCATCATTATTTCTGCCTCTTCTCTCCCTGGACTCTGTTAATGAGCTGTGCTGGGTTTGTGTTGGATCTCTGAATTACAGCCCATACAAACACGGCGAGTAGGACTGCTTTCTCCTCAGCACCAGGGCCATAATTTAGTAGTGTAACTATTGCCATGCTGGGATATTGCTTCGGTGCACTGAATATAATGCCCTCCTTGACCACAGTACATGCTATTTTTGCCAGAGGCGGCCAGTTGTGTCTATGGAAAAAGGTGGCTCCTCTGTCACCTGCACTGGCCATTTTGAGGCTGGTGGCTGGAGCCCTTGAATTTTGGGAGACCACAACCTGCACTCAAGATACTTTGGCACGTCTTTGTTGGAGTTTTGTAAACAGTGTGCAAAGGTTAATGCATGCTAAATGGCAAAAGAAGGATTTGTACATCCTGACCAAGCTCCAGGTGGTTTCATGAGATACTATGAAGCACAGAAATGCAATAGCTAAACATGCCATGGTTGGCAGGACATATTCTTGTCTCTGACTGTAGCTGACACCAAATAGCTGTTTTTGCCCTCTGACATTCAACTAGTCTCAGGTTCACAGGGCACCGACAAACTGACCGATGCAGCATCTTGCCTGGCAACCTCCACCCAAGTCCATCAGAGACAGAGAAATGCTGAGAGCAGCCTACATCCAGAGAGAAGGTGTGAGAGTTGGGAAGCACAAACCAGGGGTTCTGCATGCTCTGGTTAAGATTTAGGGCTCTTGCAGCATTTGATGTGCACCTATTGGACCCACACTCATCTTGCCCATCTCTGGGCAAGGCAACATGGAAAAAGCATAACATGCTAGTGCAAGCATTGCATTGGGGCAGGTTCTGTGTGCATGCAAGGAAGAGGTAAGGAGCCTGCAAATCTGCTACCTACACAGCTCCAGGCAGCAAGCTCCCATGACATGCCTCAAAATGGAGCTCTGGCTGTGGCAGCCTGTGTGGGTCCCAACTCCTCACTCCCACTCTGATCAGCAGACAGAGGTTAACAGACTGCAGACATTGTTATGCAGGAGATGAATCTCATTTATTTGTAACCTGTGGCAATTCCTTTTGTTCTTGGCTCAGAAAACCTTCTGGCGAAGTCTGCAGAGCAGCGAGGGGACCATTAAAAACAAAGAATCGCTTTCAATTCCCTTTGAAGTCCAATTTGCTGCAGTAAAACTGAAGGAGAATTAACCGACTGGGCTGCTTAATTTTGCAGAAATTGAGGAAGGGGAAAACATCAGGCTGACCCTGCTGGAGCAGGTGAAGACAGCCCAGTGCTGAGCTGGTCCTGTGGCTCTGTGGACCCAACCTGCTGCTTGGAGCCATGCAACAGCAGCAGAACAGAGGAGGAGCAGGGAAACCTCCTTTAAGATTGCAGACAAAGAACCCAACCACTGCTGCAAGGGCCAAGCTGCTCACATAGAGCTTGGGAGAAGCACATCTTACCGGAGACTACGATCTGCCCAAAGGCCACTGAGGAGCCAGCTGAGGAACTGAGGAGCCAGCTGAGGAACAGCAAATGAACTGAGAAGATTCCCTTGGCCTGACCTGACCTGACCCACCAATTCCCTTCCAGGTGTGTAGTGTTGGGGACTATAAATATTTAAGAGATGGATTTCCCAAGCATCTGAGCCCTTTTTGGGCCCTTCTCATCTGCAAAGGCAAAGCATCCTGCATGAAGCTGCTCAGGATTCTCCAGCTGAGGCTAGAGAAGCTGTGAAAGCACAAGAAGGACAGAAAAGACCTATGCAAAAAAGGAGAGAATTAAAGAACTTCCCTTAAATATTTCCTCATCTATGCATAATACTACCTACAGAGAAATAACCCAGGACTTATTTCATATTAAATATACTTGTGGTATTTAACGCAAATCCTGCTCATACCGCAGTGCCAGCTTCATTTTCACTGCCAACTTTTAATACAATTTGCTATGAACACATTTTCCATGGCCCCTTTGAGCTTGTAGTGCCAGGCTCCACTGTAACTATGTTTAAATATGCATCTATAATTAAACAACAGGGAAAAAAACCCCAAACTAGACATATGTACTGCATGGTCCAGGTTCAGAGCTTTGGTAAGTACTTAGGAAGTTGGTGTAAATTCAGCCATATCACTGACTTCTGATTGAGCTACAACCTGAAAATACATTTTCCCCATTCACTTAGTAAAGGAGCTGGATTGAAATGAAGGGTAGTTTGCCTGCGCTGGGGCTGGCAGGGGGAGTGGACATGTAGAGAAATTTGATTTTCTAACTCTTCCAAAGTTAAGGCACACGGGCAAGAAGAGCTGTATAAGATCCCTTTCTTTGTCATGAGCAGAAGATAGTTTTTAAAGGGAATATTTCAACATTTTCTACAGGCTCATCCTCAGAGAAATTCAGCTAATAGGGTGAGGTGCTCAAGACAGATTCAGAGATCTTACTACACAGAGAATATTTTTTTCTGATGTTAGTTAAAATTCACTTTCTTAAGCTCATTATTTTTCTTCTTCCTACCTAAAATGAAGCAACTATTGCTCAATGCCTTGGGCTCAAGTCAGATCAATAATCATAATTTAAACAGTATCAACAATATACCAACAACAGTTAGCAACATCAAAAAAAGTTCTGTTTCCACTGCACAAAGATGACACAAGGGATGCAAACTGCTTTATGTTAGATTAGATAGGTGAATAATTCAAACAACTACAATGCCTTTCTCTCTGATCATGGAATACCCCAGGGCTGAAAGCAATTTCTTGACATTTACTTACTGTTTAACACACGTGGGGGCTTTATAGGTGGGGATTTTATGTGTGTGTGGTTTGATTTTGTTTGGGTTTTTTTGTTTTTGCCTTTTTTTTTTTGACAGCTTGCAATTAGGTCCTTGCCAGTATCTGATACATGATACTCAATCAGTTATTGCAGGTCAAGCAAGATGCACCGCACTGAATTTGCTCAAAACTGGAGCTGCCCTCAAGTACTGAATATGAATGCAAAGTTTATTTATTGGGAAGGCACTGGAGATGTGTGCTTTCCACAAACACTGGCACCAGTGGAGCCTGTTAGCTGGGAGGTGCTGAGACTGCAGCCCAGCAAACCAGGCCAGAGTCACATGTGGATGAATTATTTGTAAGAACTGCAGCACTGCCCAGCTCTAGATGCATCGAATCTATTTTTAAAGTCACTCAGAATTATAAATAAATAAAACTGTGTCTGAATTAAAAACTACATAGTGCCTCAACACCTACATGTAGTCTGTTTTAATGATCTCCTGGCAGGCCTGGCCAAGGCACTGGATACATGCAGTACTACAAGAAATTAGAGCATCTCTGGCCACAAGACTTGTGTGTGAAGGCTCTGTAATCCTAGCAGCCACATACATGAGAATGAGGTGCTGCAGACCCTGGACAGGATTACTCTCCTGGAGGAATAATAGTTGTTGAGCAGGTGAGGAGTTGGAGTGCTGCAAGGACCCTTCATGTCCCCTCTTACCTGTGGTGTTTGTGAGCTGGAAAGTGATGGATTTGTCAGGAATGCTGCAGACGTTACGGACAGACACCTGGCATGTGTAGCTGGCATAATCCTGAGGTCGCAGGTTCTTCAGCTTCAGGACTTTGGTTTCACCCTGTGATTTGGGAAAAATGGGGGGAAAAAAGACACAGGTGTACAAAGCACAGATCACCATTGCAAATTCACAACCTGTCCCAAAGTTTACAGATTACCAGCAGCTCTCATCAAAACCTCAGGGAACTGAGCAGACTCAAAGCCCCTCCAGCTCTACATAAAGAAGACACAAAATGTTTGCAGTGGTAATTTCACCTCCAGGATTTCTCTAAACACTCAGCAACTGACTGACATTTGATCTGAAAGCACTGCCAAACAGGTCTGGACATAATTTCTCATGAACTGCTGCCAGAATCATCTTGCAGAACATGACAAAGCTTAAATGTCCCAGAACAGACCCTGAGACCTCACTCTGAGATGTCAGTAGGAACCCAGGGGAAGTCACTGGGGACTCAACACTGCCAAACCAAAGGAAATCAGAGCAGATTGAGGCATTAATGCTGGCCTAAATATAACAAGTTCAACAGTTATGCTGTAGAAACTTGCAGTATGGGGGGCGGGGGGTGGAATTCAGATAAATGCTCAAAGAATTCCCAAACTTTCTCATCCTTCTCCAGAATCTAGTCTCATTTATGCTGATGTAAATCCAGAGTGACAGCACAAACTTTGATAGCCTTTTCTCATACTAAGGTAACAAGCAAACAAAATCACTGCCTGTCACTCCATTAGTTACTGGCTGGTTATAGAATCAGAATCAAGTTGTTAAATTAACGATAGATGTGTTCTGTAGATTTTTATTTATGCAATGCAGAAAGCTCTTAGATGTGTCCTACGGTGTGCACACCATGCAACTCATATGTCTTCCTCCGACAGCTTGACACTGTTTTCTCCTTGTGTTTGTCTAAATCTGTTTTGGAAAAACCATTCCATAACTGCCTGTAAATGGGAGAAGGTGTCAACATGACAAATCCTCTCGAGGACAACCTCGAGGGACTGGACAATGAGCTCAGGCATGCTAATATGCAGAGAACAAGGACGTGAACTGAATAAATTAAAACGATAAATACCTGGGACACCAATAACCCTATGAGAGTCCTGTCCCCTGAGAATTGTTGTTGTGCCATACAAATGATGGCATTTATAATGTGCATGTCATTTACTTACTTACAGGGTCATATGTATCCTGTTTATTGATTAGTAAATGTTGGGTAAATGTCTATAAACTTTCACTGTAAATATGTTTTAAAAAGCTTAAACAGTAAAGTCCTCACCTCCTTTTTAATGTTAAAGCCTATTCAAACCTGACAATGGTATAGGTTCATCTCTACGACAATACTGCAAATCCCTGCAAAGGATGCTTTGTTAAACATTGTGCATTTGAGCTCCAGCAAGATTTTCTCCTCCCAGCAGTGTTGCAGAGGTGTGTTTTTGTTAACTGCGATTCTTACCAAGCCAAACTTACAGGCTTTTGCTGGTGCTAAGGAGAGAACTGTAAGAGCATGCCCATATGAGCATAGCAGTCCTAAAACCCTCTCTCAGAGCTGGGAATGACCCATCATGTTGGGAACATGGCCTGACAGGAGCTGCAGAATGCTGGGTCATTTACACATTAATGTTGCAACACAGTGAATTTCTGCCAGATGCCTTATTCAACTGAAGAAAACATCCCAAGTCCTCAGACATCCTCTCATTAAGCAATATCTCCTGTTAATGACACTGAGGTTAGTGAAAGCTGGAAGAGCCCATGGTGGCTTCCTCTAAGGCCAGGGATGTCCTAGTTGGGAGCCACATAGCACACAGACAAAGCTGTCTTCAGGGCCGAACAGCAGCACTGACAGTATTTCTGCAAATCTGCCACTAACCTGCAGCTCTCTCCTCCCTCCTCATCCCCCTGAATGTTTCCATTTGGCTGCCCATTTCCATGACCTACAGAGATGGCGTGTTTCAATAAAATATGAACATGATTACATTAACTTAAAGGTTGCCCGGGGCATTGCTCAGAAATCAAACTTGGCCAGAACGCGCTCAGGGCCCAGCTTTGGGAGTGCAGGAAGGTGCTTGAGATGAAACAGGTGCCCTGGGGAGCTGCCCTTCCACCCCTCCCTTCCAGCCCTCCCTTCTCACCCATCACTGCCTTGTGCTGCCTAGCAGCCTCGCTGGAAATACTGGGGCTGATTAGCATCTGAAGGTCATTCAGAACCTGAGCTCAGCTTAGGATAACATGCCCAGAGTGCCCTGGAAAAAGAAAAATTCCCTTCAGTCTCCCACTGCATTGGACGGCTAATTACTGTGAAGAAAGTGGTGTTCATGGGGGAAACATGGTTGGGCAGGGCAAGTCCAGCACAGGCAAGCAGGACAAGCAGGAAGGATGTAGTCTCCTTCACACCATGTAACAGTCAGGAAGTGACCAGGCATCTAGGCTCCCCAGTATTTGTGCCTATTAGGACAAGCTCATGGATTCCACAGGAATTCTGCCATTTACTCACACTGCTAAACAGGAAGCACTTTCCCTCACATATGGAGCTTGGGCACTCAATTAAGAAAAGAAAAATTAACAATGGGTGATAGAGGAAACTGATCTTGGGATTGTTCTTAGCCATCCAACAGCCACATAACCTCATTAGGGGAGCTGTAACATGCTCTCAGGGACAATGACAAAAAGGGGAAGGTAATTCTAGGCTGTTACACTCCCTCCTGCTGCTCTGCTCTTCCAGTACCCTAGGAACCTGTATGCAGAAGGTGGCTCTACCAGCCCTTCTGGGGACAGTGCCCCTTGCAGTGGCCCCCACCCTCTCCCCAGCATCATAATCCATATAGAGAAGAAAACACAATCTACTACAGTACCCTGCATCAGCAAGATACTCACCTGTGTGTAGAGGGGTTCATAGATGTCCACGCCATTGTCCTGACTGTGAGAAAGCGTCTCAGCTCCACGTTTCCAGATGAAGCGAGCTGGTGGATTGGAGTTGACTGTGCAGCGGAGGAAGACAGTCTTCTCTTGGTAGAAGCTGCCTCGTACATCACTGATGGTCTGGTGAACGGTGAGAACAGGTTCATCTAGATCTGGAAGGAAGGCAGGGAGGGTCGCAGCAGTTGTTAGCAAGGCTTGGTCTGCATGTACAGCCTGCAGAGCAGAAGATGCTCCAGGCACCACAGAGGAGAGGGGACGGTCCCACACATTTGGCTGATGACAACTGCTGATTTAAGAGTTGATTTGAGGACAGGTAATACAACCAATATCTAAAAGGAACAGACAGGAGAAGCCAAAGTTGTCCCACTCACCATGCAACCTTCAGAGAATGGATAGCAGTTTCTAGTTTGCAGATACCCATGTAGTCCTCAAACAATCTGCTTGCTACATGCCTCTCAGTGCAGTGGGCTGCCTCACCTTCCCAAATGGCACACCACCCTCCCCTAAATCACCACTCCCTGCTTAAGTGAGAGATCAGAAGGATCCCAAGAAACTCTGCTCCATCATAATTTCTCCACTTTTCAGTTCCCAAATCCCTCCTGAAATCATGGGACTAAGCCCATTCCTGTGAGATGTTCATACAAAGGACAAGACAAACCCTCAAGTCAAGGACTGAGAGTGAAAATCAGGACAAGATTGAGGATCTGAGATGGAGAATCATCTAGACAAGAGCAAGTCTCATGAGGAGTCATGGGAATATGAGATGCAAAACACTGTAACAGGAATGTATATTTTCTCTCTCTTCCTATCAAATAACCTCTGTATTTTCTTTGAAGTCTGTACTATCCCTCTTCAGTAACTTCTACTCACTGCAACTCCATCCCTCATCCCTAAACTGATCAGATTCTTTTGTTTTCTCCCTTTACAGAAGATGATCCTTTCAATTCCCTCACCTACCTGCATCAGACATGCAGCCATCATGACTGAATCAATGGTTATCAGTGACTTCGCTTGCAAGGACATAAGCAATAGCTTTGCAGGGAGAGTATTTTCTCCATTCATGCAGAGCACACTGCTCTGCTATGGTTGCCCACTAGCTAAAAAGGGATCATTTTCTTGAAAGTTGCACCAGGTATCGAGGTTCGAACATTAAGGTAGCATGGGGCAAACCTCAGACAGGGTGTTTCTTTCTTCTCCCACAAGCACTTTGAGACTGATTGAGGTTAAATGTAAAGATCTCATTTGACAAGAATTCATCCTCTAAAACTGAAATCTTTCCCTGTGCCCTCAAGTATATCTTATAAGGGATCTTTTGAGCTCAGTTCAAGTGATTCTACATTTTCAAGAGCCCTATGACCCAATTTCAGCTTTAAGGAAACTGAGGTACATGGCTAGTGCTGCCAGGACAGTCTTCTACATATGTTAATGTGTTCATCACTTCCTGTCCTCCTATGCCCTCTAATTTTCATCATATTTTATTTTACAGATTTGTAACTTTAGAGATCTGACTTCCAGAAAGGAAGAGGGAAGGAAGGATGAGTTTCTGCTAACATGTCATCCAAACAACGTATGTTCTCTGCTGAATCTTAAGTGTCAACTTGTGGATTTGCATATTTTAATGAGCTGTATGCTTGGCAGACAGCAATTGCAATGGGACCTGAAATTTGTCTGCTCGACCATGGCTCAGAAATATGAGTAGAACCATTAATGGCACAATGACGAGACACAAAAAAATATCCCAGAAAAAAACACAAAACTCAACAACCTAAAAACACTCACTGCTGAAGAAAAACATGCAGGTAATAAAAAAGGCTGGTCTCCATATAGTGCCTGCCTTCATGTGGCCATAGGGTGACTGAACTTTACACCAAATTCTTTTACACCAGGACCTTGGGCACAGCCTTCGTTCTTTTCCTCCATCTTTGTCCTTAGCCCTCCTTTATATGTTCAAAATTTACATGAGTGACTCTGCAGCTACCTTTCTTCTAAGACTCCATTCTCACCAGGAAGCATGGTGAATCCCTTCCCTTTCTAATCAAAGATGCTCACCATTCAGGTCTCTTAGGTCCCAGCTACGCCCCACACAGAAAACATTTTCCTTTTGGTTGCTAAAGCTTTCCTTACTCAAATCTTTCAGCCCTCTTTTAAAGGAGTCAGCTCTAGTTCTAGCCCTCCTGAGAAAAGCTAAAATAAAACCTATGATGGTATGTATGTCCCTGATATACGAGTAACACCACTGATGACAGCGAGCTGCACAAATGATAAATTTGGTCCAAGGCTGCTCATGGAGATGACCACATGGGATATTTCATGCACAGTAAGAGGCTGTAAACATTAATTCTTTCTTTTCCTTTACTTCTCTCCCTCCCACATGGAAGTACTGCAAACAGCAGCTGTCCCTCTGCTAGTATCTAACCAATACATTAAAGCCTCACTGATGCTCACTTGGGGCAAAGGAATATCACACTGCATGGGTTAGTGTTTCCAGTTTAATATCCTCTTGGCACCAACAATGTACAACCTTGCTGTCTAATACTAAAAGTGTGACTGAGGACTAGCAGTAGCTGTCAAGGACACCAAGGTACATATGAAGGCGGTTACTTACCTCTAACTAAAAAATGGGATGCAGGGAGAGAAGGGGTTTGTTTTCAAATTCTTGTTCATTCAGCTGAAGGTTGCCTGAGTGAGTGTTCAACAAAAAATGTGACTTTTCCAATGTGTTCCCTTTACCCACTGCAAATACTAGCAGAAAATAGTCTCTCCTCCCCAAAAACCAAGTGAGCAGAACAGAGGTGCAGTACCAAGTCCATCTGCAGAGTAGATGTTAGTATGAGAAAGCCCTTGGCCGCCCCATTAGCCCCATAGTTCTACACGTCAGAGCTGCATGAGGGACCATGGGACACTACATCACTCTAGCTCCAGCCTGCACCCAGGAGTGCCTCAGAGCATGAAGAGAATTATGGTATAGTCCTATTCTAGAGACACAAGCCCTTGCAAAGTGCCATACTGAGGCTTGAGAAAAGTAAGTCCCCTTTGCAATGGAGAGTTATCATATACCTCCACCCATGCAAAAGAAACAGGCAGAGAAGCCAAGGAGATCTAGGGTAGGCATCAGAACTCCCCTAAACAAAGAGATGCAATGCCAATGAAAAAATACCTATCCCACCCACAGTGGATGCTGCTGAAGCAGTCTATTTCCCTAGCCTGGGTAGGATGGCGCCCACACTACACTACTCCAACAAAGGGTAGAGCAAGGAAGGAACAGCAAAGGGAATTTCTTCCAACCATATAATATGACTGTGTATCACGAGCCTGCCAAAAGCTAAGGATGCTCAAGTCTGTGGAACAATTTGTGAGAGTCACATCACAGTAGGGCTGAACAGCAGAACTAAGGGGAAGCAGTCAGACAGCAGTTGCTGTCAGCAAAAATATTTGCCCATACTCCAGGTGTGTACTGGGGTTTTGAAGCCTGGAGGTTGCTCCACTGACAGATAACCACAGTGCACATCAGCACAGAAGACTGTCTTGCTAGAAGGAGTGTGAGAACAGGTCATGGCAAGTTCTGGGACAGTTTCAGCTGCTTTATCATACTTCACAACTTTCTATGATCAACCTCTTGCTGGCTAGGCCTTCTAAGAAGATAGGAGTGAGGAGAGGGATTTAGTGTTTGGCTGGAGAAAATTTAAATAGTTGATAGCCAAGGATAATGAGCAGAACAGTAATCTTTTCCAAGAGAGCAAATCTCTTCAAAAGTTGCCTAAACCTTAAATCTTGGATTCCTTCCATATGGTTGTTATTAAGTAAATTTAATTTCCCTCAGTTTTGGCCACAGCAGCCCAAGAATAAACATTAATCCCAAGAATAAACATTAAGAGAAACCTTCAAAACTTGCAGCCCAAGGTGGAAAACCACTAACAGTATCTCCAGGACACAAGAAGGATGGGCACTGTGACCAGCTAGAGAAATACTGAGTCAGCTTTACATTTATCCCTTCAGAGCTCAGCCTCCTCAGCTGCATTGAAGTCTTACTGTTTCCACCATGCTACAGAAGTAGGAATGCTGGGAGCAGGGTACTGATTTCAGGGACAACCCCCAGAATCAGGGGCACTACTAACTTCCAGAAGCATTGGTTTGCTTCAAGACTGCCAGCTTCAAAATTAAGAAGCCGTAGCTACCTACAATGCTGAGTCGCAGACAAGTGCTAGGGAATCCTGCCAGTGACAGACATCATGGCACCTAGATGAGTGACTCACAAGGACAGGCAGAGCTAGATTCTTCATGGATGGATCTATTCTCTTAGGGAAAATGGACCCTGGGGACACCACACCAATCCCTTTGCTCCTGAATCAGGTGCATGTGGTCCTAGGGCAGTGCAGCTCCCTGCTGGCCCTGCAGCAAGGCAGACATGCAGTAGAACTGTGGGAAGCTCTGGGTTGCCACTAAACGACTTACACTGCACATCTACTCGAATGGACTTGATGGCAGGGACCCCAACCCCATTTTCTGCTTTACAGTAATAGCGGCCCCCCTGCAGCCTTTGGATCTTCTCAATCCGAAGGGTCTCGTTAAGCACTGACGTCTCTTGGAATTTGTCCGACGCGCTGCCAGCAGTTTTGGTCCATCTCACCTGCATGAGAAGAACAAGGCAAATTAAATCAGAGACACAAAACAGAGATCCCAAGGGACAGCGGAGCTCCCTTTGCTGCTCTTCCCTCTCCTCCCTAGCCCTCTAACAAAGGGTTCCTACAGCACCACCAGACTAAGCAAAGTTCAGCTACTGATCTCAGTATGTCTTAGTAGGCTGATTCTCACCCATCACTAATTCCCACATCCAAGAGTCCAGGATAACCTCTCAGTTCACCCAGACACACCACTCCTGCTCCAGTCCCATAAATACAGCAGCTTGCTCAGTTTTATTGTGCACAGGACTTCTAGCATTCAGCCTTGGGACCCTATGTGGCTGGTAGGCCATGACGTTACAGCAGACATCAGCTCACAGCTACAGTGCTTTCACTGCAGTCCACACTCATGCTTTTCTGAACAACAAGGCTATTTCTGCTTTTTGCTTTTCCAAGAGTGAGAAAATGCAGTTGCTATCTGACTCTTGCCCCTTTCCCACAGGGAACCCCTGTGCAGCATACAAGGTTTTCCTCTGATTTTAAGGATACAGAAAAAGAACAGAAAAAAAATCCCTTCAGATTTCAAGTTATCTTCACTTTTTTTTGGCCTTATGTTACGTATCTTAAGATCCTGGCTTCCAGGGACAAGGGAGCTGCATGATATTTCATGGTGAATGGTGGCAAGAGGACAGCAATCCTAAAGACTGAATGGTAATTCTTATGTCTGGAATGAGGTACAACTCTTACAGTGAAAGTACAAGCTTCCCTCTTGTTTCATGCAGTACTGACAATGAAAGAGAGAGATAGTTTTTCCCAGCCCATTGGTTTCCTGTATTTGCAGCCTCCCTTCTAAAGGATGGTGACTGCTGGTCTCCTGCACTGGTACCCATCTAGAATCTGGGACTGAGATCCAGCAAGATCAGCCAGCAGAAAGAAGGCAGACTTTCATTCAATGTTGGCCATCGATAAAATGGACCAAACACCTTCACCACCCTGCTAGACTTTGCCTGAAGTTTGCTGCCATCACCTGATTGATGCTGATGCTCTAGAAAGAACAGGGGTGTCTACATATCACTCCCAGAGCACCAGGCTGAGCTAATGACCATGGATTTATTCAGCCTTTGTAGGCTTATGAAATTGTCTGAGGGCCCCTGTTTGCAAGGACAATTCAGCCAGCTCTTTAATCTTTTCAATTGCAATCTCATTTAAGTATTTTGGCCACATTTTCATGCTTTAATGACTAGTTGATAGAAGGAAAAAGAAAAGATTAAACAAAAGTTAGGATAAGAGCTTAGCTAGGGAAGAGATCAATCCCTGAGAAGGGAAGGGCAGAGGTAGGATGCCTGCTGAGTTTTATATGCAGATGTTCCAGTTTCCCCAGTCACTCCTGGTCCTACCTTTTCATGTACCATGTGCATGTCCAGGAAATTACAAGTCACAGTGTTGCCCTCTAGCATGCTGTCTGCAACAGGCTCTGCTCCAGAAATCTCTCTGGGTACTCAAATCCCTACAACATGACAGGACCTTTGCACACATACAACAACCCTAGGCAGGGCCAACCCTACCATCTTCCTCACTTATGATGTACACAAGTATCATCTGCCTATCACAGTCACAAGCCTAGGCTGATTGTTTTTGCTATCTTGGCTCAGATTATTTTCTTTTTATTTTTTCCAGGATATGTTTTTGATGGATAAACCATTTCAAATCCTGCTGAATCCCTTGTCCTTGTCATTACCTCTTTGCCATGTAGCTCCTCGCAAGCACATCCACAGAGGCATTGACTGATATATGCAGACATATGGCTTCTCACCACAAATATTTTTGGCAGTATTGAGGAAGGGGACCAAGAAGACAGGCATATCATATGTGGCTCCCTTAGGCACACCCAGCACCACAATATGTACCAGATGCCACTCCTACCACACTCTGTCCTGGAGATTGCAGACCCATGCTCTGCCCCAGTACCCTATGGACATAACCACATTAACACTGAACCACTCTGCTAGAGTTATCTGAAGGGTGGGGAAGTGGCTGCATGGGGCCTGAGGCTATGCAAGCCTCTAGGCACTCCAGGGGAGGACTGCAAGTTAGCCAAGCTCAAGTTCGTACCTCTCCACTGAACTGTGTCTTTGATGACAGCATGAATATGACCAGCGCTGCAAGTCTGAATTTGACTCTGCTTGGTGGCCATAAAGCAAAGAACAGTGGGCTCTGTGCAGTGCTCAGTGAAGTAGACTATGAACAACTTCCCAAAATCTCCCAAGCAGGGTGCCCTAGGCTCTACATTCAGAGAAGCTTAGAGACTGATGGACCATGAAGGACCAACTCCTGTGGCCAACCTTCTCTAGGCTGTTCCTCCTTTGTAGCAAGAGTTAAAGATTTGGGAGTGGATTGTATAATGGATTCAGTTTGAGCTTTCAGTTTCTGGGGAGACTTCACATACTGAAAACCATTAGGTCTTTGTAGTCTCCTGCACAGCTTTGTGGATTGTTTTCCACAAAAGCAACTCTTAAATGCTTCATAGCTTAACAAACAACTGCTTGCATGATGGGGCATCCCTATCTGACTCCAATATGTAGGAGAAAGCTGGGCACCTTGCTGCCCACAATTTTACTCTACGTGGAGACTACAGACATGTGCCATGGGGAGCATGGGTGACAGGCAAGACTGGGAGTTTACCTGTGGCCGGGGGTGTCCTGTGACCAGACATTGCAGGACCAGCGTGTCCCCCTCCCGAATTGTGTAAACACGTTCACTGATGTTGTCTTCCTTCACCACACATGCTTGTCCAGCATGGATGATCTGGGCCTGAGCAGGAGCTGCAGAGAAGAAAGAAGAGGTAAAGAGGGATCTCCTTATGCCCACTGCCTGGGGTGGCTGCTCCCACAGCAGGGTGGAAGAGCCAGTTCTTTAGCCACAGAGGGGAAGAGCCAGACAGTGCTTGGAATGAGACACAAAGGTCTTAGGAGATACAAAACTGAGCAATTTTCCCCATTTCCTGGGAAACTGGTATCAATTGTTATTTTAAAACAATAGGGATGAGCATCTCTAGACACTGAAAAGCAGAATATGGAGCTTTTTTTGGTGGAGCCTTCTGCATGGGTGGAGTACTAAGAATATCCTACTGTCATGTCTCCCAGAGAGGAGTCCGTGCATGCAGCTATTGCAGGGACCTGGTCAAATCACAACTGCTCTATGCCTGTCAAAAATAAGCCTGATTACTATGATTTACTTTGCAGGGGGCTGGCATAACTACTGAGCAGAGTCAGAAAGGGCCTTGAAGATCTGTACAGCTATTAGCACACATTCCAAGAACAGGGACAGCACACGCTGCAGAAAAAAATAAGTCTTTCCCTTACTAAGTAGTAGCCTATCTCAGCCCTGAACCAGAGCAAGCACCATCTGCAAAATCAGGGGACCCATAATCTCTAGGGACCTTTCCGCCTAGGGCTTCAAACAGGGACCAGTTACTCCCAGGAAAATGAGTGAAGATCAGTGCAGTAGAAAAATACACAGAAAAAAAGTTCCCAAAACAAAGTTGAAAAACACCACGACCCCAAACAGCACCTATGTCCCACTGCAGCCCTGATGAGCAGCAGGGAGAGATAAGCTCTAGAACAGAATTTTATAAAGAAAAAAAGACTCAGTTCTGAAGTCCTGTGCAAACAGCCTTTGGCTCCCTACTCCAAAGCGTTTTTGTGATCACAGAAGCAGCTGAGGTGTATTGAAAGTGATTGTACAGCGCAACAGGACACCTGCACGTTTTTGAGGCAAAAACTCCAGTCACACTTCAAGGAACAGAGAAGGAAACCCACAAACATGTCTGAGTTGGTGTCTCAGGGACAGTTCCTCAGCACACTTCCCTGACTTGCTAGAATGCTTTCAGGAGTCTCTGGAGTCACAACTCTAGCTCCCATTAGTGAAATGTAATACAAATAAACAAATCACTGTGGAAATGATCAAAGTTTTCAAAGCAGTGAGACTCAGTGAGACTTCCTAAATAGGATCAAATTTTGCACAACCTATTAAAGCTGAACCAAGCACCCACTTTTCCCTCAAGGCTAGTTGAGTTTCAAAGACTACTTTAAAAAAAAAAAAATCATTCTTTTGGCATGACCAAAATGCTTGAAAACAAATCACCTGGTCAAGGGAAGTCCTCAGATTTTTGGTGGTTTAATCCACCAGCAGTACAGACCTAGAGCAGGCTGGGCTTGGGCAGTGGAGAAAATGTGCCTTTGACGCCAGCCTTTATAAACTGATGTCACCACAATGCACTAACCACGCAGCAGTGACAAGAGAGCGGACACAGGGCTAGTGGACAAAAAGCTGCTCTTGCTGCTGGGGCTTCACAGCCTGTCACAGTCACTCAACATCCACGCAGCAGCACTGCACATACATCAGGCTCCTATCTTTTTGTGTCTCCTCTGTCTTTCCATCACGGTGGCACTTTATTAAAATCACTGTTATTGTACAAACTGTTGACTAACAGAAGCAAAATGTGTATTTGAGTAATATGATGGCAAAAATGTACAAATCCCTCAGGGCCTCCTGTCTTCCCCTTGTGCAGGCCTCCCAAGATGCCTGCCATCACTTGAGCACCACAGAATGCTGAAACCAACTGTCAAGGCTTCCCTGACACAGCTGAGCAGATGAGTGAGTGATCTTTCCCCACCTGGGTGGCAGATGAGTCTCACTGAACCCAGGAGAAAGCGGAAACCTATATATGTGGCTACACACATCTGTGTGTTTCTATACCCATACACGTATGAATATACATACAGATATGTAAACACACTAAGTAAATTAGTGACTTATCAGGAAAAGACATCACGAATGTCAAGCCAACAGTTACAGAGGAGGAATTCAGAAGCATTTATAACCTTTGATAATATACCTTAATCCAAATGACAGTATCTTGGGTTGCTACAGCCCTCACATCCCTCTTCTGCAGGTCTGCCATCATACCTTTAACCCCACATAAACTGCAGAGGACCACTTAAAGGGCTGAGACCCAGGCTGGGATGCTGAAGATTCCCTGCTCTATGACT
Organism: Pithys albifrons albifrons; assembly: GCF_047495875.1. Classification (NCBI taxonomy): domain Eukaryota; kingdom Metazoa; phylum Chordata; class Aves; order Passeriformes; family Thamnophilidae; genus Pithys; species Pithys albifrons. The sequence continues at coordinate 85,677,009 of NC_092459.1, forward strand.
GAAGGAAAAGCTGTGTCCCTTCCCATCCTATTCCACATTCCCCTACAGCCCCAAACTGTGCTGCCTGCATTTCAGCAAGGTCCTGGCATCCTGCAGCAGAAAATCTCTCACAACCTCTCTTTACAGTCTCTGGGCTGCATTTGCCAGCTGGTGGCTCTATTCTCCCTTTGCAAACATGACCTTGCTGCAAAAAACTAATTTCCAGATACTCCATGGAGAATCAGAATATTTATCTGCAGCTCTAGCTCCCAGTTAAATGTTGCTCTTAAGTTGCTCTGCTGTACCCCATATAGTACACAAGATAAGTCCTTCAACTTCTACTCTTTTCCCTTTCTCTATCCCACTTCCATTATTTTACCTGTCATGTGTAACCCTTTTCTACCACTTCTCCAAGGGCATTTCCACATGGAACATTTCCACAGCAAAATCATTAGGTACTCTGGTAGAGGATTAGAGGGCTATTGTGCAATTATTCTGGTGCCAAAATACCTTGTGGTAATTTGCTGGTGTCTCTCTGAGTTTGAGAGAAACATTACTTACACTAAATCTTTTTTTGGCACTACAAAGCATTATATGGCATTAGTCTACAGCAAAACAACAACCCTGGGAATAAGACCTGGGTCATAATTTTGTCCTCTTCTCCCAGATTCTCCCTGGATATACTGAGCTTACACGAAAGGGTGTGAACATCCAGCTTTCTTCATAAATGTCTGAACTTGCTTGTGTCATCAACAGTAATACCTTTCAGAAAAATTAATTGGAAAGGGACATCCCTTTAAGTGAATCCCCACTGCTTAAGCTTTAACATCTCTCTGGCAATCACAGCACCAGGTCCTCAGCAGAACAGCCACCATTTTTCAATTTCTTAAACCCCCCATGAATCCAGATTGCTCAAAAGGGAACTCAGAAAGCCTGGAGTTATCTTGGAAAGAAAAGCACTTAGGTAGATGGCATAGAAGCCTGAGACACTCTGCCTTCGGTTTAGTTACAACTTGACATTAGTGAAGTGGTGGGGGCTGATCAGTGAAACAACCTAGTTCTTTGGGACCTGCATTAAATCACAGGATGAGACTCAGGAAAGCCTCTGCTCCAAGCTCAGCCTGCCACAGCATACAAAGGCTGGGAAAGTCACCTCACACCATGTTACAGATGGGCAGAGAGACTGTGAGGATTAACTGCACTTTTAATGTGCTTGAACAGAAAGAATACATTATTATTTGACATCATCCCAAGTCTCCTGGAGGATTTCAGCATCCAGACAGTTTGCACGTTGCCAGCACAACAGGATGGCAGGATCATGCCTGTCAGAGTAACAGTTTCACAGAAAGCCCTTAGGAAGGAAAAGAAAGGCTGGAGCATGAGGCCAGATGCTGGAGTTGAAGCAATAATCTCATCCATTCTCAGCAGCGCTCCATGAAGAACAACTCTTGTACAGAGAAAATCTCCCCTGCTAAGTTCTGCTGGGGCAGAATCTCTCTCCTCAGACCATCAAACCCCAAAGCAGAGGTCTAAGACCTCTGTGGAGGAAGAGGGAACAAGTAGTTCCACACCATATTTTTCACAATATTTTGAGGAATAGAAACATCATTACTTTTATTCTGCTTCCAGGTAAGAGATCACCTTAGGGAAGTATCCCAATACAAAGTCCTCCACAGAAACCAGGCCAGCCAAATATTGAGTATCAGATGCTTTAGAAGGGAAAAAATTCAGACTCTGAGCAGGCAGCATTGGGCCCATCCTCAGAAAATGGCTAGCTTGCAATGCATTTGGCCTCTGCACTGAAATTTCCTACAATGGTTTTGCTTGATATATTTACACATTAAAACTAAAGGAAATTGAAGTGGATAAAATAACTTTATTCCCAGTGCAGTGTACTGTACAATGTTATTATTACCATAATCTGGAAAGTTTATGAGACGCTTGGTGGTTAGAGGTTGCTAATATGAAAATGCAGAAAAGGAGAGAAAAATGGTCTTTTGGAGAGGACTGAGTCATCTGTATTTGGTTCACATGTCTAGCCATTCGTCTTCTTGCACCCAAGATCCTATCACTACAATGGCAATTATGAGATCTCCTTCACAAAGAGGGTGATAAGTGACAGATACTGCACTGACACTGCCTTGGTCAGCACCCACAAGGGCAGCCATTCCCCCCCACCTGCAGCACAGCATCAACCACACTTCACTGCTGCCTTCTCAGCTAGCTAACATGAGTCATCATTGTTTGACTGTCCCACCACTACCCTTGCCACCTGCACATGTCCTGCTGACAGCCTCAGGAATGAAGAACATTAATCTCCAAGGCTGCTGGTCTAGTACTTGCAGCTATACACACAGAGGCACTGAATACACCCACCTCCACTATCACCATCATGCAGGGTGTCCTAGTTCAGCAGGAGGGACCAGCTAACCCTCTGTGGGGGTGATCAAAGCTGTGTATTCTACCCCCTCTATTCATTCCCCGAGGTCAATGGGCCATTAGCAGCAGCTGCCCAGGGAGCCATTATCACCTTCACACCCAGCCTGAAGGGGGCCGAGCTGCTAATGGGCCATCAACAGTTCAACACCCCCTGGCTCCCAGAGTTAATCACCCATTGTGTGAGTCCCCGCCTAGGGGGAGGGACTGAGAGCTCCCTGAGGGTACATAAGTGGTGGGTAAGAAGACCTCGGGAACCTCTCGTTGGATCCAGAGCAGCAGCAGGACCTTGACAGCAGGAGATCACCGCTCTCGCCCAGACCACAGCCCTCGCCTGCACCAACAGGTTTTTCTTTTCCTTTTGCTCTGGACTTGGGGGAACCACAGGGGTCTCAGCAAAAGGGCAAACAAACCCCCTTGGGTTTGTGCCCCAGGACACTGGGTTATACTGCTGGGGTTTTGTGAGTTGAAAGCAATTTCCCTCTTGTGTCAGTGTTGTTATTGTAATATTATTATTAAATTTTAGCTCTGACTTATAATCTCTCTCGTGGTGAGTTCATTTCCCCTGCTGGTTCACCTTTAAACCAGCACACAGGGTTGAGAGAGAGGGAAGTTGCACCTGGAGCTTTCCCACTTCCTCAGACTTAATCTACCACCCTGCTTTGCTAGGCAAGCAACAATCTTCCATGCATCTAGTGTAGTTATAATTCAGTCTTTTCTGCACATATCCTAGGCAAAGAAGCCAAAGTCCTTCCCAATTTCTGTCACAGACTCCTTGGACTCTTAGTTACACTGGAGCAAGAAGGAGAAGGGCATCAGCTGCTAATCTGATGCTTAAACCCCTCAAGAACCTGCCTGTGTCCTTCCCTCACCCTTCTCATCCTGAGCAAGTGGTATGTCAGGGATGCATCTTGAAGGGAGTCCCCAGAAAATGGCAAAACACAAAGGGTATTTATGAACCACAGTGGGGTTGAATAAGCATTTCATTATGGAAATCCACATGTGGCATTCCTTGCTGAACAGCCACTCTCAGTAACTGCCTGTCCATGGGTGGAACTGCCCTGCAGCAGTATTAGTTACAGACCATGCACTGCAGAACACCCAGGGGGCATCTGAGGCCTCGAAGTCACTGCTTTAGTTGGTGTTTTATTCCATCTGTTCATGCAATGCACAGATCTGCTTGAGCAGCAGGGGCATACAAACATGCAGACCTTTGAGGAAGGGGTCATGTCCCCTTAGCAGAGCACAAAGAGAAGCCAGCACAAACATAAAGAGAAGGGACATGCTAGCAACACTCAGCAGGAGTGATGAAGGTCAAGTAGGATGGGAAAGGTCTGCAGGGGCAGCATCCTGACCATCAAAAAAACCACTCAACTCTGGGAGGGGATGGCAGTTGCCTTGATGTGTGCTCCATGGCTGTTCAGCTGGTCTCACTGATTGCTTCACTGTAGATGAAGCTTTAGTGAAACTTTACACAAAACAAATTAACCAGGCCAGATCCAGCCCACAATGCAGGGCATGATATCGATGCACCATTTGAAAAGGAGAATTCACTCCAGCTTGAGGACAATTATGGAAATAATAAACACAATCAGTGTCCATTAATACTGTGAGCAGGGCTGTGGATCAATATTGTATTAATGGCTGAAGAAAGACTGCCCATACTCATCAGTCAGCAGTTAAGACCAGCACAACAGCAGAGGGAGAGAAGATGCAGTGGGTGGGTGTAACTGAGCTCAGACATTGGATGTCTTTGTAATGCCTGCCCAGGGAACCCTTGCCACCACTGCTTTTCAGAGCACATTCCCTGGGTGCTTGCTCAGGGGCCTCTTCCTCCTCACCTCGGCCCCTCAGAGTCTCCTTGCCCAGTGCAACGGCAAAGGGAGCACAGTCCCTGCAGGTAACTTCCCCCACAGAAGGTGCTCGGTACAGTTCAGCCTGATTAAGTTCTAACTTTTAACAGAAGACCAGGCTAGTCTCCTAGCAGAGAGGGAGGTAATTTGGAATCCCCAGGGATAGGTGAGGATCAAAGCACATCCATGGTCCTGGGTCTTCTCCCACTCCTTAGACGGTCTTGCCCAAGATGCTCCTGTTGACTCTTCCAACATGGTGTGCTGCCTGGGCAGCTCTGTGCTACCACAAGGCTGTCCTAAAGCAACGGGAAGCCCTCTCTGTACACTGACACTATGGGTTATAACCACAAACAAGACAGATCTGCAGGAAGGCTCTTTGGCTTTCATGCACCAATGTTCTCACTGCGGCTCAAACCACATATGCTCAAAAAAAATTCTTACTGTACTCCTCACCTAAATTTGTATCAGGGAACACATTATATTTCAGTAGCAAAATGTCTCTGACTCCTTTCGTATTTGTACACTGATCATGATTAAAACACAAAGATCAATCCACTCTTAAAAGAAACACAGCCACTCCCAAGATATCCAAAGCAACCATGTCTAACTCCATACAACACTTCATAGCACTCTTGAGCAAGAAGGAAAAAAAAATTTTCAATGGGAAGTGCACAGAGAAATGACAAAGCTGCAGAAAGTAATCACAGATAATTAAACTTGGCTACTTAAAATAGCACATAGGATTGTTTTTTACTGGGAAGAGACCAAGACTGTCTTTACATCTCTGGCTGATTATATCTCCAGAAACAGAGACTCCTTTGCAAAACTCACCCAGATGATTTTCACAGTCTTAAAATAACTTTTTGCTTAATCAATGTCACTTCCTTGAAGCGTCTCTATAATTTTGTTTCTTCCAGAAAAATGCCTGCAACAAAATCATGTGAGATGTCATGAACAGCAGGTACACCCCACAGTGAGTCACAACACCTGATCCCAAGACCACCATTCAATTTATAACTAAAGCAGTATTATGTGCTTTACTAAAGTATCAGTCACCAGATAATCACTGATCACCTGTAATCCCCAACTCCACTGCCTGCAGTGGCTCACTATCTTTCCTATATATTTCCCAAAATATTCTTACATAGGTCCACCTAACTGCAGTGTCAAGCAGCAGAGCAAAACTGATCAGCAACTTTGTTTGCTAAGAATCAAGTGCCAGATATTACACACACACACACAACATTATGGTGGCATAAACTCTGCATTATTGCCTAACTCCTATGCCTGAGTGGAATTTCCATTTGTGACTCAATGGCAGCAATGTGAAGTTTGTCAGCAATATGAAGGTTGTCTTCAAATCTTCAGGGGCTGCAGATACTGTGACAGTCAGAGCCTGCACCTCAGTGGTACTGTTCTGGAAGATTCCAGCTTTGGCTGGGAAATAAAAAAAGCATGCCTGTCTTGTAGTGGCCATAAAAGAGACTTTATCATCTTTTCCAACCCACTTCCCACTGTGCAAGCTCCAGAGCCTGAGCTGTATCGCTAAATCTTGCTGCAAAACCCAATGAGCCACAGAGCCGCACTTGGGCAAGGTGATCCTGCCAAGCTGAGTGGTCAAAGCACTGCACTGAAAAACACATTTCTTGTCTGGTTGCTACTTAAGCTCCTGAGCATTTTAAGGGGAAACACAAATGAGGCAAGCAGCTTGGGGAGAAATCAACCTCTGTTCTGAGATCACTGGCAGACCAACTTGTTTGTCAGCTAGTAAAACACCCAAAAATGAAACAGTCCAGTTGGAGAAAAAAGGGCTACAAAGAGAGGAATTCAACTGGACACAGGCAGCACAGACACTTGTATATTCCACCCACGTGCTGCATGAACAGCCCCTGTAGGACAAGCAAGCATTAGACTCCCTTGGTAGGTTTGCCTTCCTATGTAAACTCCCACCATATCTCCAGCCCGAGCCAATCTCTAGCTGCTGCATGCACTCACCACCCTCTGACGGCAAATGAGCAGCTACAGGCATCCAGAAAGCTTGCACTCTGGCTTTTGTTAGCCCTATGCTCTCAGCTTTCATTGTACCCATCACCAGGAGCCTCTGAGTTGTCAGTTCTCCAGAGATCCAAGGCTGGCTCAGATGGAGATGCAAGTCAGCTGCTCTTCCTGCATCTCACACTTCTGCTCTCCCTTTTTAGCCTCTACATCACAGCATGCAAGACCCACTGAAGCTGCACATCCCCAGTCAGCCAGGGAAACTGCCTCTCACAGCCATGCTGCAGCTTGCCAGCACAGGCAGCCAAGTCCAGCAGGCAATGCCCCAGGATTTGCTGCTAATAACTTTTGCAGCTAAATGGACTTTCCTTGAGTGGTCCCAAGGGTTTTACCTCCTTCCCCTGAATTCAAGATCAACTCATTCCCAAAGCCACCAATGGCACTGCTTCTTCTTCTGCTTTCTTTCCCTTTTTATAGTTTGACACCCTTTGATACACCAGTGATTCTTCAACAAAGAGGTCCATGTGCACAGACCTTTAAACCAGCATACTTTGAAACTCAGCTGTTGTTTCATGGCTGGTCCAACTTACACAGGAGATAAAAGGAGAGCACAACACAGACACTTCATTCCTTCAAAAGCAAGAAAAAAAAATCAATTTGCTAATCATCTGTCAACTAGATTAGCAGCAAATGTGCATAAACTCCAAGCAATTAATAACTACCAGCTACTTTTCATATCAAAACAGAAAAAAAAATCTGACGACAGCTGCAACTCCTGAATCATGAAACATAAAGAAAAGAAGAGGCAGTGGTTTCAAACTGAATTCCCCAGCTGGTAGGACACCAGACTTTGCTGGTGAAGAAATCACTAAAGTTATATACACATGCTAAAACCCACCTTGGAAACACAGGAAGAGAAATAAATTCAAGCTCCAGGTGTACTAAAACCAATAGAGAATAAACAGAACAAATCCCAAACCAGTATGCAACCAGAGCACACTAACAGAAACTGGGTAAGATTAGGAACATTTCCATAAAACTCCAGCCGGTGCTGTTCAAAATGCTAAACATTGAGGCCCAAATTCTTCAATGCTGAGGTGGAAAGTGAAGGCTGGTGGGCAGGACAAGGATTCGCAGAGAAGAGCTGCTGGGAGAGAGGACTTTCTCTCTACGTGGAGAGCCAAAGGGGATGTTGTATGCTCAGGGCTGCTAACCCCAGAGAGTGGGTGCACAGACATGGGGCTAGCAAAGCAAGGCACTGACTAGCTCGTGCCCCAACTGTGCTGTGTACATAAACGAAGAAGTTCCACCACTGTCAAGATAGTTTCTGCAGACACACAGAGCTCTGTGTAGGCCACAAAGACTGTCTTGCAAAGCTGAGTAAACACTCAGGCACTGAATCAATGCTCAATCCTCACCTGTCACAGTTTTGCTGCTGCTAGGGCCCCATCCAGCAAGCTCAGAGTAAGCTGGGGATGTGAGGGCAATTATGCCATGATGGCAGTGCAAACATTCACTCGGCAGGAGAGGAAAGATTCAACAAATGGCCATGTTTACCTACTGCTATACCCATCTTCCACAGAAAGCAAAAGGCTATTTCAACAGTGAAACAGAGGCTGGGCAGAGGCAGGAAGGGGGGATCGAGAGCAGGAGAGGGTGGTAAGAGCCACAAGATTGAAATAAAATTTCATTTAAAATGTGTTTTGTTCTCACCATAGTTAGAAAGAGCTGGAAGCACAAATGCTACCCTTAATTCAACTATCTAAAATCCAATTTTGCTACTGAAAAGTAGTGGGCAGCAGGGACTTGTCTCTGTCTGAAGCTCTCTGAACAGCAGTGCCCATTCCACATGCACCTCAAGACCCCTGCAGCAAAGTCACCTCCCAGGGATCAAAGCACTGTGGCTACATGAGATGTGCTTTCAGCTCCAATCTACTTGATGGGGGGACAGGCAACCATGGTGCAAACCCCAGCAAAACCACTCACTGGCAAACCTGGCAGAGATGCCAAGGACCCAGGCACCCTCTGCCAGGTACCTATCTGCTCCCAGCAAGATCAAGGATTAGAGGCAGAGGTGCTGCTGCTGATACTGGGAGGCTGCTGGTGATACAGCCCCTCACTGAAAAGAAGCTTCTGTGTTCAAATCTGTTCCACTGCAGGCGCTCACAATACACTGGAGCTTCTATCCCCAAGCTCTGCTATTAGGTGGGGAAATGCTGCTATTGTGCTCTGCCATCATTGGACAGGAAGCCTGAAGCACAGCCAAAGATCAATCCATACCTCATTCCAGTCTAGCACCATACAATGCAAACACCAAACTCCACCCCAAAGAAAGGGAGAAAGCACTGAAAGCAAATGCCAGCAAATTGTCAGCAAAACTGAGGCAACAGGGGCTGAGTGACACCCCTGGAAATCAAGCCAAGCAATATTTTATCTTGACAGCATCATTTACATCCCTGCAGCGCCTTTGGTGTTCAGAGTCCTAAAAAGTCCCAGTTCTTTCCCTCCCCAGTACCAATAATTAACAACCACAAACTGGCAGACAAGCGAGCAATTCCCTCTGGTTCCGATAAGAGGAGCTGACAGCCCTCTAAGCCCAGCCATCTCCATTGTATTATTCTCTTTGTTTATTGATCCTTTTATGCACATAATGCAAATTGACATTTAATAATTCAGCTGAGTTAATGGTGTTTAAATATTAAAAGGCTTTTCTCTTTTAATTAGCTGTAGCAAAATAGGCAACAAAGGAGTGCTAGATAGATGCCATTTAAAATGCTCTTGTCCAAGTTCCTTGGGATTTTTCTAGGAATGTGAAACAACAGTTCAAGGCAAATTTTGTACAAGTCCCCTACTCTCGCTAAGAAGGTAACTAACCCACAGAAGCATTTCCAGACACTTCGATTCATAGGGCATATTCATCTCTGCCAACTCTTTGTTTTCTCTCCCTTCTGCTCTTCTAATAAAGACAGAGAGGAGGGGAAGGACTGGCAAGAGGGTAGAATTAAAATCCTTCCCCATAGGAAGTGCCAGCACCTACGTAACATGGTGCAGTTGTGGATACAGGAGCCTTTTGATACATCATTGCAAGACCTGCATCCAGGTGAAAACAAGAGTTAAAAAGAAGTACACACTGCTAATAGAAGAGATACAAACAGCACAGAAATCTTGCAGGTATTCCCTGGGGCAAGAATAACTTTTCCAGGAAATTAATTTAAGATTACATTGAAAATGAAAGATAAATCCTCATACAGGAGGCTAAGGGAGCACTCATTTATTTCTCTTCTGCTCATTATGCCAAGGGTTGAGAAAGAGAGGGAAAACATGCAATATCTTTAAACCTCTGTTCCATCTCAGCTGGAGCTGATGGCAGCAATACATCTTAGTCATAATGTTGCTGGTGTATATCATCCTAAGTGCAAACGCTTGGCATTATTTGGGGTGTTTTAACTCTGCATACCTCCTCTCTGAATTAGTGTTCATTTTAAGTCCTCAGCTGGTCTGAGTTTGGGATAATGATTTCCCACCTAACCCAGAGCAGAACCACATAGTCACAATAATTAGATATAGTAACTGTTAATAACTTAATTACAACTCATTTTCTTCAAATTTAGCCCAGACTTAATATTTCAATGACTTCTAATTACATACCACATTTGAAGAGCGTGCGTTATTACATTATTAATTCCAGAAAAAGAAAGAGACTGTCAAACACTAAATTCTTTACTGAGGACACTTCAAAAAACCCAATCTTAATTCAAGTCAATTAATATATTGACTAGCAAATTCTGTGCAAATTCATTCTTCCAGTGAGGACTATGCATTGCAAATCTGTAGAGTGTAAGCTGCATTTTTCACACATAAGAAAAATATCAAATTCCACATATAAGTGCAAAGTTGAGTTCATCCTTAACAGCAGATTTGCTAGTGGCATTTCCACAAAACACTGGAGTCACTGCTCTGAAGCTGCCAGGCAGGACACCGTGCCAAAGGGTGTCCTCACATACAATGGCACCCAAGTATTTCAGGATGATGAGAGTGGGCAGAGCACTGGTCCTCCTGTCCTGAAGTGGCAACACACACAGCCTTGTTCACAACCAGCACCCTCACATGCACACAGGAAAGGGCAGTGGTGCACATCCCAGAGTCACTACATTACATTTTTATGACTGCTATGACAGTGGGGAAATTGGGGAACTGCTACTTTATCTTCTCTTGCACACAAAATCTAGAGGAAGGTCTTTTACAACTCTCTTAGACTTGGGTTAACCCCTGCCTGTCACTTTGGCAGAACATGGGAAAGCCCTCCTTGCCTCTGTAAGGCTCTGTATGCAGGGCGCATTTTCTGTCACTACACATCTTCCATGTGCAGCTCATGAAGTGAAATATTCTTGACACCATAACAAACGGTTTGCATTGCTTCCCTTTAATAGATTATCCATCTACTCCTCTCCAGCTGTGCAGCACATCTGGCCACACTGCCTCTCCTGGGCACTCATCAGCCCAATATTCTGTTATTGTTGCTCAGGAGACTCAGGAGGTGATGGGGAAGTAAATGCTTATTGAACAAGTTGCATCTCCAGCTGTTTTCAGAGGCAATAAAAGACAAATCTCTTTCCAGGCTCTTCAGTTACAAGTTACAAGTTACAACTTTTGGCCTTCTGTAGTCTCCCTTCCAACTGCAGCTATTCCCAGTAAGATGGGGCTGCTCTCTGGATGCACATGTGATTAGCTAACACACTGCTGGAAGGCTATTCCTGCAAATGGGATGGGCTTTGGATCACTACTACGCAGAGCTCTCCTCAACCACAAGTGCCAAGTATTGGCCTCAGGAGCATCCCCCGAGCCCTGCCAAATAAGAGTAGCTCTGGCACTGTCACATCCTGGCTCTGTTGATGGAATTCATTCTGACAAAAAGCTGCAGCTCAAACAAGTAAACTGGGAGAAGAAGGAGGGGGGGGGGAGGGGAGAAAGAGGGGAAAATGAAAATGGATTAGTAAAGAGTTTGGAAAAAAACCCATCTGATTACAACTTAAAACACAGGCAAGGGTAAGTGAAGCAGGCTGATGTTGGTTTGGCCATTCCCCTGGTGACAGACGGACAGCAATGAACTCAGGAGCAAAAGTTCCACAAGGTAAGGTTGTGATTTTATTACTTTCCACCTCTGTGGAGTCAAAAGATCATCTGAAACACCTGAGTCTTGCAGACAAAATTTGGGAAGCTCTAATCCACATGGGATGGTGTTTAAAATAGTTTCTCAGCTGGCTGACTGCACAGGGTGTAGGAACAGGGATTAATTCTCTACACCAGATAATGCATTTGTGCAAACATTGTTGAGCAGCTTGTTCAACAGGGGATTCAGGGACTAATGCAGCCGTATCAAAGCAGCCAGGGTCTGGCTGACAGCCTTGTAAAGGAAGTAAGATGATCTTTGACACTAAGGAAATAAAGCTCTGAGAGACTGAAATGCTGACAGGCACCAGCCTCAAAGCCAAAGTATCTCTGAAGAGGAAAGCTCTTTAAAGACTTCTGTTCTCAAACTCTTTTGCAAGAAAAAAGGTTTTGGCCTACTTAGGCGAGGCCAAGGGCAGGCTAAGACCTCAGCATAGTTTGAAATCACTTATCCTCAGCTTCATTTGATGTTTCCTTGATAGTAGTAAGAAATTTCATTTTATTTAAAACACTCTTGGGCCTTCAGCTGCATGCTGAATGACACAGAGAAGTTCATCCCATGGAGAACAGAACTGTCCCTTGGTCTCTGAAGGGGACAGGAAGAAAGCAAACTCAGACAGTAAAGTCTCAAAAGCAGCCTACTTTCTTAAAAGATCTCAACCAACCCAGCCTGCTGCAGAAAACCCTGGGATGAATTAACAGAAAAGTAGACAGTGGGCTTCGCATTTAAAAGAGAAAGTATACGAAGAGGAAAGAGGCACAGCTTCTGAAAATATGCACTTACTTGAACTGCCATTCCCTAAATGATCAAAGCCCTTGTGCTTCCCATTAGACAAGGAATAGGTTTACCTTCTAAAATCTAGTTTTGCCCCCTGTTTCAGTCTACTCCAATTTTGCAGTAAGGAGAAAGACTCTGGATCTGGTTACGCCTCAGAAGAGTGTAAGTCTCCAGAAGTCCACCAGACTGATGACTGATAGGCACTATGGAACTATTTCACAGTGTTTGTTCCACAAGATATGTCACCAATTACTGGGGCACCACCAGTTTGTTTCACTGAGATGGGCAGCACACCTGTTTTGGGGCATTTCAAAGCTCAATGTGATAAAAGTTTGCTTGTTGTTAATTACACTGGAGAAATGATCAAGAACCATTTGAGTCTTGCAAATCAGTTTTGCTAATCCTCATCCAGCACAAGTTGTCCTGGACAAACTCAGGAAACTGGCTGGGGGGAAAAAAGAAACTGAGTCATGCCTTCCTCCTGCAATGGGTACAACCAGGACTGCTCCTCCTTCCACAGGGCAACAACCATGTATATGGCTGAACATCCAAAAATGAGCCATTCTGTCACATATTACACTCACCATGCTTTCAAACTACCTGTTTGATCAGGTACTAAAACATGTGGGGATGCCTCTCACAGAGGGGGCAGAGAGCCATCTGAGGTAGCTGGGGAGATGCTCAATACTCATCAAAGGATTTAACTTGAAGCAGCAGCCATGTTCCCCACCAGGCACCATCAAGCACTGACAGCAAATAGCTCTTCAGGATTCTGTTAACCTAAAACTACCTCAGCTTCATTCAGGAGACATGGCATCCTGTGCATTTGCTTACTTCTGCGGACCTAGTGGTCTTCAGATTAGAGCCCTCATCCTCTACCACTCATACATCCCTGCTCAGCTATGACACCAAGGAAGACAGAGAGTGGGAAAGAAACTCAGAAACCAAGAACAGTCTATAAGGAGCACTATTCAGTAATTGTCTTGATGTCTGACCTTGGGCATGCAGGTTCTCCCCTTGGTGCATCTTTTTCTCTCCATGTATCATTTGAATAATTGCACTACAGTGTCATGCAGGGTACTTTAAAGCTAAGAGTTTATACAACTTTTTGAAGATGCAAAATCATATAAATTCTAAGCATTATTGTGGTTATTACCTTCCTCACAGGGGGGTTATGAAGCTTTGTAATTAATGTTTGTAAAACAAACCTCTGTCATCAGATGAAATGTGATGTGCTAGAGAAGTGCCAAGGATTAATATCCTCACTAATCTGATGTGGGTTTTACTGTTCTGTGCAACACTTAATAAAAATAATTAAAAACAAACCTAAGCTGATACTGATAGGAAGGATGACAAATCAGAGACAGATGCATGCGAGGACAGACTGCTCTCCCTTAATTAAGTCCAATACCATTAGTCTCCAAGACATTGCCAAGAGTTTTCTTGCTCCTGGTGATAATCATGCATTAAACTTAATGCTGATTTTGGGTAACAAGAACCCTCAAGCACTCCAGAAGGACTTGCAATGCAGTGAGGAATACCAAACACAGCTAAAGCAGCACAGCTCTGACCCCACAACCTTTATACAGCAACTGCTGCCTGGGGCAAAGAGTGAACAGATGCAAGTACGCTCAGAGACTCCACAAACACCTAGAAAAGAGCTCAAAAAAAGCTGGAGAGCCATGGGGCACCACTCCCATACACCCCAAGTCCTGACCTCCAATCACTAGGCTGGAGGAGTAAAGAAATTTCACTCCTTAGGCTGTGCAGGATTCAAGTGCCCTGGAGCACAAGCAGCTACCAGTCCTATGCATTGAGGGCCACTAGCTCAGTGGCTCCAAAAATACATATTGACAGCTTTAATGTTCTTCCATAGGAGAACTGTGGTTGCTGAAGTGTTTTGCAGTACAGCTACTTCCAAGTGCATCAAGAGAGAGAAGCCTTTGGAAAGTCTCTCGGAGCACAACTACCACTAGAGAAGGAAAGTTGCTGGAAAGTGTTTTAACTGCCTGAGTACCAGCTTTTCCCCCAGCACAGCAGATGCAGCTAGAGCGCTGCCCTCCCAGTGTCTTCATACATGCAAACAGCCCTCCACATACTTCACATGACTGAGTTCATACCACACATGCCCTTGCACTAGAGACAGTATAGGTAATATATATATAAATACTACATATGTATAGTGGTATGGGCTATCCTTCCTTTACACACGCAGGCTGCAACAGTAGCTCCTGAGCGGACTCCAAAATCGAAAGGATGTCTGAGCCCTGCAGATTTTTTGTACAACTAACTGTTCATCAAGATTCATTCCTATTTACTGCATTTCCTCACATGGTTTCTTCTGGTGCCAATTCTCTTTGGTTAATGCCAAAGTGATAAAAGCAATACTCGTTGTCCCCTTAATATGTGTGCACCAATATGCCAACACCTTCCATAAGCAAATGGACCAAAAGCAAAACTGATAAACTACAGAAAGAGCTCAAGGAACTACATATATTTCAGACAGAAAAGTTCCACGCTACTTGCCAGGTCATCTGCAAACCTCCCCTACAGGCTGCTCCACAGTGATGAGCCTAATCAAGCTGTAAAAGATTCCCAGAGAAGCATCTTCACAGCTGCTTTGATGTTTGCATCAAGAACTTTTTCTGGCATTCAGCCCAAGTTGTCCCCTCAGACAGAGGTTTAAGACAGGCTGGAAAAACAGCACCCAAAGCACCTGTCTTGTAGAAGGCATGTCATCTTTATCACTTGAAGGCACACAGCAAGGGAATCTGAGCTCACAACAGGTATTACAGTAATAGGTGTGATTATCAACAATCTTGGTTGTGCCAGTAAGGAAAACACACATCCTTTCTCTTCAGAGGGCTTCAAGTGATGATAGGAAACAAACTGACCACAAGAAAGACAAAAACAATTCCAGTTGTCCGTGGGATGGGGTGGGGGTGTGATGAACTAAACAAACATCTTTCTTCATCTATGAGACTTCACCCAATACTCACTTTTAAATCCTGAGAAGCCACTTAGCCTCTACCTTGACTCAAAAGGAATACAAAACATGTGCGGCACTACAGAGCAGTGCAACATCCCTTCTCCCTCTGCCCTGTGCAAAAGATCAAGCCAAATGTCCCCTGACTTTCTTCAGGAGAGAAGTTGGAGGGGGTGTACTTTATTGTAGGATGCTCTGCTAATCCTTGCTATACGTGACCGATAAGGGCAAAGGATTAGCATCACCAGCTGCTCTGCTGGAAAGTGCAACATGGAAAACTGGGTGCACATATGCAGCGTGGAGCCATTAGGAAGAACTGACTCAAGCACCTCCCCCTCCCCATATTTCAGCTCATAATTCCCCATGCCATGCCCAGTTCACTCCCCTTCAACACTGCCTTTATCTCTTGTCTCTTCTGTAGCCTGTCACTTCAAGTGCCATTTCCACAGCTGAAACACAGGCAGAAGCCCTTTCCTATCCACACTGCTGCGGAGCATGTTACTCTCACCAAAATCATTCTGGGCAGCTGGTGCACACTGCAGAACCAGGAGAGAACCAGTAGCAACATCTTCTGCAGCTTGGCCTTAACAGAGTGGAGATGCCAGACATCCCAGCTATGAAAAGTAGTCACTTTACCTCCCATTTTGCTAGTATTTTTCATATCAAAAAGACTTCACAAGTACACAAGTGGGAGAAGAGGGGCTGCTTCCACAAGGAATTGAATGCAGCTTCCTCTGTGGTGTAATATAGTAGCTTAACAGGACTCAGGAGCATTATTTAATTGCTCAGGCTAGAAAGGCAAAAGCAATCTAAACTGATTTGAAGCTTCAGAGGGAATTAGGGAACAGAATATAATTACTTAAGCTGGAATTTGGCCACAACTCATGGGAAAAAAAAAAAGGGATTCTGGTCTTTCATGACCACAAACAAATCGCAACTTGGTGTTCCATTCCTTTCCAGAGGGCTACAGGCATGCACTTGATCATGTTCATACTAACACTGCTCTTTAAGAAGCAGCTTTGAGGTAAAGTTGATCACACTGTAATACTGTGCTAGAGAGATCATAATGTCTCACTTTGCTCAGGTGACCTCAGCTTTGGGAATATGCAGTTTTTCAATCCTTGAATTTGGTCATACCCTAAATCCCATGTTGGAACAGCTCTTAGCAGACCTGGAATCACAGTGAGATAAGACCAGGAAACTATGTACTGTCAAGGCAGGAAAGCCTTTACCCTCATTATCTCTGGCACATGGCTATTTTGAAGCTTTCTCTGGTATTTTACAAACTGTGAGAAGCAGCCAAGCCAAAACTGGTCTGTTTTAAAGAACAGCCAGGCTCCCACATAGGCCTGAAACACCGCACAGCTGCCTGCAGCACACAGGAAGTCCATCTATGGGACAGGTCATGGCTAAAACAACACTTGTGAAAAGCTGCCAGCAATGCCAGATTGGTCCTTTTCCACCTCCAATCTCACCAGCATCTGTGAACAAGTAAAGACAAAGCCGGTGCCTTTCTGCTTTAGGCTACCCAGAAAACAGAGGGAAAATTCAGCTCTGGCAAGGTCTAAATCTTAGCTATTCCTGTGGTAGACATGGCAGGAACAAGCTGTCTAATGGACCATTTGCAGCAGGGGACCTGACCCCTCAGGATGCAAGCTGGGTGTTAAAGAAGCCTGTGAAATAAGAGCTGTGATAACTCCCCCTGGGGAGTCGTTAGCACCTTCACACCAGCCTGAGGGGGCATGTCTGTTAATGGGCCAGCAAGGATTCCAAAAATACTCCATGACTCACAGAGTTAGATCACCCATTGTGGAACTCCCCACCCTGGAGGAGGTACTGGGTATTCCCACCTGAACCAGAGCATATATAATCTTGGCGGTTGGAGACCTCTGGTACCACTCATTGGATCCAGAGGAGGACCAGAACTTTGATGGGAGGAGACCACCACTCTCAACCAGACTGCGACCATCATCTGCAACATGTTTTTTCCCTTCCTTTTACTTTTGACTCAATGGAACCACATGGGTCTCAGCACAGGGGCTAACAAACCCCACTGTGTTTGTGCCCCAGGGTGCTGGGTTATACTTCTGGGTTTTGTGGGTTAAAACCAATTTCTCTTTGTGTCATTGCAGTTACTGTAATATTTTTGTTAAATTGTAACTCTGACATAATCTCTTTCGTGTTGCTTTCATTTCTCCTGTCAGTTTACCTTTAAACCAGCACAAGTACCAATCACACAGCTTTGGTAACATTGCTGTTCTCTTCTGAAGTAGAAGATGGAGGAGGAGGGATTGAAGGTAGCTTGGGGGGATAGGGAGGTCTACCAGGAGGAATTAATTTCAACATTTTTAATGCTTAGGTCTTAAATAATCCAACAGAAAAAAAAATCCAAGCCTTCACAGAATGGAAGATGTAATAAACTAAAATCCTTAAGAACCATGTACAAAAACCCGAAACCACTGGCAGTAGGCTTTGTTCTCCACCCCCTGTCACACTTCAGTTCTTAAAGATAAAGCAGGTTGGTAGGAGACACTGGTATCTCCAGTCTGCTGTAGACTGAGTGAAGCACTGGTCACAGACACTTGTAAAGGTTCTTGCACTGACCTTGGAAAAATATCCAGAGGAAGCCAGTGATGGGGTTTCTGTTTCTAATATGCATGGATCCAATTCCACCTTCTGCTGCAAAATGGCAACTTTCACTGCAGTCAATGCGAATTACATTTACTTAATAGACAGCAGAACTGATTATGTGATCTCAAGTGCCTGGGCCTACAAGACTTTCAGCCCACATAACTTTAGATAAAAATCCAGCAAACCCCAGGATAATGAAGTCTTTGAGATTCCACAAACACTGCTTCACTGAGCAAAGCTTGGAGGTGGTTGAAGCTCAAAGCAGTCACAAGCTTCTGCTAAATCACCTTGGGCCACAAGCACTGCAGATCAGGACATTTCCAAGCAGGCTGGGGACTAATGTCATGAGAATTGCTACCTAAGGATGTTTTCATTGCTACTCCATTGCTCCTGGGCAAAATGCAAAGGGAATCGTGTACACAGAGCTACAATCCTCATCTAAGAGTGGAGCCTAAGCCTCATATCAAGGTATTTGACTTTACTCTGCAAGCTTTGCTTGTCACAGTGCAAATACAGTGATGTGTTTAAGAAGATCCCCTTACCAGACAGAAAGAGTGAGAAAGGTAGCAAGAGC
Source organism: Pithys albifrons albifrons (assembly GCF_047495875.1). Taxonomy (NCBI): domain Eukaryota; kingdom Metazoa; phylum Chordata; class Aves; order Passeriformes; family Thamnophilidae; genus Pithys; species Pithys albifrons. The sequence continues at coordinate 85,695,410 of NC_092459.1, forward strand.
AGCTGTCACCTGCTGAGATGTGGCTTTGCAACTTAGTCAGTCTCACACTGAAGACTGTGAAGTGCCTGACAGGAGCAACAAAAGGTCATAGATACATACTTCACTGGTGTATCTTTGCACCTTGATCAAAGCTCTCTTGGGAAATGGGAAGATTCCTCAGATTTGTTCTCCTTGTGCTCCCCTTGCTGAGCTTCTGAGCATGAGTCAAGGGCAAGAAGCTGCTGCTGGAAGCAGTGGGTGCCCGGCAGCTGGAAAAGTTTGATGGAGAGAGCAGAAAAAACCCCTCAGGCATGAGGTCAAGCATCTACATCTTTTCTCCCAAAATATTTCTTCTTTTCTGCACCACACCAGAAGAGCATGAGGCACCACCCTGATCCCAGCAGCAGTGAGGCAGAGAAACTGTAGCCACACTGAGCAACAGGCTGGAAGCTCAGCAGGGCTCACCTTCCAATGCCTGTTCCAGACCTAAAGGCTGGCTGAGAGTCCTAAAGATGAATTAAGAGGGCTCAAGGAAGACTTTGGCTTGCAATCCCTGTTTCTTTGCAGGACACAACCTCTGCTCTCCTCCACCCTTGGGAGAGCCCAGTGAGTGTTACTGCATTCAATTCGCCATCCCATCTCCATTCACAGAAACGCAGTACCATGTGGAGCTGGGTGACACAATGTTCCTGTTCCACAGAAATTACATTGTTTAACAGCACCTGGGTCACAAACTGCATCATTTTTTTGGCTCTTGGCCACAGAGATGGTGGCCCACTAATAACAAAAGTGGATGCAGCTTCCAGGGAGCGAGCACTGCTGATGGCCCACTGCTCATCTCCAAAGGCTGAAAGAGGTACCATGGCATGTCTTGGGAGCCCGCATCACACCTGGAGATCGGGAGGTGGGAGAAAAGAGAAACAGACACATCACATCTCCTCTGTGAAGGGGTGTGTTAGACTGCAGGGATTTGGACCACTGTCCTTCCCTGCAGCCTTACACAGGCCTCTCATTTGTCAAGGCTCCAATGCTCATGGGCTTCTGGCAGCCTGGACAGCAGCTGCACAAGTCAGGGAACTAGGCACAGAGAGATTAAGGATTTTGACCAGGATACTCAGGGAGTCAGCAGTTCAATCCAGGAGCTCACTGTATTCATATGCTCCTATAGCTCTAGCAGTCTTCAGCAACATACGGTGAGGAACAGCCTCTTTGGTGCTCCTCCTGTCAATTTCCAGCCCAACAGCCCAGTCACATGTTTACCAGCCTCCCACAAAGGGAATCACAGTATAGAAAACAACACAGCCCTCAGGGCCTGTTTTCTGTAAGACACCCAACACAGGTTAGCATATGCTGCCTGGTGCATCCCTATGGTAACGCTCACTGCAACATCTCATGCCACACAACACTCTAAGAGCCTAGAAAAAGAGGTGCTATGAGATGGGGGGGTTTACTCCATTCATGAGCAACTGATTTGCTGCTGGAGAGATCCAGCCCACAAGGAATAACACAAAGGAGAGAAGTGATGAGCAGGCAATGGGAGACTGAGACAGAAAGCCTTCTTGGTGTTTATTACAATAGCATCTGCTAGTCACCTCCTTGGCTGTGGTGGCATTTAAGATGCCTTGAGGCAGAAGCCACCACTCCTGGTGCAAATGCCTGATTCCCCTAGGAGGCTTTTTGCACAGCCTTGCCAGGGGCCTACTCAGTTACAAGTCTTTCACTTTTAAACTGCCCCAACTTATGGAGTCCCTCATCCTCCTAGAGCCTTGTCTCACATACCCACAGCTCTGCATAGCACACTGCCTGCCAGAAAGGGCTGTACCTTCGTGCTGTCTGAAACACCTAGGTGCAAGGACGAAGGAAACAAGGGGAATGGGCAGCTGGAGGTGCAGGACACTGCTGCTGCAGCAGCAGAGCAAACTACCTCAGCCAGACCTGTGGCCAGCCCAGCCATAAGAACTAGCTGAGATTGTCATGCCCCACGGCAAATGTCAGTACTGCCCTCCCATTAACCCATTAACACACATTACAATAGACTGGATCCTACAACAGGGAAGGCACAAGGTCTCCCACACAACTTCTTCAACAACAGGTTTCAGGCTACAGAACATGTAACCTGCAACAGACTCCTACTCATCACTTGAGGCAGGTCCTGGTTCCAGCTGGGACAGGGTTAATTTTTGCAGTAGCCAGGAGGCAGCATACTTGTGACCCTGAGGTTATTCTGTATCATCTCATGTCATTGCCTTCAGAGAAGGGAAGCCACTCACTTCCAAGGACAAGGGATTCCTTCCAGTTGAATAAGTATGACTGAAGAAGTCATCAGGTATTGTCTATTGCCACAGAGTTTCCATGTGAATTGTTCCTTTCTTGGACCCTCTGTCATTAGTATTGTTGCTGTTACTGTTCCTTTTGTTATCTCATTGCTGTTTCCAATACATAGTCCTTATCTCAACCTGGGATCTTTACCTTTTATCTTTACCACAAGAGGAAGGGGAGAGGAAAGTGAGGGAGCCAGCGAGTGGTGTGTGGTTTTGAGTCTCAGTGGGAGCACTAAAGTTCAGAGTACCATTCCTAAACCATGGCAGCCAAATTCTTCAGCGTGGAGGCTGATCTTTGCATGTTTGCCTTTACCACTTCTCCCTTTACACTCTCCCTTCTTTCTTGAACAATTAAGCACTTGTAGGATGTTTCATGATCTGTCTCACCCAAATAAGTCCTTGCCCCAGAAACACACCCATGTGGGGGAGAGCTCAGCAGCAATTTAATGATCTGTTGCAGTACCAAACACAATTTGAACAGGGCAGGAGAAGAAGGAACATTAAACATGGCCTCACACCAGACATGAAAACCCTTCTGCAGTTATAAAAAATAAAGGCCAGAAGAGAACATAAACCCATGGTGGTTTTATATTGTTTTAACTTTTAGGTAACAAAAAGACTAGTGCAATGCTGGACAGGCACAACACCACAGTGTGCAAGACAGCATTTCACCATTCACTGCCCATTGATGTTATCAAAGCACTGGGAGATACTTCCATCTGCTCCCAAACCAGGAGTTTCTTGCTGTATTCCATGCTCTTGCACCACAGTAGTGTACAGGATGCTCACAGCTCTAATTCATACGGCTGAAGAAAAAAGGGTGAAAAGAAAGCTTCAACATGGCAGCTAATGGCAAAGTGCTCAGAGTGCCCTCACCTGTGTGCCAGTGGTCGTAGCACTGCTGGGTAGATACCATTACACCAGTTTCCACACAAAAGGCATGAGTTAGAGACCCAGGGAAGGTAGCTTTTCAGTAGTTTTAAGGGACAGCTGGTGTGTCAGGGGTTGAGGAAGGTGGGAAGCAGTGGGGACTTCCAGCCCAAATGCAGCCCCATTCCAAGCTGTTAGTTCTCCTGGGGTGTGTGAGTGCCCTGGGAAGGACACTTGCCACAGGAGGCCACCGGGACCAGCCAGATCTGTAAACAGATTTCTCAGAGCACTGTGACAAGAAGAAACTCCAGGTTCACCTGACTGAAGACATATATGCTGCTTTCCTTCCAATACCTTCCTGCCTAATACTGCTGGCTGCTAAGCCCAAATGAAGGAGGAAAATGCTTCATATTTTCACTGGGTATATTTTCACTGAGTAGGAAAAAAAAAGAATAGTATGCTTCAATTGTTTGGAGAGAATTAAGGTTACTCTCAGCAAGAAAGTATCAGGGAACAGCATCAGCCCTACAGGAGGAAAAGCAAGTATCTGCCCAATGGGGGAATGATACTTTGTTCAGAGACTGAAGAAGAGTTAAAACTCACTTCTCTGCTCTATATCTAAAACAGGAATGGATGCGGTATAAGGAGCAAGTTTCATCCAGTAGCATGAGAATTGTCTTGATTTTCCTTGGATTGTATTCCTCAAACATTTTCTTCCCTCCATGCCCACAATCCCCTCCATAACTAAGTCATGCTTCTTATGAAGTTACAAGGCTAGCAAAGAAGCAGAAAGCATCCAAGCTGGCATCCAAAAGCCCTAATAGTTATAAATTTTTGAAACCTGTCATTCTAGTTCCATGCTATAGGAATTACTGTGGTAGAAACCACCTGAATCAATGGAGGACAAGCCTTCCAAGAAGCAGTGCAAATGCAGCAGTGTTATGACCTGACCTGGCTTTAATGCCTAGAAACTTAAGAGAACACAGCACCTCTCCTGCCTCAAGTGACCACCGTTAACAGATGGATCTAAAAGTCATGAACTAAACGAATTCAATGAATATTTTGTGGGCATTGATGGACATTTTACAGTCCTTTCACGAGGTGGTCCACTGACCATGGGAATTATACCTGTGAACTATATCAAAGGATGGGAATGGGAGTGGTGGGTGATGAGGATGCACTGGGATAGTGTGGGATCTGACCATGACATAAACAGCATGGAATAAGGGTGAATCATGTTTTGCCTGGGATGGAGTTAATTATCTTTATAGTAGTTACTTTGGGGCTAAGTTTTGGTTTTGTGATGGAAACAGTGTTGGTAATACAGGGGTGTTTATTGTTGAGCAGGGCTTGCACAGCATCAATGTCTTTTCTGCTCCTCACACCACCCCATCCCACCAGCAAGGGAGACAGAGGAGCACAAGAAGCTGAAGGGGACACAGCTGGGACAGCTGATCCCAAGTGACCAAAGGGACATTTCATACCCTAGTGTCATGCTCAGCATATAAAGCTGGGGGAAGAAGGAGAAAGGGAGGACATTCGGACTTACTGTGTTTTGTCCTCCCAAGTCACTTGATGGAGCCCTGCTTTCCTGGAGATGGCTGAACACCTGCCTGGCCATGGGAAGCAGTGAATGAATTTCTTGTTTTGCTTTGATTGTGTGTGCAGCTTTTGCTTTACCTATTAAACTGTCTTTAACTCAATCCACAAGTTTTTTCACTTTTATTCTTCAAGTTCTCTCTACCTCCCTATATGGGGGGGGGAGTGAGCAAGTGTCTGCATGCTGCTTACTTGCTGGTTAGGGTTAAACCATGGCACAGGGTCACCTGCAAGAGCCCTTGGAGGGAGCTCACCCCTCTGGTGCCATGGCATTAGACCCAAGTGAGGAAGCAATGCAGCCTCTGGAATCCACACATAAGATTCTCTGAGTAACACAAAACCCCCAGCAATGTGGGCAGGTAAGTACATAAATCGGCAGATGTGAATAGAGCCTGCATGGAAGACTTCCACTAGTATTCCTCAGGAACAAACCCTGCCAGTGGTGTCACCTCATAAAAAAGAAATATACTGTACAAAACATTAAAACAGAACACATAAATACTCATCTACAGGGATGGTGGAGGGAAGCAGGTGCTGTTTTCTGCAGTCCTGAATGAGACAGAGCCTAATATGCTTTCTAGGAGAAACATGATGAATCAGTCTTGCACAATAGCAGGGACACCAAGACACTCTTATTCTGGGGACCTGTCACAGACTCTGCTGTGCATCCTAGGGACACACTAGGTTTCTATATACACTTGGTATTACTTTCCCAGTAGTCATTTCCAAGCCATACTCCACAATATAAGCTACAAAACTTTAAACATTTACTGAAGGAAACAGTTTGTCTAAGTCCTTTTGATAAATTGTAAACACTGTCCCTCCCTATGACCCCTTCTCTCAGTAGGGGTCACTCCCAGGATTGACTCCCTACATCCAAAGCAAGCTAGCCCTCAGCACCTTCCTGGCTAGTCCTATACTAGCAGTCTACTCCTACCAGGTTGCTGCTTGGTTCTATCCACCACATGCCCCATGTAAGCAAGCACACAACCCTATAGCAACTGAGCTCCATCTCCTCAGCACACTTGCAAAGCACAGCTTGCTTACTTTGCTACAGGAACCAACACTACAGAGGACAGGCAAAATGTTAAAGATGACAGAGACAGTTCAGTTAGTTCCCTCCTACAGCCTGTGCCACAGCCCAGGAGGAGGGAGACAGTGGAATGAAAGAGCAACACATTCAAAGCAATGCCAAGGACCTGCAGTTTGACAGCTCTGTTTCATGAGTCATTCCTTTTTCTGCAAAAGCCCTGGACACTGGTCACGCTCAGGGCAGAGATTGGACCCATTAGCTGGTATGAAAGGCTTAAAATCCTGCACCTAATGTGAGCCAATCACTGGTGCATGTCAAGCAAGTGGTACCTTGGATTTTTATTGTCTCCCTCTAGCCTACATTGCTCAGAAAGCCTGGCACAGCACTTGCACTGCCTGTTGTCCAGAAAGCCATGCTACCAGCTGGAGGAATGGATCTCTCCTTCCCTTAGAAGTGTGGCCAGCAGCTCTCTTGCAGCAGCCAGCACCCTTCCAGCTGGGCAGAAGGGTCTCCTTGCCCCCTGCTAACCCTCCCCTCCAGAACCATAACAAGCCTTCTGCTGACTAGAAAAGCAGCATCAGCTTGCAGCATCAGCTCGCTCCACAGCCCCAATGCTGTTAAATACCCTCCTAAATATTACAAAATGCTGCTGTTCTTGTCCCCGTGCACATTCCCCTCGTGCCATTAACTGCAGGGACCTCTGCCTGACTGTTTTAAAATCCCATAAACTTCCCCAGTCTTTCTCAAAGCTTGGAGTTACTGCTCTCCCTGGTACTCAGGCTGGTTCCCTTAGAGTTATGGCCAAGTCAAAAATAAACTAGTGGTTTAAAAATTGCACAGATTTAAGATTTAAAGTGATTATTTATTTCTGCCTTCCTACCTCCTTCCTCCCTCTAAGTGCTTCTGTGACCATCACTAAATTAAAGCAAGGATAAACAATGCTGAGGAGAATTCCAGCCAATTTTAAAAGCTAAAAGCAGCATCTTCCCAATCCTATTACTCCCTCCTACTCTTACCCTTGTATTTTTACACAAAGGAAGACTTTCCTCTCTTCCTGCCGTTACTAAACAGATTTTCCAATTCTAGACTCCCATATTCAGGCATAGTGGAAAAGAAGCAGCACGATGTCACTCATTAATGTGGAAATTCAATATATTCATAAGTATCAGGAGATTAGTTAGCTAATTTTAGAGGTCTTCTCCACTTCTTACATATTTCCACATGATGTATTTCAAGACACAGCCCTGATACTTCTGGCCCTCTCAGAGGTAGAGTGGATGGTTCTATGCATAAACAAGGGCTTTCCAAAACATCTCCTCACCCCTCCAGCCATGAATTTACAACTACCTCATTGCCATGACAGACAAACTACACACCAAACCTAGAGGTTTTGAGGCTGGCATGGGGACTGGGAAGCAGACCAGGCATCAAACCTGCTGGAGACTCAACAGGCACTGGAAGTCATAAACCTTGTTAATCTTGTCATGTTTTTTACCATTGAGATTTCTCATGGCTCTTGATAACTGCAGAATCTGGATTTAAGGGATGCTAAGATGGTGTTTCCTTGTCTGGATTACTTCTGAAGCAACGATGTAACAGGCAGCCAACAGGAAGGAGTGAGAAAGGGAGCTCCAAGTCCCTGTGTCATGTTCACCACAGCTTTGGGTGGAAACTGGGACATGAAGGTTGTTGTTATCAGGCATCTTCTATCAGACTTCAAGAAAGCATCAGAATCCAGCAATTCCTGTAGCAGGCTCTTAACTTGAGAAGCAGCATCTACGCTGTCCCTCTCCAGCAGGAGCAAAGTGGGGTCAAACCAATCTTGAGCTTAGCTGGACCAGGCTGAAACCCACCCACGAAGAGAGCCACCCTCACAGAAAACCTGTTCCTCAGCCAGTTCTGCCAGCACATGGAGAGAAGGGGTAGGCATGAGGCAGAAACCGCTTTTGTCCTCTATCCCTTTCTCTTTAAAAGGCTGCAGCAAGGGCAGCTTTCTTCTCCCTGGGGCAGCTTTTACACATCAGGTCTGTGTGTCCTTCCTGCTGAGGGCAAGCAGCAAGCTGTCCCACTCCCCTTGGCAGGGGAGCTTGCTGCAGTGCCCAGATGGCCCAGAGAGGCAGAGGGAGGTTGCCCAGCTCAGAGTTTAATCAGGCATTTTTTTCAGCCAGTTACCGGGCTCAAGCTTGATTTCCACTTGAAAAGCACCACCCTGCAAACCCCCACAATGGGGCCCCCCTCTGTAGGCTGTGCAAATTGGAATACAAATCAGAGGAAAAAGCTTTCCTCTGTTTGAACAAATTGCTATAGATTCACCCCCGTCTCAGGTCAGAGCCCCCGATGGGAAATATTTTCACTGGCTGACTGCTAATAGACTCTGGAGCAGCCACTGGATCAATACCTGAATAAGAAAATTAGCCAAAGCACACAATCTGATTTTGCCTTGTTTTGAATTACAGCAGGTTTGTGGTTATTTCGCTCCCTTTTCCCTCCTTCTCTCTCTAGCACGTTTCCCCTGTTCTCGCTCCCTGGTTACCTATCTATCAAATCTAGTCAGATTTGTGGGAATATAATAAAGTATGTGCACGAAGATGTAATGCCTTTTGAAAAATGTTTACATGCATTAATGTTTCCTAGTGAAACTGCAGTGCTACCACTCCCTCAGAGAAGATAGTTCAGGAGCAATGGCAAGATTTTCATACACCCTCCTCAAAAAAGCCATATGAAAACAATAAAAAAAAATTAAAAATCTGCAAAGTAGGACTGTGACTTGGCTGCATACTCCCTCTCAGAAAACCGAAGAGGTCAATAGCAAGGTTTCAACATTGGGAATTTAAAATAATAACAGTACTAGTAGTAGTAATAATAATCAGCTTAGTCCTTTCCTTTGATGTTGGTAGCAATGGAGATGTGTAACTACACCTAGGCTAGATTTCAGATGCAGAGAGGGCTAGACAAACACTACAAGTCATCCTGTTCTCTGAAAGACTTCATCAGCAAGGCAGCAGAAAAGAGATGTCTTTCACAGAGATTCAGTTCTGTGTTTCTGACAGCTGAACACATGAACCTTCCCAACATCCTAATCTTTTTCTGCTAGTTTAGAGCCTATTTCATTTTAATCTGGAAATGGCCCTACAAGAGACAGATAAATAGAACACGTATACCAAGAACATTAAAAAAAAAGCTGTCAAACCAACTGTTCAGATAGGGCACGTCGCCCAGATAAAATTCAGTGGGAGTAAAATAATTCCTTCTACTTCCTAACCCAGCATCCCACTCTCCATGCCACCTACAATTGTGTCAAATGAAGAGAGAAAGCACGACTCAATCTTCAGCTTCCTGCTCCAGCATGTCACGCTGTGAAGCATGGCCACCAACTGGGCACCTATGGAGAACTCAAAGTGTAAAGAAACCCTGGAGCATTCAACGTGATAGAAGGTCTCCCTGTTACATTAGCACACCACAAGCTGCTTTGGACTAAACAGTCTGAGCGGAACCTCACACTATCCTCTTTACAAAGCTTTCCTCAGAAACTGCACATCTTTCTTCCTACCCAGTCACTTATTGCTATGCACCACGGACAGGACTCTCTTCTCTTGACTTGGTGCTCAGCACAGGGCATCTGCTGGCCATTCCTTTCTTTCTGTTGAAGGGGTATCCCAAGGAGGACCCTGCAAAATCACTTCTGTGTCTAATAAATATATACATTATGTATACATATATATACACATGTGAGTAAATACATACATACACACACAGCTATTTTACTCCCTGTGATAAGTGGTGAATGGGTTTAATATCCTTTTCCACCACCTTTAAGCCTGTGTTTGTTTAATCTTTATGTTAGACTCACAGAAGGCTAGTAAGTATGACTGTCATATATATATATAAATATATATATATAACTGCACATAATGGAAAATGTACAAATGTCTACCAGAACATCTTCAGTTTCCCTGTGTCAGACCATGCCAGGAGTCTGCTAATTACAGCATGTTAATCAAAGAACTTTAAAGAGGAGGATAGGCCATAAAGCAATCTTTCCCATGAACACCATGTAATGAGGACCATCTCACTGGAAGAAACTAGAAAAGACATTTTTCCAGAAAGCAGGACTTGGAGTATAAAATACTGGATCAAGTCTAGCAAGGGACCACCAAAATGGTCAGTCAGGTGGAGCATATGGTGTATGAAGAAAAGCTGAGAAAATTTGGGTTGGTTTGGTCTTTTTTTTCTATGCCTAAACAATGACAAGAGAGACTTTACTGTTATTGCTTAATTGGGATGGGGAAGATGGACACAGAGTAAGACTTTCCTCAGAGGTGCTTGGTGAAAAAAAGGGCAAAAACCACCAGATACAACACAGGAAGTTCCCTTTTCTAAAGACAGAAACTATTTCACCATCAAGTTGGTCAAACACCAATAGAGAGTCCCAGAGAACCTATGGATCTTCCTTACTTGGAGAAGCTCAAAATCCAGCTGGATGAGGTGCTTAACATCCTGATGTAACTTCAAAGTTGGCTCTAACACTGAAGTAGCCCAGCTTTGAGCAAAGGTCTGGACCAGGTGACTTAGAGAGGTCCCTTCCAACCCAATCATTCCATGAAGTAACCACACACACAAAAGAGATTTCAACTTGGAGATGTAGAAACAAGGTGAAATACCAAAATCATAAAGGAGGACTCTCATGGACATCAGACTTATTAACACGTATTTTTCTTCTGACTTCAATTTTTTTTTTTAAGATTTGTTCCATTATTGCAGGTGCCATCAGAGATGAACAAGGGTTTTTATGGCTTAGGGACTCTAAACCAGGATACAGTCCCTGCAGTAGAAATTTTTGTCAGTTCTTTCAGAGTCCTCAACTACAATTACTTTGGTGCAGGTTTAAGTTTCGGGACCTTGCTATCTCCCAGAAAAAGGTAAGAGGAATGGAAAGTTTAGATACAAGCTCAGTCCCAAGGAAACCTAACTTTAAGGTTTCTTTTTTCCCTTTAAAAACAAACATATTTCCCTTTCCCCTCCAGATACAGTGTTGATTTTCACCATTATGAGTGTTACTGTATTGCTTCCCTCCTTGAGGGCCATAAAACCCAGAAAGAATTTCTGGGAAGGTGGCCTCAGAGCTCCCAAAGCAATGCAAAATGTCACAGCTCTCCCCAGGCAGGGATTCTTGGGAAATCTAGAAGATTATCAGAGACAAAAGCAGTTTTCCCCATGTGGATGACTTCTGTCTTTGCCGTAATGCCTGCAACCATACTGCTCACCTAAGGCACCTAGTTGCTGCCATCTGTGGGCATGCATGCTCCTAGGGGAGAGCCACCAAATACTGGAGAGGATGAATAGACCAGCTGTGAAAGGGGAAGAGTCACACTCCTGAGACACTGTAAAGAAGAAAGAAAGGTCACTCTACACTTTCAGTAGATTAGAGCTTCATGCCATTCTTTTCTTCAGCAAAAAGTATTGCACTGATCTCTATTCTACTCAACCATCCCCAGATGCTGAAGAACTGCAGATTTAGATGTATTACTCATTGGTTACCCAAGAAACAACAATACACTGATCCAGCTGCAAAGAGCATTACAAATGCAAAAGTATCATGAAGAGACAGCATCTTTCTCCACCCTGGCAAGTTATAACCTTGAGGTTATACTGTCCTGGAACATGCAGAAGTTGAGTTTTGGCTTCATTTCAGCATCAGCACTGCATTGAGAGATACTCTGGCCCAGCAGACCCCTCACCAGGAAGGGCAGTACTCTGGGAGACACACCAACTCCAGAAGCACTCACAGAACTAGAGCCCACACTTCTTGGTGGATGAGGAGATGATGGACAAGTGATCCTGGGATGTATCTGCTCTAGAAAGAGGCAATCAATAAACCTAAACTGATAAAATAAAGGCAAAGACAGAGATAATACCGGTGTTAGGAATACCGTGAACTGAATTCATGTGTGTAAATCTACACACTTGGACAAAGAAGAGGGTGAAACTGGCAAGATGTCTCTAGGAAGCAAGGCAGGATGAGGGAGCACTGGGAGTCTGAAAAGGTATTTGACAGGAAAAAAACCAACAAAACAGTTGACAGTAAGTTTGCTTTCTCACTCCTACTCAAAAATGGGAGCAGTGATGACACCTCACAGTACCAGGGTAAATACAACAACAGAGATTGCTGCTGTGGCTACAGAAGCAGCCTGGGAAGAGTTCAGCCCTGCCTCAGTTCACATCTGATCTCACACACAGTCCCCAAGAGACTCAGGAGCTGGCCCTTGAATCCAAACCCCCAGCTCCTTGATGAACACCAGACAAGGTTCTCACCGAAGGAGATGATACATTTAATGTCAAAGGTGTACAAATAATTACAAAAATATTAACAGGGGGGAAAGTAGAGACACAGACACAGCAGAAAAGCCCATCTGCTCAGGTCACCAGGACAATCTAAACACATAAGGCCAAAGTCTTTCTCAGCTGTTTCTCCAACACCAACAGGCAGAGCACTCTGCCATGCCAAGCTCTCCAGTCACCATTCCTTCAGCAGGTGCTGAAGATACTCTGCGTTTCTCCGCAAGTGTTCAAAAGGTTTGTGGAAGAGGGTCAGGAAAACACCCCTCACCAGCACTGTGCCAGCAACTTAATCTTATTCATACAGAAAGATCAAACCAAGCTTCCAGATGCTGTTTGCCTTCAGTGTTGTAACTCAGTATAAAGGTATCACTGGCAGCATTTCAGTGCCACTTGGTTTTTCTTTGCTGCTGTTTCAACAGTAGGAATTTTCATTGTATTTCGACATTTGCATGTGGGCAAGCAGGGGAAAAGGGCTTTCTTCAGTTGCAGACCTCTTACAGGATTTTGTTGACATACTCATTTTTATGTGCAAAAGCATACAGTCAGACCTTCTTTGCAAAGCCCTCTCTTGCAGAGCCAGTATTGTGTATTTAAACTAAGTGATAACGTATCCTTTTAATACACCTTTTATTGTTCAAACAAGTATTATTTTAAGCACATTGAATTCAGGAAGAATTCCAAAGGTGAGAACAACAGGAACTGAGGAAAGAGAGAAGGCAGATGGGAAGACAGTGGTGACAATGGGACAAAGACTCCCCTCCAGCAGGCCCTTATCTCCAAAGCCAAGTGAGATCCTGAACACCAGCTCTATTTATGTCCCTTCCTTCTAACTGCACTTTTTGAGGACACTAGAAAAGTTAGGGAGCAAACGTAGACGACAAAGTAAGGAAAAGATAAAACTTCAACCATTGTAATGCAATTAAATGACAGAAAGGAAAAATTCCTCTTATTCCAGCATAACAATTCTGCAGAAAAGCAAAGGATGGGGAAAATAAAATGGAAATCCAAATAAGTCTTGCCAGCTACCTACAATTCACTTCAAGACAGCAGGCTGCAAGAGAGGTAGGCCTGCAGTCACTGAAAGGATACTCAAGTGGTATCACATATCAGATAAAACAGCCAAAAACTTTTGGGGTAGGAAAGACTGGTTTTCCCATTATTCTGGATTGACCAACAGAAGTGGAGGCATGACTTGCTGACAGTTAAGCTACAGTTCAAGTATAATAATAATTATCCCATTCTGGAATAATCACAAACATAATCCAAGTCCTTCAGAGCAGTGGGGTTTGAAATGAAAGTGCTCAGACACTTCTCAAGCCTGGAGAAACATGAAATCCCCCTATAGAAACAATCACCTTGGAAAACATATCCAAAAAACAGTGACTACAGAGCCTGGTTTTTCTGGTGGCATATTACTTGGCTGGCTAAGTCTCAAGGCACAGCACTGTGGTCAGACAAAACCAATGAACTTTAAAACAGGGTTCACACTTAAGGATTTTCTGTGTTCTCACGACAGATCTGCTGTCAGGTTCTCCAGCAGCAGCTCACCAAAGGCAGCTTGGGGACTGCCTGAGACAGTGGCAGCAGTGCAGTGACCACAGCAAGCAGCCATCAATGAAAAGATGCTTATCAATGCAGTGAACTAGAAACTGCCACAAAACTAAAAATGTCTGAGTGAAAATTCAATGGTGATGAAAAAAAAATTAAAAAATCAGATGTTCCTGAAAAACCTGTAAACTACTAAGACAGGATACCACAGAAAAAACTGAGGTTGCCTGTGTATGCCCTCTCATATTGAGATGAAAACACCTCACTGAAATCACCAAAACTTCATCTTCAAAACCTCCGTCCGAGGCAGACAAATGGCACCACCTTCCATTCACACTAGCAGAAGGGCAGAAGAAACAAACAGGTCTGACCCTTTTTTTGCAATTTAAGGAAAGTTTATTTGTTGATGCTGGTTTTGTTTGTTTTTGTTGTTTGCTTGGTTTTTTTTACATACTTGGTTTACACTGAAGTCTTTAAAACAAAAAGTCATAAAGAAAGACTGACAGCAACAGGATCCAAGCCATTATGTGCATCATTTCAGGCCAGCATTTTTACAAGAGCACAGCTCAGCTGTATTTAACTCCCTTGCTTTAAAATTAAAATGCTATCTACAGGAGTAGCATAGCAGAGCCAAAAATTGTATCCAGGAAAGTGAATTCTCTAAGACTTCCCCCACCCTTCTTCTAACTTCTTTTTTCCCAGAGGATCTAAAGAAATACAAGGATTTCTCCCAGTCAGGCAGTAGCAAAGGCTTGAGTCAGAGTTTGGCAAGCAACTTTTGCTGGTAGATCATGGGCACAAGGGCTGCCTCCTCACAGCCCCATAACAGCAGCACTTCTTCTAGGCTAATGAATAAAAAATCATCCATGTCAGCAAGGTGTGACAAAAAACATGCAAGAGATAAGATCTTATATCAATAAAATCTAATCAGCCACAGATGCCTCAAAAACTATTTACAATGACTCACTGCATCAAATAAAAAGGGAGAAATACAATATAGGAAAAATCAGAAGAGTTAGTTCAGCAAATGAACCCCTTAATTATAAACTATCACCCATTTTACACCACCCTGGGATTTGGGCTCCAGCCTTGGTGTCACCTACAGACAACAGCAATGCTCCCAGAATATCTGGGATCATTAAAAAAAAAAAAAAGAAAGAAAATAAAAGGTGTACTGGACTATGTATGCAAATTTTACATTAAATCTTCCTGTTTCTTGCAATGGAGATGCTAAGACCGGCCTTCTCTTACATGACCCTGGACTTACAGCTATTGTTTTCTGGGAGATGTGCAATCCTGTTCAGGGAAGGCTTCATTCTACCTGATGGGGATGGAGGTTCTCACTTGCTCTTCCAATCTTTCATTTTCAACAGCAACAATGTCACATGTATTATCATGAGGCCAATGAAAGGGAGAAATATTCTCACTCCTTGAATTTACACACCATCAACAGCATCCATTTCTTTCTATTTTTTTTTTATAGCTAGACACATTTCCTTCTCATTTCCCTGTCTACCTCACCAAGCATATCACAGATCCTAGTACTTTTTAGCACGTTCCCCTGCTTCCTCCTTCTGCGAAGCTTTTATTTAGGTCTAACAAGAAAAAAGCTCAGAAGTGTGGTTTCCTTCCCCCAACATCCTTACTTACTACTTTCTCTAGACTCGCTTTGAAACAATCAAATGCAATTCTTAAAATTAAAATCTGTCTATTAAGTATTAGTTCTGCTGGAGCTTTCCTGCACACTGCTCTAGGCAAGGAAAGAAAGTTTATGATGCTGTGATGCAGGGCTTGTTCCTCATTTTTCTTTACTGTTCTTTTAAGTGTCTATACAAAATGCTCTGCTGACCCATCTGAAGCTGAGTGATAAGCAGCTGATCTACTATGTTTTACCGAATGTCTCTTATCTCAAACCATCTCCTTAAGCAAGCCATATGCTGCAAACATTCTTTGAAATGTCTCCATAATAATCTGGGAAGCAGAACTGTTTGTCAAATAGCACACACTCTACTGCTGGCCACTTGGAATAACCATCAGCCACAAGTAGGTACATATGTTCATTGTGATCTGCAAAAATCAGCACGGCATCTTTGCCAAAGCTTAGCAAATGCTAGAGTGGTTTCTAGTTTCAGTAACTACCATTCACTTTGGCTAATTTCTCCTTGTACATGGAATTTCAAGCATGATTACCAATCAGAAATATGTAACAAACTGCTCCTTTCAATTTGTTGCAGTGATATCCATGCCTCTCACCCAACATCCCAACATGAAAGATTTATGGTATTAATCATGCATATCATAGTAAACAGTCATTCTGTACTGTCAATTGCATTTCTCTGCTGAAATAAGGATGAAAGTCCTAAGCTGCTTATCATTTGACCAGCCAAAAAACAAACTATTATTGTGCTATTTTAACCAAAGATGCAGCTTAGTTTCTATGGGTAATATCTTCAGATGCAGCTACATTGTTCAGGAGCTTGACTATTCCATTTTGAACAACAATTCAGAAACTTAATCACAGCTAAATGCAGGGCTGGTCCACACAAGGACGTATTCAGGAGCAGCTTTTCAAGATTAGAGATTAATTCTAAACCTGTTGTTCATAGCTTCTTTTTCACCCCAGCAAACGGCATTAACCCAGTATGCACTCCTACATTTATGCTTGTTCAGAAAACACCACTGAGCAAGAACGACACTGGCATTTGTTTTGCTGGAGTTCGCAGCTACGGGATTGCAGTAGCTAAGCTGCTGCAGCCCTCGAGCTTCAAACTGCACCCAGTAAACCAGCTAGTTGGATTTACACCCAGTGGCACAGCCAGGAGTTGAGTCCATTTGTTCATGCTGCTACCCAAACGCAAGTATGAACCTGGTGTAGGTGCCCCACAACTTACTTATGAAGTAGTCCAGTGTGGAAGGTTGCTGCCAGGTGACTCCAGGCACAGGGGGCTCAGCACACACTGCAAAGCCCACTGAGGATGTTGCACGAGTGGCTGGAGCACAGGCCAGGCTGAGCTGTTTTGGCTATACTGCAATCAGTAGCTAAAAATGTTAGTTTAAAGCAAGCTCAAGAGTGCACGCAGAAGTCACAGTCCTACTTCTGTGTGGGGCATAGTGTCTATGCACTATAAGTCGAATTGTCAAACAAAACCCACCAACATTAAATCCTTTTGGTCTTCATTAGCATTTGGGAAACAAACACCAGAAATTTTGCACAGCCTTCATACTTCTAAGAAAAATAAGAATATGGCTTAGCACATACTTAAAATGACAAAATGTGTTGGAATATTCAGATTTCCCTTTTGCTTCTTCAAAACCTGTGCTCTGCTCCTGCATCCAGCCTTATTTTGGTCATAGCTCCACCCTTGTTATCACAACTTCTCTCCTTTGTCCCACACACCGTCCCTCAACACATACTTTTTATAAGGTTCCCTGCTTTTCTTCCCATCCCAAATCTTTGCTCCTTCATGGCAAATACAGACTTTTTGTCCTAGCCCCAGGTACTAGCAAGAGTCATTTAATCTCCTTAATTCATGAAGAAGTTTTTCACAGCAAGAAATACTGTTTCTTTGATCAAGTGCAGAATAATTTATATTGTTGCAGAATAAGTCAAGAAATTCCAAAACTGATTCTTCTGCAGATCCCCATAGCAAAGCCATGTACACACCCAAAATTGAAAGATTTCTTTCTCTCCCAGTGCTGTACAGCAAGGCTCAAGTTCTAGAAGACATCCAAAAGATGTCCCAAAATAAATCCTAACCTGTGTACAAAGATGAGCTAAATTAGTAGTGGAAGACAAAACACAGTTGTGTTTTCTTATTAAAAAAGCTTGATTCTGAGAGAACTGGATCAGAGTCTGTTTTCAATGGCTTATGCCTTCTTATTGAGAATGTATTTACCTTGGATCTATCAGCCACAGGGATTGCATTTAATACCACCTGCTCCTTACTAGAGAGAAAAGGATGGTTAAAACTTCGCTGATGTTCGATTCTCCCTTCTGCCACGGGCAAATCACTTAATCTCCACCTCATTTCCTCACATGCAGAATGGAATAACTGTAGGCAACAGAGGCATTGTAAAGGTGTAAGTTCATGGACATTACAGAGGTGGGAAACACATAAACCCACAAATCCTACATGTGCACTCCAAGGGATTTTCAGGGCCTAACAATTGCAGTAGAAATGCCGCTATCAGTTAAATTTTGTTAACAGCGCAGCTGGACTCACTTGACTAGCAGGGGAGTTCACTCTCCCATCCCCCGGTGGCTCTTGCTTCTCAGGTTACTTTTACAAGCCTCAATTTCTCACATTTCTGCTATTCTAAGGAAATGCTCCGTCACACGAATTCATTTATTAAACTTAGCAAAAGACAGTAATTCTTTACTCTAAACCTAGAAATGCCTTTTTCCACTGTGAAAGGCATGCAGGAAGTACCAGAAGGTGAAACAGTATTTGTAAGCAAAAGCCATTTTGACATATTTCTCAAACACCTGTCTGAATTACACCTTTGTGTTTTCTTTTTATTTCATCACAAAGGCACACAAGAGATTCACAAGAATCCCAACTACATTTATTTTAAAACAATTTACGCTAATTAGTGAAGGACCATTTCCTTCTGAAACAGGAGCAGCAACAGCAAGCAGTTATTCTTGTATTAAATGTCCACCTGCAGACATCCTAAAGCCTTTCTCACAGCATGACTTTAGCTTTCAGTGTTATGTCAGTTCTTCTTTAGACAACGTTTGCTAATTTGTCTTCAGAAACTGCTGTTCTTACTGCACCTTTGTCGATTGCTGTCCTCACCCTGCCATCATTTCCATTTACATGAACCCACTAAAGTATCTATATGCCATTTGTCCTACACTACACTCACAGTGGAGAGAAACCACAAGCCAGCACATTACAGTCTGATGGATTTTTAGTTACATCCATGAGATCTTTCCTATGCAAGCTAAAGTAAAGGGATAACAGCCAACACCACAGCCACGAGTGATTGGCAGCATGAGAGAAAAGAGCCACAAGAAAGCAAGAGGCTGGCAAAATCAATAAAAGCTGCTTGAGGTCCTTGCTCTCCACCTTGATGTACCATTCTCCTTGGGGATCTGCAGCCCAGCATAGAGCTGTGACCTGCTCTCAGAGCAGTGCTGGTGACTTCAAATCACCAGGCCACCCCAGCACCATGGCTGTCCCCAGTGGACTGTCCCACCTTATTTGCAACCACTGAAATTCATAACTGTGTCTACACTCCTGCTCATTACTAGCACAATGCTGAGGACACAAAGTGTTTTACAGAAGCATACAGAGGGAGCATCCTTCTCAGCAGAGTTCAAACATTACCAGAACCATAAAGTGCTCTGTAAATTTGGGAATACAGTCACAAGTGCACACTGGAGTAACCGCATTGCCTAGTTTAGAAGAACAAGTAGAAAATTCAAAAAAGTAGTAATCTATATTCAGCATATATTCCCTTCTCCAGCCATGGACTTGGAGTATTTGGGCATTAAAACTAGAGTTTCAGTGGCAAGAAGCAGAACTTGGATAAAGAGCAACAAATACACTGCTGCAAAGAACTCCCTGTAGGCAGCCACAATGCTCAGACGACAATGTTGCACTAAGCTAGGGCCCCTAGCCCATGTTTTCTAAGAGCCAAAGCACCAGCATCAATCAAATACCTCTGCTATGGCCCCCCTCAGCTCTGTTGTCTCAGAGGACCAAGGCAATAAGATCTCACAGCCCTGGTGCCCTCACCTGATCACTTTAGAGCTCCGATAGCCAGACCTCACCTTGCTGTCTTTTCTCCCTCTCTCAGAGCAAGGCCATGCGTGAGGATTCCTCTTCCCTCATATCTGTTCAGATTCCTTTAATCCAACCTTTTCTTTCTGAGAACCAAATCAACAAAACCCTAAACCAGAAAAAACATAGGGGAAAAATCGCTAATGAAGGATTTGAGAGGCCTGCACTCGATTGTATGATGTCTGGAAACAAACAAGAAGGAATGGAAGAATAACACTTCACCAGAAGAGTATTACAAACAAGAGAGGAAAACAAACAGAAAAGGGAAAAGGGGGGGGAAAAGGAGAGAGGAGGGTGGGGCGCAGGGGAGGGTCATGAAGTGCTTGTGTACAATGTGACAGCGCTTCAGACCCAAAAAGAAACGCGGGAGAGAGGCAAAGCAGCACGCAGGAAGCCACGCCAAAACCTGGACGCGGCAGGTCCATCCCGGGCTCTCACTCCCGCGAACTTCGGCCTCGCTCCTACACTCCGTCCCGGAACACTCCGGGAAGATGGACGGCGGGGTTCGCCCAAAGTCCACCAAGCTGGCCATGGAGAGAAGGAGCCGCCTCCGGGCGTTCCTCGGCAGAGCCGAGCTCGGTCAGCCCGGTACCCGGGGCCGCGCCGCCAACCCGCCCCACGCGTGCCCGACCGGGACGCGGGCGATCCCACCGAGGGAGCGTGTCCCGAGGAATCCCGGCCCATCCCGCTCGCTCTCTCCCCGGGGAAGGGAAGGGGAGCACCCCGGCATCCTCCGCATCCCCCGCCGCCGGGTCGGTGCAACGCCTCCCTCTGCCGGACAGCGGCGGAGCGGCGCGGCCCCGCCGCCCAGATATGCTCCGCAGGCACAGCTGGAGCGGAGCCCGCCGGCCCGACGGGGAAGGAAGAGCTTCCTGCGCCTTTCCCTTGGGTGGGAGGGAAAGCCAGAGCCGCCTGCAGCACAGCGCTGTGCCTGGGGAGAAGTCAAGGAAATAAAGAGGCGTCTAAGCCTTCGTTCCGTGCAACACCTGACACTGGGAATCTCTCTCTCTCAGCAAGTCCTGTCCCAGCTAACCTGCTGGTAACTGCCCTTCTTCTCCATGAATTTTGTTGAGCCAAAATCAGCTGATTCCCAGATCTCCTTTTCTTGGCTCCACTTCTCAAACTCTTTTTAGCTCTTTAATGCAGCGCTTTTGATTGTGAGCTCCATGGGTTATCACACATTTAATTGATTCATCTAAACAGCAAGCAAGTTCTTCACTGTAAGAAATGAACTTGTATTGTTTCTCCAACCACTTCCCCTAAATAAGGGGCAGCAGATGAAAGCTTTTTCTTTTCAAAGCTGAGTACTTTGGATTCTACCAGTCCAGAGATCTCACTAGTTAAACATGGGCACAGAGACATGAAACTCTCCTTTCCCACTTCTTCACAACACATCACTCTCTCTGGTGAATCCTGAAAGCCCTGCTGGATCAGCATTCACCTGTGTGGTGTCAGTGCCATATCCCTCCCTTCCTTCCTAAGTTCAGGAGACACTGGCACATTTTCCCACTCTGAATTTAAACCTGTGCCACACCAGCAGATGATGATCAGCAAAAGGTGTCTGTGACACAGACACTTGATGCGTTCACCTTGACTGCTTGAGAGCTGAAATGGTCTCAAAGTTTTCTTAATAGTTTCAATATACTTAAGGTCCGGTCTACCACATATAGCCTAAAGAATCACACATTGTATTACATACAGCATCTCCAAAGTGAAACCAACATTATCCACTGCCTGTTGTCTAGAAGGCTCATCTTCCCCACAGCCCTTTCTAATGACAGAGCACAGCAACCGCTCTGCACAAAAAATGCCAACATCTCAACTAGATGTTGAGATGACAAGAACTGCACCAGTGAACTCTCTCTCCAGTGCTACACAGGCAAACTGGCTGACTGTGGACTTACCTTATGCTAACTAAAGAAGCATTTTGCAAGTAGGGTTCAGGATATTTCCACAAACAGACTAAGAAACACCTTCCAACCCAAGTAGTCTTTCACTAGTTGAAATGAATCTCTATTGTTTTTGCCATCACATTGGCATTGGGCAAAAGGCAATTTCCTACCCCCCATCTCTGCCCTCCTCATAACAAATTGCAGCCACACAGACATGTTTCTTAGCCATAGACTATGCTTAATGAACCAAGGGAGCACAGTGTCAAGGGAGCCACAGACTATGCTTAATGAACACAGTATGTGTGGAGGGAGGGACTGGAAGCCTGAAACTGCACTATTCAAGCAAACAGAATAGCTGTAACTCGTCAAAACACAGGCAAAACAGTAGGGCTTCTGGTTGATGAGAAATGTCACAAGATTCCTGAGCTACTGGCATGGAAGTCACTTTGTCTTGTTCCTTAAAAATAAGAACAGCAGCCTCAGCAGCACAGCACCCCTTAGTGTCACAGCTGAATTGCTGCCTGACTACTGAACCTCCAGGGCCATCTTTTGCTGCATCTACCACTTACTGGGAGTCACTTACTATACCTCCCTCCCTCTCAAACTCATCTGAAATATATATATATATTTCAAAAACTCCAGTGCAAATTTGACATGGTGATAATTTTAAAAGCTATGCCGCTCATGTCAAATTATTCAACATCTGTCTTCATGTTCCCACAAAAATTAGCATAGGATGGTGGTTTCTGACGACACCTATAGTGAAATATTTTGACTTCATCCAGCAAGTTGCAAACAATCTGTCAAAAGGATAATGTCAGTTTTCTGGTTCTGCATATTGAAGTCAATTGAGGGCTTATCTGGTGTATGAAGCTACTGACCTGACCTAAAACTAGAGGCTCTAGTGTCACGGGACAGTCAATCTGATACATTACAGCTGGAGAACAGCAAGGCAATCTGAAGCACTGAGCTGAACTGATTTAATGCCTTGACCTTATAAAGAGCTGTTAAAGAACTATGCAAATCCTGGACCAACACAGTTCTTTGGTGAGACTATTTCTATGGCACTCTAGTTAGAAAACTCATTCCTGAAAAGGCTGTGTACCATTCCTCAAAAGCCTAAGCCACCACAGATTTAAGGGTTGTACAACAAAGATACATGGTTGAGCACAAAGGATTTGTGCACACACATGCATATTTTTATACACACACACACATATATAGTTTGGAGGATGACCATGCTTATAAATCACATTTTCCAAACAGAATCAGCCAAGAAGTACCTCACAGGAACCAGTGATCTGCTCAGCTATTTCTTATGGCACAGAGTACACTGAGGTGACAGCAAGGTACCCAAAGAGAAACATGTTTGGGACCCCCGTTCCTGCTCGCAAAAAGCTCTAGGCAGAGGCAGGTGAGAAGAATGGATCCAGGTCACCAGGCTCCAGGTGACGTTAGAGTGTCTATGCTCCAGAAACTAGCAACAAAAGACAAGCATGCACAGAGGTTGCAAGACAGTGTGAGGCACATGCATTGAAAACTTAAGGAAAAGAGTTTTTACTTTGCAGGTAAAAGGAGCAGGAAACAAATCATGTCATGTGTACATGAAATGAAAAAGTGCAGATGTTTATGGCCTAAACCCAGGATATGTTTTACGATGACACTCCTCCATCACAGATGCAAGAAAATACTCTCCCAGTAGTTTTTTTTGCTATCTGTAGTGGCATCTCAGAGGTGATTCAGTGTGATGGTGTCTCTTTAAAGAAAGAGCCTTAACAGGTCATTTATTCCTCACTTCTGAGGCCAGGGCAGGATTCCTCTGCACTGAAGTGCTTCACTTCTGCCAGTTTCAAGTGTAGCCCATCCAGCCCCACTGATCATGGTGCTGAGAAGCTTTCCCTGCTGCCCAGCCTAAATCTTCCTTTTATTCCCTTTCCACACCTTGCTGTATGTAGCCACTCATCACACACTGTGATGCCCATTCCTGAAATGACTTTTCTGCAGGTGAATTATGAGAGGCAGGGGCCAAAACATCCCACTCTCTTATTCCGCCTGAAAGGCTGCTGATGATCAGCCGGACTGTGCTAGTTGCAAGACAGCCCAGAAGTGTTAATTATAACCTGCACATGGAGCAAGCACAGCAGCAGCACTGTGCATACTCTGAACCAGAGTTACACAAGTCCCGAAATCTACAAGGCTGGGTAGGAAGCAAGAGGCACTCTCTTCCCTTTGAGTATCAACCCTCCATTCCACCAATCCTCCCCTTTCAATCTTATTTATAGTCTTTAAGTCTTGGTAAGTCAAAGCCTGGAAGAGCAAGTCCGCTGTCTTCTTACCTCTTCCTTCCTCCTCCCCAATTCTGACATTTTCTAGAGATCTGTTACAGCTTGCTCCTCATCTTGACCACAGCATTAACACACCAGGATTGAAAGGCACATGCAGTCTGGGAAATGGGCTACTACGAAAGGCTAATAAAAGTTGCCTATTGGCAGACTGCTGAATTGCCTCCCCAATCAGTCCAGCCTTGTCTCACTGCAACAAACAAGGCTGAAAGAATGGGATCAGCTAATGAGAAAAAGGTTTCTGACACACTTCAGTCATTACAACTAATGGCAATTTATATAACAAGGCTCTTCAGGTAGCAGGCAAAAAGCACCTTGACTCCTAATTAAATTGCACCTCGATTGCAAATGCTCCTTTCCCAGAAACGCCCTTATACACATTTTATTTATACCATTCATCTCAATAAACCTCTCCAACAACTCTGCTCTCCTAGACAGAGGTCTTTTGTGCGCATCTATGTGGGTGTATTATTTAAAGGGTACATCACATGGATACTTTATCTTGTTTAATCTGACTTAATCTCAGGAGATTTGCTAAAGTAAAATATATTTATAGACCAATATAGATGCCTCCCCCAATCTCCACTGCCATAAATACGTAAATATTCAAAAGTAAAAACATAGATCTGAACTATGACACTTAAGTTCCCATAATTTCTACATTAGGTGCAACGTGAGATCGACATTCACAACAAAAGAACACTCAAGTACAGTTTAAAGCTATGGTGAGAGACTAATATTTAGGAAAAACCCAAGTGGAGGAGGGGTAGTAGCACTAATTTCCAATGCTGCTTAATTTATCCATGCAAAAATAACAATATCAATGCAGCTCTGCCTGACCCATCAGTAACAACAATCTTGCATCCAAAGAAACAGTGCTGGCTGCACAAGGCATAAAAACAGCAAAAGGTAGCAGACTGAAGACAGGATTGGGAAAGACAATATAAAAACTATTAGCTACTGTCCAGTGTGCTGATTCTACGACACAACTTTGGGCTGCTGTCAGTGACATCTGCATATTAAGGCTCCCGACATTAGACAGTTTAAAGAGGTGGGGATGCGGAGAGGAAGGAAGAGACTGGGTTTCCCATTTATGTGGTTAAGTAAGAGAATAGATAGAAGTAGTGTAGCATTTGGGACCAAAAGGATAGCTGCATCCTAGTATATGTCTCTATCTGTGCTTTCTTTTGTACACAGTTTCTCCAATCTCTCTCTGAGAAAAAAAGACAAAAACATCAGTAAGTTATTCTGAAGATCTCATTTAGCAGCAACTGTGCCAAATGCAAGTTCACTGAAGTGGATGAGAAAATACAACAGGCAACCTTTTAAAGCACATTTAAGCAAAATGGTCTTATGCTCTGTCCCTCTTGCTACAATCCTGAGTTGAGGCCATTCTAAAGCAACTGACAGCTATTCAGCAGCAAGCACACTAAAGTGAAATAATAAAAGTTCAGCTAGAAGCAGATTACCTGTTTTAAAGGATTAAACAACACGCCCTGACCAGATTTCTGTACCACAAACTTTTTCAACTCCTCATCTTTCCAGCCTTCTTAGAGTCATGAAAATTTTCGTCTGGACATGCAGACTAGGAGAAAACACATAAACTTGAGAGGAAGAAAGAGAAAAATAAAAGAAGCTAAACACCCTCTTTTTAAAACTGTTATTTTACAAAACAGACCCAAACTCAAACGAACACCCCAGCCCTCAAGGAAAAAGGAGGAATTGTTTCCTTTAAAGAAATACATCATTAAAAAGTGACCTACAAAGACTTACCCACAGTCAGTGAGACTGAACTGATCTTTGCCAGAGCTTACACAAGAGACTGGCTGCGTGCTGTTAAAAAAGAGGGAGCGGGGGGGCTAGATTCT
The DNA here is from genome assembly GCF_047495875.1 of Pithys albifrons albifrons. Classification (NCBI taxonomy): domain Eukaryota; kingdom Metazoa; phylum Chordata; class Aves; order Passeriformes; family Thamnophilidae; genus Pithys; species Pithys albifrons. The sequence continues at coordinate 85,720,990 of NC_092459.1, forward strand.
CTCACTGGGGTCTCTCTTCAGAGCTCAGAGAGCCTGGCTTGTAAGAGAGAGGCATGCCTTCCAGGAGGACTTTACAGCAACGCACAACGGAGTTGTAAGCCAAGATAAAGCCGGCTTGTTATGAGAGACAAGACTTGTGGGTTTCTTTTATTTATTTTTTCCCAGTGTATTGGAAATGCAGATCTTGTAAAGCAAGAATTCAGAGAGGGCTGGGAGAGGGAAAGAAGAGCTGCACGGCTAGCTAATGTAAATCCCGGGTGTTCTCTCAGCCCGAGCTTGTGCTCGGCAGTGGCACGGGTTGCCATCACCTGAGGGGCTGCGGGAGCCAGACCTCTCATGAGGAGACCACCCGAGCTTGCCATCTGCCACCCTGACTGCAAACAAGGAGCTCCGTAAGCACCGTAAACACAGTAGTAAAAGAGGGAAAAAATCAACCTCTCGACATCATCTCTACCAAAAATCACCACCCACCCACCTCCATCACCTTAGGAAGAAAATCAGCATTAAAGTTCCACTGGGTGCGAAACCTGCCTCGTCCCTCCCGGGGCGTCCGGCAGGGCTCACCGTGGGGAGTGAGGGCGAGCCGGGACAGGGAGGGGAGCCGGCCCCGCCGAGCCGGGCAGAGCCGCCCCCCGGGCCGGCGGCGGGGAGCGGGCAGTCGGCAGCAGCGAGAGGAGATTCCCCGCACCCCGGCGCGGAAGCGCCAGCTGCCCTTCCCTATGCTCCCCGTGCCGATGGTCCTGCAAGGAAGCACAGCCGCAAGTGCAGCGCGGGGAGAGGATCCTCCATCCTCTCCTTGCCCCAAAGAAAATGCAACTCGGAGGTGCTCCCGGAGCCGCCCCCATCGACATCAACGTGGCGTCCCCAAACGAGTGGGAAGAGGGGAGGCAGGGCCGAGGCCCGGGTCGCTCCCCCGGCAGCTGCTTCGCCGGCGGTCCCTGCGTGCCATGTCGGCGGACTCGTACAAGGGAGGCGGCCAGAGGTTACGGCGTGGAATTACGAAGTAGTTACAGACGCTGGAAACCCTATTGCTGCATCAGCCTCTCCTCTCAGGCTACGACGAGCTTCGCTGGCATCATTTACTTTCTCCTGCAGGTGCTTTTTAACTTTGATCCCACAGCTGCCGTCTGCACCCTCGCCCCCCATCCCCACCGCCCTCCTTTTCAAACAGGGACCGCGCCAACGTCCCTTACCGTACACCCCTTGTCCCCTGCTGTACACCGGCATCAGAGACAGGAATAAAAAACAGATCATGTCCATCTTCAAGGCAGAGCCTTCATCGCCGGCGAAGAAAAACAGCCAAAACAGTTCAGGCAGCATCCGGCGGGGGAGCAAGGAGCAGCCGAGAGCCGCCCGAAACACCGCCCCATGCGCTCCGCTCCGCGCCGGGCACCGAAGTCCCTCGGGCGGAGGAAGGGACTCCCCTCCCGCCCCCCAGACGGGGCCGCCTAGGGGTAAATTTAAAATTTAAAAAAAAAACAGCAAAAAAAAAACAGACCAGAAAAACAGAAAAGAAAGAAAGGAATTAAAAAAGGAGGGAGAGAGCGAGGGAAGGAGGCAGGCAGGATAGGAACGCGGAGCGGCTCTGTCCGCTTCCCTTCGCCAGGTTGCTCGAGGATCTCCAGGCGAACAGGCAGCCGCGCCCGCACTTCGGGGTACAGGAAAAGGCCAGCCCGGGGGCACTGGGCCGGCGCCGCGCCAGCCGACGCTATCTCCTGGCCCCTGCGGGAAAAGGGGCTCCTTTGTTCAGCAGAAGCTGCCAAGCGTCACCCCAAGTCTCGCGCCACCCGAAGTGCTGCCAACTGGGGCCAACTTCAGTGAGTCCTCGCCCTCCCTCCCTGGCGAAGCTCTGGCTGCAGACCCAGAAGCGGACGGGGAGAGGGAGGTGGAGAAAAAGGGGGAAGCGAGGGTGGGGGTAGGAGCCAGCTACTGAAAGGCAGAGGGAGAGATAGGTGATTCCTCTTTTCCAGATCTTCTGGGGAGGGGATTGTTGTAATTAATCAAATCCAGGAAGGAATTTTTTTTTAAAGCGGCTCCCAAGAGCTCCCCCAGCTGCACTGCATCGCCCCAGCCAGCCTGAAGAGAGAAGAAAACGAGGAGCCGACAGACCATGCACCCTTGCTCCGCCTGCAGCTCAGCCCGGCTTTCCTTGCCTCCTCCCCAGCCTTCCAGGTCCTTCTCCCTTCAAAACTTTCCCTGATATTGTGTGCTGGCCTCCGGTGGATGCTTTGCCTCCGTGTTTTCCTGCTCCACCCGCCTCGCAGAGGATTTGCAGTTGTAGAGAGGCCCGTGTCTGTCTCCCTCGAAGACTACCGGGGCTTCTAGTGGGAAGTAACAGGGAAGGGAGCCGACGAGGAAGGACACGAAGCTGGACAAAGTTGGGCTACTCCTGCCAGACGCCAATTGGAAATCGCTTGACAGGTCCCTGCCCCACTGCTTTTTCCTGAAGCGCGAAAATCTCCTGCAAAGTTGCTGGGAGCGTCACCGCTCCCCAGCTGGCCCCGGGGCTCTCCGCTCCAGCGATCCCCGACGGGGCGTCCGGGGTTTTCCGCGCCCGCCGGCCAGAGTGACTCGAGATCTCCTCACCCCTCCCTCCCTGCCTGCCGGCTCTGCCAGCCGCGCCTTATTTTCTTCTCAGTTGGCTTTCCAGGTTTTTCCCCTCCCCTCCTCACCATTCCATTCCCCTTCGGTATAAAAAAAAAAAAAGAAAGAAAAAAACCGCAGCCAATTAAAGCGGCTGTGCTGGTGAGAGCCCAGCCTCCTGCCCAATTCTGCGGGCGTCCCCACGCCTCGCCCCAGCCCAATTGTAGACAACAGGGCAGGGCTGGGGAGAAAAAGGGACTTGCTTCGAGCGAGAGATCGGCTGTAAGCCTGTGGTACCCCTATCGTCAGGACACTCGCGGCAAGCTCAGCTTCTCCCGGCTGGGCCCTGACATGCGAAGGGATGGGGGCCAAAGCAGGTTGCCGGGGTGTGTCCTGTGCTGGCGCTAGCTAATGCCAGCAAAGTTTTTTTGGGGCCCCCAGGTAGGTTGCAGGCTGGCGGGGCTGCCTGCTGCATGCTGCTAGGGAGCGGCGGGGCAGGGGTGCTTTGCGGGCCCCCAGCCTGGTGCACTGCTGCGGGGTCCGCGGTACCCGCCGGACTGCCGGCCCCAGGCCGTGGTGATGCTCGTACGTGAAACCCGGAACGGGAGAGGTGTGCATGGCGTCCCCCCTCCCGCCGCCGCGCAGGGCTCGGGGCGAGAGGCCGGGAGGAGGAAGAGGATGAGGATGCTGCGCGAGCCCCGAGCGTCATCACTGGCACTGAGAGGCTTCGCTTTGCCATCCCTATCGCCGTCTGCTTTGCGAGAAGGATAAAACGCTGCTTCTGTGGAGCCTAGACCTGCTCGCCCCCGAGCCGGCGAGCCTGCCCGTGCCTGCCCCGGGGCTGTAGCAATGAGCCCAGACCGTAAAGAGGAGCCAGCGCCGTGGAAACCCCTCTTAGCGGCGCGTACTGCCCCCGGGAGCCGGGTTCCCGCTCGCCTCTTGCACTGCGCTGGCCCCGCCGAGGCTCCCGGGGACGGGCTGATGCGGGTGTCCCTTAGCGACAGTGGGTCGTCTCCAGCTCTTCCCTGGGACTGGTCCCTGCGCGCTCTCCCGCCTCGGCCACGCGTGGGCTTGGCGCGCTGCCCCCGGGTGCTCCCGGCCCTGCCCCGCGGCTCTGCATCCATGCTCACTCCCCGCGGCAGCTGACGAGGGGTGCGGGACCCGGAGGGAGAGAGGGTGGAAAGACGCATTCCGGCAGGCACTGAGTCACCGTGTGAAAAAGTCACTCCGTGGATAAATATCTAATAAATAAAAAAAAATAGTAAATCAAGAGATGGCCCGGAGAGCGGCTGACTGCTCAGTCATGCTCTAACAAACAAGCAATTAATAGATATAACCCCTAATTAGTAAGTAGTTATTACTATTGTAAGTGGTGCTCAGCGGGAAAGAAAAGCAATAGCGTGCACCGAGAGTGGCGATGAGGACAGGGCAGCTTCACCCCAGCATCCCTGCATGGAGGAGGCATGGCAGACGATTTCCCACTGGACTTATTCTATCACTTGTCAAGATACAGCCAGTGTAAAACTGTCTTGTTTGGTTTTGTGGTTGTTTGTGGTTTTTTTTCCCTTTGTACTTTTTTTTTTCTATAAGCAGGCTGAAGGAACATTTGCCAAGAAACTGTGGGCTTCACACTCTGCGATGCCTTTTCCATAGCTAATAGCATGGAGTGGGCCCCTTGTGAAAGCACCTGATGTGATTAAGCTTATTCTTTAATACAATAAACCCTTATGTGAGAAGGATTTAATCCTTCCTACGGTGAGTGGTGACAACATTAATAAAGGGTGCATGGGTAGAAGGAGGCAGCCAGCAGCAGGAGGATGGGTGGAGCAACCCCTTTGCCAGGGCATGGGGAGAAGCAGGAGCTGCTGCTGCTGAAACAAAGTAAAATTGTCCATATGTCCATGAAGCAGACTGAAAGCAACACAAGGAAAATGAGATATAGAAGTGTTTGCAGATCCAGGAAACTTCATGTTGGTTAAAAAAACCAGAACAAACAGAATGTTATGGGTTCACCTAGGTGGGCCTAGATTTGGGCTCTGAAGTGTGGACTAGGCTGAAGCTGTCAGCTAACTTGAGCTGGGCTGAGCTAACAACAACAAAAAAACCCAACATGGAAACGAGTCTTTTTTAAAATACGGATATTTATGTGGCATTTAGTATCTTTTCTATTTCTTTTTTTTCAGGTTTTCGCATTAAATTATGGAATAGTCCCTCAGTGTTTGAATGAGTATGAGTTACAAGTCTGGGTATTGAGTAAAAAAAACCAACACAAAACAAACAAAAAAAACCCTGTGTGCTTCACGCTTCCTTTTTTGTCTTAGCATTCAATGCACATGCTTGTGTTTCACTGGCACAAATGCTTATGAAAGATGAATTTCAAAGTAAACTGTGAAAGTATATTCTGAGTGAAAAAATATACTGCCAAAACCCAAGTACATAACTGCATTTGCTAAATAAGGTAATTAATAATTATTGCTTAAGGCCTAATAAATCAGAGCATAACTATGGAGGTTTCAATGGGTGACAGCAAGGCAGCACTCCTATGCACACTTGCTAAGCAAGCTAATTGTCATGGGGAAACCATACCCTGTAGTGATTCTACTTGTCAAAAAGCAAAGATGAGGGATGCCTTTCCTCCCCTCAGACTGTTTTTGCAGCATGTATTTGTCCCATCTTTCCATCTGGGAGTCAGTGTGTCTGGTCACTTCTCAAGACCTCACTTGTCAAATGAAGCCTGTCTGTGAAATATTTATATGTACTACATCACCTACATTTCACAGCTATGTTAAGAGGTAGACAGTCTCCGGGATAGATGTGGTGTTCAAAGAGAGCAAATCATATATAGCACAATGACACCAGGCAAGAGGCGATTGAAGAACCGTGTGAGGCCAAGGTCCAGTTGCAACAATAATATTTCTGTGTCAATGTTTTTGTGCTATGATCTGGTGCAGTCTGTCATTAATTTCATTTCTGGGATGATGCAACTATCTCTGGGCCCCTGTGATCTCTTGAGCTTGTGGTCTGACATTTCTATCATCTCTTTCCTGTTCATTTTCTTCTTAGCACTACATCTAAGAATGACTCCATCATTGGTTTGCATTAAGGAGCTGAGCATACAGAGTTGTTCCTGCAGTGCTGCTGAACAGGGCTGAGCTGGGGCAGGTTTTGCAACAACATGGTACAGGGGCAAGTGTCCGACCAAAGGCAGTGAGATGGGCAGCAAGAGGGCAAAAGAGGGGAGACTGGGAAAGGCAAGGGAAACCCAGGGTATGTGAGGAACGGGGGGCCCATTGTACTGCTACAAACAAACTAGAGGCCACAGCACCAGGTACTCTGCAATTCACAAACTTCTGGAAGATGGGAAAGCATGAATAAGCTACAATGACAGGATGCAGTTAAACTGTCAGCTGTCTGTTTTCTTTCTAATTAATTTGCCTTGATAAGAAAACTGTAAAATATCTATTAAAACCCCCTAGTTTGCCATTCTGAAGTGCTAGGATCAGAATCTCTTTGTGGGAAGAAATTGCTTAGAGCAGTGCTTCCCACCATTCAAAACAGCAGGCTGGTGCTACTGCTGTCCTAGGTCCTCCTGTGTATCTCCTTCTTCCAGTATGAAGCATACCAAGATAGGGTTATAAATCCCATGGGTTATGCTTTGCTGTCCTCAGTTCTCCTCATCTCCATTCCAGGGAATACACCTATGCTCGGTTTCTTCCCAGATGCATTTTACAATATTTTGTGTGTTCTCTGCTTTTTTGATTAGCTCTCATCACAGATAGTGTTTGGTACTCAGAGGGATTCCATTTCTTTTCTTCATCCATGGTCTACCTGAGCTTTACCACCCTTCCTTCCCTGCACTTCCCAGATGTAGCTAGTCACAGGGCCATGCTGGGATTTCTGACAGCTGGTTGCTATTGTACTGGATTTTGCTGTCCCTGTGTCCTGCCTTTACTCAACTGTACTTGGACAAACCTATGTTTCCTGGTTAAGGCTTATTTGAAAGCCTTTGCAACCCCTTGTCCCTCTGATCTCAATGTGTGGCCACTCTTCTTTCCTTAGCTCTAGCGCTCACCCCATGCCCTCCCCCGGTCTTTCCCTCACTTGTGCTCTAAACCCACAGGCTTTTAACTCAACATTTTCTACCAATCTCTGTGCTTTTTAGCCTATATATCTAGTTAGCCAGAGATCCTGCTGGGCTTTTCTTTTTTTGCTTTGTGCTTTAGGACAGATTTGGGCTGGTATAGGCGCACAGACAAGGGTCTCGGCATCACTGAGAGCATCTTTTTCCTGTTGCACCTTTTTTTGATCTTTTTTCTTCTCTGCCTACTTCTCCTTCTACCTTCCTACTTTCTTCTTCTTTCCCACCCTCCCTTTCATGTGTAAAAAGTGAGCTGAAAAAATGTCAAGCTGATGCTGGTCAAAGGAACTTGTTCTCCCTTTCTTCCACTTCCTTTCATTGTCTCAGCCGCCCTTCCTGCCACACATCTCCCAGACTGCCCTGAAAAGGGATACTTTTTCACAGAGAGCAGGTACAAATGGTTTGGGCATGATCCTCCTCTGTTCATACCCTCTGCCACCACCAGCAAAGGGTGCATCAAGTGCAGATATTGTTAGTGCCAGGCAGGTGATCTGAAATTTATTATCTCTGCCTTGTGGTGCAGGTGGTGGTGCAGGGCAGGGTAAAGGAGCTACTCCTGAAGCAGATGCCTTCAGCCAGAGAGTTGTGTTTGAACAAGACTGTGCTACTTGAATTTCCCATAAGAGGTTTTAAACACAGCTCACAGCATGAGGATGATTGATTGGCTCATACAACTGTCAGATGGGATCTTCCTGTTTAGACCTTGGTGAAGACAGCCTTTGGCCATAGACAGCACATTATGTCTTCCCGACATGAGGAAGAAGCCATCCTGCAGAGCCACTTTTGTGGGACCACTCAGATAAGGTTGTGGGTTTACATGCCTTGAGCCCTCTCAGTGGTGAGAAAACACCCCAGCTCATCCCTCCTCATTTCAGTTGTCTAGTGGCCACGCTCAGTTTTGGGAAGCTGATCTGTTAGCAATACAATGACTTAAAATAACACAAAAGAGGTTCCTCAGTCCCTTTTTGTCCCTAGACAGAGCCATCCTCACTTCGGGAAGTTGAGTATTTGTGTTTTGGATATAAAAAGGAAGGTGCAGAGAAAACTTCTTTTTCTGCCAGCATCTTCTCTCACTACCAGTCCCAGAACATAAGAGCTGGGAGAGCCAGTCACAGAAAGATTTAACAGTGCAAAGGGCAAGTTGCAGAGAAGAACATCCAATTCAACACCTGAAGAAGAAGAAAAGAACATCCAATACAATGCCTGCTTCCTCAGGAACCATACAGTGCTCATCAGTGGTGCAGGTCTACACCAGCATCTCACTGTAATATGACAATGGAAAACATTTTAAATCCGTAGCTGTCAGGCACCTGTGAGCACTGCCACCATCCAAACAGCTTGGGTAGTCAGACCTTTACTGGAATGGGCTTTGTTCCACACAGGAGAATGGACGTGCAGTCCCCAGCTCACCTGGGCATTGCCGGCTGTTTTGACTGAAGATAACTGAGTCAGTCCAGTTCCTGGGGGAGGCTTCCTTCTGCTCTCTTTTTTTTTTTTTTGGCAGCATTCCAGCTGATTGCTCTTTCCCTTTGCTACCACAAATCCACTTTTCCAGTCTGACCCATCTTCCCTTTGTCCAGACTCCTTCCAGGAGGATTATAAATAAGCAAAACTTTGACCTGAGGGTTGGAAATTCTGAGGTCAAGGCTCCTGTTGGAAATATGGTGTCCCCAGGGAACTTATCTCCTACAAAGGTACTCAAAAATTATATGGATGCTCACGTTTTAAGTCAAAATAACTTTCATGGCCTGTTTCACTGTCACACCTTGCTCTGCTCTTACCTATAGCTCAGGGTGGCAGGTGAATATGTTAGAGGGTTTCCAGGCTTAAAGACAGAATGCAAGGACGTACCTTACTGGGTGTTGCACATCTCAGTGCAACTGAACTTAGCTGCTTTGGGTCTCTAAGCTGACAAAGTCTGGAGGAATAGAGTGCTGCAAATCCTATCCCCATGAGGGAGGGTGCTCTGAGCTCATCTGCAAGAAGTCTGGGTCTCTCAGCCCTCATTTACATTCCTCAGCAGTTTCTGCAGATACCACTTGTATATACACTATTTCATCTCAGTCTTTTGATCCTGTATGACTTCAAGGAAACTTGGATGCCTGAAGTCCAAGTGTCTTGAGAAACACTGAACACAAAGAAAGTCAAGGGTAGTTGGTCCCCCTGACTTAATCCAGAAGCCGCTGTCTTCTCATGACCCAAATCTAGCCCAGGGTGGAAAAGTAGCCCACAAGGCTCAGCTCCCCTAAGTAAGTTTGAGAATAAAGCTGCTATGGTTATCTTGGGCAAAAGCAGTTTCCTTGTTGGATACTATATATAGTCTATGAGCTACCCTTATTAGTTCCTATTGCTCTTAATTTTCAGGTGTTGTTTGCCACTGCTGTAGTATTTGACTCAAGAATCCAGTGATTTTTATCTTTGTATGAACCTGTATGTACACACACACACACTCACTCACACGCACACTCACACTCACACACACACACACAAATCCTTTTCCCTTTTGTCCACTGATACACTTCACTGTCCACTGTTTTTAACAAACTGCCTGTTCAAGTCAAAATGTCTTGGAAAATTCATTGCACATTTCCAGAAACTGCAGAGAAAAGTGCAAAGAAGAGAAAATGTTGGAAACTGTGCCTGCTGAAAGGATGCTTTAAAACAGGAGACAATCACACACACACACACACACACACACACACACACACACACACCCCAGGGACTGGTGTTCCCTCTTTACCTTTGGAGTGAGTCTGAAACACAATTCCATATTTCTTTTATGCTTAAATATTCTCAAATCCTTAAGACACAGCAGCATCCTTGTTTTTCCTCTGTAACTTGATTCATGGTGAAAGACTGTTTCAACTTAGCATGACTATTTATAACACAATTGTACAGCAACTCAGAGTTAGAAGAGCCATACTGTAAAACTAGGTAACACTAGATGCTACATGCAAGAAACTATCAGAAAAGCCCCATTGGGAGGAAATTATAGAAACATCAACCACATTTACCAACATATTTTTCATTGGAGCTGCTCTAATCATTTTAGGAAAGCTGGGGCTGGTGCTACCTGTGGACACAATACAGGTGTGCAGGTGCTGTGCAGCATTGAAGCACTGCTGGTGGGGAGGTAGTTTACCAGCAGAGCTGCTCTTGACAGGACCACACATCTCTCCACTGCTCCCAACCAAAGTAACAGATGAATCCACACTCACACTGAGGGGTTTTGCTGGTATAGCTGTCTCTGTCATGATTTGCATCCCTGATCAAAAGTGAGTATAAAGGAGCACTCCCCTGTGTGAGGAGAGGGCTGAAACACAGAGTCAAGGTGTGACTCACCCAAACTTGGACAGAAAGGCAGAGAGATAAGCAGAGCTGAAGCAGAGTATTTTCTTGCCTCATTTCTAAGCATCCTGCAGACAGACAGCATTGCCACTGTACTGTGTATTCCAAGGTATAATTATTTCCTTATTAGCTGGCTAGCTCATTATGCCAAGAAAGTTAGCAGACATTTCTCCTCTCCCTGTCTTTCACACCAGAGAAGAAACAACAGATCATACAACCTGCTGGGAACCTCCACCTCCTACACCCTTCATAGGCTGATAGAGGTTGAAGTTTGATTGATTTCTCAGTTACATCTAGTCCTCAGAAGAAAGAGAAAAAACCCAATCATGCTGGCCTGATACTAAAGCCAGGGACTTTGATGGCTGTGGCTGTTGCTACTTCTAGGGTGTTGTGCTGGGCACATGTCCTGATGGGTGACCTTTCACTGAGACATGAAAATTTTGGGAGCAACCAGCTCTACCATACACCATTGCTCGGTACCTCACAGATGGGGAGGACTATAACAGAGTGTCAGCCTGAGGTAAAGCCAAATACAGGGCCACTAGAGTCAAGATAAGGCTTGTCTTACCTATGGTATAGATGGCACTTTTTTAAAGCTTGAAAACTTAATCCCCTCTGTTGCAACCTCCCTCTAAGGGCTCACGAGGGGGTGTGGTATTTTCACGCATGTCACTTCATGTTTTAAGCACTGCACACTCACCTTCTGGGTTTCCAAGGAATTTTCTCCATGCAGCTCCCCAGGTGGCTGCCCTCTGATCAAGAGTGAGGCACAAGGCACTTCTCCTTGCTAAACCAACCCCTGCATCCAAACTTCCCCAGGAAAATCAGATGGAGGTTTAGGGCAGCAGCAACAGACTTCCCTATTAGCTACGTCACTCAGTAAAATTAGCGGAAAATAGCATAATTTTTAGATGGATCAAATCATTCACAGATTACAGAGACAAAAGGAAATACTGCTGGTCTGATCTCCTGTTGTAATCAAAGCACATTGTGTGGAACAACCTCCAGTACTGATTTCTGAGAAGCTGAAAATAAACGATTCATTTGTATTTCACATAGAGCAGTGCCATATTCCATCAGGATGCACAAACCAGTATTCTGAAGGAACAATACACATTTGGGATCGGATTTACAGCTCTTCAGCAGCCCTCAGATTTCCAGGTAAACCACAATATGTGACTTGCTAGAAGGTTTCATGGCATGTGACGCTGGCACTAAGGAATAGATGCCTCTGATTTTCCCACTCTGATTTTTCCTGATCAAGAATGAGGGAGATGGAAGCCACCTCTCCAGCCAGCTTCAGGAGGGACTAGGGGAACCAGCAAGATCCAGATGAAAGGGAGAAGATGAAGGGGAGTCGGGGCAGCACGGACTCTGGAACTGATGGGGTGGACAGGAAAAGGAGGGGGTGGGAAATGTTCTGAGGAAGGGATATAAGAGGGACACTGTGACATCTTGAAGCAGAAAAAGAGAAGCAAGGACTGCTGGAAAGATGGTGGAGCAAGCAGACAACTGAAACTTGGGGAAAGTCAGAAGGTAAGAAGGAACTGCTTGCTGGGGCAGGGATTGGTGGCCCCTGGTTGGGCTGAAATGTGGTCCTGGGCCATGAGTAGGGCGAAGGGAGGCTTGGAGGAGGAGGCTGGGCAGGGTCCCCAAGACCCGGCAGCACTGCCCCTTCTTGCTGCCCAGATGGCCCTTGTTTTTCTCCATCCCACATTTTGGCACCCACTCACTCTCTTCACACCCTGAACAAAATTCCTTTAGACTTCTGCCCTTGCAAGGGAGTTGTTGGGGTGGGATATGAAGGGCCCATATGAAGGGGGAGAGAGGGAGAAATAAGGTGAAATGTGCCTCCTTATGCCTGATGATTCAGTCCAGCTGCCCTGGACACATTTTTTCTAGGGGATAACATGAAATTTGGTCACCACAGCTGACAGGGTATGAGCTCAGCCCTGCTCCAAACATCCTGTGTGAGGTGTCTCATGCTAAATACTCTTCTTTATTCCCTATGTACCTCTGAGCCCCTGAAAACAGCAGACATGTTGACAGAAGATGCCTGAGAAAGAATATTTTACAGGAACCAATAGATGGCTTTCTCTCTGGAAAATAAGCGTTGGCTGATCAAGGAATTACCAATAACAATTTCTCATATGAGCACTTTTTTCTCCTTGTTTGTCTTGGTGGAGAATCACATTTCATTTTCAAATCGCAGTTCTACATTTATCATCCCTGATTTAGCAAATTGCCTCTTGTGGAAGCAGTGTCTAGCCTACCTTTATTTAAGATTTTGCAGGATAATGTGTTTATGTTGGACTCATAGAGGCTCACACAAAAAGTGGCAAACATATTGCAGTGGAGGTACCATAAATGATTTTAGATTAAAAATATTCCTTCTCAAGTAACACTTTCAGAAAATATTGTACTGTCAGTAAGACTTAAATATAAAATCTTGAAGCAAGAGGAATTTTGTTGTCTTTCCTTTTTGTTTTTTTCCCCCTTAACACAGGGATTAAAATCAACCTTTCAATAAGCCTCTCTTTGTAGTCAAAATAAAAGAAGGTGAAGATACCTCTATAATCAGAGTCAGCTCAAGGCTTGTCAGCAGTGTAGGTAAAATTTACTTTTGCAGCCCAAGGATTTTCACTTCACCCTTGGGCAGGCAAAATTCAACTGGATGGCAGCGGCAGAGTGGGTCCCTCTGTGGGCGTGTTTCTCCTTTTCTATCCCCTTTATACCACACAGCTTCTGGGGGAAAGGCTGGACAGTTGGCTCATGCCTGCTGCAGCTACAGCCATCCCCACCTCTCCCAGCCCAGGCAAACCAGGCTGCTGGTTGCCCCTGGCAGGCTCCCACCTTTGACAGCCTACAGCTTGTTTGAAACAGCCCTATCTGTAGTAAGGAAGAGAAATTCACATCTGCAAAGCTGAAACTGAATCATTATCTTATAGCTGCAAATAGAGCCTCCCACTTCAATGAAAGGATGCAGATAATTGAGTATCTTGTGTAAAACAAATTCTTCTGCCCTATAAAGTTTATCAAGTACATATGATGCAATCTCACTATACCAGGATGGAGAGAGGAGTGTTGGGAACAAGGGTGGCTTACACACCCCAAGCAGGAGAGGACTTCCATGCACTCAGCACACACAGCTACCTTTCAGGGAATCACGTCATTCACATGTGTCCCCTTTCCCTTTTGAGCTCCATGGGAATACTATCAAGCTGATGATTTCTAGTGAAATTTCTGGTGAAATCGATAAGAAAGTAAGAGGACATCAACAAAATCATTAATAATTGCTCTCAATTATAATCTGGTTTTTTCAAATGCATGTTGCTGGAGCCTCCAGCCAGAATTAATGATACAGAAAATCTCAAGGACAATAAACAGTATATCCTTGAGCTAGCAGGACGAGAACAAACAGTAAACAAAAATGAAAATGTCAAAGGGGTTAAATTTTTAATAAACTACTGCTCCAATATTGTTTGATCAGCTCTCCTTCCGATGTTGCACAAATATTCTCCCTTGCTTTCAGAACCAGCCTGGCCTTTTTCAAGCCAAACACATTTCACAAGACAAAATCATAAGGGAACTGAAATGGGCCTTTAAAAGAGAAACAGACTGTAGCCTCATTCTTACATTTTAAAAACAATAACATGAATACATGTTATTCCTCGTAGCTGGGATTCCTCATCCCTCCTAGGCACACAACCTGTCCTGGGTTCAGCACAGAGCTCACTGATGTTCGGTACTTCCTGCTTTTTACAAAGCAAATTGAGCAGGTACATTTTGCAATATTTAATACCAAGGGTAATAATATACACACACATATGCATCCACACACATAAGCACAGAGAGGTTAATACCAATCTAAAAATACTTTGTATGACAGAAAAAAATAGAAAAACATGTCAGTGGAGTTGCTGGAAGACAGTATCAGTTAATGAAAGATTTGAGGTCTTGGGCATGCAACTACAGGAGTTAGTCTTTGTTCCTCTGTTCATCACGGGCATACACTGTACTTACCTCTTTTAAAACACTTTATCAAGTGCTTTGCAATAAAAAAGGCCACAATCCCTGTATGTCTTAAATAAAGTAACTAACAATGCAAATAAAACAGACACAATTATGAAGCCAAGGAAGGAAAGGATAAGTTTTCTTAGACCTGATTTCATGTCACAGGTGCATTTTTGTTACTTTATGCTTGCCAAGAGTTACTCAAAGTGCAGAATTCTAATCCCTCAAAACACAGAGACAATCACCCACTGGTGAAGGGGAAATCCTGAATTCCCAGTATCCAGCCTTCTCTAAGAAAGCTGGTCCAGCTTGGTCCAGAACTACCATAAATAAAATACTGCATGGAAGACAAAAATCAGGGCATGTTTTTAACCATCTGGTGTGGGGAAAATAGCTATAGATTCTGACTGGGGGAAGCAGATGGTGGTGAATTACGAGAACAGGGCACTGCTGCTGCTGCAGCCACTGCTGCAACTGCCACAGCTCAGCTCTTTTCCATCTGACAGAAGGGTCCCTGGGCAGTCAGAGATGAATCAGATGTGTGTGTGTGTGTGTGTGTCTGTGTGTGTCTCTGTGTGTGTGTGTCTGTGTGTGTGTACAGGAGTCTCTGGAGAACCCCAGTTTTTCTCTTTCACTTGTGTGACACTGCTTCAGGGTTTGAAGTGAATCGTGCAGCCCCTACATCCTAAGAGCACCCTTTCCCCTTGCACTGTGTCTTTCCCAGTGTCCAAAATGTGGCCAACTCTGATGAGCATAGTGAGGCTGGATGACAGCAAGCAGGAGGAATCCTTACAGTCTTCAAGCAAGGGTGCTATTGGCATCCTCTGAGTGGTGGACCAAAAGTCTTGAGCTAACACCAAGATGCAGAGAAGCAGCAATTGATGACAACTTAACATTGAAGCCACCTTGCTTGTGCTCCTTAGGAAGACCTGCCGTCTCCATATGCAAAGCAAAGGATGTGCAGCAGCCACATTGCAAAGCATCAGGATTTGGCTAACACACTTAAACCTATGGGTTACCCATTAGCACTGGTGAATAGTCCCCACTGGCTCTGGGAGACATCCCAGCCCCTGACCAACACTGGCCCAAGCTGTGACAAGATGGTGGAAGTAGAAAGACTGTGTTTTGAGCTGGAAATTGGCCAAAACACATATCCAGTGCACCCCACCATGCAAGAAACTCTTTCCTGCTCACAAAAGAGAAACTATGCCAGCACTGGCACCCTGGATTGCTTTTTTTACAGACGACTTAGCTGTTGGATTGAAGCTGGTGAGACGTTTTCTATCCTCAAAAGACTATTTTAAGCTCCACAGTGAGCAGTTGTTGAACAAGCTCTGTAAATACAGAAGAGCAGTAGCAAATTCATTTCACCTTCTTAGCTAATGGCTTCCCCTCCTGTAAAAGAGATTCCTGAGGAAGGAAACCAACAGTGCTGTCTCTGACAGCAACCAAGCCTGACCTGAGCCTCCCTCTGCAGACTGCTCCCTCCAGTACATGGGAAGGGAAGGGACACCTCTCTGGTGAACTGGTCTGCCCTCAAATACAGGACTGCAGGCTGAGAGCTGTGGTAGAGGAAGGTAGATAAGCTGGCTAAGAATTTATTGCTTTCTGTGCTTCGATACCTTCTGGGGAAAAATTAGGGATACTTAGCTGCTGTCATACAAACATTTTATGCAAATCTTATCTTTGTCTTCTGCATACTGGTACATAATTTGCATCTGATTATCAACTTTAGGTCTATTGTTTTATTCTAAACAGAATTCCTGCTGTTGAAAGGTGTTGGATTGACAGCCCTGGTGAATAAAGTCATCTCATCATCTCTCTATCAAGGGGGTAGGAGAAGAGCAGTTTCTCACACAGGAATTTGCCGTTACCCCCCGCCAGGGCTAGCAATGAAGGTGCCAACGCTTGGCCTCTTCTGAGCCTGCCAGCTGATGTAGAGCAGGGCTGTGAATGTGGAATCCTTGTGACCTTTCTACAAAGGCAACCAAAAAGTCATCTAAAAAGGAACAGCTAGTCTGTTGGGTCAGATTCACATTTGTGCTACACATGCAAAGGGTTCCAGCACATAAATGTCTCCGAAGTCACAAGCAAAGATCATGAAAAAGTTTACATGACGGGATCTTCACACCCAAAATGAAAGCCTCTACCCTCTTGACCTTGAGGAGGGGAGGCATTTGCTCTCTCTGGCACATGCACAAATATTGCCAGCTGAATACAGCCCTGTCTCCAGCAGCAACAACATGCCTATTCCTTTTCCTGACCATAGTAGGGTGTCTTGCCTTGTGTTGCAAAGCAAAAAATATGCCTGGAACTAAAGTGCTTCAAGTGCACTGGAGTCAGTGACTTGACAGTTCAGCTTACCCTGATTGAGAATTTGTCTCAGATATACCACATTAGCAGGTACCTTTTGGGAAGTCCCATGTAGAAATCAAGGACAACCAGAGATCATGGTCTTCAAGTTCTGCAACACATGGATCTTATCAGTTACTTCCTCTGTCTCTGGAAAGATACTTTCCTGTCATCTTGAATGAGGACACAGGGCCCTCTCTGGTGCCGGGGAAGAACAGGGAACTATTCATGGTAGCTACAGAAGGAAATGGGAACTGAACTAATTCTGCAACACAAGGCTGGTTCAGTCAAGCCAAAGGATGAAGGCAAATGAATGTTAACCTGATTCTTCAGCTTCAGCAGTCCCAGTCCTGAGCAATATGAGTCTGCCCACTTGACTTTGGGATGGATGTCTGTTCTAGCTGTGTTTGTCCTGTCGATAAAGTATTCAGGCCCAGTAACAGCTGCTTCTGTAAGAGTGACAGATTAAGACAAATAATGCAGACTTAGTGCTCTTTACATGGATTACGTGGGCTGACCCTGCTGCAATATGCACACCCACAAATCTTCTCAGCTCATTACCTCATTGAACATGGCTGCTCCTCTGTGAGGAGAGGAGCCGGGTGATACCTTGACAGAATTTGAACATGACATGTCGAGTTAGAGATGGAAATAGCTGAGTGAGAGCTCTGGGCCTGCCTTGGCATGGAGGTGGACCCTGCCAGAAAAATGCAGGCTCAAGAAGGACACATGGCAGCCCTACTAGAAAGGACCCTTGGTTTTGTGGAGGAGGGGGATAGCTTTCCTATCTTTAAGACACCCCTCATTTATTCTGTGCTTGTTCTTTTGCCAACATCCACTTAACATTTCACTTCTCTGCCTCTCTGCACAGCTAGTTTTGGGTTAAGAAGGCAAGACTATGCATTGTGCAAATAGAGCTTGTTTTTTCCTTTGAAGTATGTGATAAGGCTTTGAAAACCCAGCTGTAGCCATTCCAAATAATCTCAACTTTCTGCTCTATTTCTCTGGTTAACCTTGCTGACTCAAAACAACAAAAAACATAGCCTGAAGGAAATAGTGCTCACTGCTTTCTTAACTTTCCAATGGCATTTTATGAGAGATATTTTCTTTTTGTTAAGATCTTTGAAGTCCATTCCTTTCTGTATGTATGTATTCCCATTGAGACCAAATGACTTCCCAGCCTGCTTTCCTCCATAGGGTAGAAAGTATGACTGCCTTCCCCGGGTCATAACAAGAAGGAAGAGTCAGTGAGGGGGCTGCTAAGATGCCAGCAGTAAACAAGTCAACCCTGGATATGTTTTGTTTTCTTCCCAGAGGATGGTGGGAGGGAGATTTTTGTTCACATATGTGTCCCAGTTAGAGAGTGAAGACATGATCTGTTAGGATGTAGCTCTGACCATCTAGTAAAACTGAGCAAGTCTCTTTCTTATTGCTTTGCGATCAGCTCAGAGGTCACTCTTGACTCAAACTTTCTTCCCCCACTCATGATTATTTCCCTCAGCCCCTAGCTGCATTTACAAACTGATTGTCTGGAGAAGGAAGAGATGGGAACTTCATGTCAAGGCAGACTCCTGCCAAGCTTTGCTAAGAGATCTGCCTGGAAAAAGAGGGTGAAATGTGCCTACAAGATCACTTGAGGGAAAGCAGACACTCTTCCTTGTTTCATTCCTGCTACAATACTTCTGGGCAGGAGTCCATCTCCTCCCTCCTCTGAGCCCAAAGGACTCTGGTTTCTTTCCCAACCTCAGACACTTTTCTCGGGATGATTTTCCACACACTGATTGGTCAGTGGCTTGACAGATCATACCATGTCTGCAAGGCATAGATAATGCTTCTCCTGAGGTACAAATCCTGAGTGTGAAGAACACCATGAAGTGTACACCACACCATCACACTATACAGCAAACTGAAAACAGGAAAGACCTACAGCTGGGAGATGCGTCTGCCACGAAAGCCTGTCTCATAGGTAGAGCTTTCATCCTGACCAAGTCAGCAGAAACACCACCTACCCACCCACAAGAATTCAATATCACCACCCGCTGCTTATGTCTCATCTCTAAGGAAATTTCTAGTTTTACAGGGGAAGATGAAGGAAAATACTTGTTCTGCTTCCTTAAACACCACCCCTTCCATCATGGACGTGACATGTAAAGGGAGGAAGAACAGTACACAGAGGCCTCTTGAACATAATTGAAGAACTGGACTCTTTATAATAGTCCAGAGCTGGGCACTAGACTTGCCCACAACAGATAAAGATGAGTAACTACATAATGAGGTTAAAATATTCATTAAGCTAATTGCATGTTAATTAAGTAAATGATGCTATTAGGGATCCATTGAGCTCCATCTGTGTGTGCAAACAGGAGTGAGAATAATCATACCACAAAGCAGGAGGAAACACTGTGACAGCACACAGGAACCAGGGGTGTAGGGGCAGCCCCATGTCCTGGGGGAGCTGGCTGCTGTGAAAAGGAGGGTGGACTCCTAAGAAGAGGAGAGGGCTGGTCACGAGAAACTCTAGGCTGCTGTCTGCAGTGGTCATGTTGTGAATGAGCATGTTATTTCCCCACACTCCATTTCAGACATGTAAAACAGGAACTATAGCCTTGACTCAAATGAGAAAATTCATGAGAGACCTCAGGAAAGAGTCTAGCCAAACTCACCTTCACTATTATGTCTGTTGATTTTATTAGAATTGCTTGCAGGGGCAGAGATCCATCACCCCAGAAAGGACTCAAGCCAACAGATTGTAAGGCACCGGAAAGGTCTGTTATTGAAAATGTCCAACAAGAAGGCTAAAAATATGGAGGCAGAAATTATTCATCCATTTCAACTTCCTCTGTCAACACCATGAAGGACAGTTTCTAATAAATATTTCTTCCAAAAAAGGAGGAAAAATTCCATCTGACATAATTACGGGCAGTGTTCTATATGGCAGAATAGGGAAATGCCTACATATTTCATGTTAGAATTCATTAATAATGAAAGGCAAGGATTAAATTATATAACTGTCACCTTTAAGTTAAATAATATTTTCAGCAAAAGGAAAGGGAGACAGGACAACACCATAACCAACACATTTATTTCAGTACATAAATAATGTAGAAAAATAATACAACAGCTTTTTAAAGGGGAGAAGATTTGATGAGGAGATTGGGTTAGAAAGGACTCACTGCATTTGGAGATGTGAAGTAATTCATAATCAATCATTCACTTGAATAATTTGTCCTTTCAAACTATTAATGGGCAGATTGTTCTTTTCACAAATGCACTTATAGTTCAAAGTTACTGGAATAAATCTGGTCCATGGTTCTCCTTGAGTGGCCAGTTTCTTGAAAGGAGTTACTGCGCAAAATGGAAACAGATTTGGATGTGGAGGTCATCTCCCAGTGGGTTTCTGATCTGGGACTAGCTCCTCAAGTCCTTTGGCTGTGAATCTAAATTTAATATCTCCTCAATCTTCTGCAATAGTTGCTTAAAATTTTTTTCCCCGGGTAGACCTGCCAGCTCACCCCACTCATCCACATGGGTGCAAAGTGGAGGAACAAACATGAATGAAGCAGATTCATTGAAAAATTCAGATAATTGTTAATGAAAAATTAGTTTATTGTGTTAGCTTGTCTGCAGTGGAGCTGGCATTGTTCCAAACCACCCTTCTGATGAGTAGGAAGGAGAAGAACTGCTTAAGTAATTAATATTTCTGTAGTGAAACCTGACAGATGATGTGTTATCCAGAGGCTGGTTATTGTTTTGGGCAAAACAAAAACATCCCTGTAGATTCGGCTAAGTGCCCAAACATTTGTGCTCTGCCCCACAGGCTCAGCCTCCCAAACACAGTCCAGCTCACTGAAGATGCCCAGGAGAACTGGCACATCCCTTCCCACAGGCTCCCAGATAAAAACAACTGCAAAAGCTAACCAGATTTCTCTGAGTGGCTGGAGCTGCTGGCAAGAGCTCAACATGGGCCTTGGGATGCTGATCCTGTGTAACAACAAAGCTCTGGTGCCCAGAAACCATCCCTGTGACTGATTCAGCAGGAAGCCTTAATCCTGATTATTTTATGGCTCTTAGAGGCCTGCGTGTAATGATTTTTGTCTGGATTGCCTGTCCATTTCCAGGTAGATAAATGTCTGCATAGCAAAAACCGAGGCCCTGTTTGGCACTGAGATGCCTGCCAAGCTCGGGATCTCAGCAGGCAGCCTCAGGGCTCCTGCTCAGTTCAGTCTCCACTCCACATCCGGGAAAAGCTGTTGCACAGCAGAAGGGACAGACAGCAAAGGAAGCACAAATACACATTGCTTCTGCTCTGTTAGTAGGAATCAGCAAAGAACATCCGTCTCCAAGGATGCTAATTAATTCTGTGCCACATTCTCTTCATTTAGAGAAAAACTATAAATAATAAATACTTCTGAAAATATTTCCTGTAGGTTTGAAATGCAAGTGAAATCTAGGGTGTTCGTATATGTAGGCAAAATAGAGAACGAGTGAGAACAAATGAGAGTGGGGGTATCTGTGAGCAGGAAAGACCGTTATTTTATCTGAACTGCTTTATGAGCTAGATGGCCTAATAAGTCTTTTCCATCTCTAATTTCTCTGCTTTGCCTATCACTAGTTTATCATTAAAGAATCACTTACACAAATTCTATTAAGTATTTAACATGTTCCTTCCTGTAGCTCTCTGCTTTACCGACTCTTTGTCTCACTTCAAATCTCAGCTGACAACATCTCTTACCTCTCTAGCTCCCATTTCTTTGCCCTTAGACTATTAACTCAGTAACTGTGTGGTTTAATCCACTGAAATATTTTAGATTTTCTCTTTCTTGCAAAGGAGACACAAAATGAAGGTTTAGCGTACAGCATTAGCAAAACCCATTTGCTGGCTGTAGTTGTATGTTGCAAGAGATTATCCTGCTGGTCTGGCAGCTCTGGTGACCCCAGTTCAATGCTGCATTAAGAAATGAAAATGAGGTTTTCTTTTCCATTGTTTTTGTTCACTGGCTAGGTACAACATATGGGTTCAAGTTTAGCTGAGTGCATTTGTGAGCTTAGGATAGGAAGAATCAGGCTGTAACATAGGCCAGATGAGGGGGAAGAGCTGTACATGAGGAATAGCTGGAATAGCAAAAGGTGAATGGGTTGAATGACATGCAGCAGTGATGCACAGCCAAGAATTACCAGTCTTCTGGTCTTTGAGAAGGAAATTTTAGCTGTTTACCACCTCGAGTTCTATCCTCCTGGTTTTTCTGCCATAAGTTCTTTGGCTTTTTGCTCTCTCTGGCATATACCACCCTCCTTTCCCACATACATGCTAATGCAATTGTATGCAAACTTGCTTAAGTTGAAAACCAATGTTCTAGAAAGCCTCAGGAGCAAGTCCCAGCTAAGTGTGTAATTATACAGTACTCGGAGTAATTTTCCTTTTCCTCTAAAAATGTGCATTGGCTCTGATTTTTCTATCTGCAGATTGTAAGCTCATAATTAGCAGTAAATTACTCACACAAGTGGCAAATTTTGTGCTTTCAAGTAAACAGACAAAATACAGTTCACAAATTGCCTCACGGTGTCACAGACACCTGGCTTTTCCTGTTTCCATCTTTCCCACTTACAAGAGGGATAAATGGATTAGAAAATGTTTCTTCAAGAAGTTTGGATGATGTTATCATTTACTGAGTTACCACAAAAAGCTATAAAAGGCAACTGCTGAGCTAGTGCTGCCCAGTCCCTGAGGATCATGGGGCTTGGCTGGGTGTGAGCAGGAGAGCGTGTAGCAGAGGCACCTCAGGAGCAAAGGGTCTCCCTGCAGCCCTGTCCCCAGCATGCCTACCCAGAGCATCTGAGGACATCAATAAATCCCTGATGTAAGAACTGCAGCTTCCCCTCTCAAGCAAGGGGAAGCAAGAAGAAATAATACATGGTCTAGGATGTTGCTGCAGAGCGCTGGAGGAAGATGAAGGTGCTGAGCTATTCTGAAGCAACGGCCAAGCTAAGCACTGAGGGTAGAACAAACCTCTCAAACTCCAGGCTGGTCTTGGGCAATGCTGTGTGATGAAGCAGTACCAATGCGATTTGATAATTGCAATTAATCATAGTTACTGGGGGATGGCCCAGACAGAGTGGATGGACTTCAGGGCAAACAAACCAGTCATTTTCCAGTTTTAAGAGCCATCAGCTGAGAAATGGCTCCTGAAAGAAGCCCCAGAGATGAGTGTAGCTGGATGAAGGATCATTCATCCTGACTGGACATCTGTTTGAGACTCAGAGAATGGTAACAGGCCCATTCATCTGTTTAATGAGCAGTATGTTTTCAGGGATCTGACCTGATGGTCATCAGTGTCTTTACCACACAGCAAGAGGGGGTCTCAGAAAAAATTTCCACAGCAATTATCAGAGTGGTAGAGATGACAACAGAAAAGAAATTACTCATGGTGTCAAAAGGTAGCTTGTTTGGCAATGTGTAAATACAAAGGAGAGATTATTGGAGCATGCCATTAGGAGCAGAAGAAAAATGTGAGGAGGTGCTGCATGAAGGATGTTGGTTAGGTCTGGAGTAACTTTCAAGAACCCGTGTGTGTACATTGGCAGAGTAAACTCTGTTCCCTGAGCTGGAACACATTGTCACGGATGCTGCTGTGACAGTGCAGGCATAAGCAAAGGCAAAAATAATATCCATGTTTCAGCTTCATTGGAAATTTGGAGGGGAAACCACATAATCTACTCAGCAAACATAAAAAAAAAAGAGGAAAGGCAAAGCATTAAAAATGGAATTTAAAAAAAATAGGGGGAGATTATATGAAAAAAAATTGAAACTAGGGATTTTAGTTGGCCTGGGATCATGATTTTTGTTATTACTTATATATATATAGGGATGTTTGTAGGGAAAGAATAGGATAAAACAATTAATCTGCAGGATCCATCCAAACACAGGCAATTCCTTCCATTTGCAAACATTGAAAACAGAGCTGGTCACAGACGCATTTCATATAGAACTTACTCACACTTTAAAAGTGGATTGAAATTTTCCAATATATAAAAATATATACACTTAGGAATACTGTTTAAGTCCTTGAATAATAGTACTTTTCACTTTTGTAGCAACTTCCTTCTGAAAGGCTCAAAGGACTTTACAAAAATGAATGAAGTAAGTTTCTCCAACTCACTGTGAGGGAGATAACTACTTTTACCTTATTATACAAAGGGGAAGGAGGAGAAACAGGAGGAGACAGAATAGTTAAGCAATTTGACAAAAGTTGCCCAGTACATCTGATGATCTGAATGAATTTAAGAAAGAATTTGCTAAGTTGCTACAGAAAGTGTGCATCCTGGCTGATATCAGCCCTAAGGAGAATCAAGGGGCAGCAGATGTTGCAGCAGCCCTTTGCAACAGGTGTTTGGGAAAGCAGAGCAGGGAGCATTCACTACTACCTGTGAGGAAAATAAGACTGGAATGACAAAATATCTGGAAGTTGCAGATATAACAGGGACTCTGGAAGGGCATTCGCGAAATCACTTCAATCTATTAGCACCCTTTGAGTGTGTCAGCAAATGTGGGACAGATGAAAATTGTCTGCCTGTTTTCACTTGGATTTTCAAAGCATTCTCGACAGGATCCAAACAAGAGTGTAGGCAATCAGGTACTCTATTAATGAGAACATCACGCCATGGTAAGCAGACAAGCTTGCTAAGCATCTGAAAAAATAAATACGTAATTTAGCATCAAGTCTGCCATTTCCAACACAGAAAAATATTAGTAGCAGCAAGCATCTAGCTCCTGGAAAGATCTATTATTGTGGATTACAGACCATGTGGTAAAGGTGAATAGTTAGTAAGGTGGAGATACTTGCAAATGGCAAATATTCTTTGTCAAACCTAGAGAAACATGTAAGTAATCACCCACATAAGAGTGTTAAGTTTCCTGGTAACATATGCACATTGGAAGGATTCATTTGAAGTATCCATATGTGTTCAAAATTAGGAAGAATTTATGTCCTCCTGGGCTGCATTCTACATCCTTGTAGCACCATGCTCTTCCATGGTCAAAGAGTGCTCTCCATTTGCCGGGGCATGCATAGGGAATAGAATGGAATTTCTTATTAAAAATTATGTGAGATCAGTATGAAAGAGCATTATGTCCAGAATGCTGTGTTCAGTTCTGTATTCAAAGAAAATTATAGCAGAAATCCAAAGGGTTCAGAAACAGTCAACACAATTGTTTCAAAGAATAGCATGACTTCCATGTAGGAAGCAAATTAAATGGCAGGTATATTTATTTTAGAAATCAAGTGAATAAAATAGACATTCAAAATAGTTAGAATAAATTATGTAGAAAAGAAAATTCAGTGTTCCTATTTACCTCGTCTTTCACACTCCAGCACCAAAGGCACATCTCATTAAACTGAGCGATAGGGAAAGTATTCCATCAAAGGGAATACTTCTCCTTAGGCATCCTCATTCACCTGTGGAAAACTCTGCTACAACATATCTCTGAGGTACAGAGTGTGGAAGGATTCAAATAAGAAAGAGATATTTGTGGATATTGAAATTTTCCAGATTTACAATAGAAGAAGTTAAGATACAAATGATGAATGTAAGAGCTTTACGGTTTTACCGTAGAGCATGTCAGCCAACCACTAATGAGAGTGCTAGGGAAGATATTTCCCTAAGACCTGGTTATCCTTAATTGTCCAGCATGAGACCCTGTGAGTCTTCCTTGTAACTTCTGGTACCCATCAGTATCAAAATACCAACCAAACAGATCAGACATGGCATTTCCTGTGTTCTTGAACCTTCTTTCCCTCTTTTTCTTTCTGTCCTCAAGGGCACCCTTCCTGTCATCTAAAGTGCATGGAGGTACAATTTAATCATTTAACATTTCTATTGGTAGTTTTTTGGCTCTTGAAAGCAATTGAACTCATGGTGCCCAGCATCAGCTTCACTGCCAATTTTGACTTGACCCGGTCACAATTTTGCAAGCACTGTCAATGCCAAAGCAACAGCTGAAATGGAAATTTTAATGATGTTAATGAGTAAAAGCTTTAGCTGTGCTTCCTTCACCTGGGCAGCAAAAGTGCATTTATAATTACTTGCTAAACAAGCCTCCTGGCTGCATTCTATCTGCCCCAGGCAAGCAGTTAACTGAGGTGCTCTCCTTTCACCAAGACTATTTTTGAGTGAACACTGTTGCCAGTGAAAGCTGTTGGATTGACAGGTCTGGAGACTGAAGTCCTCTATTATGTGACAGAAGTGAAAAAATCTGTAACAACAGTTTTTATTAGGTCACCTAGTTCATCCCTCTGTCAACACAGGATCGTTCTCTATAATATATCGTTGAGTGATTTCCACTGCCCCTATTCTCCTCCTGCTCTTCAATATAAATCCCTAGGTCTTTTCCATTTTGCGGCACAGCTCTGATGCTCATGGTTCTTCTATACTGACATTTTAGAAAAAAACTCCTGTGTGTGTGAGTGTGAATGTGCATTTACCAGGCTTACAGAGTTCATCAGGGAAAGGCAACAAGAATGTTTGGAATCTCCAGGGAAGATGCTGAGAAAATATCAGATAGCAGTTTCTGTGGACTTCAGACCAAACGATGTTATTTTCCTTGCCCTGATGCTAATACACTACTGGTATTATCTGGATAACCACACCTTTTTGTCAGCAGAGCACCTCTAGAACTTATCATGGCAACTTGGCCTTTGTTTAAAGAAGAAGAATTGAGACACAGAGCAATTAAGTGACTTACCGAGCTCACAGTAGGTGAAGAGTCTAGACTTCTCCCTGCCTTCTAGTCCAAACCCTTAAATCCCCTCTGGGTACTGGTTTAGTAAACTTCAACTACTGATTAATCTTTGTCCATGACAGGTCACTGGTCCTGTACCAATGCTGTAAAGAGCAGAGGAGTCCTTCAAATACTGTATAGCATAGATTTCTTGGAATTACAATCTCTTTTTACCCTTTCTTCCCCTGTGGATTGACAGAGCACAGGATTTATTGCTTCAGTATCATAATGTGATGGAATTTCTTCCAGAATAGGTCCTTCCCTTCTGTCAAAGTTAAACCAACAAACAGATGAAAACAGAGCCTGAGAAAAAGTCTGACAGCTGTTTCTGTTTATAGAATCATAGAATCACAGAATGGTTTGGGTTACAAAGGACCTTAAAGATCACCTAGTTCCAATCTCTCTCTCATGGGCAACCTTCCACTAGAACAAGTTGCTCAGAGCCCCATCCAGCTTGGCCTTGAACACTTCCAGGGATGGAGCATCCACAGCTTCCCTGGGCAACATTTTCTGGTGCCTCATCACCCTCACTGTTTAGTACATGAATGAGAATGGGAACAGAAACTACACTAGGGATGACCAGTTTACAGATATGAATTTTATCTCTGTTTTGAAATCTTGTATTTACCAATCATTCCAATAGTCAACACCCTTTATTACCAGACTCTGTTCCTGCTACCAGTTCTTGAACTAGAACAGATCTGTGCTAAATAGCTTCCTCCAGAGAGCCATCCTGAAAACCCTTAGCTTCAGAAGAGCATTAGCAGTATATAAAATGGCCAAGACTACTGTCCCAAACATGATCCAATTTGATTAGTGTTTGGGTTCCTGCCATTTAATTCTATATGTTTGGTTTATAAAAGAACCTTAGCTGCCCAGTGTCAAACAGTAACTATGTGCATTCAGTCAGGGATTTACCATTGACTTATTCATTGCTGCGATAGTGCACATTGATGGATCCCAGACTCTGTGCCCAAAAACACAGGGCATCTTCTGCTCTCACTTACTCTAGAGAGCATATGTCCATCATGTTGTGCAGCTCATGCAGAAATTTCAAGGCTTGCACGTCATGACTTCCCTGTGGTTTCAAAGGCACTGGAGCTTCACTGTGTGGTGCTGGCTCCAGGGAGCTGGTCCTGCTGGGAGCAGTCAGCTGGCATTGCTACGTCACTTTCATGACCTGAGCTAATATTTCCATGCAGCACCCTGCTGTTGGGCTCACTCAGCTCTTCAGCACAGCAGTGCACTCTGCAGTGTGGACATGCCCTCGGGTCACTTGCCAAAGTAATTTTATCCTTCCAAGCTCATGCCATGACAACTGTGCCTCATCCAGATGCAGTTATCAAAAAAGAGGGTGATTACAAGTGGATACAACAATCTTGAGGAGCCTGTACAGGAGAAGGGATGGCTCAAGAAAGTCAGAGCATGAGTAGAGCTTGGAAAAGAGACTGTGATTGGAGACAGCCTCTGTGGGGATTTCCCTGTGCAGGAGAAAGGTACATGCATGGGCCAGATTCAGCAAAGAAATGGAGGATATTGGAAGAGCACCTATGCTGAGAAAGAATCAGTAAGGTACTTAAAAGAATGTGAGAATCTGGGTTGTAAATAAGGGTTGTGTCAGATGTCTGAATAAGGACTGGCCACCTGTCCTCCTTCTGTCTTATATCATTACTTTGCGCTCAGCAGAACAAGGTCTGGCTCGCTATGCAAAGACACCTGGAGTCTGCCCTATCCTGGAAGAGATACTGGACCTGGCTCCCAGCCATCCTCACGCACCACAAAGCAGCCAAGGACAGGAGCTATGAGGACCACCCTGGGATCTCATCCACACCATACCCACAGCACTCATGTAGAATCACACATTTTTCCCTGGCAAAATCCAGGCCCTCTCTAAGTGAAAAATTTCCAGCAGAGTAACACGAGTGATTCATTCTGTCTGACAGTCTTTCACATGTAAATATTTTATATTCCTATTGAATATTTTTGGATGATTATGAATTCTTGATGTGATGAGGACCTTGCTATGTATGAAATGCAGGCAGTAGCAAGGACTCCACAAGGAGGAAAAGCATCCAAGAATAAAAAATAAAATATAATTACTAACTACAAATTAGAAAGAGCTGGGATAAAAACACAGGCACATACTACTCTTTCTTCCTTCTCTAGACATTTTCAGAAATGATCTAGAGCTCAACATAATGAGCTTTGCACATGGATAGATATGGAGTTGAGTGCCTCGCACTCCTTCCCTCCCTCTCTGTTTTTTCTCTCTTCTTCCAATTCAGTTTTAGTTTCATTGTTCCTGTTGAAAGATGCAATACCAACAGCCCAAGGGACACAAGACTGAAGTCACTCCAGTTCTACTCTGTCTGCAGTTTGTTTCTGCAGTGCATCCAGAAACCCAGACTGCGCCTCTGAATTCACACAGTGAGGTGAGATTGAGGATGGAGAACTTCTACAAAAGAAGTAGATCCTGAAAGGATTTGGACAAGACAATGATTCCTTTTACACCCCTAGTATTGATAATGGCAGTATGAGCTCCATGTATCAGTACCAAAATGTCTCAGAGTCACCAGGAGGGAGCTTTGCTAGGCTGCAGTGATCTGTCTTCTAGGTTTCAATCATCCAGTTAGTCAGAAAGACTTTCACACATTCAGAAGTGAAGGGGTGAAAAATGTTAAGTCTCAGTCAAGTTGGGACAAGGTTTGTCAGCAGAAACATATCCTCTTGATTTGAACTGAAATAACTAAAGGTGAAATAGAATTAATGTTGTTTGACCCTAAGTATCCAATATAAGCTTGGCTGCTCTTCTAACAGTCCTTCCCATGAGCTAAGAAATGGACTTGTAATGCCAATGCCCTGTCTGACAACACAATGTCGATGTCTATGGGTCACCACAACCCAGCTGAAGCCTCACCTGCTAGTCCAGATCTAAAAGTAACAAACCTAAGCCTATCCAAAGGGCACATAGTTTATGTTGTTGCTATACCTAGCTAGATGAGGAATAATAGTCTTTCTAAGGGTTCTTTAGGAACCCTTGTCCAGGATGTCAGCAAGTGCATCTCCATAGAAATCCCATGACAAGGCAATCCTATCTGCACAAGAATCATTTCTCAAAGGCTGTAGGAAATAGCAAAGATACTTTTGCCTTATTTGTGTGGTGAGAGAAGACAGCATTGTCTTTGTAAGAGTGGAAGTTAATTTGGACAAGCCTAAGCTAAGAAGATGACACAGAAAATGCTTGTCTGCCCTATGACCCCAGACTTGTCCACCTCTGCTCATGCTTTCTAAAGTAGTTGTCTGCAAGCATAGGACTGTGTGCTTAACATGTTACCTGCAAAGACAAAACATCTCACATGCCCCAGGGAAACATAACCACCCAGCACAGCAAGGGAAGTTCTCAGCTGAACAAGCCCAGATAAAGATTGCACAAAGGACCCTGGTTATCTGGTCCCTGTCGTGCTGGCATCAAAGTCCTGCACTGAGCATTTGGGTTTCCATGTGTCCCCAGGGTGCAGTACACTGACTTTGCTTGAAGTGCAATATAAGATTGATGAATTCACAGGTTTTAAATCAACTGCAAGCATCCGAGCTGGCCCCTTGATGGAGGCTATTAACTTAATGAAACCGAAAGGCTGTGAAGTCAGATAACAGATATTGGAGACTTTCTTTACCTAGAGATTTAAGGAGACCTTTCTGAGATAGCACATGACTTCTCTTTTGAGAAGCGAAAGCCACTGCTTAACAGCACTTCCCAGGCACATGTACACACACACACTCAAGCTGCCAGAAAGGCACTGCGTGCTGACAAGTGCTCATTCTCTCTCAGGTTGTCTGACAAGTGGTACATTGTGGTACAAGGAGAAAGGCTAATTTTAAAACCCCAGGTTCTGCAGGAGCTGTCCAGTATGAAAGGAAGGACACCCAGTGAGCATGGGAGTCCCACAGAGACAGCCTCTAAAAAATGATGCAGCCAGATGATTGATGAGTGCTCTTGACCAGGTATGTGCAAAGTCACTCACCAAGTCAGCAGCAGGGCTGAGGGTAGAGCATGACTCTCTCAACCACTGCCTGGCTCTGCTGGCCACCAAGCAGCACAACTTGTCATCATACACTTCAAAAGGAAGAGCGAGAACTGTTCTCCAGCTGAGTGAGACAAGATTTAGTAGCAACTAGGATCTCCCTGCTCCACCTCATGGTTAATGTATGCAGTGTAGCACATGTGTGCTCATTCAGTGTACAAATGTTGTCCATTTCAACTGCTATCAAACCAAGTCTCTCTGATAAGCTCAAACATTATGTTTCCTGCCTTTCCCCCACTCCCATACACAGTTACAGTGACAGGGTGCACAGTTTGAATGCTCCAGTGGCTGCTCACGAGGCGGTAGAGGCTTGGCCATCTGGCTTGCTGCTTTCAGGAGGGAGAGGGGAGCAGGAAAGCAAGTGCCCAGCAGGTACAGCAATCCCTAGGCCGCTGCTCACACAGAGCAACTGCTGCAGCCCAACCTGCACAACATCCCGGCATCTCTGGCCGAACCAGGGAAAGGACAAGGAGGACCAGAGTAGAGGATGGATTCCAAACAGATCTAACGACCCCCCAGGCCCTGGCCTCCTCAGCAGTCAGTTCAAGGAGGAGAGAAGGAGTTTGGAAAAATAAAAATGCTCCAGCCCCAAGCCCCTGCCCTCATTGCAGCCAGTTTATATAGCACTGAAATCTCACCAGACTTCATAAACCATGCAGATCTGTGATGAGATTTGTTAGGGCTATGGAGTAGCAATAAGAATGCCCTGCTCCTGAGGTAATCTGGTAGAACAATCTTAAATGTAGCCCTGGTGGTTGGATGTGTTTGTAGTTGTGCCTCCTTTATTCAAAAATAGCCCCTACTTGATCACTAAGGTGCAACAGGGCAAAATATTTATAAGTCACTTCTATCCTGGAAAACCCACTGCAGAGCCTGGCATATCTCACTCAAATGTATTTGGACTCCTCCCAGCACCAGGCAGAAGGACTCTCAGAACCATGTGACAGAGGATTTTAGTGTCAAAATAACTAAGGGGTATTAGGGAATTTATCTTGACTAAATGACATATGTTTTAATTTGCATGTGGCTGAGGACTATTCCATTTAAGCTCTTATGCAGATGGTTTTTGCTCCTGTTCACCTGGATATAACTTTCTATTCAATTATCTTCAGGGGAAAAAAAAAGGAAATTAAAAAAAGCAGTTAAAGTTTACCTTTTAAATATTTTTCCAGTCTCCAGTTTTCTTCTTTTAGTGATGTAATACCTCTTTGGATTTTCCTGTGGGCTGAATGCATTAGTTAGTCTGTAGCAAAAGGACTAAATTTAAATTTGAGAATAATCTTCCATCTGCAGGAAGTTGAAATCAAGTATTATATCCAAGTTCTTGTTTATAGGCACAGCGGAAATGTGCACACATGTATATATATTTATTTATATATAAACCCAAGAATCCGTTGCTAGTATAATAGAAATCTTAGCAGTGTAATCCAAGAATAACACTCCAGATTTGACTGTGACACAGAAATGAAGCATACTTCTGTACAGAAAAAGAAGAGCCCTCAATAGTAGTAATAATACATTTAAAAACTTTCCAGTTTCCACTACTTACCCTGCTCTTATGCTCAGCCTTCCACTGGTCTTCCAGGTCTTGATGGTGGTGGTTTCTCTCTGATGGGAGGGGATGAACTTTGTCATTGTGTGTTGTCAGCATGTGGAGTCATTCACCAGAAAAATATGATGTAGACGTTGATGATTTTCTCTTCCTCATTCCTTTTGGTGTCTGTTTGATATGTCTGGTTTTATACCTTGCTCGTTTTTCATCAGTCTCCAACTCCACATTACATCCAAATGTATTACATGTTGTGCATTTTACCTATACTAGATACTTGTTCATTCTTCTCTCTGTTACCTAACATAACTGGTTTTGTCCAGCTCCAGAACGCTTGTCCAGCTGCATTTCTTAAGTGGCTGCTGCTGAATGGTTTATAGTCATGCAGCTTTCAGTGCCAGCCAGTGCCTCATCTCTTGCCTGATCCCATACCTACACTCTTCTAAACCTCGTCATGCCTACAAAGCTGAGAGAGATTCACCTGCTGCACAGCCCTGCTGGTGCTGTCCACACATTTTTGCCTCAGTGTTGTTCTTTGCTGTCACAAAAATCTTGAAGACTGAAGACAGAGAGCTTTTTCTTTTAAATCCCTGTGACTTTCATTCTTCCTACCTGCTGTCTGCCACCTCTAATTAAAGTGCAAGGGCCATGTCATGAGGATGGTGAAGCTGTATCCAGATTGCAGATTTTTTTTCTAGCCCTGTCACCAATTTACCAATATGAGGCAAAAACACAGTCTCTGCCCTTAGATTTTCCCCTTGTAAGGGAAGGATGACATTGCTTATATTACCTTTGCAGAAATTTTGGAGAAAGGACAGATAATGTATTGACCCAGGTTTGCAGATGAGCTCTTACAACTCAGACAGTGAAGGAAGAGGCTAAACCATAGTCATTCTCTGACCAGTTTTTCACTGGTTGTGATCCTGGGGATCACCAAATGGGAAGTTTAGGTAGTACCTAAGGGATTATCCACCTGCAGGGGATGATGAAAGCACAGTGACTACCCACTTTTCTCATATCCTTTATATGAGCAGTTCCAGGGACAGTATGGGGATGACTTAATCCACAAGACCTATGCCAGCTGAGTGCAGGCAACTCCTCAGCAGTCAGGTACCCATCCCCTCTGTCAGGACAATAGGATGAAGATCTGATAACCTTTCAGAGGCTGTAATAACAGCAAGAAGAGGAGTCATCTTTCTTGCAGCCTGCCTCCCAGAGCGATAATTTCTTGCTGAGATTCTTGTCCTAATTCACTGTTTCATGCCTCCTGGGCTGCAGCTACAGAAGCATGCGATTGTGCTCAGAAACATTTCCAGTGCACGGCTTCTGGCTCCATTATTAGAAAATTGTGGATTATCTACTGGTGTGTGACTTGCGTGTTTAAAGTTGCCCATGGGGCCCTGTCCCCTGTTCGCACAGGGGGGTACAGACTTTGGTTACTAAGATCCAGCACTTTGTTTCAAGCTGCTGCAGACTACGTTTCCTCTTCATCACTGTGTCATGCCACCCACTACACTCCAGCCATAATGCCGAGTACCGAAATGCTGCTTCTGCTCAGTGGTGCAAATGGATAGTAGTGTTGCTGAGGATTGCTGGATATTCCAGAGTGGGTGAAAGCAGATTTTGGCTTTCTAGTTCTATAACACATCTCCTGCAGCAAACACAAAAAATACTGCAATACAAGTAATTGTGTCCCCTACATCTAACCTTTCAGCATTAGGCATAGTTATGCAACTGGATGCAGTCCCATATCCTAAATCAGGGTTGTAAATTTTGCCTTTTAAGCACAACTGACAATAGGTATCAGTGATAAAAACAACACAAGAACAACAAAATTAGAGCCATTCCTTTCTGTATTCCCTGCTGGAGGATTTCTTCCCTTTGGTTGTTGCAGAGCCACGGAAAGAGCAGACTGACCATTACATTTCTTTTTTGGCAACTGGCCCTCCAAAGACGGCACCCTTTCCTTCCTTCTTTCTGTCTTGGGAGGTTGCTCCTTCCTGTGCCCTCACCTTCAGCTTTTGTTTTGCTTGGCAGAAGCAGCCAATTCCCTGTGTGGCTCTCTCAATCTGAAGAAGTATCATGGCGATATGATACCCCCTTAGCTTCACAGGAACACAGAATCACAGAATCATTTATGTTGGAGAAGTCTCTGAGATCACTTGTGACTGAATACCACCTTGCCAATTAGACCATGGCACTAAGTGCCATGTCCAGTCATTTCTTGAATGCCTCTATGGATGATAAGTCCACCACTTCCCTTAGCAATCCGTTCCAAAGTTTAACAAAACTTTCCATGAAAAAATTTCTCCTGATATCCAGTCTGAACCTCCCCTGGTCCAGCTTGAGGCTGTGTCCTTGAAGATTGAAGGCACTCTGGGGAAATGAAGGGGAACTCTGTAGAAGATAATAACCAAACCAAACCCATTATAATTTGTGACAACAATAATTATTGAACCCCCTGTGAACTAGACTAATGTATCCTTCCTTTTCCCCCATCTGCCAGATGTCCTAGGGGAGCAAATATAGCTTGAAATGAGAAGCCAGCTCAAACTGAGATGTCCTGGAGTCACCTGAGCACATGCCATGCTCAGGTAGATGGGGCAATAGTTTAACAGAAGTAGATGGGGCAATAGTTTAACCTGTGGGCAGCCCCTTGGGATTACCTCCAGCTACCATAGAGAATTAAGATTTCTATCATCTGTACTGCTCAGACACCCATGGCAAATACAGAATTTACCTTATAATACCCAAGATGGATTTTGGGAGGTATTAGTTCTGTTTTGTTGAGGAACAAACCCAGAAAGTGAGCCCTGAAGATGAACATCTTCTCCCACCTGTGAACCAAAGTTCTGCATTGCCTGTTGCTCAGAGACCATAGCCACATAGGGACTCTGCAGCCACATGCTCCTCATAGAGCAACAGAAGCCTCCTGCCAGCTTCTGGGTCTTTGAGCTGTTCACAGTCCTGCCCTGCTTCTGCCTTCCCGACCAGCTTCACCCCGGAAGGGAATTAGACAGTGCTTCTCCAGTCAGGCTTGCTCTGCCCCATGTGTTTCATCTTTTCACTCCATCATAGCTGGATTAACCCTCCCGCTCATCTGGACAAGCTGATTAGTTAAAGAACTTGTTTCATCCCTCCCTAGGGCTTTATTTTTCATCTGACATTTCTCCCTTTATTAGTACTGTAAGCTTTGGCCTCTTCAGCTCTTTCCATGCTTCCCGCTCACTGTCCTCTCTGGTTCCCAGCCAATAGCCCTTGCCAGCTCTTCCCAGCTGGGGTGAGGGTGCGGAGCCCTCCTATTCAACTCAGTGTGATATGTCCTTTCACCTCCCTCCTTCGGATGTTCCCCTGCATATGAGTTAATCTCCAGATTTATTCCTTCCTTACTCTCTTCTGTGTCATCCTCCTGGGTTCACGTTGGTCCCATGTACAGTACTATGCTTGAAGACTCTGGTGCTCCTGAATATTCAAACACAACTGGAGGCAGTTTGGGAGTCTTCTGTCACCGTGCATGGTAGTCCTGGGTCAGCAGTCAAGGAGAAAACCGTATGCAGATAGTTGTCCTACCGAGCGCGCTTGCACATTGGTGCTTGCTTTTGGCCAAAGGGAGCTTTGGACCACGAAATGGAGGCGCCAGGACCTTCAAGTCTGTCAGAAAGAGAGGGACTGAACCTGATAGCCTTCTTTACCCTTTTTCAGGCCCAAGAACACCACCCCCTCAACTGCCTTGCTCGTCTCAGTGGTTTAAACATCGCCTTATTTCTCCTTCTTGGCTCTGTCTATGTTGCTGGTTACCTGATCCTGACCATTGCTCCCTGCTCCTGCCATCTCCTCTCTCTGCTGTTGTCCTTCCAAATGACCCTGCACATCCTTCTCTATATCTGAGCAAAACAGACAAACCCTCCAAATGCTGGGCAAGTGAAATGTATCTTTAGGGAAAAAAAATAAAAGGAAAAAGAGCCTATAATTATGCCGCCTCTGTGCCTACCAGCAACAGCCTTGATCACTTGGATTGTACATAGTGACCCCTTTTGCCATGCTCCATCTGTTTGTTTTTATAGTCTGAATTTGCAGGAGCAAAAGGACTGTGTCTTCTTATTTGTATTTACAGGGTCCCCTGTGCCATCTGCCCCAGTTCTGACCAGGACCTTGCTCTACAGGAGAGATAAGGAAGAACAGCAATGAAAAAATGAAGATTGGGAGCTGCAGCCATCGGCACAGCCCTACTTTTGGGTGCAGAATAAGACAATTAAGGAAAGGATTTTCAAATAATCCAAATGAAGAATACAAGGGAATAAATATTTAATACTTGGTCATGCAGCTTCATCCTCTCTAATAATCCCTAATGTTTCTACAGTGTCTTTCAGGAGGGAGCAGTGCATAAAGGGCAGATGTAAAATGTGACTCTGAGGGAAAAGATCTTCCTTCTTCTCCCAGTGGGATGGCAAGTGTGCAGCTGCTAGATCCAAGACATTCCAGAGTCCTTCCAGTGGCAGCCATACCTGTAACCCCAAGAAGCTCTGTCGGAAGGATATATTCTTCTTAAGCCACAGCTATGGCTATATGTCCCATTCTTACTCCCCTTGATGGCACAATCAGGATTATAGATTTAGAACACAGTAATACTCTGTTTGAAATTGTGTAAAACCAATTCACACTTATTGCAACACAGTCCATGTTCCCCTCTCTCTGGGGCCTCAGCAAGTGTTCTTTATGTGAAGAGAAGGGTGCACTGACCATGCTTTGCCACAAGAAACCTCTGCAGTCCACAGACAATTTCTCTGCCCTCCTCTTGCCCAGGTGATTTCAAGTGTCAGGCTTCATTCAGGAATTCCCAGAACAGACCAGTGCTGATATGACAAATACTGGTGTCCTGGCTGGGTCAAAGGGAATCCAGGACAGTAGGAAGGGGCAGACAGATTGATGGTGGATTGGGCATTTTTCCCCAGTAGGTTCCATGTGACCATGAATACAGCATTGTGTAGTGGCAACCTTGGGTGCAGAAAGGAGCAAAATAAAGAATTGTTCAATAATCCAGGTTGGAAGTGATCTTCCAACTCCTGCTAAAAGACTGGCTAACTTCAAAACTGAATTTGGTTACTCAAGGTCTTGTGCAGAGGAGTTTTCAACATCTTCAAGGATGGAGATCCCACAACTGCTCTGGGCACCTCTCTCATGATCACCTTTATAGTGAAAAATTTCTTCCTGATGTTCATCTGGAATTTCCCATGCTGCAACATGTGATGACTGCCTTGTGCCTTTTCGCCTCTGGGAAAAGCATCTTCACTATCAACCCTTTTATGCAGTAGAAAACAGCATTTATGTCTCAGTTTTGCCTTCCCTACTTAGGACTAAACAAATTGAGTTCCCTTAGCCTCTCTCTCTCTGCTGTGTGCTGGAGCTCCCAACCATCCTGGTAGCCCTGCACTGGACTCCCTCGAGTTTGCCAGGACCTTTTTTTACACAGCAATCCCAGACTGGAAACTGGACACCAGATGTGTCCTCATGAGTGCCAAACAGAGGGACTAATCACTTCCTTCAGTCTGAGGGTCAGTTCAGCTTTCCAGATCTGCCCCTAATAAATGCACATCATGGATGTATCCTCTGCAGTTCTGTGCTATGCATTGCGTGTATGTTGGAAAAACTCTCTGGTGAGTGTCAGACAAAATTTACTTTCATACTAAAAATGAAAACATTTGAAATAATTAATGTTTGAAAATTACAAAGAAGGAAGAGATTTTAAATGTTCAGTAACATTTAAGAGCAAATTGTGTGTGTATGCTTGTGGGATGTAAGTGAGTAGGTGGCTGAGTGGATGTCAGTGACACTAGAAAGGAATTCTTGATGACTTTTAAAATAAAAGCATTAAGGAGCTAGCAGTATGAAATAGCAATTACTACGAAGCATGATCTCATTTCTGAATCTGGTGTGATTTTCAGGCTCTGCAGTTATTAAATTCTGAATAAATAGCAATTAACATCTAAGGCTTTTCCACTTCTTTTCTTTTTTAACTTCTGGATAACTGACAAACTTCAGCCATTCTAAAATCCAAATACCTCTGAAGAGAATGTCAAGACCCCTACATCACTACTAAAGGAAAGAAAAAAGTAAAAAAAAAAAAATCCAAGGCACATTATCCAACTTTGAGATTTTGCTTTTTCGTCCTAGACTGACATGAGCTGACCACTCATGGGCTGTCATTTATTGCAGTGTCAAATGCCTGCAAATCTTGTACCAAATTTGCAGCTGATTTGTGGTTCAGCTTCTTATTCTAGTGCCTCACTGCCAAGTTTAGACTTTTGTTTCCACTTGCTTGCACAATAAAACCCCTAACAAAATTTTGCAAAACCATGTTCTACTGTCAGTGGTATCCCAGCAACTTCACTTTCTGCAATTCACTGACATTGATACAAGTGAATTTGCTGAATCTCCAAATTGTGCCTGAAGCAGCAGATGTGGGATACCCCACCACCATTGGAATATGTGAAAATATAGTGTGGAGAGGAAGCATGGAGACCTGGAGCTTCAGGTCACCCTTCCAGGCCTCTGTGAGTGATGTGGGAGATAAAACATTAAAAACCAATGCAAATGCAGTTATCAAAGAAAACAAAGCTAATCTTTAGGTGGCACCGTTTCCTTTTACTGGAAAATCCTTTCTGACCCATCTTCTTCCCCTAATGTCTCTAGTCAGTATGTCTAATATGTGCAATTAGAAAAAAAAGCTTTGAACATGAGATGAAACATCCACATCAGTGAATTAAACCATTCTTTTCAGTTTATGAGTACCCTAAAAAATCCAGAATAAGTGTTATTTATTTCCTATAGAACAAATATAAGCCTACTGACCACATTCATTTTTCTCTGTTATCCTCTGAAAGTCCTGTGGGAGCAGTCTGTGGACTTCTAGGAATCTGCAGAGCTCAGTCTGGAAGCTATTGCAGTCATGTATATGGAATGGATACACAGCCTGCAGAGCACCAGATGGACTGGTATTCAGCACGATATGAAAGCTTCTGAATAGATAAAATACTTTACCATTAACCTCTGTTTAAAAGAAAGTGCTGTTGCTGGAGGACTGATGGGAGTTTTGCTTCTGAAGAGGAAGCAATACTACAGCCCACTTGATCCTGAAGCATATTAACCTTACTAAGGAAATGCTGAAAATATCCTGAGACCATGTGCTGCTTGTTTTAAGGAAACCACAAGGGATCTTCTACCCCTTTCCTTGGGCTACTGTTCCACAGCCAGATGGATGCTCGGTCAAGATTTGCCTTTGGACTGCAATGCAGTTTGCTGTTATTTTATCTCCCTGCCCCTCTTTCACATATTACCTCCATGTATACTTTTCAAACCTCCTCTGAAGAAAGTTGGGGTGTGTGCAATGCCCTCAGAGTGTGACACAGACTCCAGTTGTCCTTTTCCCTGTACTCCCCCTTGACGCAACATTACCCTCCACTGGGCACGGTGGAGAATCTGAACAAAAGAAGTTTCCTGGAAAGTTTCCTATCTGCAAGTGCAAGGGTTTCCTGCAGGAACACACCCTCTACTGTGGCTCTCAGGGGTAAGCAGAAGCAGAGACCAGGGTGGCATTTCTGAATCTCTAATTCATGGCCATTAGCAGAGGTCACTTTCAAATGCTTCTCCCTTAATGAAACGCTGGCTGTTCCTTGCTGGTGTTTCATTAAATCACAAGCTGGAGCAGACAAAGATGCACTGGAATGAAAACTGGGAGAAAGGGGCCCCAGCTGGACCACTCTGGGGTTCCCTGGGACCCCCTGGCCTCCTGTAGCTGGAATACTCCCCCAGCTCACAAAAGAGTAAAGAAACTACTTTTTGTGTTGAAGGGTTTTGTTGTTGTTGTCACTTTTTCCCAGTGCCGTGCCCATCGTTCCAAAGAGAGGAGTGAATATTTGATTGCAGTAATTAGTTAATCAGTAACTGGCATAATTTTTTTCCCCTGATTAATACTCTGAATAATCATTGCAGCCCTATCTGTAGGCAGTCCTGTTATCAGAGTCACTTTGAAAACAGCTTTGAAAAGATAGATCTGCATCCTTGCAGATAAAATTAGACAGGTCAGATGCTCCACCCTCCAAAACCTGCTCTTTCATTGAAATTGGCCAGGGGAAAAGAGAGATCAAAACCGCATTCTCTTCTCTCAGCTCACTCTTTATCACTTTCTTGTAAGCACCATTCTGGAAGAACCTGGGGAATGAGTCCACATTGAAAATCTCAAGTACACAGGGCAGATGGAGGCACAGGATGGGCCTTCCAAGAAATGAGGACCAGGAAAAACATTTATACAAAGACTAATCTATCTTTGTCCCTAGAGCTTATTTTGTTGCTCCGTGGGAATGCTGAAACAGAGGACCACATGCTGATCTCAGGGTAGAGCAACCTCAGTGTAGACTCTACATGTTTATAAATATATATACAGTACATATATTTAAATAAAAATATTTTATATATTATATTTTTGTATATATAATGCATGTTTTATCTGTTTTATGCATATATAACATGCATACATAAGAAAAACTTTAAAACTAACTTCATAGAAAGAAAAGGATGTGATCTTTTCCATCCTGCAAGAGCTAGAGCAGTTCCTAAAGCAGTGTTGACATTTAAAGTCAGCCTTTTCTTTGGAGGGATAAATAGTGCAATTCCAAAATCTTTTTGCAACAAATTATTAATTCTGAAAAACTGAATTCTCCAGAACATCCCAGCCTCAGAAACAGTCTCTTGGCTCCTAAGTGGAATTTCTAAGAGAAATGTGAGAGAGACAGTACAGGTGAATATATGCAATGCTCAGAACACTC
This sequence comes from Pithys albifrons albifrons, assembly GCF_047495875.1. Classification (NCBI taxonomy): domain Eukaryota; kingdom Metazoa; phylum Chordata; class Aves; order Passeriformes; family Thamnophilidae; genus Pithys; species Pithys albifrons. The sequence goes on from NC_092459.1 coordinate 85,761,653, forward strand.
AGCACAAGATGCTTAATGGGAAGGGCCAAACTTTGAAAACCATGGCCTCTCCAATTGAGTTTGAAAACCTGGACCTGAGTTTTACTCATCCCTGGTCAGTGCTGTATTCTCCTGCACATTAACTATTTTGAGTGTCCAATCCCAGTCTGTCACCCCTCAATGAAAACGCATGAAAGAATGGAAGTTTTCTTTTTTTTTTCATGTGAAGTAGGGATATTTCCAAAATCCTGATGGTGCTGGGAGGATGGTGTGGCATTTCCTGACAGCTCCACCTGAGCCACCCGCTCCCAGAAGTGGTAATATCTGCAATGAGCCCATCTGCAGTTGTGACAATCATCAGGTCACAAAACTCAGGTAAAAAAGACAGAGGGTATTTTCCCAAGGTACATTACTGTTTACTTGACAGAAAGCTATTTGTTTTCATCAGCCACTGTACAGTATCAACAACAGCTATGGGAGATTAATGATCCTTCTTGTGCTCCTTAGGAGTGGCCAGGTAAACAGCTCATGACCTGCTGCTATTTTTGCTAGAATGAGTAGATACACCATGTGGAGAAAATGGTCCCTCTATAAGTGGGGCTCTCACTTCAAGGTTGAGCTGAATAGGATAAAATAGAGGCATGTCCAAGCATCCTTTCCCACATACAAGCTGAATCCCCTCCTGGAGCCAATTCTCAAAAAAAACCCCAACACTGATGTGTATAAGGTGGAAATCAAAGGGATTTCTAGATTAGAGAGAAGCAGCAGATCTGTGTTTGAGGACTGACACTGCATCATTCAGAAGAGCTGGACCCAGCTACATTGTGTGACACCACAGACATTAGCAACAAAGGGTTGGAAGAAACTCCTCTATGAGACTACGATTTCCTATAATATGTACGAGGAAATATGTTTTGTAATCCTACAATGTGATACCACAAGTAAATCAGGTACAAAACAATAGAATTACAATCAGACCATCTTATCTTTACCTAACTATGTCCTCAGTTATGTTATAAATTAAATAAAAAATGTATCTGTTAGCTTCTTGGCAATGAGGCCATTTCTTATGACTTTTTGACCATGGAAAGCCTCAAGCCATTTGTCTTGCACCTCCAATATTTCCTGGACATTTAACTTCCACTTAGCCTACCTAATGCTGAGCTGACAAAAGCTATCTTGGTAATGGGTACTCACATGTGCAAAACTACTACCTGTACTCCTATCATATTCCATTTCTAATGATTATTGTATAATATTTCCTACTTTCTCTTATGCTTAATACTATACTTGGACTTACTAAAAGAGTCAGGATTAAATGACATGTGAACAGCTATCAAAATGGATAATACTATTCCCCTTGCGTCAGGAAGACTCCCGCCGTCATACGGTCTGTCTGGCTGGTGCATTTGTAGTCATGAGAAACTGAGCAGGCCAATACCTCTTCATTTCTGGCTGCTTAGAGCTACTTTCTGTCTGCTTAATGTGTAGTGGCCACTTATAGGGGTGATTAAGGTAAGACCAAAGAGTGACTGGAGACAACCCTTGGAAAACTCTGTCTCATTCCCTTAATTGGAAGAGCCACGTCACTTACTAGTAAAGCCAATAAAATCCATGAGATTCATTCTTGCTTATATCATTTCAAAAGTAGCTGTCATCTTCCAAAGTTTGTTTCTGCCTTCCTACTTGACCTGGTCCTGCCAATATAGAGACATCTGGAGAGGGGAAAAGATGATAATTCAGTGCTGTTTGCTCACTCTCATTTCAGTTGGGATGCATCATATACAGAAGGTCATGGCCTCCTTTATCCACTTATTTAAATAAGGGAGTTTCTGCCTGGAGTTGCCTGGCAAACCCAGGGCTTCCAGAGTGGGGAGAGCTAGGGGTGCTGTCGTATCCCTGCTGGTGGCAACTCCTCAGCCCCTGGAGCCTCAGACTTCACTGGAAATGCAAGGAGCAGAAGCTGTGTTAAATTTAGACCACGTTCATTTCTGTTGTCTGAAGGAAGAGTGAGCAGCTGCCTATGCCACGGATCCCACATCTGAGCTGTCTCTCTCATGCTTGGATGCTTGGGCATGGAAAAATTCTGGGAAAGAACTGGGGGCAAAGGCAAGAAAGCTGGAGGACCTCTGTGCAATCTCATCCCCAGGGAGAACTTCAGCAGGCTTGGATGTATTTTTAATCTGTTCCATCAGCAATAACAAACACAGTCAGAAGAAGTAATAACAGGGATTTTGCTGTGTATGAACTTGTTATCATGAAATGTAATCTCTCAATCAAATTAGAGCTGTGTTCAGACATTCTCTTCACTGACCTTGGGCTCATCAAGAGAAAAACATTTTGCTTTCTCAGGTGGCCTGTCACAGGCCTGTTCTTTACTCAGGCACCTAAACACTTTCCCCTTGTAATACCTCCTTAATCAGCTGACGCCTAACTCTGGCAGAGTCAACAAGTTAGGTCAAAGCAGTGAGAGATGGCCCAAAAAACCACAGTTTCGTCTGATTAGTATTCAGTGCTCTTGTTACTTCTGTGTCTGAACCAAATACCAAGTCAGAAGAGTTACAGTACATCCTGGATTAATCCTATTGTCCTAGATGGCCAAGAGTACCTCTTTCCTCTATATTCTTAACTGATGTGTAGCTATGAACTGAAAAGTGTGGGACAGGGTGCTACCACAATGCATGAGGTCTAGTAAGTTGGTGAAGTTCATTAGCCGTCTTGGGTGGAAGACACTCAACATTTACCTAGGCATAACTCCTCAGACAATCAGTTCAGGATGTCAGACATTCTCCATTCCAGAGTGCTTAAGGCTTAGGAACACAAGGAGATAACAGCTCCAGCATCTGCTTGCTGGGCCAATGCTCTGTATGTTGAATGTTTGGGGGAATTCCATCAAAGCTGGTGGGACAATTTTCTGATCAAGCTGGCTGAGTCTTTGTCCAGTGCTCCAGCATACTCACCTGAACCCACCCAGCAGAAGTTAAAGGGCAGAGGTACCAAATGACACTGCTGTGTCCTTAATGTGCCAGCATGCATAATTCATCATCCTTAGATAACCTGCAGTCCTTCCACCCTTCTGGTGACTGTATCAGCATTTGCAATGCAAAGCACTCCTTTAATTTTATTTATTGAGGGACTGATTTGCACAGCAGGGCATCACTTTGTTTATTCTCTGCTATCATTGTTACCTTTAATGAAGACAATGAGGAATTTTAAATAATAATTATAAAATATATCCCCCTTAGTTACCCTGGCAACAAGCTGTAGCTTTTTAACACTGCCACATATTCCATCTGTTTCTTTCTTTTAAATGACAAAACAGCTTCCTCCCATAGCAGCATTGCACGGAGGAGAGGAGATTCTCAGGCAGAGGAAAACAGAAGTTCCAGCTAACAAACAACTCAGTTTACTATCCTGAAGGAAAGCCCCTTTCTAGTCAAGAGTGGTTGCTTTCAACCAACAGCTGTCTAACAAGGTTTTCTCTCCACAATAAAAGGACATAGGTCTGTCAGTTTACTATCCTGAAGGAAAGCCCCTTTCTAGTCAAGAGTGGTTGCTTTCAACCAACAGCTGTCTAACAAGGTTTTCTCTCCACAATAAAAGGACATAGGTCTGTCATCGTCCAAACCTTCAGGACTTCACTCACTCCTCCAAAGACCAATAGGTACAGCCATGAAAGTCCCCCTGCCTTAACTCCACCTGAAGGTAAATCAGACTCTGTCAGCTGAATGTCCTTCAGCTTGATGCAACTCTAGACCTAGGTATGACTCAGCCCAGTTTGGAAGCAAGAGAGCAAATGCATTCTTGTGATACTGCAGAAGACAGGCCACAACAAGGTGCTTTCCAAAAACTTTGCAGGGTATGGACTAGAAGTAAATAAAATGTAATAAAATTATTATTTTTCAAGCTGCAAAGTTCCTCTCACTACTTTCCCACACAGATTTCCTGGGTTGACATATTTCTATTTCTCCTATTTTTCAGAGTCTCTTTTGGGGTTTACCTCAGCTCATCCCCATTCCCAAAAATTTCTTTGCTCTCTGAAATGAGCTCTGATCTTCTCTTCCCTTGTTGGCAGACAAACCCTCTCCCCCTAAAGACTGGCTGTCTGCCACTGCTCAGATGTATGTCACACCTGCCTCCTGCTTAGCATCTGACTCACAGATGGAATCATTTGTTGTATGAAGTCTCCATATGCAAGATTTTGCTCTTACTTGTAAGGATGTAAAGCCAGAGCAATTCTCTTCAGTTTGCTGGAGATACTCTGTCTCTTATGCTTGTGTTACCAAGACCACAACTATGCTCAAATGTTCCTCTTGGTCTTGAAACTGATGTTCCATAGAGAAACATCAATGGACAAAACGGAATGCTTAGAAAGAAAGCTCTGAAGTGACCTTACATGCACAGCAAAAGAAAGCCTTAACTTCAGAAGCATCTTCAGAATCAAAGAGTTTGCAGTCTTCCTTTCTTTCCAGCTTCCAGCATTGGTTTTGGTTTGGGATTGTTTTTTTTCCCTATTATCTAAATGTTTCCTGTAGTCTTCTGCCTTCTTTGTCAGTAAATTTTGATTTTTTTCATCTTATGTCCCAGTGTTTCTCCCAGAGACCAGTTTAATCACACAGAATTTTACTTTCAGGCAGGCTGTATAGTGTTTTGGGGTTTTGCCTCTTCCTATACAGTCAGTATATTGGTTCCTTCTGTCCTTCCAAATAAACAGCAAATTGCAGCTGTGGACAGGGAGGGGAAGGGGATGCTGGAAAGCACTCTGAAGGTTCACTCAGTGATGGAGCAGAAACTCTAACCAAGCCTGAAATGAGAGCCAGAGACATTAATACCTTTCACCTCTGCATACGGGGATCCTGGTTGCAGCCAAGTCTCATCTTGACTACTACTAATGGACACCAGAACACCTCCATGATTGCAATCTCTACTTTGGAAAGATTCAGGGCTGAACAGCAAAGAAACAGGACAGTCAATAGCCAGGGCGTATCTGCAGGAAAGCCTGCAGGTCACATCCTAAAGTAGAAGAAGGTGCTGTACCACTGAGTGGGGTTGCCCCAGGACAGGAATAACAGGACATGCACCTGGTGGAGCTGAAGGGACAACTGTGTAGTGGTTGCAGTGCGGTGACAGTAAGACTGGTCTGACTAGAGGGTGAATAGGAAGGTCTAGGTAAGGACACACAAGAAAGGACAGCAGAAGATCTGTAAAAACAACAGATGTTGATCGCACCAAAACCCAGAGGTCACCAGGATCAGGCCATAGCTACAGGTAGTTTTGCAAATAAACTGAAGAAAACTCTGAAAAAAATAACAAGCTAAAACAAGGGATATGACTTCTCTATTTTTTTTCAGTGTTCCACTGCTGTAAAATGTCACTGCAGAGGCAGAAATACCACTAACCTTTCTCTGTCACATCGAGTCTGAAATGGTCCTTCTCTCCTTCTCTCCTCATCTTCATCCATAAAAAGGAGATTCCTGGAAATGCTGTTAGTTTCTCGAAGAAAAACAGAGACTTATGAGAGCAGCAGAGATTTTTGGCTGTAAACTGATGAGCCATGGAGCTCAGACTGGGGAGCGGTGAAGCTTGTTTGCTGACCAGTCTGGTGTGGGATGAGAGCTCCTCAGTAGAACACTGGACAGCATTGGAGGAGAATCAGAAGGGCTATGTGGCCTTTTAAAAGTGGGGTAGAAGAACTGCTTGACAACCAGTAGAAGATGGAAAAACTGGGCTGGTTTTGAGATACCTTGCCTTGGGATTTCTAAGGGCCATGTGCAGTCTCTGAATAATAAACAATCAGAAACGTGGTTGATATCAAATTTAGACACTGTGATGAAATCTTTGAAGGGCAGAAAGTGAGATCAGTAACATCTTCTGTAATATCACACTCATGAGCCAGGAGTGTTTGGGGTGGAAATGGCACCGTTCTGCCTGGGGCCTGCTGTTTCAGAGTTGTCCATTACTGGGGATTTTTACTTCATCGTGAGATGTCCCTTTGTGTCCATTGCGATAAACAGGGCTCTGGAGCCAGATGGTCTCACTGGCAGTCCTGATGCTGGCAAGACAAGAACACAGCACTTGGCACTTTACTACCTCCTCCTTTATATTGTGTATAACTGATGGTTGCGCTGCTAAAAAAGGACAAATATGATAAATAACCATTGAAAAGAAATCCATGTAGATGAATATTCTACTGTAAACCATATGTCTCTGTCCAGGGCTGCTGCACAGTTTTTACTGAAAACAGCAGGGTAATAAAAAGCAAGATTTCCTACATTTTCAAGAATGTTTTCTGACCACGTTAAATATCAAGTGTTGAGAGACTGGCCAGAATTTCAGCCCTGGAGGCCAGACAAAACCTCCTCATGTCATACCTTCTGGGATCTTTCGGTAAGGGGAGGGAACCACTGATGTCAGCCAGTGCTTGCCTGGCACGAGGCCTTCTTTCTCCTTCTGGTGGTGAATCTGCACCTCCAAAAGAAGCCAGTTTTCATTGCAGTCCTGGTGATCATAAAGCTAAAGGTGTTGGCCCTTGAGATTAAATCTGCAAGAACAGAAATCTTATTCAGAGGAAGATGCACGGTCTGAGGAAAATCCAGAATACTAGTGCCAGCAAAGAGTTAAATCCATGGTATTCCAGGATCCCTGATGACAAAGTCAACTCATCAAATTACTTTCATAGCTCATTGATGAGGATATGCCTAAAGGGAATAGCTTCTGGACACCCATCTACCAAACTTCACTCATGGCTAGGCATATCAGCTTAGGTATTGCTTTGCAGATCTTCCTCTACTCCCCACAGAATCACCTGCCTTTGCTGTCTGAAAGCTAATCCAGCTAATTATTCACTTCAATTAACATTCATATAGAGAGGATTTAACAGAGGCACTTCTGCTCTAACAATGCCCTGACCATCAACTTATACTCTGAAGTCTGTAACAGCTGTCATTGTCAAGTTTTCCCTCTATGCTGGCTCTCTGAATTCCTTGATTTATATCTTCTGCAGCAAAAATTTCCGGGATGAAAGCTAAAAGTGCTTACCAAGCAGGGACTGAGATCAATGAAATCAAGGGTTTGGTGCTCCCCAGTGAGGAACAAGACAGGGTAAACACAACATGCTCTAAGTTAAAAGCAGTTCTATCCTGTTACCTGCATCCAGGTAGACATGGTGAATGGGCAGTTAATTGTTGCCCCCAAACACAAATGCTTTCTGCAACTGAAAATAAATAACTTTTTATCTTACAAAACTGAAATCCCAGGTAATAGTGGTTTATTGCCCTGTCATAAAGAGTGCTATGGGTAGGGAATCCATACAAATGGAAATAGTCAGAGTCATTTCCTCCTTTACCTAAGTATATGGAATAAAGGGTCCTTGCTCCCTTGAAACTCTGGCTCTTGGGAATTGGCAAGCTGGGAAGATTACCTTTTTACTAGCAACTATGGTTGTAATAGGGGGTTTCAGTTGGATTTCTACTCCACCAGGTTTGTAGAAGTGAAGTGTTAGAGGAGAGAAGAGCATTTGCAATCCCTCCTCCCAAGCCTTATCATCTTCTCCTAGCTGCTAAGAGGAGCCAAAGGATTTGTTCCCCTCCCTGTCTTCCCTGAGCTATTTTTCATAGTGGATTGAAAAAGGCTTAAACGTTACAGATGGCTGAAAATCTTGTGGCATCAGCACAGAATGGCTGTTTCTGCTCATGCTAATAGCCCAAAATGAACAGCAGCAGCAACAACATGCCATTGTGAGCCTTGCACTGGTCCCTTCAGTGTCTATCAGATGAAAAAAATGAATCAAAATACCTGATAGCAAACACTATCATAGGCCTTTTTGGTGCAAATCTGCCACTGTTTCTAAGGCTGGTTTGGCTACCTCAGTGATAGCAGTAGAAAATGACTCATTCAGGCAGTTGCCAGCATTATTAATGTTGATTTTAGAAAAGATGAACCTAAGTGGCTGTATAGGATATTTGTGTCTTACAGTGAATTTCCAAAGCCTCTTGTTGTGTTTGAGACCGCTTGGCTATCAGGTCCCATTAACTCAGCTCTCTACAATACCTGGGAGCCCACAGGTCAGTGTCACTGCCTTTTCTTTGCTCTATGGTTTTGGAGCAGCATTAAAGATGACCAGCATCTGAGTAACTGCTTTCTGTCTGTTAACCAAAGCAGTAGATGAATGTGCAGCATTCTATACCTATGGACTTTGCTTGGACGACTTCGCAGTCTGTGCTCAAAATTCCTCATACTTAGTGGTCCCTTCATGACCTCCTTCCTTTTTTCTCTACTTCTTCCTTTTATTAGAATGTAGCTGAATCTGGTAGGATGAGAAACCAGCATGGCAAGCTGATTTTCCTTCTCACATCAAATAATAACAATAAATGCAGGTGCTTGCTGCAAGAACACCAGAAACTGAAGCCCATCACCAGAGCCCTCTGCTCCCCATACTCCTCCATGTAAGAAAGGTATTTGCCAGCAGACATTTGCACACATGTGTGTCATCTCTGTAACCTTCTCCATGACAAAGTGTGTAAGGAGGTGTTCAGCTGGACCTGTGTTCGAATCATTCATCTAACAACACAAAGAGTGATCCTTTAAAAATAAAGATATTCATATTTCAAGAGACGCATTTGTTGTAGACAGACTTCAGGGTGCTTCTGAGCAGTTGAGCTTGGCTAAAATTATTAAGTGAGAGAGTCTAAAGCTCAGTTTCCATGTTTTTCTGCAGATATGTTTTTAACATCAACCATGATTATGCTTTGGACTGGCAACCTAGAAAAGCAGATGGGTTTTCCTGGCATCAGGTTTCCTAGGCTTTTGACTGTTGGAGTCTACTGCATTCTGTTGTAAGGGGAATGTATTTTGCAGTGCCATAACAGGATTCTATCCATTTCCAGATATAGTGGTTCCCTCCTAGTTCTCATGCATGGGGTACTGCCAGGAATGGCTCAGGCTGACACCATTTTACTACAATGGACATGTGAAAACAGCCTGACTTCTGCATTGAGTTTCCAAGCCAGGAATTAATTGAGCCAAGAATAAATAAATAGTTGCTTGTTTATTCCTCAGTCGAGGTTTGCTGCTGTTGTCAGGTCATAACAGGTCAGGGAGGAGAATTGCTCTCTGTGCATCAAAGAAAATATGCATTCTTACAGAAAATTAATAAATAGCAGGACTCCTTTTCCTCCAGGAAAAGGACATCTCCCCCTCTTTGTAACTTACACTAGTGTTTTGTAATCTCTATATCTTAACTACAAGTGGTTAGACTATCACTACGACTTTTTTAAATGGTGGAAATCTTCAGATGCATAATTTCCCTGGAGTTTTCTCTCACCTCTGACCTCACAGTGGTTACCCTGCGGGGAAGATGTAAAGGTCACACTTGGATTTAGAGGCAAATGCTGGGACAATGTGCCTGGAAGCACTGAGCTTTTGAGCTGAAACCATGTTTCCACGTGAAAGCACCAGGGAATTAGTGTTCTACAGAACATTGTTGCCTCACTAAAGCCATGGGAACTGAAGTACAACCTCCTTCTGAAGCTCTTCTTCCTCTACTGTGCTGGCAACATGACCTGCTGGTACCCACAGTCCAATACACTCTCTTCCTTCAAAGGTGGTTTTGAAAAGCTCTTCTTGTGATTCAGACTCTGATCACCAGGATGTTTACTCTTGGCTTTACATCTCAGGTGAGAGCCAGGACATTTCCTAGCGATGTGAACATTGCTTCTGCATAGTAAACCCTGAAAGCAGAAGTTTCCTCAGGGCTCAACCTCCTCTGTTGCAGGCCTCTTCTCTCTGGCATGGTCTCTCTGCAGCAGGGCAGATGTGTGTGCAGCTCAGAAGCCTGGCTTGTGTCCCACCAGCACAGACACATGCATTGCTAGCACCCACCTCTGGCTGGGCTGTAGCCTGTGGTCATCTGCTTGAACTTGCTTCAATACAGGCACACTACAAAGAGGCCTCCTTGGCTAAGATTGTCTTTAGAAACAGGCTAAGTTAGAGGGGCACCTGTGGGGACCCGTGGCTGCAGCAAGGGAGGTGCCCAGGCCATCTCTCCCTGCTCAGGGCTCCTCAAAATACTCCTCTGTTTGGTGAGACAAGGGGCTGCATCAGTATTCTGCTCCTGCCTCTGCTAGTCCTCCCTGCTCATGGCATGTGGCTACTGTTACTGCAGTGTTTTTACTTTTCCTATTTTACAGTTCTATACTGCTTTTAGTTTTAACATTGTTTGATGAGCAACTGGGCCCTTCCAGCATGGTGTTAAGAGCCACTGATATAATTCATAATTGGTAGAACCTGCCAATAGAGACTAACTTTTCCCCAGCCTTGAGACAACTTGAGGAGAAGAACAAAGTGGTTGTTTTGTGGTGTCCACCAAAATTATGCAATAGCATAGGGCAAAAAGCAAAGTGTTGAGGAGATTTAAAAACATATAATTAGACAGGCATCAATGTGGCCATGAAACCCTATTTATTGCTCTGTTCTCTTTAGAAAAGGGGCTGAATTTTGTGCATGCAACAAATAAGGGATTTACCAGAATATTAACAATTTCCCTTTTCCTATATTACAAAGCATCCTTGGTACAAATAGAAAGGTATTACTTGCCACCCATGGTCTACTGCCCTTGCTACTTAAAGACCCCAAGCACTTTGCATTTTGCCAGCCACTTGGAGTATATATACTAGCTATAAAATGATACATAAAGAGTTCCTGCACTTTGTACAAATGGCTATTTATGACCTGCCATCAATGTTGTTCTATAGAGAGGCATGGGGAGGGGGGATTGATGGAGCACTGAGCCCAATACATCAGTCACTTTGCTACAAACTCTAAACAGATTTTAATTGAGAGGCCAGATTTACTCCAGCCATCTGTATACGAAAGTGTCTCCCCACTGAAATAGAGAAATACTTTATCCTGAATGCTCTTTTGCAATGTATATATTGTATCAATGTCAATAAAATATTTGTCACAGCAAAAATGTAAGCCTGTCTGCTGCATAACAGAGAGCCCCAGTGGAAGGCAACTTTCCCAGATTTAATGCTGACTAAACTTCTCAGTTTCACAGGAAATTAATGGGGCCAGGGAAGAGCCTTGCAATTAGACGAGCAGGGCTACAAATTCCTGCCTTGCTGTTGGCTTTTTTATTGGAAAGATCTCAGTTCTTGGAGCAGGACTAGGTTGATAGCTGGAATTGCTGGGAGCTTTTATTTCTCCTCAGAGCAATAAAAATAAAGCCACTGGCATGACAAGCTTGCCTACATCTCCAGCCTCTGTTCTGCCAGAGCACCCTGGGTTGTTCCCCACCCAAAGCAGTGGATTTACTCCCCACAACCCCTTTAAACCATGGCAGCACTGCTGAGACTGCCAACATGGGAGCCAATTAGGTGGTGTACAAAGATGTTGATGCCTGCGGTCTGATATATCTATCGGCTCATCTCAAATATCCCCTGAACTGCCATTAAGTGGTACAAGCTTTTAATCACTGCTGAGCTTGACTCAGCTCAGACCATTTCCTTGAGCTATCCAGTCCTTTTGTCTGCTTCACTTCCAGGATGATTAAAACTCTGTTTACTGTAAGAGGACACTATCTTCTTTAAATTTTATTCCTTTCCTCATTGCTAGCCATAATACAGTTGTTTCTGAAGACCCTTAGTTTAAGTGATTTTCATGTGACATGCCCCTCTTTTGTGGTACACCCAATCTGCCACCTCAGATCTCCAGGCAACCCAGCACAGCTGCCATGCTTGAGACTTGGTATCCAGTCCTGCCACAGCTCAGCTTTCTCTGGAACTCAAAGAGGCACCGCATTACACCATTCTTTCTGCATTACTATGGACAGGCCCTTTTGACAACTCACAGAGATTTTTTTTAAACCAGTTTTCCTTTGCAATTCCTAATGCAACTGCTAATAATACAGAAAAAAAGGGTGTCCAGTACTTCCTGAAAAGTTGGTCTTTGGGACTCATAGGACCGCTGTGTAGGTGAGGAACATTTCCTGCGCAATCAAGTGATCAGTGCATGCAGGCATTATCCTTCTTTTCTCTGAAGGCGCAAATCCTACCAGTTCCATCTCATCCCCAAATGTATTTTTCTCCTGTGACTTTGTGGGTACTCCCTCACTCATCTGTTGTGATTTTCAGTTATTCATCAAGCTGGTGGCACAGGACTTTAGTCTAATTAACCTGAATGGATGCTGGCATGCTAAACATTGCTTGCTCTGATTTATAGAGGATACCTGAAAAGCTTATCCTTGCAAGGCTTTTCAGAATCCAATTTGCTTTCCACTTTCTACTGTTTGCTTGTTCCTTGGCATTTCTCTCTGATGGACAATGGAAACAGACATCTGGCTTTAAATTTGGTTTCTAGTCACACATTTGTGTTGCAAGCTCCAAAGGGGATTTTTCCTTCTTTTTAAGAATGCTTCTTTGATGGAATATTTTTAATGAATTGCTGTGCGATATTTTTATTGGTCTGTGGTATTTATGGGGCAGGCTTATTTCCACCAAAAGCTGTACTGAAGGTTAAGTTCTAGCCTTGGCTTTTCCCTCAAAATGGTAGCCCCTGGGCAACAGTTATATGAATCTAAAACATTCACCCCAGGCTTCCTGTGTGCATGAAGGGAAGAGCAGATATTGTCAGTCTCTTATCTCCATTTCTGGCCAGATGTGCTTGTTATCAGGGCAGCTAATTCTCAAATCACCAGATGAGCTTCTGTGCTCTCTGATTCAGAGAGATCTGCCAAGAAAATAGTAGGTCAGTCTCAGTCCTTCTGTGTTAACCTGGCAATGTTCTTTGCACAGGCGTGAGCCTCGTCTCCTGGGTGATATTGAACAACCTAGGAACGATTCCAAACTCCTCAGGCTTTGCTTTCGCTATGCTGACGGCACATTTCACCCTTCTCCCTTTAGTGGTAAAGTGAGACAAGGAGTATATGGATGTGAAGATGAGAAGGGATCCCAGTGAGGCAGGCTATAGTTTGGTAGCTCATTTTACCATCAAAACCACTCTAATTTATTCTAGAGGCATTTTAAGTGCACTGCATTAAACACAACTGGTAATACAAAAACATAACAGAAATATGGCTTTGATTTGCCTGTATTTTACTGCTCTAGTGTGTGCTCTGTAAACCACGTGAGAATTTGCATCCAGGATAAGGCACTAAATGACAGTGAAATTCAGTGGGCAATGTTCCTGCCTCTAGGCAGCAGGGTCAGAGGTCTGGATTTTCCTTCAAGCTCATACCTGCTGGTTGGAAAACAGAAAAGGGCTGGAGGGCTAAGTTGCTTTTCGGATCAAGCATTAAACAGAGAAACATTGTGAGATGCAACATGGTGAAAATGAGGATGCACATTACTCATTCCAGAAACATTATAGCAGAGTATGTACGTCTGACAAATAACAAAACTTATTAAAATGACAGTACAAAGTCAAACACTGAAAAATTAGGAAAAGGCAGAAATCTTCAGGCAACCATTAGTTTTCTCCCTTATGCATTAACTACACAGTGTTTTCCCTGCAGGGCCCTGTTTCATTCACTGCACAGGATAGGCAGCACTAACTTAATAAATAGCATTTCAGTGTCTCCTTTCTCCTTGGTGTTTGCTCTGCTTCCTCCATGGTTGGGTGTTCCTCATCTCCTGTGCCCCTTTCCACTTTCTTGCTCCCTGTGCTCCCAGCCATGCTTCCTTCCCTTGCTGGTGTTCCATAACAGATCCTCTCCTCAGACAACACCAAGTCTTTCAGCCTCTTTCCACCAGTGCCTCCAAGACATCCTGTCTCATTAGTCCCTGCTCCCCTATGTCATCTTTAACCCACATCCAAAGGTTGTCAGTGTCTCTGCAAGATCCCACCATTATATCCCCACCTAACCTCAGTCACTGAGGACTGGCTTCCTACAAGAGCCTCACCCAGCCAGCCCCAGTCAACTGCAGAGGAAGGGATGAACTGAAGGATCAAGAAGTCACCCTTGCATCTAGGGGCTTCAGGGGTTGGACTGTGATGTGAAGAGATGTCCTGCAGAGGGTTTGCGTGCCAGCGCAGGCTCAGGTCTCTGCAATACAGGCAGATCCCCAGTTCTCATGAGCATCAGAGGGTTTAAATCACCCAGGGGGTTCAGCAGCTGATGTCCCTCCCACAGGCTGTGAGACCAGGGCCCATCTGGTCAAACACTGAGGTGTCCATCTGAGCTGATCATCTGACGAGCCTTTTGTTGTCAAGGCAGAGAAAACACAGCAGTCCTGGGCCATGATTCATCCTAAGCAGGCACTTAATATAGGTCAGCTGAAGTGCTCCCACTGCGTGTCCCTGGCTGTAAACAAAAATAGCGTCTGTGAAGCTGTGCCAATCAAGTGCCATGCTGGTGGTCAGGAGAGGGAGATCACGCCATCACCTAGACACTGTTTCAATCTCCACAGTCTCAGTCCCAGATGGTTTCCCTGACTCTACTTCCCTCACCCAGACCATTTTCCAGGCCCAATCTCTTTGCCCATCATGTCTCAGTCTTTCACCCTTCTCCAGATCTCAGACCGGTTTCCCTCTCTTGTTACTAGCTCCCAGGTGAAGCTCCAACTCTCACCAGGCTCCTGTGCAAATCTACTGCTCCAGGAGCCACTGAAAGCTGGTTCCACATGGCTACAGATCTTGTAAAGCAAATTCTGCATAGTCTGGGGCATCAAATGTGCTCAGGACAGAGGAACTCTTGGGGAACATTGCTTCCAACAATCCAAGTAATTCCCAGTAGACATGTGCAAATTGCAGTTTTTGAAGGCCACATTTGGGTCAGGTTCATAAAGAGACAAAGGGCACATTCCTGACTCAAAGACTGCCCAAGTGCTCAAATTCAAGACCTATTTCCACAGGACACTGGATACAGAACATTTAAATAAAAAGGTCACCTTTATTTTTAATGTAGACAATGGCATAATTTTTTCTGGCTTCATTCTTGAAAACTGTTACATCATTTTGGATGAAATGGTCACAAATATACGCATCCCAAAAAGGAAGACTGAGTAACCATGAACAATCTCTGCCCAGAAAATGTCTTACATAACAAAAAATAAGATCTTATGATGGGAAATGCTGGACAAGCTTAATTATATGTGAGGCTAACAACCTGCACGTAAAGATGGGACACTGTCAGCAATTGATGTGTCGAAAGAAAAAACGCTAGAATAAATGTGCTACATTAAAGAGCTGTAAATCACCATTCTCTGATGGCCCAGGTTAAAGAACTCTCAAGACATCTAATAAAGAAATTTTGAAGGAAAACACATAATCTCTCAATAAAATGAGTTAGCTGAAAGATAGCAGACTGCAAGTCTACCATTTTCAGAAACACTGGGGTTACTCATCCCATGCAAATCAATACATCTTGCTCTTATAAACAAGTTTTGTAATGAAAATTTAAAACATAATTACAGCATCATGGATTGAGATACATTAAGGTCTAACAAGCAAATTTTCAACACAGGAAAATCATGTTTCATTGGTCGATTGAACTTCTTTGGATAAAAAGGCAATGGAGAATTGGCTGCTACAGGCTATTGGATTCCTACAGAACTTTTGACAAATTCTTGCTTAAGACAGAGTTGCATAAATTAGGTAGCCAGAGGCAAAGCAACATCATAAACTAGAGCAAGACTGCAAAGCAAAAGAAAATTGAGAGGAACAAATGACCAATTTTCATTATGGTAAAACACCATTAATGAGACACAGTAGGTTTTAGTACCAGGGGACCATATTATTTAACATAGTCTTTTGTTATCTTGAAACATGAACGAGCACTATAGCAGGAAAATGAGCTGAGGAGGTCCCTTTATTTAGCTAAGGCTAAGACTGCTGGGCTACTCAAACCTCCAGTGGGGCCACCGCTACACTACCAAGCCAGAACTCAGGTCTACAAACCCTGCTTAACAGTGCATTTGCCTATACTACTTTCACAAGCCTGCAGCTGCTATGTTGCATCTTTCCAAATGTAATTCAAAGTACAATTGGTCTTCAAAGAAATGCTCCCTTAAAAACCATGGATATTACTTATGAAGCTTAACCTTCCCTCCTAGGAAGCCATCAGACACTACCCATGCCATACTTGCACTGGACCTTGAAGATTAACATTTGCATAACGGGAGTCTGTTCGTGTAAATATTTGCTTCAAACTCAGTGGAACTTCCACCACATTCTTAAATAGCATTGCGTTGTGTATATTTATAACATTAAAAAAATGAAAATAGTCTTTTTACGACACCCAATCAAGGGTGCACTCTAATCAAGGGTCAAGCCAATCCAGGTCCTTTGTCCTGGCACATTTGGACAGGAGATTCCTTAAACACCCTGCAGGATCAGCCAAACTGAAGCCAGTTGCTCCAAAGGATGGCTACTTTAATGCCCCAAGTGTCTCTGCCTTTTTGTCTCTGCTCAAAGTTGCTGAGAACAAGCCACCTCTAATCCCAGAAGCTGGGCATGCATCCAGAGATCACAGCTCCCATTCTCTTGGGCCTGACCCCACTTTTTGCTGTAGCATGAATAAATCTCCCAAGATGGTGCATACAGTGGGTAATAAACATGCCTAGCGCTCCCAGGTATGCTTCACTGCTGACTGTGGGAAGCCAACCAGGAGATGCTGTTTCCCATGGCCTCAGAAATATTTCTCTCTTGGGATTTTCCTCTCTCGTCTGGTAGGGAGGAAATGCAACACCCAGGAGCTTTCAAAAGCTTTCCACCTCCAGCAGTTCCCCACAGTGCTGCAAAGAGGAACATAGGAAAGGGATGAAGGAGAAAGAAGAGATACCAAAAACTCTTTAGGAAGCAGAGCCAAAAATGGGAAGTGCTGATAAGCCTTCACCTGCTATTGAATTTTCACAACGTTCAGTCTGGTTTGGAGACTGTAGTTCTGTACTAAAGTTTAAAGAGTGCTCTGGAAAGAGCTGGACAGAGCTCATCTTGGCCTGGCTGCCGTATGACATCAATATGCCCTAGGGCTAGTCATCTCCAGGTGGTGATGCCCACACTGCCCAGGCTCTTCAATAGGGCAGTGTTTTTCCAAGTATCATGTAAGCTGCCTCCTGTCTGAGGAGACTGAGCTCAGATTTTCATATGGAAATTCATATTTTCCATATTTGATTTCCACAGAGGCCTTTCCCCAATACTCTCTTTAGAAGTGAACAACTAGAATTTTTTCCTATTCTTGGACAGCACACACACAACATGAAAATGTTTACTGTTCCTCCATCTGTTTACAAAGGCAGGTGGACATTCCCACACCAGCGAGGGCAGGAATTAGGGAAAACCATACTTCAGGGCTTCTAAATAAAAGCAGCTCAACGGAGCAGCCAGCTGAGCTGAGCTGTAGAACCACTTTTCTGGCTCCCCTTTCACTTCTCAGGCCTTTTCCAAAGTCCCCAGCTGCAAAGAAGAAAGGCAACAAATCTTCAAAGGTCAAACACTGGTGCTGGCTTGCTGGAGTGGGAGAGTTTGGTGTCTGATGTCAATGTATGGCTATTTTCCCTAGTGCCCATGTCAGCATGACAGGCTGTTTTGAGGATGACACCTCAGCAGTAAGATGAATATATGGGGTTTGAGTCGGATGACAGCTGTCTAACAGATTGAAAAGAAGTGTAAGAGGATGATCATATGAGCTTAGCAGCAGGGGACCAACCTCCTGCTAAAATCTTCACATGTGGGCTAAAAGCCCTCCCCTCTTGTCCCAATATTTGACTGCTTCAGAGGTGGGAGTAAGCATCTTTTGAAGCTCCCCTGGCAGAAGAGCATCCCTTGCAGCAAGGAGAAAATGGCCAAAAGCAAGGCAGTTCTGAGACGTGGTGCACTCAGGTCTCCCCGGAGCAATAAGCAAAAGGTACTGGCCTGAATGTGCAGAGTTTAAAAAAAAAAACAACCAAAAAACCCAACTCAGCTGCCTAAAAGAAAGTCAGTGCAAGGAAAATAATACAACTTCTGTATTTATGCCATGAGTTTTGCACAAGAGAGTCTGTATTGGGGATCACATGTGCTCCTGACTCAGTATCTGCTGAAAATTGGGAAGGTACTGGGGAGAAGAAAGAGGCAGGACATATTTCCCCATGCAAAACTGGATTTTGCTATCCAGACTCCACTGTCATTTGCAGGCAAAGGGAGGTGAGAGGGACTTCCATGTTGATCCAGCATGGGCAGATGTGGGTCATGCAGGTGGTAGAGCATATTGATGCCGAAAGGGTTTTTGTTCTGATTTTTACATTTTGTAGATTTTAGGAACACAGTAGTTGTAGATTTTTAGAGGGTTAATATTTCTAACAGTTTAATGCCTTTCTATCACTACCCCTGTCCCAGAACAGGGAGCTCAAATTCCTTTAGTTAATTAATCTTGTTTAGACTCCTTTCCAAGGTAAAGAGCTGAAGGATATCAGAAGGCCTACAGAATGAAACATAAACATAGGTCAGAGTGACCCAAAAGCCAGAATTGGATGAACTCCAAGAGACCTTTGTGTGCCTGAGGAAGAAGAGCTGATGAAGACAGAGGGTCCTGACGACCCCAGACCCAATTCCAGGGGGTTGGACCAGGGGTGGGACTGGGGCTGGACTGAGAAATGTGTAAAGCAATGATTGGAGGGATCTTATTATAAAAGCCATAGAAACAAGAACTAAGACACATGCATGTCATCCTGTATTCCTGTGGGCTGTAGGCCCTGTGTTATTAAAGGACCTTTACTTTTTATCTTACCCTACACTAACGTGGCTCGAAGTCCTGTTTTTGGGGGGAAGGGTCATTCACGGCATCAATATCAAGAAACCTCCAATCTCTTGACAGTCAAAGCTAGGCAGAGCATCTGTGCTCTCTGGCATTTATACCCAGGGTGGAATTGTGCCTGGCCCTCAGCACACACCTTGAGGTGTTTTGGCTCTGTGCCTAAACCACCCCCAGGAAAAGGCAGATGTTTCAAGCACACCTTCTTGTCCAAGACAAGGGAATTATATTAATGCGTCTGGTGATATAAGCAGTTGAGACTGTTGGAAACTGAGGACAATTCTAACATTTTTTCCCCTACTTTGCACTGGAAAAAACCCAAAGGACTAAGAATAATTTTTAGAACTTTCATGATCTGATTTTCTGAGAGAAGTTTATAAGTTGATGAGGCACTGGAACAGGCTGCCCAGACAAGTTGTGGATGCCCCATCCCTGACAATGTTCAGGGCCAGGTTGGATGGGGCTTTGAGCAGCCTGGCCTAGTGGAAGGTTCCCTTCCTGTGGCTGGCGATTTGGAACCAGATGATCTTTAAGGTCCCTTCCAACCCAAATCACTCTGTGATTCTACGAAGTTTGAGGGAAAACCCAACAGGTAATGCAAAACTCCTCTGATGCTCTAGTGGGGCAAATGCTGGGGTCCAACATAGGGTCAGGCAAAGATCACAAGCAGCAATTGTTTGACTTTCTTGGAAGTGTCATGAGTCCCCTTTAGCAACCTCAGACATCTTATAGTAGTGCACCTTTCCTTTAGTGGTCAGGCTATCACCCCAGGGGTGGCAAAACAAAATTCTAAGATAGGCTCTGTCAAGCTGCCTTCCCTTCAGGTGGCCTATTGCAGTTGTTCAGCTCCACAAGATAGACACCTACAGCAGTTTTAGCTGGTCAAAATGTACTGAGTGTCAGTCTGTGAGAAGATTTATCCTTTTGCAACATTTTGTCAATAATTTTTTCTGTTAGACTTTTTCTTCAATAGAAATTGTTTCAATTTAGACCCTTAGGGATATTCTGTGCATAATTTTTCATACTGACTTAACTATATTAGCTTCAAAGCCAAGGTAATTAAAGTAGTATTCCCTCCTCCTCCACAGTCACACTTTAAGTGGTATAAAGGGACTTATAATGGTACTGTTTACATGAAAATTAACTGCATTAATTTTTCCTTCTCTGCACACCTGTATTATATCCAGACAGCTGCAACATCACCAGAGGAAGGTCCAGGAATGAAATACTAAAATCCTTCTGACAAATTTAAATGGGTTCAACCATAGGCAGATGATACTAACAAGGCAGACCATTTCACACTCTAGTCTTGCACTTAGTAGGACAAGCTGAGAATCAGCTTCTATGGATTTGAGGAACAGGAATCTAGAAGAGTTTCATTTGGGGCACTGTCAAGAAAGTTCAAAAAGAAAGGAGAAGTTACAGTTTCTGGTCTCACACCAGTATCAATCACGTTTCAGCGATTGCCTTTATTTATCTTCTCAAATACATGGTTCTGCCAAGTCTCACAACTCCTTGTTTGGGTACAGAAGTTCACAGCCATTCTTCCATCCTCCCTGCCTTGCTTTTCCTTCTCCCAAGCTCCAGGTCTTCCAAAGGAACCAACTGCATCCCACATCAGCAAAGCACCTCTGAGTCACCGCAGTCATCTTCCCTGCATAGATGCCAAACAAAGTGCAACATAATTTCACATTTGTCACTTTCCAGGCTCCTTCCCAGTCTCCCTGCTTTGTGATTTCTATTTCAAGAGCTCTGCAAAGGAGCTCCACTGATTAATCCTCCATCTATGAACTAACAGTATCTGTAATCCCAGGGCATGGAGGGGGGAACCCTTAAACAGTCCTGGTGGAAAGAGGCAGTATTAATTCTGGCATGGAAACAGCACTTAGCTTGCCTGCAGAATTACTTAATTTGTTCCATAATGGACACAATGCCTTGCTGATAAAAGCCCTAAAGTGCCTTTAAAAAAAAATTAAGAAAGTGGTTGTTCGTTCTTTACCCATTGGAGATTTCATTTGTAATGTTTATGTTTCAGCCTGGAAAGCAGAAAGGGTTATGCTCCGGATGGGAAGTGAACACATGTGCAAGCTCAAGTACTTTGTTAACTTTGAAATGGGAAGGCGGAGTCCACCATCGAAGTGCTGAAAGCAGCTCCTTGTAGGAATTACTGTCCAGCCAGAGCTTCAGGACAGAGCAGGAGGGATGCCTAGACACCCAGGGAGACCTTTTCACTCACAGTCTTGTGTGTTATAGGAAGAAGAGATCAGAGATTAAACCCTGTCTCCAAATTTCCCTAAACTGGACAGTAAGGAAAGTCAGCTCTGCCATGTATCAGGTAAAAACTGGGGCCAAACACCATTCCTCGAACAAGAAGTGTTAGCAGCCACTTGGCTCTTCTTTCTGATACAGCCTGCAGGTGCTGGTATTTTCTTATAATTGCCAATATCTCAGGGAAATGAAGGAGGGGGAGTGGTAAATTCTAGAGGTAGGAATAAGGAAGAGCTTTTTAGATGATATATGACATCAGAATATCAACCAAATATTCAGAAACTGAAAATCAGATCCCTGCCCAGCTCTGAATCTGGCCCAGGGCTTTGTTTTGGCCATTTCTGCAGGCTGTATTTGTGCTGCTGACCACTGTCAGCGAGTCTAGCTCTGAGCTAGATGAACCATTTGTCTAATCTAACATGACAGTTCCTGTGCTGTGTAGTGCATGATGGCTATAACATTTCTAGGAACCCCAGGGTTTCATCTTAAGCATAACATCCAGGCTCTGGTACTCCAGCTAAAGTGCTGGGGCTCCTCCTTGTACTGCTTGCCACAGTTGCCTGGAGTTGCTGGGTGTGCTGGGTGAGTGTCAGCCCCTGCATTGACACTACTCCACATCACCATGGCAGGCAAAGTCTTTCTGGCATCCCCTTGGTATATGGTATATGCCGCAGATGGTGCTGCAGCAGGGCTGCTCGTGTTTCCTGTCGAGGTTAGTGAATCACCTGCTCCCACCCTCTGAGGTCTGGGATTCCTTGTTCAGTTATTCTTATGCTGGACTTCTTGGAGAGGTGTGACTGATAGGTCAGTATCTCCTCTTATGACTGGAAGTCCCTTCAGGAAGGAGGATCAAACAACTTATCCTCAGGGGTTCATCCCTCTCTCCAGGATGGGGACATCAGACTGGGTTGGAAAAAGAGAGTTTGGAGGTCAGCCACAGCAGAGAGCTTCCTCCCTGACCAGGAGATGAGGATTGAACAGCAGAGCTTTTGGAGGCTGGACTAAAGTAAATGAGAAACTAACGTAAAACATTTTCACTCACTGAGAAAACTCAATGATCCAGGAGTATCTGTGGGATGGGGGAAGATCTTACAGAGATCATTGCTATAAAGAGCAATAAAGCAAAAGAATGTGATTAGCTACTCAAAATAAACCTCCTTGAGTCATTCTGTATTAACCCATGCAGAAGCAAAACACCCAACGTAATGCACAGAGCAACGAGGTGCTGGAATCCTGGGCCAAAGCTGAAAGTGGGGGAAAGTGCACAGGAATCTCTGTATCAGTGTTGCTCTGTCATAAGCACTCACCAAGGTTGAAACATCAATGAAAACTGTCTGTCATCCTGCCCTGATGAGCAGAAAGGGCAGCCTTGTGTCTGCAGAACATGCAGCATGAGCATGAGAGAGATGTGGGGACTTGGCACAAGACCGAATTGAAATTGAAAATTCCTTGACATTGGCAAATCCAGATGGAAATCAGTGCAGGAAGCCCTTTGCTCTCTTGGGCTTCCCTTCTTCTTGCCTAGCAGATCAATATGTTGTTACTTGCTCACATAGGAGAAACCAGGGAAATCCCACTCCCAAATATGCTGTCTTTTGGCACTGAGGATCCAGGTATCAAGGCAGGATTAACATCATCTGAGCAACATCAGACTTAGAGTGGTGTCACCACAATCAGAGTCAGGCCTTTAGTCATTCCTGACATGACACTCTGCTTCCCTCCCCTTCTTCCACCCTTTATTTTATGTGGTCTACAAGATAATTCACTAAAAATATTACTATGTACTGTTTGCACTGGCTGCCTCTTCAAGATGTTCCTGTGCCATCACCCTTTCCCCATTCCATTCTGCAGGAATTTCATAAATCACTGCAGGTTCTACTCACCTACCATGGGGCCATGCATCACCTAAATACCATCACAAACTGTCTTTCACCTCAAGGACAATAAGAAAAGGTGCTCCTGCTGGCTGGTCTGCTTCTTGCCTCACAGGGGATGTGTGAGGAAAACTCCAGACAGCAGTATATTGATCTAAATTAAACACACACACACAATCTAATTTCACTGACAGGAAACTGGTGTTTAAAGGCAGAAAATTAAAGCTGTTAATATAATAATGAACAGTTGTGCTTACTGTCTGTGCCTCTGACATTTCATATTGTCATCCCACTAGCTAATCACCGCCTCTCCCTCTTTTGTGGGAGTTAAAATGTTTTCATCCATTCACCCAACAAGGTAGCTCTCCAATTGTTTGACAGTTACTAATATATCCTACCTGCTAATGAGCCACTAAGCTGAAGCTGCACAGGTGATGGAATAACAACCACCTACAGCTCCACAATAACCTTGCTCAGGTCAGGCACAATGCACTACAAGCCCACTTGTCACTCACCTTGGTCCCTTGGATGGGGACAGCTCCCCAGTAGCCCCACTCACTCCCTCAGTGCTCATCGGGGAACATCAGGAGCAACTCTGTCTGCGTAATGATGCCAGGCTGCTGCAGGAGGAGGGAAGAGCCACAGCCACTGTCTTTGGCCAAGGGGGTCCCTCCTCAGCTCAGGGCTGGGAAGTCAGTCCCTGGCCCTGGACATGGACCCCAGCTCAAACTGCTGCACCATCTATGGCTTTGCAGTGGACTTATAACTTCTGCCCATGCAGCTATTCCCAGAACAAGCTGCAGAGGTTTTTGAGGCACTGCATTAGACACGGGTCCTGGCTTTTGTGGTAATTCGGCTCCCCTAACCTCCAGTCACGACCTGCGAAGACTTCAGCCTGCAGCCAGTCAGGCTGCTGGGCTGGGCCATTTCAAAGGGTCTCTACAAGTTACTGGCCAGCTGCCACCTGTCTGCTCTCCCAGAATCAGAGGCATGCGCATAGCAGGTAGATGGCTTTTTTTCACTTGGGGAACTGTGCTCACTGGTAAGTAAATATTTCTGCTCCACAGACAGGAAGTCTGGGGGGAGGGCAGGAGGACAGGTTTGCTTGTGAGTCAGAAGCAGGGCTGGAAAATGGACACTTGCCCAGTCCCCAGCATTGGCGGTTTCCATTCCCAGCAGCAGAAGAGGGAAAAGCGGAATAAGGCTCATCTGCCTTTAAAGAAGACCTGCAAGCTGATTTCCTCCAATGATTTTCCAATAAACTTGGCTACATCGCTTGAGTGGATTCTTGACAGCCTCAGCATAACAGAAAGGGCACCACATTCCCCTGCAGTAGCCCCCACAACAGCTGCACAAGCTCAAAGCCTGTGGAATAAATGTTACATTACCCAGGCCAAATCCTGCTTTGTGCTGCCCACGAGTCATGTCCTAGGTGATGCATAACTTCCTTGTTCGTGGTAGTGGGATGAGCTTGGAGTTGCCAAAGTGATTGCACCTGTGGCTAGTCATCCTCATCACTGGGAGATGCTTTCTGCTTGCACAGCCAGTGTGTGCAGAGTTCCACGTCCAGAAGAAAGGAAGGAAGGAAGGCATGGATGGATGGAGGGGGGAAGTGAGAAAGACACCATTCACTCTCTGAATCTGTCTCCATGTGCTCTGGTGCTTGTGGGCCAGCTTGCTTGGGACTCTGGCTTGAAACATGGGGATGAGCAGGAACTTGAATGGGTGCTGTGGTCTCATCCTTACTGTGACTTCCAGAGGATAATGGAGAAAACTCTGCAACATAAATTCATGAAAGCACATATCCCTTGGGGAAATTTGTCCACCACCCGACTCATAGAAACTGGTTTCTGCCATGAATCATGGAAATTGAGAGTTCTTCTTAGGAAATTAAGGTTATTTCCATAATCCATATTCATGCGTATTTTTTTATTTTGTTCCTATTCTGTTTTTTGGACACATTAATTCTTTACAGCAAGGAGTTCCACAGACCTATAGCTATGTATTACACAAAAATAATATTCTAGCTTTTTAGGTGCAGTTTTTCAATGCAATGAATCATCTCTGAGAAAAAAAGTAATTAGGAAACTCCAGGACACCTCCAGGAATACCCATCTATTGTTTTACTCTGGTCTACCATGTCCTTGTTATTTGTCTCCTCTGTTTGATAAAAAATCCACTATTTTCCACCACTTCCCAAGTTTTTTCTGTGTGGTTGTCATTACCAGTTCTGTTTACTTCTTCTGCATCTTTTGTGGACACATTGCATTGCCACACAATTGACCTCCTGTCAAGTTTCCAGCTGTTCTTTGCCTTGCTTCACCACCTTCCTGCATACTGGAGGGGTTTCACAGAGTTCTCAGCACTGGACATCTTGGTTTTCCTTCCCTTAAATGAAGACGCAGCAAGTCAGCGAATGGTTTAAATTATCCCTCCCTGCTCTTTGTTCATGGTGGCACCCCCACCTTCAGGACACAGATTATTGGCTTTGTTTGGGTTAGCATTTTTCCATCTTCTGCATTTTTGTCCACCTGTCACATTCTCTATCAGCTCTCTCTGCTTATGGGCCACATGAATTGCCTTCCAGTGCCTGAGTCAACCCCACATACAGAGACCAAACCAGCTGCTGGGAGCAGCACTAGATAGATGAAGAAGGTGAATGAGATCTCTTCTCCTGCAGGTTGTCCAAAACCCTACTGAGGAGCAATACCCTCCTAGCCCAAACTTCCCACTACCAGAGACATGAGGAACAAAATAATTCTTCATTCTCCCAAGAGGGAAGCAATACTTGTGAGCTGACTTTCAGGTTTCTGCAGGGAAGTAGTCAGACAGCCCCAACTGCTGTGGAGCTTTCTCAGGTTTGCTTCAGTGCTTGGGTTGATAAAATCCAGAGGACAGTCAGCAAAGGCCACTGAACACGCAGGGACAGCAGAAGTCCTGTTTCAGAGGGAGAGACAGTACAGCAAGGGAAGGTGGAAGGAGTCTGTCCTGTGGAGCAAAGCCAACTCCACCATCTTCACCACCACATTGCAGAGCATCAGTGCACTAGTCCCCAGGGATTGCTGCCAGTAAGTGGGATGCTCAGTGGAGATGCCTCACTTCTGGGCAGCTGTGGCCGCTGGCACCACATGATGTGTGGTAGTCAGCAGAGATAGGAAGTGACAATGGGGGGGACGATCAGAAAAGCCAAGATGTGATGAGTTATAGCAGTGAATCAGCTCTTTCCCTGGCCTGGCCTATCCTTGCCCACATGGAACAGCTGGTGGACATCGGGTGCAAATCATGGTTACTGAGCCTGTTTTTCCCATCAGGACTGAGTCCGCTAACATCCTGTTATGCATGGATCCCATCCTCTGATAGATAGGTAGCATTTAGGCTTACTCTGCAATTTGCCACTCAGAGATCTCTTCTGGGGCATGTTGCTCCTTGGCCCACAGCACAACCAAGTGGAATGCAGGGAAGGATGTAACCATTCCCCAGGCAATGAAAGTATCTTTCCCAGTTTTATAGGTACCTGCTGTCAGGCTTTAAAAATAGGGGACACAATTTCCATTTTCATGTTGTTCCTTTATATAATATAAAGAAGCTTTAAACTGGAGTGATCTATATTCATCTCATGGTTTCTTTCCACTGCCATGGTGCTGTAAAATCTGTTGTAGTGTAAATGACAATCAGGTCCAAAGTGTTCATCTACAGCACAGAACAGCACTGGGCCAAGGCTTTGAGCAAGGAACCTGGAAGGGGGAGAGAAGGAGGAATCCCATAGTCAAGATACAGGACAGATGTAAGAGCACAGGAAGGGAGATGCAAACTTGATAGGCGCATTTAGGAAATAATCCTCTACCAACTCATAGCTGTGAATAGCTCTTAGGGATGTGAATGCTCAACAAGGATTCACATGGGTGAATTAATGTGGATCTTGTAAGAGAATAGACATCATGCAGATAACACCTTCAGTGACACAGTATATATATGTATGTATAAATCTATGTATGTATACTTAAGGATATCCCTGAGTTTTGGCAAATCTTTTGAAATTTGTTTCAATTCCACCGAGATCCAGTGGAATACTGATAATTTAGAGTCATCCTTCCTGTACAAGATAACCAGTTTCATACACAGTGTAAGCAAATATGTCAAGTAATTTTTTGGTTCACCCATCTGTAGCTGCCAGTCATTCTAGGATTTATGTATTAACTGTGTTAGATCAAATGTTGGCTCAAACATTGGATAATTTGGTGAGACAGGCCAGTGTTTTTCGAACTGAAAAGAGAACATGTTGGAAGATAGACAGGACTGTGAGAAACAGAATAGTTTTACTGTTTTAACCCCTGACAAACGCCACAGGCAGCAAGGCCTTCACTGCTAAAACTGAGAGGATGACTGTGGTTTTGGTTTAAGCCCAGCTTACATGGAGGTAGCCACTGCCACAAGCTGTGCTCCCCTCTCACCACCTCTGCTACACCTATGGGTGCAGCTGATAATGACTCCTGGGCTTGCAGGAGGAGAAGGTAACTCAGGTGCCACGTCAGAGAAAAATAACTGCTCAGAGCAAGATTTCCAACAATTGTCAGCCTCCACAAAGTCCATCTTTTTGTGTCAGGGTGCTTGTGCATCCTCTCCTCTCACTGCTGATGGTTGGGCCAGCATAGCTAGGAGGCATTTTGACTTCATAACCAAGACCCGCAAAGGTTCTGAAGTCACTCTGTGCATTTGTCCTCCAAGGAAATTGGTATGGAGAGAGGAGGGTAGCAGTTCCTATTCCTTGTACCCCCACCGAGCTCCAGAGAAACTTTCTAACTTGAATAAATTGTGCTAATAAACCCGTGGGACCTGCAGCAGGCCAGTGGATGAATGCTGGCATATCCCAAAGCCCCCACAGAGGTGCCTTGGGGATTGGAGGAGAGAAAACTTCTCTGACCCTTGTGCCTTGGCTCTGGTTGAAACTGCTCGGTAAACCAGTAGGTGGGCAAAGGGGAATCAGCTTTCACCTGACTGCCTCTCCCTTGGATCATCATGAAAAAGTTAGGTTTCTGGGATGTTGAAAGAGGAAAGACAGAGAAAGGGAGTTTGCCAACCCGTTAAGGGTGAAATGTCACAAAGTTTGTAGGAGGCAAGCTCCTGCAAAAAAAGAGGGTTTTTCTAAAGCCTCTGGTATAATAAAAAAGTGTTCAAAGTGCAAATTTATTGGCCAGTGCTTTGCACTAATGTCCTCTCACCATGGAGTTACTGTCACTACATGACACTGTATTTGGGGTGACAGACTGGACCATGTCAGTGCTGTGGGTAACAGATTGGAAGATCCCATTAACTCACTCCTCTCATGGATTTCTTCTTCAAAACAAATTGACAGTTAACTTCAGGCTCCCCATATAGAAAGCAGCTTCCTGTTGTTCAACTGGTGGTCTTCTCATTCTGCAAACATCCATTGCTCCTCACCACCACAGAATTTTCTTCAAAGAGAGAGGTCAGGCACAGTTCAGCAGCTATTCAAGCACTGCACCTTTTCCAGTCAGAAGATGTGAAAACAGCTAAACGAACTGAGTGGGTTAGAATTGGTCCAGGATGCTGGTACTCTGTCCTAGGGAGAAATGCTGTGACATTTGCCAGGGATTAAAGATATCACTAGCTATACAGTTTGTCCAGGTCTTGCTGACTCTGTTGTTGAGCATGGATTCAAAGGACAGAGAGTGTCTGTTCCCTACAAACACAGTCACACCAAAACACCAGTGCCATTTCTTACAGCAGTCGATTCCTGTAGTGGGGCATTGATGCATATTGTTGCTGCTTACTTTGTAGGACAGGTCAGAAGCAGAGCCCTGAGTGACACCACATACTTGTCTTCTTCCTATAACTTTCTCTTGATGAGGCTGGTCACATGACCCTTCAGCCACCTGGAGCAGAGAGACTGCTGTCACCAGTTGAAGCAGAACCGACCAAAAATAAATCACAGCACTTGGCTCTTCCAGAGCAAGACTTGTCCAGAGCAAACCAAAGGATGAGCATGAGTCAAGAGTAGCTTTCTCCTCAGGCAAGAAGCTGTTTATACCAGGTTGTGCTTCCCAGAAGACTTATCTGGTTGGCATTGTTCCTCTAAGGCTTGCCTTGCTTTTGCTCTTTCCCAGCTCATATTTGACTAGTTAAAAGTTTTATCAGCCAGGGCCATAAATTACCATGACAGCTTCTACGGAAACTCAGCCCTTTCGTCTCCTGCTCATTTCCTCTTTGTCTCTTGCCATTGATCAAACCTGCAGAGTTTTAGACTTCTCAAAAGCGGAAACAAAAAGAACTCCAACTCTGTCTAATTGAGACATAAGTAAAGTTAAAAACCAGCCTCCATACACGTCTTTGCCTCAATTAAATTGGCTCCTTGATATTTCTGATAATTTCTTTCTCTTCTTTACTTTTTTTCTTTTTTAGCAGCTTTATGATTAATGATGCTGTGATGTGCTGACATTTCAGCTTTTCACATATCCCACACCCCTGTTGAATGGCGGGGGCTCAAGCTTCTGTTTGCAAGGAGCAAGAGGACAGCAAGTTGTTCCTATTAATCACAGGGGTAATTCAGCCTGGGTGTGGAGGCAGAGCTCAGGGCTCGGCTCCTAGCAAACATGATACCTCCCAAGAAATTTGAAAATGTTTGTATCCAATGCACTCAGCAGCTGAGAGCAAAGTGGCTCAGCTGAGTAGAGGGCTCAAGGCAGTATCACTGCACTGCTTGAAGGTCATTAATTTGTGTCTGATGAGGGAGAAAAAAAGCAGTGAAAGCCAATGCTTTTCCAATGTGTGGATTGAGGGCTCTAACAAGCCCTGAAGAGCTGAGGCTGGAGAGCAGGAGTTGTGTTTCAACCCATTAAGCCCTGGCCTGACTGCCAATGTCAAAAAGCAGATGGATGTTGATGCTGAGAGCACAGTTTCCTTGCACAGGAGTTTGGAGGCCGTACAGTAAACTTTGAACAGAAGAAAGTGTGAGGAATACCAGAGTTTACTGGGGGCTGACTCTGTAATAACAAGAGTTTCAGACATGGTAACTGCGTCCAATCCTAAAGGGACTTAAATAAACCTGGGTACAGGAATCATTCACTGTGCTGAGAAAGGAAGGGTGGCTGCTCCTGAAGGAAAACAAGCACAGCTGAGTGAGACAGCACTGCATGTCAGGGAGGTAGGACTGGTCCTTCCATTTAAAGGGAGCATTGAGAGTCCAAAAGCAATGAATGAGTCTAAAAGTGATGTTTAACCATGCCCCTAAGTGTACATCCTAAGTTGCATGAGCATTATGGTTGCTTTTCAAAAAGCTTCAAATTTCCACAGTCTGGTTGCTTGGTGAGGTCTCTGCTCGGTCAGTCAATCTGCAGCTGAGGAGACTGGGTAAGGTGGTAGCCTGAGATGGGCGATAAGCTTTATGCATAAGCAGAGGCAAGCACAGCTGAAGGATAGACCATCGGGATTCTCCTCATCTTCCCCTGGTGCAGGATTTCTGAACAGGGGTGCCAGTCCAGCATTAAGCATCTGAAGAAGCATGAAAGCATGGAATGTCCTTTCATCTGAATAGGAGCAGAATAGACTTCCTTGCTGTTGAAGGGGGAATTGCACAATGTGGCATGTTCAGCAACAGACAAAAAGTCACAGGTTAAAAATAAGCCTTCCAGAAAAGGGCTGGAGAAGCTAACTTTGATTTTCTTATCAGAGCAGAGAACACATCCCTACAATCAGCAGCATGAGGACAACTGAGGGGCTGCAAAATATGATACAAGAGCAGGAGTTCCTTCAGTCAACTTATGAGCAAAGGAAACTTGTGATGTAATTACACCATGCCAGCAAGCACAGTAGCAGAAAGTCTCTGCTGTCTCTGGATTTCTGTTCCTCCCTAGATGTGTGTAGTTACAGAAGAAGCAATCCAGCCAGTCTAAGCTACCCCACATGAAATAGCAGCAGTGAAGAAAATGGTAGAAAGCTTCATCTGCTGTGGCCCTATGGGGCTTGTAGATGAAAACCCTTCCTAGGAAAGGGTTCTCTAGGAAACCAAGGTGCCTACAATCACTGTGTTGTCTAACTAGCATGGAGGTGGGAGAAGTCATGCTTACTCTTTGGAAAGACTTGTTGAGCAGCAGCCCTCAAAGCACCAGATCTGGCCCAGCTATTGGGGTGAAGCTATTGCAGAGTGCACTGTGGTTCAGCACCACAACAGGAATTATCTCATGCTGACTTGGGAGGGGAGCAAAGAGCAGCAAAACAAAGAGAAGAAGCCCCCAGTTTATCCTGCATTGCCACCTCTCCTTCCAAAGCACCAGCAAAGACATACAACAAGGGATGAAAGAGTCCCTTCTTGGGCAAGCAGAGTCCAAATGCCCTGTCTTTCCTGCTGCCCTGACAAACACAACTCTGAGATGTACTGAACAAGTACTCTCCAACATAACTAAACAAAGGGATGAGCAGCAAATGTTTTACCTGAACTAGAGCAGTTTCCAAAATAGGGGTTGGGAGGCCTAGGAGGTTCAAAAGAATTTAAGGAGGCTTTGACGAGGGGCTCAGGGCCACAAGCTTCTGAAGGAAAAACATCAGAGGGACATGTTGGCACAGCTTACCTTGCCTGGGATGTTTCTGGTATGGGCATGTGTCTGCTGGGAGAGACCCAGCTCTAGTCAGCCCTGCTGAGGTAGGAGGATGGAGCAGCAGATCTTGTGAGGTTCTTTTTACTCCCATTTTCCACAGCTGCTATGAAAGGGACCTCTTTGCAAATACAACAAATCACTGTCTTAATTCTTCCACAACCAGGCGTAAACAGAGCAAATAGATTTAGATATAAAACCCAAGGGACAGGCAGCTCCATTGGAAGCCACAGCTTTATCCAGTAACCCCAGACATATCCTTCTCCCCCTGCTGAATAATTCAGAGCTCTATTTTTTTATCTGCTCTAATCTGGATTTGTACAAACCAACCCTGCTGTTAAGTAACATGAGCAAGATAAAGAACAAGACGTCTTTGTGCAGGAGAAGCCTCAGCAGGCAACAGATACCTCCCCTTTGTGCTGCCACACTTCGAGAAAGGAACTGGCATCTTTCCTCTGCTCTGGCACATTTGTTTCCCTCCATTTTCTCTTCACGCTCCTTTCTCAACAAGGATTCTTTATGTGCCTAGGCTGGCCTCTACCTGAAGCAGGGAAAGCCAAGCAGCACTGAGGGTGAAAGAAAAGTAAAAAAAAAAAAACCCTAGCTCTGTAATAGACTTTTCATGACGTTTATTAAATCTTTCAGAAGTTTTCCTTCTTTCTGCACTAAATATCAGTTGCTTAGGATAATCTGCGAACCTGTAGAATGGCCATTAGGAGCTCCCTGGTGACTGGGTTAATTCACAGTAAATTACAGTCACTGCCAAGGAGATTGCAGGGAGGTTAGGAAGAGATTGGAAGCGGCAGGCAGCAAAGCACTGTAGCCATTTACCAAAACCAGAAAATAGAACAATAATCAAAACTCCCCCTTGTAAGGAGCAAGGAGGCCAGGCATTAAATGCATGTTGGAATAGTAATTTCCAAACTCCTGAGAAATGCTGGTAAACACTGGGATCAACATTGGGCAGGTTTTCTGAGTGACAGACCAGCAGTAGCCAGTGTTACCATTCATAGGAAGCATGAAGGACAATCACAAAGAGACTACCCTTTCCCTAATTCTTTTATAAAGTGGTAGAATACAGGAGTGCTGGGCAAGAACCAAAAACTTGGCTGCACCAGGCACTGTACACCTGGTAAGATATTCTTCAGGCAGATACCAACCTTTTTGCATCTTCATTGTCCCATCCTTTGCTCATCAGCATCCTTCCATCCTTTCCCTTTTGACTGTTAATACGATGACACTGACCTTGTCATCAGCCCCATCACTGGTGTTGCTGTGAGGACCTGGGCTCTTTCATAACCCAAATATTTGCTAGTGCACTGAGTGTGCCACTGCTCAGAGATAGGCCTTTTAGGTGCATAATCCTGGTCCTGGTGAAGACCAACTAATTTTAAGCATAAAATGGGAGACAAATTCCCTGTGCAAGTCACATCTTGCAGGGTACACTTTGCCTACGTTGTTTTTGGCTCAGTTCAAAGCCCAAGTCTCTTCCATGTGTTTGGCCACTCTGATGTTGGGAATAAGTACATTTCCATTATCACACCTGAGAAGGGAAAAGGGGGAAAATGCCATGATACAGGCAATCCTCAAATTACTAAACAGTAATTTGAGTCACATGTCATGTCTAAACTCTGTGACAAATTGTGCCTGGAGACCTTTTTGGAGAGTGCCAGAGAGAGGTCTCCACTGTTGGAGTTTCCCCAGCTACCTGGGGATGGCAGCTATCTGCTGCAAACCTTCTCTGTGCTCCCAGGACACTTCTGTATATCCAAAGACTGCCAGGATTTTTTCACCATCAGACACAAAAGGCTCCCTTTTCAGATGCCAGACAAAAAGACTCCCTCAACATACTTGCACAGTGTCTGCATTCCTTCAAGAGACCAATATAGTGATGACAATGCTGGTCTATAGCGACAGTGTGCCAAAAAATGACACACGTGGCAAGTGTCACCATCCCCCTGTGGCTTCTCTCCAGCCTCCCACCCAAGATCTGTTTTCTTTATCTTGATATTTCCAGTCTCTTACTCCAGCCACTGCTCTGGCTATCAGCCAATATTCAGATCCCTCTGATATTCTGGCTGTGACTTCTTAGCATACAAATGCCTGGTGTTCAACAGATTCCCAGTAAGCTGGTAGTAGATCATCTTACAGTGTAATGGGGTTTTCTGCACAATTCAGCTCAATTCATTCTTCCACCTTTCTGGTGGGCGACAAGGTATATCTGGAAGTTCAGATATCATCTCATCCCCTCTTCCATTCCTATTTTTCTTCTTCCCTCCCTTCCTTCCTCCCCAGCAGTCTCTGGGCTGCCAGTTTTTTTTTTTTTAATATGAACTTTAATTTCTGCTGCTACTTAAATGTTACTGTAGCAAAAAATAATTTGTGCCTTTCTGCTTTCTTCCAGAAAATATACATATTAACCTATTGGAAAGGCTTCCTTTCTTCTGCCAACTGGTATCAACAGTCAATCAGAATCTGTCAACATAGCAATTTTATCATCTCCAACTCGGGTAGCAATGCAGTCGTCATGGGAACCAAAATAGTAACTATGGAATAGCTGCCTTAGTAACAACAACAACAAAAAAATGTGTTGGCATAAAATTGCATTTGTAGTAAATTTCAGTTAACACTTTAGAAATTAAGCAGTCGCTGTGTGAATCTTGGAGTTTGTAAATTCAAGGGTCCTCTCTAGGAAAATGGTGGCTTTTAAAGTTCCCCAAGATCTAACCTTGTTGCTGATCCCTCACGCTACAAGTTGAAAGAGGAGGAACAGAGGGAAATACACCTTTATTTTGATCTGGGCATCTGTGTAATGTGAGATTAAGGATGCTGCAGCTTTATCCTCCTTAAAGAGGCAACATACATTCCTTATGTATAGAGTTAAATTTGTGATGCTCAGGAGAACTACTAACTAGAGAGACTTTAAAGGCAGCTTGCTTTGGTCCTTCTGAAGATGAAAAAGAACATGACCATGGGTAAACGGCACGAAGGGGAGCATAGAAATTGCTGTAACAGTGCAGACCTGTGGCCAGTACTCTGGGGCATATTCACATTTCAAAGGAAAATGCATATTCTCAAAATGCTTTTGGTCACACATGCACAAAGATTCAGCTTTTCAGGATAATGGGTCATTTCCTTAGTCCATTTGATGCTCATACTATATTCCCAAAAGCAAGAGAACAGAAAGAAAGGTATGTCTACGAAGAGCACTTGCTGGATTTTTCTTTCAGAGGACAGATTTAATACACTCAGTGCTTTTATCCCTTCCAGACCTCTGTTTTCTGTCCTGTAACACCTTCCAAAACAGAAAGTCAGTCCTAGCTTTACTTTGTATGTGACCTCTAATGATTCTACTAGCTGTCCTTGCACTGCATAGATGAGCATGACTCTCTTAACAGTGAAGATGAATAGCTAATTTCCAGGTCGGCTTTTTTAATTCTCTGTCAAGAGGTGACCTGCTCAGCTGAGCATCAACATTACCCAGAGCAGTAGGTTCAAATCCCAGCACTGTCTTCTCTGCCCTGCATAAAGAAATCCAGTTCTCTGCCATGGAGGTCAATCAGACAGTCTGGACACTTAAAGAGGGGATATAAGAGTCCCCCAAACAGTAATAAAGTTCCTTAGGAAATATCTTAAGGCTGTTTTTGAAATGACAGCACTATAAATTGTAGTTTGCTAAAACTACCAAATATATGGAAGCCATATCTGGCACGAGAAAGGCTGAGCCACAGAAAGTTGAGAGCTGGAGAAGATGTGGGGTAGCATTGCTATCTACTTACACTGGTCTTACATCTTCTGCAAAAGGTCCAATTTTTGGCTTGTGACAGATAAAAGATGGTGCTCTATAGGGAACTTTGACATGCATGGGTTGAGTATTTTAATACTCTTCCATACACATGCCCAGTTCATTACTGGCCTACATCCAAGGAACAGTTTTATTTAACTGGTGCTGTATTAAAATTGTGAAACCATTGTCATAAAAAGGGAATGGATAGGTAGTTAATGTTTGTCTTTCTAGAACAAGAGGTAGTTTAAATATTTGTGTAATTGAAGTGTTACAATCCATTATAATTCATTCACTTCAGCACCAACACACTCTGTCTTGGGAACAAGGCCATTGAGATTGTCAGTTGGTGACAAAGGCCAGTGACCCAAATTCCTACTCCAGCAGATGACATCCTCAAGTGAAACACGATCATTTAGAATGGTATAAGTAATGTATACAATTTAAGTGACCTTTGAGATGAGTTTGTCCTAGTGACTAGTTTCTTAGAGAAAACACGCTCAGAGGTGAGCAGTGGTTAGAAAGGTCAAGAAAGCTTCCAATTTTCCCCCCTTCTGAAAGCTTTTCATAGGTCAACGAAGTGATAATGCCTTGAGATGCTCCAGAGGAATAAAAAGGAAAATTCTATCAGAATGGCAACAAAATCTATGTCATGTAAAGTGAATTTTGACCTAAGATTTAATGACATTATCTGAAAAGGGCATCTCTTTACATTCTTCTCAGGACTATGATAGTACAGTGAAGAATTGCCTGAAAAGGTGTTTCTCAAGAGGAGGTGTGAGTACTGAAGAGTTTGGAGGATTAACCTTTCCGCTGTGGAGAGCAGGGCTGTGAGAAGTGGATGTGAGTAAGCAAAGGCTGCAAGGCTATCAGCATGGACAGAGCTGACAAGGTTACAGAACAGTTGGTGTGATTAGCCAGAAGCCACAGCAGAATCAGTGACAGAAGTGAAACAGATTAGAAATTCTGAAGCTTTGAAGACAGGAATCCGGACACTGGCTAAAGAATAAGGTTAGTTTGCCCAGAGGTGTTCCTGTGCTAATAAACAGGGGCCAGGGGACTGGGTGGGGGGCCTGTAAATCTGATCCAGAAGGCAGATGGGAGAAGGACCAACCCTGGAGGCATTAGCAAGGCAAGAAACTTTTGCAGTTTTACTGCTCGGGAGAGCTGAGCACTAACTGGGAAGTCCATGTGGAGCTTTAACAGACTAACCAACTTCAGCGACTGTTTGCCAAACTTCCTGTGTTTTCCTGTGCCTATGAACCACACTCCTTCAGCTCCTGAAAGATGATTGCTCCCATTCTCATGTTTGGAAGATAAAAGAGGATTGTGATTCCTTTTGCAATGTGGAGTTACAGGTTGATCCCAGTGTTAATGGTGCCTGGCCTGGCTACTGCCTATACTGTTCTCTAATCCTCAGAAGTTTTCCATATCCCACATATGCTACAATTAAAATGTTTTAGCGAACAATTTGACCCTGAAAAGAAAGAAGCAGGAATATTCCATAAATGCACTAAAACTTCCTGGGATAAGGAGGGCTTTAGGAAAGGCAAAGGGAAGAAATAAAGTTACTTCAAGAAGCAAATGGGGCATAGCATATGATGTGCATGACAGCCAGTTTGTCGCTGTCCCTCTGGCTCAGGAAGTGCCATGGCTGCAATCCACAGGCAGCCAAGGAAGCTTCATCGCCTAATAACCCATTTTTGAGGCTCTTGCCTAGGCACTTGCTGCTGCCAGATACTGGATCCTGAGCGAAACATCTCTTGGGGCTCACCCAGAGCAGCTGTTTGGATGTTTGCATCCTGAAACATTCCTGGATGGCAGCTCTGAGTACTTAAGCTGGAAAGGGAAGATCTCAGTCGAGGAGGACACAGTATGAGCAGTTCACAGTGACTGTGCTCTAAAAGCATGTGCTTCCCTCTGACAATTCCAAGAAAATTTTTCTGAAATCAGGTCTGCGACTGCTGACCTATTTTTTGAGTTACAAGGCATATGATTTTTTTGGAAGAAGTGACCAAAATTGAAGTAAATTTACCCATATCTCAAAACAAGGAGCCAAATGGGGGCAACATCACTGTGCCCTGCATGACTGTGAGAAATATGCCTTGTAGTGCATCAGCCCTTGGGCAAGGGAGAGGGAAATGAATCCCTGTCTCGGCCACATGCACAGGAAAAGAGCTCAGCTTCATTGGGTGAGAAGCTGCATGAATGCCACAACAAATGGAAATCCAAACCCAAAATGGTCTCCTGCCCAGCTTTGTGCAGCACTATATTATCATTTGATGCAATTATGTCATTAACTAATTTGCAAATTTGCATAGAACCATTAATTTAATCTTTAAATAAATAGTATGGGTTTAGCACCAGTTAAAGCCCTCCAGATTAACTGCTTGGTGAATGAAGCCTTCCGCTTATCTGTGAGACAGCAGCAGTACAAGCTTCATCCACACACTGATCTGCCAGCACACTGCAATCTTGATTGGACAGATAAGTGCACAGCTTCATCTGAGGAGCTGGAGGAAGAAGCTCAGCTCCCAGGCTCAGGCACCTCTTAATCTCTCTTGGGCCATTACTGCACATCAGGACAGAAATTCTCATAGAGTGCAGCTGGCACTGAGACTCATCTCAGTTCCTGTGCTTGAATCTCAGCATCTTTGGAATTGAAGTGACTAGCAAGTTGTCATAGGGAGTCAGAAAGGGCCTCTCTACAAAATGAATGCTCCGCATCTGTGAGCAGCCACAGTAGAATAGCACTTACACATGTTCTCACGCTGTCTTATTGTCCTCTGCCACCCACCTTATTTTAGCTATTTATGCCACGCACTACACAAGATACTCACATCTCCTTAGAGATGGGGAAGACACGTAAGGTGTCTGATGGTTGCTTTATGACAACTGGTTGGATTAGCTTCAGTGCCTGGAAGCTGCCCCCACAACCACTGCTCTTTTGCAAGTTGCAGAGAGAGGCAGCTGTTGTGTTGAGGAGGGGCAGAAGATCCTTGGGTACCTGCTTGGTGGCGGATGGAGCTGGATTCCCTTCTCTACCTCTCACAGCTGGGCAGGCTGACAGCTAACAGACTTTGTTCCTTCATCTGGAAAATACACAGGGCCTACACCACTAAAGGATGAAGAGGAGGAGGAGGATCCAGGCTATTACTCTGCTGCCTTCATGAAATACCAGGACGGCGACATAACCATGACAACTGCCTCTCTGCAATCAGAGAGGCGAGTGCTAAAAGACAGTTGTGGCCAGCCATGAGGAATGGCAGACTAAATCAGAGGTGGAAGCTGA
The DNA here is from genome assembly GCF_047495875.1 of Pithys albifrons albifrons. NCBI lineage: Eukaryota > Metazoa > Chordata > Aves > Passeriformes > Thamnophilidae > Pithys > Pithys albifrons. Next base: position 85,800,186 of record NC_092459.1, read on the forward strand.
CAGAAAGGGAGTGACTTTGCAGTCTGTGGTGTGAAGACAGACCCTGTGCCTCACACCAGTGCCAGGGAGGCACACTGAGCAACCAGGCACACCTGGACCAGCCACGTGGCTCTTGGCTGCTCTTATTATTCTCTGCAACCTTTGAGCATGACTCTTGACAGAAAAATTACCAAATGTAATGCACTTGTGACTTAGTTAATTTGCACCTGTATCTAATTTCAGACCTGCTAGAATAACAGAGCAGTTCTGTAATCAAAAAGGGAGGAAAAAAAAAGCCAGACTTGCCAGTCACTGACTGCTGCAGAGGGAAATGCCCCCACTTCATACAGGGACCCCATGCAAGAGTTTTGCATGAAGGTCACAGCAGGGCACAGAGGTTTCCCTGAAAAGGAACAAAGCAACCCCCCATATATGGAACTCAGTGAGCCCATAGCAATTCTCAGTGGCCGCTGGCACCGCCATGTTCCTCCCTGCTTTCTCAGTTAGCAATTGCTTCAGTTTCCTGAATGTCTCTGCGTTTTCATTTTTGGAGATTGTTCTGAGCAGTTCACAGTTGTCTACTTGTGGCTAATGCTCATGACTTTCTGGATGCCAGAGGATGCTATGTTTTGTCATCAGAGAAAGCACTAATGAGACAAAGTCCCTCTGGCCCATGGTTATGGCTCATTAGGGTGCTAGTCGCAATGCCTCAGTTTCCCCTCCAGGCTCTGTGAAGCCAGAGCTGCTAGACTTCATATGCCATTTTTAATCCTCTCCCTCAGTCTCTGCAAGGGTCTAGCTGCTCCATGGTATTCAAGTCCCAAACCAAGAGATTTAGGGAAGTTAAAAACCCTGCTTTTAGCAGGTCTCCCAGGACCCTTAGCAATGCTGGTGCCAGGGTGGTCAGCCCAGCCTGCTCAGCACCTGGCCACCCTGTGGTGTGGCATACCAGCCCACAAACCTCATACGGACTGTCCCATAGGACCTTGGGCTGGCCTCAGCCTGCCAGCCAGGGCCAGTAGCTGCCTCTCCTTTATTGCCTGGCACAGAACTATGATGGCAAAAATGTTCTTTCTGAAGGAAATCAGCAAGGAAGAGCTTTGGTTTACTTCTTGACCAACTTCTCTGTCCAGCCCTCCCCAAAGAGAGCTTGTCTGCCTTGCTTTCTGGTGTTTCCTCCCTGCATGGATCCCATTCCAGCATCTTCAGATATCCCTTGCATTCTGATAACCCTTAACCCAGGTGCAACTCTGTCTTGTCACATGAACACTAAATGATCTCAACCCATTTCCAGCCTTCTTCCTACACCTTAACTCAACAGTGTCTGCTTTCTTGAAGTACAAGCACCCCAGCTCCTTCCCCAGTGAGTGTGGTGACTAACCCCAGCCACCTCCACTCTGGAGGCAATAAAGATCATGTAGCAGCCTGCCCTTTCCCCTTGGAAAGACCAACAGCCTTCAACAGAGCTGCATAGAGAAAGCAAATCAGGACATAAAACATTTTGAGATCTTCAGATGAAAGGTGTTAGTGCATCATTAACATCAATTTCTTTGGCTGAGACACATGTTAAGCACAGGTCTGGGAATATGTAAGTCTGATGTTTTAACCTTGTCTTTATCACTGGCCCTACATCTCTAACCCTCGTCATGCATTTTAATAGCCTTGCCTCAATTTCTAGGCTAAAAGGATGTGAGTTCTAGCTGTCCTGCCTTGCCAGGCTGCTGCGGTTCTGTAACTGGGTACAGCCCATAGATCTCTGTAAATGTAAAGGGCAATATATAAGCATTATCTGTCTATAATAGCCTGCAATAGCGTCCTGCAATAGCAGGTATACCACAGCAGTACACTCCCTAAGGAAATAGGTCCTTCCACCTCACAGCCTTGCTTCTCTCCACATGAAAAGTGCTCTGCTGGGCAGCCTGTGCAGGCAATATCAGCATATTACAGCTGAAGCTGAAGGTTGAACCAAGAGGAAGGAATTTCAGACGTTGTCTTAGGATGTCTTCACACATCATGCTGTTATCCAACAGGCCTTGTCGGCATTAGAATACAATTCCAGGAGTGGTTGCTCACTTACCAGGGGAGAACTGTGCAAAGCACAGCTGTTGATCCATGCCGATCATCTCATTACTGCCAAATTTCCTCCCAGTGATGTCCTGCAGCAACAGAGGTCAGAGAAAAGCTGGATAAAGGATATGCACATCTGTATTCAAAGGGACAACTGAAGCCACCATTCTCAACCTGATATAGAAGCAAAAGGCCATGAAAAGACCATGTCAGCATTCACAGCAGATCCATGACAGAGAACGACTCTGGGGAGCAAGGCAAACTTGGGGCACTGAGTGGTGTCAAGGACTTCTTTCATGCCATAATTGGCTCCAGCAAATGCTGTTTCAGAAAGCTGAAGAACTGTTTCACATTCACAGAATCTGTGCAGGAATTCTATGCCAAATAGACTTTATGTGAAACAGTCTTCCTATGCTTAGAACAACTAGCACAGAGGACCTGGAATCCTCTTAAGCCATGGTGAGTCATGACTGCGTAATTACCTACAATCCTCCTCCTCTGATACAAGCACCTACCTTAGGACTGGTATTCATCAGTCCTCCTAGTTTCAGTACTAGCAGAGAGGCCAAGCCTCACTCACACCAGGGAAACCAAACACCTAGTCCCTCGAGGTGTTGCCTCCAGAGCAAAGTTGAAGGCCTATTAGCAATACAGTGTGGGAGAACTGTATTTTATCTTAGATCCAGAGCTGTCAATCCAGTGTTGCAGTGGGGAGATGCAAAATCTTTAATTAACTTTTGCTCACTTGCTCCCAGCAGTGGTGAAGGTGGGTGGATGTGATTGTTGCTCAAGGGAGGATTCTTCCCTCCCCCTACTTTTGAATTCCCAAACAATTAGTGCTCTGTATAGAGCAACATAAATAGAGCTCCTCAAACCTGGAGGGTTTTAGTTTTGTTTTGTTCTGTTTGGAATGGGTTTGTCCTCCTCCCTGTTCTATCAAATACCAAGCAATTTATGGACCACTTTGCATGTGTTTGCACACCCTTTTAGCATCTTAACTGACAACCTACATGCTTTTTTAATTAAAATTTTATTGGCTTTTCCATAAGAGATGTACCTACTGTAAGTAAGCACGGTTCAGTACAGATAACATGTGGTTTGTTTAGCTATCTTGCAGGAGATTATTTCTGTTATCATTGTAAGTTGATTATTGTAATTATTGAAAGAGAGAAGGCTGACAGAGGGAGAGCATGCAGAAGGAAAATGGGAGGGAATTAAAAGATAATAATAAAAGATAATAACAGTCTCCTTTGTTCTTATTTTTTCTCTTGACAACCTACTGTACATACAAAATTCCAGTTTAATGTTAGAGTAAATCCTTCCTGTTGCTAACACACCCCCATCAATAACAAAGGTCTTTACACCCTAGATGCCTGCAATTAAATTCAGTATCAAAGAAAGCCAGAAACTGCCTCTCTTGTTAGTACTACCAGCCCTCTGAGTATCTCAGAATGCTTCTTTTCACCTCTTTCTTCCAAATGCATTTGATATTTTTAACCTTCTTTAGAAATTGGATGGCTTGAGCATACACAAAGTTAGAGACAAGCATTATGTGTGGGCTGAATGTGTATGCGCAAAAAGACTGAGGGAGAGAGATTATACACTGTACCAATAACCATGTGGTCCTGGCACCACTTTGAGGTCAATGTATGAGATGGGAAGGTGGAAACCCCTGAAGGGTAGTCATAATGCTGTTGGTGGAACACTGTGTTACCCCATGCTTGTCAGAAGGGATGTGTGTTCCAAAGGGAGCGAACATTCCCTGCTCATGTGAAATGAAAGGGAATCTCCACATGCAAGTCATTTCAGTAAGAAAAATTCTAAACATCCCAGGTGTGTTTTTCCCCCCCCTTATTTCAGAGACACTGGCCAATGCTACCAGCTACTGGAGGAGGATATCAGAGAGCCACCACTTCCCTATCTCAGCTTTTGCTGCAGTAGGAAATGGCAAGACCCTCACAGAATTCAGATGGTGTTGATAAGGTTACTTTTTTAGCTACTAGGGCTTTCAAGGACTGAGACTTTGAACTTGACAAAGTATTCTCTTAAGAATCTGAGAGGAGAGGAAGGCACAACAAGCTATTGAGTGTTCTGAGATGCAGCAATGTCTCCCCCACCCTGATGGCTTTTTGTTCCATGGGGTTAGCAAAAATGTGAAAAGCATAGGTCCTTGTGGGACAGCATCACATCCAGGCATTAGTAGTAGTGATGTATGTTCACATCTCTACTGACTGGGTATGCCCCACTGAACCATTCCCACCAGACTGCAAGCCCCCCTTCTCAGCAAGGACAGGAAGGGCTTCATGGTCAACAGAGTCAAACACTGCAGAGAGATACAGCGAGAAATCTGTCCTCTATGTATCAAATGCAGAAGTGCCACAAAAGCAGTTTCTTCTAATGTCCTGGCCTGACTCCAGCCAGAGTCCTTGTGTCATTCCAGGAATACAGTGAGCAGCAAACCTCACTCAGGTCAGGGGGTCAGAAGTGACGCCATCCAGCTATCAGCTATTCAGATGCTTCTCAAAAAATTCTCCCAACAGACCAAGCCCCACAAAACCCATATGAAAAATAAAAACCAAGAAATCAATGCTGCGCTCTTAACAGTTTTTCTGTGGTAAATAAATACTGCATTACCTACACCATGCTCACATTAAAGGATTTTCTTCGGTATGAGTAGTTACTCACTTCAGCATATTTGTCATTTGCTTCCCCTCTTTGCCAGGGGACCTGATTTGTGATGTTGCATGAAACTTCAAAATGAAGTGCAGATCTCCCTTCCTCTCATGGAAAAGGAGACTAACAAGCTGCACACGCTTGCTCACCTCTCCCAGGGAGGGAGAGCTACAGCCCATGTTATTGCTTTATAATGACATGACTATTTACGGTTGCAAAAGTTCTTGTCAGGGTTCCTCTAGTGAGGAGGACAAAGACAGGAGATAAGACTTTGAAGGTCAAAGCAAATGAGTAAACCAGGAGATTTTTTTCTGCTGAGAGTAGGGGGGAGAGACGGGAAGAATATGCCCCTTGAGATTGTCTGTGAACATAGAAAAGCAATAGGGATCAAACCAGCTGACTTTCATTTGAGGGGTAGAAATCTGGAGATCAGACTGTAAATATATTCATGAATAACCAATTTTACCATGCCTTCATTATCTAGCAATGCCCATCCTGACCTGCAGGAAGCAAGGCAATGAAAGAAACTGAAAGGAAAATATTTTTAAATTAACCCAGATTTCTCAAACCACCTCAAACAGGCAAACAAACAAATAAAACAGCCTGGACCGTCACTCACTTCTTGGATGCAAGCTCACGTCAACTTTTATTTTTCTGAATTGATTTGCTTGTTTGTATCGCTTGCCATTGTTATTTTTTGGTCCCTGAAAACATTGTAAAAACCAACTAATGTGGTACAAAATAGTAAGTTTTATGTACACTGCAGAAACTTGTATATGATGTGGTTTGTTAATATCTCTGCTGTTCCCCCAGCAGCGTGTCAGGTTTGTCTAACACCCAGCCCCTGAGTTACAGTTTTACAGCGCCGATTTATAGTGTTGTAAGTTGAATATACTGGCGCGCTGTAAAAGGGTTTCTTCTTCTCCCCCCACCCCCCTCCTCTTTTTTCCCTTCCCTTAATTAATATCTTAGACCCCGGGAAGGCGCCTCAAGGGCAGGCGGCAGGAGCAGGGCTGTGCTTCCCGGAATTCCCATTGCCTGGGGAACGGCGCGCTGGGGCTGCCCGCGGCAGTGCTGCCCCCTGCGGGCACCGCGCGGCACCTCACCCGCCGGGGCAGCCGCGCCTCCGCGGAAGGAACGGAAGGGAGGGGAGAGGATGGTGAGTGTAACAGCAGCAAGCTCCGTCACCCCCGGATGCCTTCGGTGTACTAAGCGAGCAGCGTTTAAAAGCGATAATGATTTGAGAAAAAAGAGAGCGTTCCCTCACTAATTAAAAAGAAATAACCAACCCCGCCCAAGATTATGGCAACAAGAAAATGATAAAAATTGAACAGGCACAAGCCCCTTAATCCCCTTTCGCTGCTAATGTTAGCGTGGAACTGTAAATAAGTGGGGCAAAAGCCAAAACGTGGCAGCCCTTCTGCTTTAGGCACAGTTCTTTCCTGTACTTGTTCATCCTCCTGGAGAGATTATGCTGCAGCTGGGATCATGCCACATGCTGGGACCACCAGTTCCAGGCCTTCACCTCCTTGGAGCTTACCTCCAGCCCAACAGGACACATCTGAGGCACTATGGAACATCTGGGTAACCCCAGCAAAACCAGCAACATTGCTGCTACTTTATAATAGAATCATAGAATATCCTGAGTTGGAAGGATCCCACCAGGTTTATCAGCTCATGGCACTGCACAGGACAGCCCCAAGCATCACATCATGTGCCTGAGAGCATCATCCAAATGCTTCTTGAACTCTGTCAGGCTTGGTGCTGTGACTTTTAAGTCTCCTTATTTGCCATTCTCCAATGAGGTTTTTTCTCCACAGACTAGTGGGACCTAACAATACCGCCTGCAAAACCAAGCTGTATTGTATTACAGGGGAGGTGATCTGGCAGAAGTAAATTGCAAAGATGCTTCAGGGACAAAGGAAAGAAGAGCTGCTTTGGCTTTCACTGCAGCCTCTCTTCCACTGAGTTCCCTCTACTCCAAGCAGCTGCTTGCCATTAGCCATACCCATCACTAGAGTCGGCTCCTTGCTCGTCTCTGTCACTCTTCTTCCCTAGAACACCAATTTGTCTGATTGTTTGCAATTAACTGTTGATTATGGTGCACAGAAGCCCAAAGAGGATAATTAAAAACCGTTCAGCCAGCAGCAGTGGAAAGAGTCTACTGCCGCAGAGGAAAGAACAGCGCACAGCAAGCACATCCCTGCTTAGGGCAGGACAACATGAGCTGGTGAGGACAAGCCAGACTGGTGTGCACAGGTAGGCAGAGAGCAGGGAGGGCAGAGCAGGCCAGAGGCTGTGGTGATTGCAGTGAGCTCAGATGAAACACTGCAACTTGCTGCCCTGTCCACCAGGACCCTGAAAAGAGGAGTAGTTCCCCATCACCATCCCAAAGGGACCAGGAGACCTGCAAGTACAATGTGCACCTCGGTCCACAGCAGCAACATCAAAGCCTTGAGCGATTTCATCAGTAACTTGGCTGAATGGCTTGAAGAAACGCACTTTTCTGCCTTCTCTAACAGCATCTCTTTTTAGACAAATTGTCAGTGGAAAACCTTTCAAGAAATCACCTTGCTGTGAAATACGCTTTTGTTGCATGAAATAAAGCACACAGGCAAATGCTGAAGCTTATAATACAAAGTGCCCACTCAGTCCAGTGTCAACACAGATCATTTTTATACACAGTAATAGACAACATGGGGTGTTGAGGAGAAGCCTGGGCAGGAGCAAAGTACACACAATAAATTTAAACCTTGGAGGACCAAGTGCAGGAAGCAGAGTTTTATTGAGGTACAGGCATTTTGCCTTCCCAGTTATACAAAAAAGAATTGCAGGTCAATTAGAATGAAGAAAAGTCTGTCTGGCTGTATGCACTAAGCTGACTCCAAACACAGACCTCAAAGCCTCTCTCGGATGCTACCTATAAACAAGAACAGCCTGTGACTCTCAAAACGGAAATGGGAAGAGGGGTCTGCAGGTAGGACTGCTGTTTCTCTCTAATAGCATCCAGAAATTAAAAGAAACAGCTTTTCCACCTGAAAAATAAATAGCTTTTCCAAATTGTTGCATAAAATGAACCATGGATCCAAAAGGAGATACTGAACTTGCTACACCATGGCTGAAGCCAGTTTGATATATGGTCAGCTGAGCCAACACAGCTGTTCCTGCTGAAAGGAGACTTTCTTCCTCAGCCCCTTGTCTTTCTTTACCTCCCCCTTCTTCTGATCCTGTGAGCTAACCCCTCATTCTCCTGGTCCCTTGATCCAATTTTTGTTGCTCAGCAAACCCTCCAGTCAACTATATGAATCATTAGCCTGGCAGGATATGATCCTAATTTCTGGCGTGGTTTCTGCTATCTTTAAGTTAAGGCCACTTTGGGTATGACACACATAAGGTAAGGAGGTGTTAGATACAGCTGAAAAAAATCTTCCTTCAAAGGGAAATAGCACAATGCCAAAGCCTAGTGAAATGTTTCAATATTTTGTAAAAAATGAACCTTGAGTAAATCCCAACACTGACCTGTATTTTGGTAACCATCTTGTACCCCAGATACAACTAGCAATACAGAAATGTGTAAAAGAGAATTATAAAAAGAATAATTGAACTGCCTTGATTTTCAAAGCGAGTTCATTATAACCCTACCACGGTTATAATGAACATCTTTTGTTTCCTCCATGGGAGATCTGTAGGGATACATTGCTATAAAGATAAGGGCTCAACAAACTTGCAAGACACTATTACAGTAACTGTGTCATGCTACAACAAAGCACAGTTCAAGACACAAATATAATATTTTCTCTGAAAAAGACTGAGCCAATTGTAAATTCCCTTGGTTTCACCAAAATCTGCTTCTTGGGTTCATTTCATGAAGCCTAAGCAAAGAAAATGTGAAAATCTGGAATATCAGGGTCAGAGTGAAAAATAACAGGAATTCTGTGCAGGATAAAATGCAAAAATACAAACTGAATGAGGCTTAATACATCAGGAATGAACTTTGCTTTGAGTTTTTTGTTAGTAATGTTCTGCAGCCTTAGGACACAATGGTAGTGCTATAAGGAAATAGCTCTCCTCTGAAGCCTGGTGTTTCAAAAGAATTGAGGTTTAAGGTCCCAACAGATGTTTGTTTAAGGACTAACATATTTAGCAGCTGTAAAACCTAATCATAATGTCTTGCTGTTTGTCCACTAAATCACATTATGCTGTAGCAGTGGGATGTATACTCGGCTTAGTTGTCCTGCCTGTCCCCAAAATTAGAGTTTTCTCACTGAATGTGCCACTAGCATTGTATGGTTCTTGTTCTAGACCTTGCACTTGGGGATGGTCAAGAGGGATGTGAGAAACATCTTTGAGAGCTGACCTCCTGCTAGGTGGCTAAGGAACAACACAAGCAAGACTTGAATGGAGATTAAAAAAGGAACAGTTTTTCTTTTGTGAGAATTCAAGAAGCAAGGGATAATTCCTGAAATACAGAGCTGTGGGACACTCACTGATTCCAGTGACACAGTGTCTTGTCCGCAGTTTACTGATGTCTTCACTATGGGATGATGGACAGGTGTAAGAGGATGAAGGTTTTCTCGTGGCAGACGCTATCCTAAAACAAAGCAGACTGCCCATGTTTCATGTACAATTTCAGCAGGTGCTTTGCTCTCTTGAACCTAGTCTCCTTTGCCCCGTGGATCCTATCCTGTAAAAAGTTTCATCAAAGCTCAGTTACTCACTGAATCTGTACTTGAGAGGACTGGTAAGTCCCAGCATCCTGGCATTCACACTGCTAAAATGTGACACCTTGAAGCCTCAAATCTTCATGTCAAGCATCTAATTTACCTCAGTTGCTCACAGGCTTTCATTCCATTCAGAAAAGCTGCTCTCAGTGTTTAGAAAGTCATTCTTACAGCCCAGTCTGTCTTTTCTGCTGAGCCTTATAGCCCAGTGACAATTTCATAGCTCTGTCCCCTGTTGTGGATGTGCCAGACTCAGAACTGACAATCCTCAGAACCTAAATCAATAAATCATGCCAAAAAGTTGTGACTTTTGTCCAAAAGTTGTAAGAGCAGATAGATTACTTACGGACAATTTCAATTTACCTTAGTCTGTATTTCCCTATGAGTAGTTGGCTGGAGATCTGGCCTTTTTAGAAAGAAGCACAAAGACATAATTCCTTGCTCCAGGAGGCAGACCTGCAGGACATCAGAGATCTGTAAAATCCTGAGCTGGCAACAACCCCAGCCCTGGGGTCTCTAAAGTGCCACTGGGTGAAACCAGGCGTCATAGCTCATCAGCACAGAGCAAATACAAACTTTATTGTGTAATCATTGTTTCTGGAAGAATTATCTATTCTTTATCTCTGTGAGAGCGTGAGAGATTAAGTTTGGAAGCCTGTTAGCCACATGCTGAAATGCCATTGTTATCATTCACTGTTAATTGTCACGCCTGGCTCTAATGCACTTAATCAGAGCAGCTGACACTTGGGCTCTAAATGAGAGTCAGTCAAGCAGGGGAGAGGAGGAAAATACCCATGGTTCTTGCATGGGGCTGCTCATGGCAGATTTTGAGTCAAATAAAGACGCCAGCAGCAGGGTGAGAACTCCTGGCAGATTTTTTGAGATCCCTAACTGATTACAGCTGGTCTTGGCAGTGCATTTAAATGGCACAGGGAAGACAGCAGAAAAGCTCCCTGACAGGAAACATCCAGCACAGAACTAACAGACATGCTGAGGAAGTCAGCCCCTGGTCAGGGAAAATCTTTCTTGGGGTCTTTTAGGAAACTCCTGCCTGCCAGCTGTTAATGGATGGGGCTGAACTGCAGGCTGCATGTTAATCAGCCTATTATGAACAGCACTTTATCTTGTGACAAAGGTGGTTTTAATGGAATTGAAAGGTTTCCCAGAGTAAATTTCTAAATGTCCTAATAAGGCAATGAAGACTCCATCAGTGTATTTATTAATTACAACACAGCCATGTTTCTGCAAGGCTGTTTCAGCAACCCAGGATGTGAATCTGCCCCTACCGGAAGCTCACAGGGATGTGTCCTGCAACCTGATGATGGGAACCTGAAGGTGGATGGCTAAGCCCAAAGGATCCCCTAGCAATTCTGGTCTTTGTGCGTGGACCGCTGTAGCAAAATATCATCCCTTAGCTTGAAATATTTTGTTGGAGCAGAGCAAACCAGAAGCTGGAAAAGCTCTGTGCTGCACAAACATGTGCAATCCAGGCCAGAAGAGACCACTAAATAGTGCAGTGTAACCTTCTAGAAGCCTGTACTATGATGTGGCACCTTTACTTTCACTCTACTTTATTTGGTGATAATTGTAGCCTTGATGTCTATCAGGCAATCCCAGTGCTTACCATACAAAAGCTTCAAAACACCTCCTCAGTTTAACTGTCACTAATGGAGTTCTGGAGTGGGATGAGGGCCCATCTCCTGTGGGTTTGTGGGTTCCGGCCATATCTCACAGCTCCATAGGCATTCTACATTGTTTCTCTGGGCTATTTTGATGAGGCCTTTGCCTCTATGATGAATCCTTCAGCAAATGTGATAGTCATGTCAGCTTCTATAGTGCCTGCTTTTAAAAGTCTCTATGACATGCACCAGTTGTTATTCTTTGCATGCCTGGGCTCAGATTCTTTAAAGTTCAGGTCAGTTTCAAGGCTAAGATTAATTCCTTTGTCTCAGGACTGATGTTGTCCTTTTTACGCTGTTGGTCAGAGGACTCTTTTATCTTAGATGCTCTGGTTAGGTTTCCATGAAGATTGTCCAGAGGGGAAAGGAACCATGGTAATTGTTTTATGGCACTGTCAGATAAAGGACATCTTTCTTTGTGTTTCAGATTATGATTTGGTTTAATAGTGGAGCGTGAATGACTGTAGGCTTTCTGTGGGTTTGCTGAAGTCAAGCTTTTAAACTCTTTCCCTCCTAGGAAGCAGCATACTCAGAGGATAGGAAAACCAGGGGTGCATTTAACATAAAATTCTGGCATGATATCACGAATCACAGTATCGCCTGTGTTTTTCTTTCAGTGCTCATCACCTTTGTCTCTTATTGAATGCCTTCTGTGCACAGAATACCTATGTTTTCAAGCTGCAATCCACAATTAATTTGGCAACCATACACCTGTTTAAAAACCGCTGCAAATACAACAGCTCACAACTTTTCCTTGACAAGGAGAATGTGATCTTTCCTACTTCCACTGAAAACTCCCGTTGAGAAACTTGCTGTGAAAGGAGCTGAATGGATCTATAGAAGATGCTTTCCTTCATGCCAATTGGCTCATTAGTAATTTTAAAGGAAGGGTTTAAAAGTCTATTTCAGTTGGAAAAAGGGACTAAATAGTCTCCTTCAACCCAGTTTCACTGCAAGCTCTCAGCTGCATTGTAATCAACTTTACTATCTTCAGCCATCCAAGAGCATCTTCAGTCAAAATAAGAAATAATATTTCTTCTATAGTACTTTCTATCTGAGTCTGAATTATCACATCATCTTACAGTCTGTTGCCTTTCTTTGCTGTCGGATGAGCTGACCCGTGTCACTGTGAAGGAGCATGTCTCTGTTGACATTGAGCAGTGGTGGGACAGACAGACTCCATCTCACTGGTCCTGCCCCACTGCCATTCCTAGGCACTCGTGCTGTCTTATTTGAAGACACCATGAAAGAGGCCATGCTGCTTGAGCCATATTTGGTGGCAAGCATGTCTCACCAAGTAATTCCAGATCTCATCAGAGGTCCAGCAAGTATTAGCACCATATCCAGAAGAAAAATGGCTGCATTTTGGTCTTCTAACAGGAAGAAAGGTAGGGTCATCCTTTCTTTGAAACAAAGAAGAAATTGCTCTGAACATGGAGAGGGCCTTTTCAGATCACCTGGACCACCCCCAGACTCAAATGCCATCATGCAGTCATATAACCAGGAACTTCAACATCATCACAGAAGGGTATCGTTAGAGAAAGAGGTCAGGACTGGTTAACACAGGTATCCATACACTTCTGAGAAACAAAAGGATTATGACAAAACTAGGAATTTTTGTTTTACCACTCCTCCAGGGATAAATTGCAGGAGTCCTGGCAGACATCATGAGGCAAAACATTAGCTTCCTCATGTTTGTCATAAGTGACCAGAGAAGCACATAAAACCACAATTAAAGCCATTTGTATTGCTAAATCAGTCCTGAACATGGTGGTTTTTCCTGGAAAATACAAATAATAAAAATTAATTTGTCAGCTCATGTTTAAACCTCAGCCTCTTCCACAGCAATACATTGAGAAGAGCTGGTTGAAATAATTATTTTCAACTTATGCAATCATTCTTTTTATTTCTGAAGGCTAATGGAGTGAAAACATGCTTTCCAGACCTTTGCTAATGACAGAGTCAGAAATAATGATCGGGGACCCTGATGTTCCTCTCATAATGAGGAAAGCAACATAAAATGATAGGGATGCAAGTCCTCAGCAATCACTTGTTCTTTATTTAAAAGGCAAATGGAGCGTTCAGATGAGTTCTTTAGGTTAATGGAGCCACAAATAAGGTTTTGGGACAAGGATTTTTCACAGGTAATGCAATACGGGCAATACCTTCTTTGGAGGACAGAAATATTTACAGATGTTGAGATTTCTCTATCACAGAGAGGCAGTCTAAAAGCCAACACTGCGAGGACAAGCCAAATCTGTCCTTTCTTGCTTATTCCCCCAAGTCTGCACACACAGTCCCCCAGGGTGCAGATGTACCACATGCCCAGTCTAGGTGTCAGCTGCTGAAGTAGTGCAAGATGGTCTCAGACAATGTGAACCCCAAACAAGATTCAGAGGAAGGGACAAAGTGAATTTGAAAATTACTCCTCATGTGCCTGTCACCTAAACCTCACGTCCCACTGCCGTGTACTTTCTTGTTCCCTACTCTGTACCCTTGCCCAAGCACAGATACTGGCACCAACCCAGTCCCCACAAGAGCCTCAAAAAAAAATCAAATTACCCAGTGACTCCTGCTCCATTTCTGTTTGCTGAGGGTCTTGAGTTTGGACAGACCAAACCCAAGATTCCCTTAAGAGGAGCCCCAAGTAGCAACTCAGGCAGTTTTATCCCAAGAGAGAAGAATACAGAAGTAGTCATCCATAAGATCTTCATTTTCAGAGGTAAGGAGCAGAGTCTGGGAAGTCTCCCAGGCTCTTTGCTTATGGTCAATTGCAATTTGTTTAAGTTCTGCTACAAAGAGCTGGAAGAAGTGAGGGCCTGGAAACACTTCTGCCCTGCTAGGTCATTCATGCTAAAGGAAATCGTGCCTGTTTCTTTTGCACAGCCTGGTGATGGCAGTGGCAAAGAGGAGCCTCCATAACCTTGGGACACAGTTCAGGTCCTGGTCTCCAGAGGGATCTAATTTTTCGCTACATCACCACATGAAGCAGGTTCAGGTTTCCCTTTTGGTTCTTGTTGTACTCATCAGCTCCTCTGTAAATAGACCTGAAACAATATCCAGAGGCTGGGGACTTTTAGAGAAAGGGAACTAACTCCTTGGTCTCTAGCACCATATAAACTAATATTACAGCACCACTTTCACTTCTACTGCAGCAAGAGGAGAGCCAGGCTTAGGCATGATCTCTGCCACACAGTCCTTCACTCTCAGCAAAGCTACCCTACTATGAAAGGATCTTTGTCCTTCTCACACTGCTGGTTGAGGTGTTTAAAAAAAGTCCAAATGCAGGTATACCTGTATAATTGATTACTCAGTAGTAAGAGGAGGCACTATATAATGCACCAAATAAGATCTGAAAGATGCATAATTAGTACAGTTAACAGTATCTCATTCTGTTCCATATGAGACCATCACAAGGAGAAAAAAGATTTTAACAACCACTATGATATTTATAACTTGGGAGGTACCATGAAGCAGTCTCCTGGAAAGAGAGAATAGTTCACAGAAACATTTGTTTTTTATCAAAGCCTGCTTAGCTCTTTAGAAAAAGAAATTTAAACTCATTGATCTGTCAGGGTTAACAACAAGAGAAGCAAGTTCAAGAAATTGGTTCAATACTCAAGACCTTATTTTAATAAAGCTAACTGTTTTCCCAGCTTGTGATCTCATCAACTCTCACAAGCTTAGGTGGCAGAGACTTTTTTTAATGTGCTCATTGTGAGTCCATGAGTGTGTAGAGGAGCATCTTGAAGCAATGGAGGGAAGCTGACTAGTCCTGCAAGTCAGGACTTGAGCCCACTACCCTGGATGGTATGTGCCTGCTGTAGTAATCTGTGAAAAGAGATGTGGAGACAATGTACTTAAAATCTTTGACCATAAAATATTCTACAAGACTTTGTGGGTTTACTTTAGGGTAGGTGACGTTTGATTTCAAGGAGGAAAAAACCTACTAAAATAGAACATCAATGGATCTATCTTCATATATCAATTTCTGCCTTAAGATTTTTGACTTCCATTCAAAATCATGGATGAAATCAAGGTATTCTTCATAATTAACTGGAAATAGACTCCTCTTCTATTGTCTTTGCATCATTCTATAGAAATATGAGTCTTTGATGCTGTAAAGCAAGAAAAAAACGAAATAAATTCTGCTACTATGACTTTCTCTCCTTACCCTGCCCAAGATAGTATGAGATGCTAATCCCCCTTCAAACCTCACAGCATGAAGATTGACTCTTGAGAGTCTATTAATGAAGACCCAATTGCAATAAGCTCAGCTCATGTTTGGGACAGATGGTATAAGGATGCCCAAATAATGCACTGGGAAGGGCAGTTGCCAAGAAAGTGCTTCAAAGTAACTTTAAATGCACATTTGACTAGGTGCAATTTATCAGCCAATGCATGAATCTTTAGTTGCAAGCATAGCACCAAGTTCAAGGAAGATGTGAGCTGCTTTAATCAGCTTTCCCTGGGTAGAAAAAGCACACAAGGAGAAGGGTATCATCAGTAGCAGAGTGATGTGTGCTGAGCACAGAGTAAGTCTCAACAATCACACCCCCACCGACTCTGACTCACCCATTGCTGGTACAACACTGTCACCCTCACCTGTAAGAGGCTGACACTAACATACGCAACCAGCTAAAAACAGTCTGTGCTGGCAAAAAAAACATTTGCAAAACAATCAGTGATGAGATACAAATGTACTACCCTCAAGTAATAGACATTTCAAGATTAAAAAAAAAAACCATCCTGTGTTAGGGCTGCCAAGAATAAGAGTTGACTAGATCAGAACAGTTCCTTTTTCCTGCAATCCAGGTGAATTACTTGGCATTTGGCAACATTAAAAAGCATTTTATTGAAATGGGCACTGCAGACTGCACTATCCTATCTCTCTGTGTAACCATTCTGTCCCCATCGTGATTGGGTACTCCTTAGTGTGTGTGTCATGCTCAGATTTTATCAGCAGCAATTCTATATTTATTTCAAGATCACTGATAGAGAAATTGAAATAACACCGGACACAGACTATTTCATAAAAACCTCACTCCCATCAGTCAGCATTCCCTGCCTCTTTTGACTCAAGTCAAAATATTGTGCTGGACTATGCTGAACACATTACAGAAGTACATTATCTCTCTGCAGTCACTGTCAACAGCTGAATTCATAATCACCTACAAAATGAAAGTTGTTCTGTTTAGCAGGCTCTACCTCCTTGAAAGCTATGTTGCCTGATATTAGCTATATTTCTAGTTAGAAACTAACCTCGTATTTCCCTGTGTACTATTTTGCCACATATTAACTTCAGGTTGTTCAGCTTGTAACTACCATAACCACTGCTGTTACACACCTCTGAAATACTGGCAAACCCTAAGACCTTCACAGTCATCTGCAATATTGCCAGCACTCCCAGGTTCATTAAAACCAGATGTTTCCTGAGCCAGCCTTCTCAAGACTCAGATACACGTTGTCCTAATAGATAATGTTTAGCAGACTCTTCAGTTACTTCTGGGAAGTAATCAGCCTTATCCAAGCCCATATGCTGTGGCTTTTCAAACATAGAGTAGAAATCATAACATAATGCCTTTGTCTCCCTGCCTTCATTATAGTATCTTTAATTGTCTCTCGCTTATAATGATATTCCTACTGTTCCTAAGCCTACACAAAGTCCTTGTTACCTCTACCTTCTCTCATTAAACCAGAGGGTTTGTGTGGTGTGTTTAACTGTTTACTGCTCCAACCCATTTTCTGCTGTCCCTTTCCCCTCTCTCACACCGAAAGGGTATTATGGATGAGGAACATCAGGCAAGTTCTGGAGGGAGATCAGGAAAGATCCCCAGCAACTGCCTATGGATTCAGAAGCTTTCTGCAATTCATCTACAGGTTAATAGGACCTAAAGCACTACCTGCAATTATGGGAAAATTGTATGAAAAGAAAAATTTGCTTCCATCCTCAGGGTCTTCATGCTGTTGTACAGGACTCGTCTCTGTCAAAAAAAAAAGTAGTGAAAAGTAGGTTAATAGTTGGACAGAGGCCTTAACAAAAACAGGGACAGAAGTTACTATTCTGCATTACTAATTTTGTGTCTTTTTTGCATTTCACCCTTTTTTTGTTCCAAATTACATGTCCCGTCTTGTCTTCATTGCCACATGCACAACTGAACTAAAAGCTTTGTGCTCAGAATAAATATCTATTACAAGGAGAAGCTTGTTATAGTAATAGCACATTCACCACACACAGACTGCATTCTAACAACTACAGTCATGTAGAGAAATCCTCTTAAATCAAAGAAATACCACAACGAATAATGAGAATGTTCAACAAAACTCTCTGAAGCAAACAGGGAAATAGAAAGATGGTTTGACCTTTTAATACTGTAAATACATCTGCAATGCCTAAGGAATGGCTGCATCCCGCAGCCTCCTGAACAAATGCTTGATGCCTGTAATAATATCCTCTTCCTGCATGTGTCTATAACAACTGCATGGTTCCTCTTAGCAGCAGGACAATACAGCTGGGATTACATGGAGCAGCATTTCCCAGGTGTTTGGGGTTTTGTGTTGTAGAGTTTTTCTGTTTGGTTTGGTTTTTTTTCTTCGGTTTGGTTTTTTTTTAATTCCAGGAACTGTGGAACTGGGTCCATTGACTAGGCCAAGTCATCAAATGCAGCACTCATTTCTTAGAAGAGTTGGGCAGTAGCAGAATACCAGGGATGCATGTGTGCAGCCAGCCAAGGGCTATTTAGTTAGTCATCACAGCCTGAAGAACCAGCTGCAATGAAACACATGTCCCACTGGACTAGCCACACTTCTCTGGGACAAGCAGGATGAATAGCCTGATCTTAGGGGTCTCATAGTGGAGAAGCTGTGAGGGTCAAAGAGGAATTCTGATGAGTGCCTGAGGCATTTGTACCACCTCAGTATCTCCTCTGGCATATGAGGGAAACAGTCTCCATAGGCTTTGGGTTCACTCCATGCAAATGTAGTTGCAGAAAGAGGGTTCCTTATTGTCTGAGATTGGGCATGGGCCTATACATTCCCCAAAGGACCTTCTACAGACTTCCAAAGCATAAACTTGTCTTCTTGATGCAACCGTGGACAGGGCAGAGGCCATCAAGTTAACTCTATCCCAATTACCATCCAAACTGGAAAGGGAATAACTGTGATGCTGCTTTGCTCCACAGCAAGGCTCATTTTCTGGGCACTGAAAGGTCTACTGGATCTATACAAGCTGAGTTGTTACCTGCACAGAGCTGCACTGTGCCATGAAGACTCACCAGCTTGTTAAGAATGGCCAAGGGACAGCCCTGGGTCAAGTTTCCAAAACTGTTCCCACGCAGTCTGTGAAACTGTAGGATCAAGTAGGAACACCAAACTGCTTGGAAAATCGAGCTCTAAGCTCTTGAAATCTGCCCTTTCTCATGCTTTTCCAATTACTCCACATTTAAAAGACTGGTAGTGCTGAGGGATGGTGTGATCAGCACAGTAATAGAAACAGATTTTTGGAGTTTAACAAGCTACATTTGGTTGAAATGTTTTAGCCATTCTTCCTTGAAAATAGCATTAAGAATGGGAAGAAAATAGTAACAGGGTGTTTAAAATGACAGCCTGAGAAGGCAGAAGTGTTTCACTAATCTCTCATAATTCTCTGGACATGTCAAAGGAAAGACATGACTTACTCAGACTGTCAAAATACTTTTGAGCAAACATCACAAAAAAGAGAAACTATAGGAATTCAAACAGCATAGTAGAGGGGAGTAAACTATTATTTTGATGAAACTTTAACAAAGGGAAAAGAAGTGAAGAATCAGATGGCCTATTTTCACCCTGGCAAATATCATATGCCTCCAGGTTTCACTCTGGATCCCACACTGTTTAATTTGCTTGGTTTTTGAATGATCTAGAAAGGGCTCTAACTGAAATAGCAAAAATGCATCAGCCGCAATTTTTAGGTGGGTGAGTAGTAAGAATCATTATGATGATGTGCAGGAAGACCTTAGGCAACCAAATGACTGGCCCAAGTAACCAAATTCCAGTGCCAAAACACCAAAGACATGTAACATTGGAAAAGGTAAAAATATTGCTTGCGCAGAAATCTAAATGTAGGTGGGAAATGTTTTCTTTACCGAGAAAGCAGGTTTTTTTTTCACCCATCCCATGATCTCTACCCCCAAACTGCTGAGGGCCCTCACTGCTGCACAGTGTATCCCCTTAGCAGACACATGCCCAATGCCTCTGGCATGGGATGCCTGGACAGGGCTTTGAGCAGCACTTCCCCCTGTCCCACCATGGGAGAGACTGTGCCTCACAGCAGGGCAACACCTCCCCTGCCTGCCTTCCTCCACCTGCTCACACCATGGGGCTCTGTCAGTTCACACAAGCAGGTCCTCCCTCTGCATTCTCTTGCCCACTACACACAAATACTCACATATGTCTCTCAGGACCCCCTTGGCCTCTGTCTCAGTGAGGACCTCCAAGCAGGAGAGAAGAGAAGAACAGAGTATGCAACAGGAAAGAGAAACAGGCTATGGTGTTATAGGGAGGAGGAGAGTAAAGGGACAAAGACAGAGCAGAGAGGAGAAATGGTCAAGAGTTGGGGCTAGGGAGAGGATGCTGCACTGCAGGTGGCGCAAAGATACAATGCAGGTGACACAAGGAAATACTCCAAATCATCACTGCAGATATATCCATGTATATTCAATCTGTACATCAATGATAGCAGGCAGAAAAAACTAACTAAAAATTACTAAAAATTAATCACTAAAAAATGTTTGAGCAATTCTGCTTAAGCACTGCAAACCCAGCTGAAATTCTACACATCACATCTCTTCACTGGCTCTAAAAACTTCCTCAAAGATACTGCACAATTTAAATGGGGACACAACTCCTGATAAAGCAAGGCATTAAGAAGACATCCTAGGGAAAGAGCAGAAGACAAGGCCATTAGCTAGGGTTAGGGTTAAAAATGACTACAATAAGAGTGTTGCAAGTGGTGAGAGGAGAAAAAGGGAGGCCAAAAGAACAGGAAAGCTGTAAATGCATTTTGGACTGACTATTCCACCTCCAGGATGCCTGAGGGTCTTGGGTAAGGCTGTGCTGACAAAAAGGATGAATGAAAGGTTTACTGTTAGGAGAGAGACAAAAACTACTACTCCAATAGGAAAGGGGCTGCCAAAGGATGGATGGTCTGCAAAAATAACTCTCCTGTAAGATCATGATTATCCTAACCATGGCTGGGAAAGCTGGAACAAAAGTCAGCCAAGGTCAGCAATTTGGACTAAGGTGTGGATTAGGGTTTGTGTTGGGAGAGGTACAAACCTATCTGTATTTTTGAATGGGGCTAGGAGCAGGCTGTCAAACCAATGCTTAAGCTGCTGAAATCTCCTGAGACCTTTTGTAAAATAATGCGATGAAGGAATGTGTAATCTTTAGAGTACACTCACTTTATCCCTACTCCTTACTTCATAATGTCAGGAAAAGAGACAGACAGTGAAAAAAATCACAGCAAAATCACCACAGATAGAAAGAAATATTAAATACTTTTTGCAAACAGGTGTTTAAGCCTATGTACTCATTGCTAAAGTAGACCAAGGACACAGGGTGATTCAAAATGAAAATGTATTTTTCTATGGATAACATTAGTTTCCAGAGTCATGGGAGTTAATAATAACAACAATTTTTAGAGTATATTAAATGCCATCCTTCAAGACTTAATCTAACCTCTAACTATTTCAGGATCAGGATGAGATCTAATGGGGCTTGAGAACAAGGTTGAAAGGATTGATTATCCTGCATCTGCCTGCTGTGAGGTTCTTGCATCTTCCTCTGAAGCATGTACTGCTGGCCAGGGTCAGAGGCAGGCAGCTGGATAGGAAGGCACCCTGGATTAGCTTGATCGCACTCCTCCTGCTCTACCTTGGCTGCAAACTATTCAAGGTTTTATGTCTGTAATCCACAGCTCTCCTTGAGGAACACAGAGGGCCTCTGAAATGCTAAACAACCCAGGGAAAGAAGCTTACCTGAAGCCATGAGTAAACCCAGCAGTCAAGCCTCTGGCACAGATTTTGGCTTCTTCCTCTTCTAAATGGCTCAAGGTTTGGATGTCTTTGTTTTCAGCCCTGTATCTGAAAGATAAAGGAATTAGCAGGATTTCTTTAATCTTTGTGTTCTCCCAGATAAGTGTATTAGAGGAATTTTGTAGGTTATGGAAATATTTATTTTGAATTAAAATTAAAGCTGCACCACACTGTGTGTTATTGTATCTTAGCAGAGGGCATGACAGAACCATGCAGACTCCTGTATCTGACTGCAGAAACATCATTCCTTTTGCCCAGACCTGGATAAATGAAATAATGATGCTCTCTCTTAGCAAAATCCATTTTATATCTGTTGTGACAGAGAATGCATGGAGTCCGAAAAGTCTCCTTAAAATAGATATTTTATTTTCAATATTTCATATGGCAATTGATTGTCACTTTCAAGCAACAAAGAACTAGAGGTGTAACCCGGGACATTATGGAGTTGTATGCCCAGTTATTGACAGACAAACACAATAATTGTATTTCGGTGTAACCTTCTTTTAGAGAACATAAGAATATCTCAACTGGTTTTACCTGAGCTCTCTTGAGCCAGTTTCTTCTACTTTAACCAGAAGGGAGGTTGCTGCTACTGTTTAAGATAAAGAAGAGTATAAAAAAGGTGATAGTTAATAGGCAGATGTGTTTCCTCACTATGAGCACAGTCATGGGTATCTACAAAATTTCCTTCCCACCTCCAAAGGAAATTAGGTTTTCAGAAAAGGTCAAGCCCAGAATACACTCTAAATCTCACAGGCAAAGATTAGTGAACAAAGTGAACATATTTCTCAGGTGCAGTGGTCCTCTGCCTGAACAAAGTGCTATAAGGGAAGGCAAGGAGCACAGTATGAACCCTTCCCATCTCAGCAGCTGTGGGCCTCTCTGATTCCTTCTCATGGCTGTATGAAGCCCTTCCCAAACAGAGCAGCCCACCAAGCAGCATAGCTCCAGCACCAGCTGAACTGCTTTCTTATCTAACAACCCTAACAATCCTATCATAGGCTTCTGAACTTAGCTGTGATCCAGTCAACACTCGAGGAAATGCACTTTAATTAATCCTTTCTCACAAGGATTGCAATCAAGTACCCCATCCAGGCAAGTACTAATGTTGGTGCAGGTCATATTGCCTCAGTTTCTCCTGTCACAATTTTCTTTTTCACCTCCTTCTTTCAGTAAGCTCTTTAGATTCAAGCACTCACCTCAGGCCAATTTTTTATTTCAAAGGTGGATTACTGACTTAGCTCCCTTTTCCCATTTTTCTACCACTTAGTTCAATGCTCTCTGACTGTGAGGATGTAACACAGCAACAAAAGACCAGGAAAAAGACAAGGGATTAAAGTATAAATGGATCTAAATACTTAACAGCTGGAAGGAAGAAAAGTGTGACCTACATTAATCAGAGGCAAAGTAGTGACAATAGGCTTCAGCTGGTTGTGTACCTAATTGTATGCTTTTTATTTATTTTTAAGGCACCAGGTAGCAAGAAAACATGCTTGAAAAGGTTTCATTCAAATATAACTTCAGACACCATTTGGAAGTTTTCTACGTCTTGGAAACAAGCAGACAGCATTTGAGGGAAAAAAAATAGAATTCAGCTTTATGAAGAATGGCACACCTGACAAGAGCCAGTCAAGAGTTGCAGATTGAACCCAGCATCTGTAAATTACTGAGACTTCTGTTTAATTACACAACGAGGCTCTTTGCTGGCAGTTCTTGAAACTTATTCACATGTCTTTAAAACTGCAGCTTGAAGCTCCAGGCCCTGAAGTCAAGAGATGATATGAGAGTCTTGACTTCCATTGCAAAGAGCGTTGAATGTCAACAAGGTTCAGATACCAAGAAAAAAATGAAACAGCTTTTATCTATCTATTTTTGACTTGCGATTTTTAAAGGCAAATTCCCAGGGTAGTGTATCAACTTGTCTTCCAAACTGCTGGAGTGAGCAGTGCAGTAGACATGGGGCAGATTCCTCAGGGCTGTTTGGTGCATCCTTTATTCTCACTCCAGCTGCACTGGGGGAAAGCAGAGAAGATGTGAATGACTGGTGCAAACAGCTAGGCTTGTGCCACCTCCTGCCTTGTGGGAAGTGTGGAAAAAAGTTTGTTCTGCTGAGACTTCTTGGCCTGCCTAAAGGGTGTGCCTTTCGGAGTCCCCAAGCCTGAAACAATGAGCAGCTGAGAGTGATGCATTTGTTGTTTTAACCTATACCTTATTTGTTATCCTTCTCTGAGGCAATGCAGCTTGACTCATTGCTGTACTCTTGTCTTAGCAGCCTCTTGAGCTCTGAGCTGGATTTGGTTTCATTTAACGAATCAGACTTCTAGCCCCCATTTTAACATTAATTGATTGGAGATGCTTTTAACTGTTCCTTCTGGGTGTATTAATTTTTCACAGATTGAATTCGGTTTGATGAGGCAGGAAACCTGAAACTATTCCTGGCATCTCCTGCATACTCAGAATAACCACTCTAATGCATTCAGAGGAGCACACAGCAGCAGGGTGGTAACAGATCAGGGGTGGGGATGAAGAGGCAGAAGAAGTGGGGTAGAGGGAGCCTAGGTAGTCACCTATCCATTTCCAAAAGACATCAGTAAGTGATTGCTTACCTGTATCATCTTTTATATTAAACATTTTTCCCAGCAATGCGGGTATTTCAATCAGACTGGGGCTGCTGACATTAACAGATATTAAATATACTCAGGAGAAATATGATCAAATGTTTGAAATGTCTAGTAAATGTGCTGTTAGCTGCCCTCCTAGGGAGGCTTAGTGCAAGCTATTGTGTTTTGCTGAGCGAGAAAAAGGCTGGAATATTAGACAAGGAATCCAAAGGCAATTTTATCAGCAGTGTTATGCAGCTCTGGAACACATTGCTTTTCTATTGGAAGCTTTTCTATTACAGCCATCAAATTACTTGCTATTCTTAAACACTGAAATGCCATTTTGCATTTTAAACCTTCTGAGCTGGCAAGTGTAAAGGATTGCTACGCTCAACAGCATCTCCTTATTCTGACACTGTGGTGAGGCTCTGGGCAGGGCTGGGCTTCAATGTCATGTTAGACCAGACAAAGGCTTTATCCTTCCTGCTCACCCAGACAGGAATGGGAGATATACTTGGCCCCAGCTTACTTCCAGAGAAGTAGTACCAGCAAGTGCCACCATTACAGCTCAACTACTCTGCTCGTGGAGTAGAGAAAAGAGCAGATGAGAAGATAATTGGCAGAAGAGACAGAAGGTTGGCCACATTGGAAGTTACGTAAAAAAACATGAGGAAAAAAGAAGATTCTCCCTGAAAGTGTACCTCTGCACGTGGCTATCTCTCTTCTGTTTTTCATCTATTGGTTTCAAGAGAAGGAGCCTGATGCTGTTCCTTCCACCTGGCACATCAAGGCCTGAGCCAGTGAGATCTCTGTTAGTTTGGGCAATGTAAATGCTCCCTTGCAGATATTTCCTTATCCTTAAAACATCATCTCTATCCCGCAGTACTCTTCTACAGGTTTATAAAAAGAAAACCAAGTAAACATAAAAGGCCACTTTCTTTCATAAAAGGCCATGATTCCCCTAGAGAAAATGGCTGTTACATATTACAGAAGATATTCAATTGATTACTAATGAAGTTACATAGATCAGTGACATACACAGTAGTTTTCTATCCTGGGAAGCATTCTTGTTCCTTTAAAACTTTCCTGCATAATTCAAGTAAAGACATATCTGGACTAGATACAGCCCCTCAAAATCCTCCTCTCAAGCCAAAAGTTCAATTCAGCCAAAATGAATGACCAGCTTTTTTTTTTTTTTTTTTTAATTAAAGAAAGTAAATACCATGTTTCTGGTGTACATCCATGCCTTACCTGAGGCAGTCAGTCCTAGGAACAGCCTGAAGCCTAGGACATTCCTGAGACCCAGGACTGCATATCAAAAGCACTTTTGTAGATGATTTTTATCCATCCTGAATTCAGTCCTGCCATCTTTCCAACAGACAACGCTAGTGCCCTCCTAGGAAGGACTTAGACTGTCTCATCTGTCCCATCAATTATGTGATGTTGCTACAGGGCAGACAAGGCACATGAGGACAGCAGAGCCATGCATCACACACTGGGTTCTCCAGGCCCACTCACCCTTTACCCCTGTGCAGTATGGTGTTCTCTTCCTCCCTCCTCCCTATAAATGTGGGCTGAACAGCTGGATTAGCCCAGAAGTACCCCAAGGCAGAGATTCAACAGGCTAGACAGCCAGTGCAGGTGGCTTCATTCAAGGCTTTGAGATAAGTCATTAGTCAGTCATGATGGTCAATAAGGAATTGGCCAATGCACTGCAGAGGATTTGAACCCACTGTTGAAGCAGCAGCAGGTGTTGGCTTTGGAGAACCAGTGGTCTCATTTAGCAAAGCAAGCCCTAGGCCCTCTTGTTTGTTAGAGCAACATGTTTATTTTCAATTCAAACCTGCTGTCTTTTTCTGCTCCTCTTCTTCTATTGCTAAAAATGGTTTTATGACAGATCTTGATGGATATGAATTGTCTGCCATATGTTGTTTCCTTTCCTGACTGTTATCTCCATATGTCAAATGTACTTGGATCTGATGATCTCCATACAAACGATAACAAAACAAACAGACAAGGAGAGGCCAGACTACAGGGGAAACAGAATCCCTATCAGAGAACTGAAATACAGCAGACAGCCTTTCTACAGGAGACTGCATGGTTTACATGTTGTCACTCAAAACCAGTGACTCCTTCTAGACACTCTCACACAGTAGTTGCTCTCTGACTGCTAAGAAAGGATGTGTTCAAGGGGAAATTCCCTGAGGATCCACCACCCAGCTTAGGATATACAGAGTACTGAGAGACCTAATGAGTAAGGTTTGTTTTGCCTCCAGTATAACTGGTACCAAACTTTTTACAATTTGGTTTTTTCCTGGTAAATTGGAAAAATTATCAGAAGTGCCTCAAGAGACTAAAGTTTACCAGAGATTTCATCTCCTAAGTGCTTTGGATGCTTATAAAATTGAATCCCTTCTTACAGTTGTTGCCTTTCTCCTTCATTTTCTTCTTATCACATTGCCAATTTTTTTGCGTCTGAGACTTCACCAACTGTTCAAGGAATCCAACAACAAGTCATATTTAGAAAACACAGGATCATGAATACCACATAATGCAAGGCAGGTAGTTTTGAATTCTACCGTGTTGTTCCTAATTACTTTTCCCCTAATGGTCCCAGTTTCTATTTCCTAAACCAGACATGGGAATTCCTGCTTGTCCTCCAGGCTGCTCCCCCTTGCAATGAGAATCTGTGAACATGGGAGTGCTTGGCCCTTCCAGTCTCCTTGCCATGTCTGCTGAAAAGAGGATAGGCTATTCCAAAAGGCTGGTGACAGTGAGGATAGGCGAAGCCCTACTCCACAGCACTCCCATCTCTGTAATGGGAGCTTTCTCTGAGGCAACACAGATACAGGCTCACATTGTGCAGCCTTTGTGACCATATTGCATCACTGGAAAGGAATAATCTTTCCAATGGAAAGTATATCTGTAACCCTGCCTTCTTCCTCCTGTGCCCAAATTGTCCACAAAAGAGCAAGTCCCAGTGCCCTCCTTCCTGGCAAAATCCACAAGGAATGAAGTTGCTATTTACATGCTGAGGTAAATCTGTGCAATTCCTGAGCAAGAATCTAGCAGCAAGGTAAGTTAAAAAGCACATTTTAGGTATGATAGCTTTTGATTTCCTCAACTTCTACTTTTCTGAATCCTTTTCTTTCTTTCTTCCTCTTACAGTTATTGCCCTGCTGAGCTGCTCAAGATGGGAAGAAAAGTGTTGGAATAGAGATCTTTGCAAGGCTAGAAAAGACACCTTTCACTTTAATAAATGTTGGTCTCTGTCTGTTTAGCATCCCTCTCATGTGTCTGTAACAGATACAGGCAGAATTGATTCTCTTTACTTCAGGCCTACTAATTAAAGCCCTTCTCTGATGTAATGTTACCACTAAAATTTCTGCTTGGGTCATCTGTGTTTTTCTGTGGATCCTATTTTTCTTTCTTTTTCTAAGACAGATGAGATTATATTTAAGGGAGTTCATTTTTAAGGGAGACCAGACAGCAAAAAAATGAAAGTAGATAAGCAGCCTAAAAAAATCAACACAAAGGAGTTCTATGACTTAGAATAACTCAGATTGAAAGGGATTTTAGGAGTCCATCTAAAACTAAACACAAAACCACCAAGCACAAGCTCAAAGCCAGTTTCAAAAGCAAGTCAGGTTGCTGACGACCTTGTCCAGAAGTGTTGAAAATTTTCAAGCATGGTGGTGCCACAGCCTGACTGGAGACTTGTTGCATTGCTTGATCACACAGCTTGCAGGCTAATACAGCAACCAAAAAAGGAGTTTATGGTATCTCATGCTGAGCTCTCCTTTCAGGGCTGAGTATGGCCAGTACTTGCCTGGGGCCCAGCATCTCCCCAAGAAAACTCCAAGGCCCACAAGAGGAGCTTGTGGTAAATTGGTGTTTCAAGCTTTTGTTCACCTACAAAATGCATCAGGGATGCTAACTCCTAGGGAAGCATTATGGTCATTTGGTGAGCAAAGAGAGAGCTGCTGTTGGGAGCCCAAGCACTTCCCAGAGCACCCTCATCAGAGGACTGGCCACACTGAGCTTCAAAACCAGGAGGATTTAGGCACTCCCTTATCACTCATTGTGTTACCAATGGTTTTGTTAGTCTTACAGTGTTACACATACTTGCTTTGCTACATAACATGGCCACGACACATTTCCTTGCATCTGTCCCATAATCTTTTTCAGGACCTTACCCAGTGATCCAGGTCCACAGTACAGTCAAGGGGACAATCGGCAGAGGGTACACACACAGAAACCAACAGCAATGAGCAATCAGTTAGTTGATCCAGACAGAGTAGAGTGAATAGACAATACATCATGCTTGTATATTAGAGTTCTTCATTGTTTGAGTAATTCTAAAACCATCCAAGCCTGAGATTTCAGTATTTACCATTAATGTTCACACTTGTTAAAATACAAATCTTCTGGGTCACTTGCTCATTAGCCACAGAAGTGCTCTTCTTGGAAGTGCAATATAAGTAAACAAATAAGAGTTAATATATGTAATTCAATTTAAATTCAAGAAAAATGAACCTGAAAAATTTTTCTTGGAGTCATTGAGTTTTCCAGGAATCTGATCTTCTCACTGTGCTTTAACAGTTGCTTTTAAAGCACTAAGCAGTTCAGTGAGAGGCACTGGGATATGGGAAGAGCTGAGGACCAGAAGGGATCAGTTTGGGTGGACAGTAATCACCCCAGTATTAGGGCTGAAAGAAAGGAAAAATTTCAGACCTTTCTCTACCACAGCTCCAGTTACCAGAAGTCTATCTGTAAGGATTTATATAGTAAATAACTCGTAGTTTTGCCTCTTGTACATCTCTGACCATTAAGTACCAATGTTATTGCCTTTGGGGAGCACTTAATGTCTTTATCTATTTTAATTTCTCATCATTTTGCACTGGTTCTTTAGAAATGCAATTTCATGCATTGTTTTGCTTCAGTCAATAACACCTAGACAAATTGAAGTTGGTACATACACAAACTCCTTAAGGATAATAATGCCCTGAGATGAAAGGAAAATATTTTACTGCAAGGATTTGCAAGGACCACTAGAAACATCAAACAACTTTGACATTTAGTTTCATATTTCAAGAGTTTGATTATATTTTGTTGTCAAAATCTTGCAGTACAATTCAGTACAGTTTTTACCAACATCCAGTGCACTTCAAAGCTGCTGGTGCAATTGCTTCTGTTTAGATGGTGCCCTTTAATCAATGTAAGATCTAGCTCTGCAGATAGTATATATAGAGAATGTGTAGAAATCCTTTCTAAATCAGAACCTTCACAGGTTCCAAAAACAGGTCTGTCTGTGACAGGAAAATAATAGAAATCATAAAGCTTCCCTAATTACTGCATTCAGTTTTGGTGCCATCTAAAGACTGAAGCACGTAAGTCTCCATGGTTAAAATTAATTCTACACGGCACAGAGGAATCACTGTGGTGCACAAGCAGAGCCAGGAAAGATGAGAGAGGAGGAACTGGAACAGCAAAATGACTGTGGCACTAATGATTATGGCTAATAACAAGATGTTGCAAGAGTTAAATTGTCCAGAGAGAGAGAGAGAGAGAGAGAGAGAGAAAGAGAGAGGGAATGTGAGAGAGAGAATGAGAGTGAGAATGAGTGTGCGTATGCGTATACATGAGCGTGAGTGCATGGGGCTAAAATCAAAATCGTGAACTGCTAAATCTCAGTGGAGTTGAGCAAGTTTTTTAATATAAATAACTTCTTGAATGAAGTTTGCTTATAGTCTGTTTACTCTTTACAAAGCATCTGTTCACGGATTTGAGATTTTTTTTTCCTGAAATTAATTCACCACTGGAAATTGTCTCTGAAAACCTGTTAATTAATTCAAGTGATCTACAACTCATTCACAAATTGGTCTTTGGAAAAATTCAGTACTTGAAATTGTGATGGTTTTGTATAGATTACTGGATGAATGAAAATGTTTCTTGATCCCTAGCTGCTGTGCCTCATTAATTGCTAACATTGGTTTTCAAAGTCAGATTATATTACAAATTCAAAATTTATTGTCCTAAAAAAAATCACACACCAGCTAAAATTTATTGTAAAATTTAAGGGATGAAATTCTTCTTTTTTTCAAAATTTCTGAGTGCACATGTGCTCCTGGGAGCTCTGGGCTCCACCTTCCCTCAGGAGAACATGGCAGGGACATGGATAAGAGTCCCAAAACAAGGGAGGGCTTGCAAACATCACAGCAAAGGACTGGAGAAGTCAAAATGAAGGATAGCCTTGTGGGGAAAGCAGTAGTTTGAGCCTGCATCTCTTAACAGGAGAGACAATTCAGGCAGATGTTTTGCATAAGTTGTAGAGACATCCTAAGCAAGAACAATTCCAGCAAAATCATTTATAATCACGAATGTTGATGGCAAGTTGATTAAATGAATCTCTTAAATGTTTGATTTTACTGCAGTGTTAATGAGTGGAGGTATCTTGAGTTTCGATGGTACATTTCTTTGTACCAGAAATGGATGGGCAGATTCCATCTGGCTAATGCAGTAAATGTCTTAAAGCCACAATATTTGGGATAATGACAGTACAGGTATTGCATCTTGTGGCTGCAGCTGTTGATGTTGAATTTTATTAAGTGACATCTAAGGAAGACAAAATATCTTTCTGCACATATTTGAAGATTATATATAGCAGAGTTGAAAAAGGACAGTCTAAATGATACCTAAATATAACAACATGTCTGTATGGTGCTAAGCTAGAGGATGCAGCTGCAACACGCTGACGACTCACACATACCATATGTTTTAAATACATTACAGGTGAGTTCCCTGATTCAGCTGCTCAGATGGATATCTAAAGCGAGGTATCATGAAAAAAGAGCTAGTAACAATGGAATCTGCCAAACTAAGGGACAGAATCACCAGAGAAGGGGTAGAAGCCACAGTTCTGAGATACAAACACTCAGTTTGATAGCTGCTCTGAACAGAGGCGGATAGAGGGAAGTTCAGTTGGTATTTTCTACATAGCCAGTGCTAGAAAAAAAGAGAAACTTCTGTTTTCCTGAGGGTAAAATAATCTTTTGTTTCATACTCATTTTCTTTGGCAACATTTATGACTCCCAGATATTGGGGCAGCATTCTCTCCACTACTACTCTCAGTACCCCTTCCTCAGACAACTCTTCCCATGTTTGGCACCTCTTTCTGGTGCTTATTCCATGTCAATGTTAAACTTACATCCATTGCTGCTGCTGCAGGTTATGGCATCAGGTTGGGCTCCCAAACCTGTGGAGGAAAGGGCTGACAAGAGGCAATAATTTAAATTAATTGAAATTTCCCTCTTCATTTGGAAACAACTCAGGGAAAACATAAACCTTGTCATATTTGAAGGACGGCTTAATACTACACTCCTAAATGAGACATGACTGAGTCTTAATCCCACTGAGTGAAACTTGACTAGTTTGTATTAATAGTTTATTATTATCTCTGATAGTCCCTCCACTCCTAGTCCTGTGTGCATCATTTACATGGGATTTTTAAATGGCAAAGCAAAATCCATTAGAGAGACATTTTCCCATTTTAATAACATTTTCACACACATCAGCTAAGTCAGTCACTGTTGCAAGCTCAGCCTCCTCTTTCTGCAGTGAACAGAATTAAATGCCAACTGATCTCCTGGGAGGCTACAGACTGAGCCAAGCACAGCACGCTCCTGTGGTAGATTTGATGCTCTCAGTGAATCCCATCGCTACTTATTCATGTGTTTAGCAGTAATTCAACACCGCATTCTTATAGAAATCACAGGACCCTAGTCCAACAATTTTTGCTGAGGGAGTTTCTCTATATGCTGAGACCAGATTTCAAGCCACCACATTTCAGCCTCTCCATTTCTCAGTGCTAAGTTAGAATCTGTCTCCACAGTGGATCAGGTGAAGAAGTGGCCACAAAGTTAATACAGGAGCTTAGAGGTAGAGATGAGGGCTGTTTCAGGCCAGGTACATAAGAAGCAGATGTCAAATTCAGGCTTTGCTGTTGTTTAGACAAACTCAATTATAAAGCTTCTGTTTTTCAAAAAGGTGCAGTGTATTACTCCCTTTATTTCTCTTTCCCACAGAACAGTTGTCCCTCTGTCTCTGCTGTAAGGAGCTGAAATGAGAACTAGAAACACTGGAATGCAACCTCCATAACAGTTATGTCCAGCACTCCCTGGGGTAACCACAGCTGATCAGAGTTCATCCATAAAAACCACTAAGGACTCTTAGCACTAGCCATGTCATTTTGCAGTTCAGGTCCTCCTTCCTAAATGCTGTGATGACATAGATCATATTCTGTTTCTAAGGATAATAGCCCACAACGCCAAACAATTCAAGAACCTAGGCCATCAAGACCTACATATTTGGACTGGCAGACAATATATACATGGCCTATGACAACATCAGAGGAAGATAACCTCCCTTGCAGAAGCGGAAAACACTCTCCCTTCACAGTTCCTCAACAACTATTACCTCTCATTCCCCAAGAACATCTATCTTAATAACCTGAGCCCCAGCCCCTGTGCTGCTGTAAAAGAGAGCAATTGCCTTGAGAGTAATCTTTAAGGAAGGGTGCACTGCTGACAGCACTGCCATCACCCAGAATGTTTTACAGGACTGTAAACCATTTGGGGGAAAACTCCTACAAATGTGCAGGATCCCCGTATAATAAAAGCTCTTTTATTCCCTCTGAGGCATGAAATGGATCAGTGGTAACAAGTGTTTTAATTGTGAGTGCATACAGAATCCTTTGTCATCCATTCTGTGCCACAGTTAGAGGTGATCATTGGACACCCAAGAATATTGAGGGTGCAAAGTGTCAAAGTTATAATTCCTATATGGGCTCAGATGCCCAAAAATTAAATTTCGTTTGCAGGTTGCAAGTGAACAAGGCCATGAGAAGCAGTATTTTATAGCTAGTAGCTCTCTACATTTACGTGAGTTTTAAAGAGTGAGGATTGTGCTCAGTCTCAGCAATCCTGCCTTCAGACAAGAGGCAGAAGAACTAAGGAAATGTGCTACCATGTTTTAGCATTTGCTGGTAACCTTCTGTGATTGGGACTATTGGAGCATCTGAGCTAGTCTTGCTTTGCACCTTGCACAAGGCATTCATAAAAAAATGCTACTCTTTGGATTTGGCTGCGTGTTATAGGCATTTGGCACAAGCATATATTTCAGTGTAAACTGCAAGGCAACAAAGAATCCAATCCCATTCACTCCACAAAGAAAAGAGGAAAAAAAAGAAGAGTATTTTTCACTTACCTAATGACAAAATTTGCCAGTTCTGAAGAGCCTTGTTTTTTTAATGTTCCTATCAGCCATGCTTTTAAAATGGGAAGAATGGAAGCTGAGGGCAACTAAGAGCTTACAGGCTCAATCTCAGCAGTAGGATTTGAATGAAGAGATGAAAGAAGTCTATAGGGAATGAAATCTCTGGACCACAGAACTATGATCCTTTTGGGAATCATTCCCATAGGACCACTTATCAACAGGCCACCATCCAAGCACAACACCCTTGAGAGCAGAAGAAAAACTTTCTTCTTATATCTTGCCCTGTCTATTGAAAATGCCATTTTCAGCTTATTCCCTGGGGAGTCAAAGCCTCATCAGGAAGAAATAAAGCTGGCCCGTCTGAGACTGATTGTGTCTCATGTTCTGCAAAGGCACACATTTCTCTTATCCCCAGGAAGAAAATTGCCTCATTTTATATTCAGATTCAAATGTACTGAAATTATAAGCAGTGGAATAATTACGTTCAACATGACACACTAGATCTGACCTTAATAAGACAGCCTGGTGGCCTTAACAGTTATGAGGCTTGCTCCTTCCATTTGCAGACCTGGGGATTGTTTCCACATTCACCCTCCAGTAAAAATAAGATATATGATTCTTGAATCATATCCATGTGCTCTGTGTGACCCAGGGGGCTAAAGCAGAAACTCGTTCAATTTTGCAGTGTGTGAGGGCTGACTTGGCCAGTGCCACTAATGTATGTATAAAGGAAGTAAATATTTACTTATAGAGAGAAATAGACACTGCTGTGGAGTTATTTTTAACTTTTAATTGTTTGATACTGAATTTTAGCAGCTCTAAAAGAAACTCTGTCCCCTCTGACACAATAATTTGCCATGAGTCTTAAAGTCTCCAGTGAAGAAGCAAGGACATACCTCTTTGACAAAGGCATTTAATATAAAAATCTGTCATACACCAAAATCTGTCATACACCAAAATCTGTCATACACCAAAACCTGCCACACACCAAAATCTGCCACACACCAAAATCTGCCAGCTTCTTCACTTCTGACTTTCAGGTCACATTAGTGTTCCAGTGCCACAACCACACATCTTGGCCGATGCTGCTCAGTCATGACCTACACCTCCTACTATTACAACATCAAGCACCCCACACGATATAGAGAACTCATTTTTCTCATAGGATGGATATAACTCAGAACCATCACACAAGCTGGAATTGCTCACCTTTGTTTGGAAATCTCCCTGTACTTAGAGAAGGGAAAGCTGCAGAATGGGAGGGAGAGGGAAGAATAGATCTGTCCAGGACACATCCTTTGGAATCTGCAGGTGTGGTTTTTAATACCTCTTTTCCTTGGGGATCAGTTAATCAAAAGTACATAAGAGACAAAAATCAACATTCCAGCTTTCTGCTCAGTAACAGGAGCAGCTGGAGAGAAATGTGTGGATATAACTGAAATCTAACAACTATATGCAAATTCTGCTCCCCAGAGAGTTGCATACATGAAAGTTTTGTTGAGAGCTTGTGCCCCACTCCCGTGACAGAGGAGCTATTAAGGTTTTTGCAACTAAATATTAAAAAGCAGGTTGTTAAAGTGCTTTCTTCAGGAACTTATGCATCCGTTACTTATTACCCGTTCTACTTTCTATACAATCTCAGATTTCTTCAAACCAAAGGCATGAAACATACCTTAAGCCCCTGAATTGCTGTTCCTTAGGTGTAAAAGGGTGCACTATAGTATTTCCTTCACAGAGTTGCTGAAAGGATAACACTGCAAATGCTTGCAAGGTGTTCAGGTGCTGTGGGTATAGACATCGTACAGTATAAAGAAATGCATAAAGAACTGACTTGTGTCTTTACTGAGAAATCACATGTGTACAAGTCTCCTAGACCAGAAGACTTGGAGAAAGGACATCTCTGTTATTTTCCTGAGTCTGTCCTTAATCTTCTAAGTGACACTGGAAAAAGGACTTTTCTTCTCAGTGCATCCATTTCCCCAGCTATACTGTGGGACCAGTACTAGTGATCTTACAACTGAGGAGATTGGGAAAGCTGAACTCACTTATGTGCAGAATGCTTCACGAATTGCATCACAGACCATGGATCAGAATTAACAGTGTTACTGTCCTGGTGCAACCCCACTGCAGCTGAATTTGAGCCTCTCATATTCCAGTGCTAAAGCAAGGAAGGCAAAAGTCATTCTTGCTTTAACCAGCCTTAAGCAAACCCTGCCTGTGCTTTCTGATACACACCTTGGAAAAAGATGACATGGCACATTGTAACCCATGTGTCAAGGACAATGACACAACATGACTCTACCACATGCAAGCCATAGCACTTCTTGCATGAAGCCCCGTTCCTGTTCAATGAGCTCTACAAAACACATCACAACCAAAAACAAAGGCTGCAAGAGACCCCAAAATCTCTGTTGGAGCTTTGCCCTCCAGAGCTTCCCTGGGTCACCTGGCAGAAGTCCCTCAGTGCCTATGATCTGCCTGAGAGAGCCTGGCGGGACAGCAAATACCTCATGGCACTTTGTCACTCAGCACTGTAGGTCAGGGACTCGTGTTCCCTCCCCTGCAGAAAGCCTATGGCTATAATTTTCCAAGCTTTAGTGTATCTTTTGTTTCTAAGAAAGATCCATAATCTGAAATTGCAGAGGGTCTCCTACCCAGCAGGAACTGGTCAGTGCCCTGCTGCTTCCTAGTGACAGGGATTTTGCTCCTTTTCTTACTTTGCGTGGCCTCAGCATTTGTGGTCTGTAGCCTTCTATACACCCTGCTCCTTGCAGTGCCACCATGGAAATGTCTGTATAAATGTGCATTTCAATAGCCATTATACTCCCAGCAGCAGCAATTCACATTTGGTACCTCAGAGTCTGTTAATCTGCAGTAGTCATGAGGTTACTTATCTCCTGCTCCTTTCAAATATCTCAGCAGTGGATACAAAAGGGAAATGGCAGGAGCTATTCTTCTGTGTAGTCTGAGAGGGTTTTTTCCCCTCTTTCCTTCCTTTTCTTTTATTTTTTGTTGTACTTTTGCTACATTACATTCAAAACAGATGGCAAAGTTTGCAAGAGAGATAAGAGATGAAAATCTCCCTAGTTTCTGCTAGTGTAAGACTGTCAGCCCACAGGAGCACCTAGTTGCAGGGTGTCATTTCAAGGGCCCAGAGCGCTTAGCTGTCTGTTAGCTAATTAAAGCACTGTGATCTCAGAGCTTTGAAATATTTAGTTCAGATCTTCCTTGGAGTCATTTTTAGCTGTACTACCTATTTGCTGATGAATCCTCAGCTCCAGCCTACAGGTGTTGAGCTACAAGAGGATGTTTGGAGAGAGGTGCTTGTAGCCAGGGACTTAGGCATAGTTAAAAGGCAAAGAGAGATTTGGCTCCACAGAGACTTCTAGTGAGGATAACAAGAGCTAAAAATGAGCAAAGAAAAAAAAATTATGAAAGAAAATTATCATTTTGATTGGATTTTGACTTCTGTTGCTATGCCTCTTATGGTGAAAAATTTGGGATGCTGATTTACTTAACTCTCCCACTGCTGACAGTTAAAGTTGAAGCAATTTCAGAAACGGGACAAGAGCTCTCTCTGAGAGCCAGTCTTCATCTCTTTCTGTCTCCCTAGGTGGAGTGTTGCAGAGCAATAGAGCACTGGGAGATCTCACTGTGTGGCCAAGTGTGACTGAAACAAGGCCACAATAAGAACATTAGGTCACAAGCTCCGTGATTGATCAGCTAGATAAATTGGACACACTGTTTAATGAGAGACTGAAGAAAATTCTCTGATGTGAGATGAAGTGTTCCACATTATAGGACATTACTAAGATGAGATCAGAGACCTACCAGATGGGAAAATCGTGGGAAATCCAGCTGTGGAGCATCCAGTATAGCAGACGTGAAGGACTGATCAGGATGCTAAAAGTACTGAGCAAAGAGGTCCAAAAAATGGGAGTGATCTGATTCTCATGAGGAGATGGTAATAATACAGCTTCTATTTTCTATAAATAGCAATTAAGATATTAAGCAGTTCTTTCAGTCCAACTTTAATAATTCGGTAAACAAGAGACTTAGTCAAGACACAATAATAAAGTCATATTTGTTGTCCATCACCCAGTCTTTGGAATAAGGGGATAGAACAGGATTTTCTCCTTTCCTGCAGCCCAGGGTCCCAGAAAATTCAGTAAAGGATAATGCTGAGCTCCTTGGAAGGTATCTTTAATTCCAATTGAATTTCTGCAGGCACAGCCATAAATAAAAATCATCAAGACAATGCAAAATAAAAGCAAAGAGCAAGGCCTAGCAACCTAAAATAAACCGTGTTTGTTTTGCTATTGATCATCTCAACTCTTTGCTTTCATTCCTAGTCAAAGTGGAGAGAGAAGCAGCTCAAGGACTTCAGAGAAAAAAAAGCCAAATAATGTGTACCTGAAAAAAAAAATCCATTTCAAAAGCCATGGGCCAGGAACAAAGAAATTAAGTTGAACTAAAATCTGGCTTTCTTCCCTCCTCTTCCACTCCCCCACTGAACTAAAAAGCTTCTCCCATCATCTGCTTGTGGAAAGGCAAAGCCTTCAGGCACCTGTGTTTTTCTGTGCCAGGATCATTGTGATTACATGAGCAACCTCCAGTGTAGTAAAGCAGCCTTGCACTTCCTTCAGAGAGTCTGCCTGTTTGCCCAGCCTGGAAGGAACACACTTTTGATATCTTTCATTGTGCATCCACATGCGGGGCCCACTGTAACTTGGCTGCTCTTTGCTGTTCCTGCCTCACAGGGATAGATATTCAGCGGAAGAAAGTAAATGAGAGAGTGCCCAAGGTGCCTCACAACGTGAGTTCGTTTGCCTTCTGAATTATTGCTGCCACAAGCTAATGAACATTTCTCCCCAGACTTTTTCTCACAAGGACAAAAAACTCACTTGGCTTAACAGGACTTTCCTGTTGTTATGGGTAGAGGCTATGCAAGCCAGAAATGAGAAATATTTTCATGGTTTGAGGCAGCTGCACAAAAGCAATAAAAAAAAAAAAAGAAGCTGTTATAGAAATCGGGAGATGCAATGAATGAGCTCAGATTTGCATTTAAACTTAACCTCAGATCCTCAAAGGCAGAGAAATTTGAGGTGATCTTTCAGCATGATTCCTTGACATCTACTGGATGTTCAAGTTCATGAATACAATTTTGTTGTATATGTATGAGTGTGTATTTACCTGCTGATTATTTATGTGAACTCTGGCATGGGTGCTTGTATGTATATTCAGGGTTTACTTCAATGTATTTCCCAATATGTCAGCACTTGTGAGGCCCCACCTCAAGTACTGTGCTCAGTTTTGGGCCCCTCGCTGTGTGAAAGACATTGAGGCCCTGGAGAGTGTCCAAAGGGCAAGGAAGCTGGAGAAGGGTCTGGGGCATAAGTTTTATGAGAAGCAGTTGGGGTTGTTTAGTCTAGAGAAGAAGAGGCTCAGGGCAGACCTTATTGCTCTCTAGAACTGAAAGGAGGTTGTAGCCAGGTGGTAGTTGGTCTCTTCTCCCAGGTAAGAAGGATGACATCAAATGACCTCAAGTTGCACCAGGGAAGGTTTAAATTGGATATGAAAAAAATTCTTCACTGAAAGGGCTGTTATTGTAGCTTTGCGATGTTAAAGGAAAAAAATTCTCTCCCTGCCACTAACTCGCCATGCCAATAGTTAACAAAAGAAGTAGTTAACTGCTACCAATTCCTTCCTGATCATTTGGGTGGGGGGCAGACTGGGGGAAGGTGTGGCAAGGAAAGTGTTTGCTCTGTCTCTTTTGGTTTTGGGGACATTTCATTTAGCTCGGGCTGAACGGGGCAGCTGTGTGTGTGCTGCTGTGGAAGAGAAGCCATTCTCCCACTCCTCACTGCTGCTGCTGTTTAGCAAACTGATTCTTTTTCTTGCCACGGCTGTTCTCCTGGTTCAGCACTGGGGCCCCGGTCACCGCTCTGGCTTCACTGTCGCCTGCAGTGTTGTGGCCCACCTGACCCTGCCGTAGCAGCAACCCGAGAGAGGAGTCACAGCTGTTTTCCTGGGAACTATCATCATCCCTCCACTTTCAGCTTTCCTTCTTCATTTGGGAAAAAGGACAGAGAGAGAGAGAGAGAATTCATCTGAGTGCTCACCACTCGTCTCTGCCTCACTGGGAAAAGACTGAGAACTCATCTTGCGACCTGTCGAGGTGGGACGCTGACACTGTCCATAAACATAACTGCTCCAGGAGGAATCTACCATTTTGGGGGTTGTTCTCTTTTGTTTTTACTTGTGGTGTTGGGGGAGTAGTTTGCTCTGGTCTGTTTACAGTTATATTTATATCTACATATATATGTATATATATAGTAGTCAAGAACAGCTTTCCTTCTTATATTCATTTTCTAATTAAAGTTCCTTTTTCTTAAATTTAATAAAGAGTGATGTGATTATTGTGGAGGAATCCTCTCCTCTGCTTTTTGGTAAACATTATGGTTTTTCCTATGAACCAAGACAGTTGTCAATCCCAGGAACAGGCTTTCCAGGGATGCACTGGAGTCACCATCTCTGGAAGTATTTAGAAGTCATATAGATGTGGCACTTAGGTACATGGTTTAGTGGTGGACTTGGCAGTGCTGGGTTAACAGGTGGACTCAATAATCTTAAAAATCTTTTCCAATCTAAATGATTCCATGATTCTGTGATTCTAAAACTATTTTCTGGAGTTTACCTAAGCAAAGTAATAATCCAGTTGTACTTAAAGCACTTTGCAGCCAGAACACTTGGGGCACTGCAGAACAATAGAAATGCTTCAGAATACAATACAAACACAGTATTAAAACCATCGTATAAGTAAAAAAAAACATGCTGAGCTCCTGAGAAGCAAAGCCATGGACATGTCAGAAAGGAATAAATATGTGGTTACAATGGTTTTGTTTCAAAGCACATTGTGAGAAAATGTGGTTTAGATGGATTTACTAAAGAAATGGCAGTGTGATGAGTTCCTCATGCCAGAGCCCTCTCTGACAAAGGCTGACATTAAAAGCTGAGCTGTGTCTGGCACTGACACACAGTCAAATTAAGCTTGAAGGAAGCAAGGCTGGGGCATTGCAAGGATCAGTGCCATAAAGGGTTTTCAATGAACACTATCAGCATGTGACAGTCACTCTGCCCCAGAGGAAGAAGCCGTCGAGCTGAACACAGGGCGTGCGAAATTTAATCTTTGCTATTTTCCCCTGCCAGTGGGGATTGAGGGACTGAACCCCTAACTGATATGCCAGCCATGTGAAGATACAAGGAATGACGCTGTGACCCCAAAGGTGAGTGTTGCTGCAACAAACAGCAAAACCTGTGTTTTGTACCCATAGCCTATCCCACATACAAAATAAAAGCCCTTTTGTTCCCTCAGCCCTTACCTTCCCACAGATTTACACAGGGAAACACAGGCCAGCACACTGGGAGCACCAGATTGCCTGCTTAGCTGTAAAGGGAACTCCAGCAAATGCCATCAGAGCAGTTATTCTTCCTCCCATGCAACATCTCTGAGCACAGCATAGAGATATAAAGCCAGCAGAAGCCTCACAGAAAAGAACCTCATGGTTTGTTGAAAGCCTTCTCCAAGGCCAGCTCTAAGTAATGGGAGCTGCATCTGGTGATAAGTGTCTTGCTCCAAGGCTACTGAAAGCTAAATAAACCCATGTTTCTTTGTTGTGCAGCAAGCAGAGCTCTAAGCTGGATGTTGCCCAGTGCCTTCCCCATGTAAATAGGGGAGCTCCTGCTCAGATCAGAGGTGCCTTGGAGTGCCTGACATTGATTTTGATGGGATGCAATTGCTAAAGCTGGGTTCTCACTGAACAAAATGAAAGACCTTAAACAAAGTTGTGCCTGGTTGGAGCCAAATTCGTTGTGGTGAGGGAAAGACTGAACACTGCCCTCTACCTTCTCAGCTCTATGAAACAAGCATTTTTCACTCCCAGACTCCTGTAGTATTCCAGGAAAAATGTCAGGAAGCTCTCAAGAATGAGCTTTGGTGCAGGGTTGAGCCCTGCTGGGGGTGTGCAAAGTGAACTAGAAATACAGATGGGAGGCACCAATACTGCAGTGGAGCAGGGGAGTTCAGTATTGGCTTGCTCAAGGAGGTACCAAGAGGCTCTGCATCATGCTGGATGTCCTGCAGAAGTCCCATTGCTATTGCAGCAAAGGACTCCCCAACAATCTGTCTGACTGTCTTGACAACTGTGTGCCAGAGTCCTACACTGAGTGAGAGCTGATGCAGTATTAAAATAAACCCAGTCCTTTAATATAATCCCACTGACATAAACACAATCACGAATTTCACATGCCAATTCAATCACAAATGTGACATCCATATTTTCACTCTAATTTAAAGAACATTGAATGATCTTGGCCAAAGTTGAATTTAATATAACCAGGTAGGGAAAGAGCCTTCAGTGGATAAACAAAATTACTTGTTTGCTTTACCAGAGTAGCATAGAATATAAATTAGTTACAAATATTTATACACCACTTAGACTATGACTGATTGCTTGGACTCTTGGAGTATCCTCTCAAGCAGGATATTCTCTCTCCAGCAGCTGTCCCTATGTGATGGGTAGGAAGTGAGTCTGGCTGGCTGGGGTCATACTGGAATTTCTTCTCTTCCACAATGACACTACTCTCAGATGTCTAATTTCTACATGAACTGTAAGCTGCTATATATCTCAAGTGCAGTGCTCAGAACTGGCACTCCCAATGAAGTCATTGGTGGCTGAGAGGAAGAGAGCTTAAGGTAATATTGAATCAAGAACCAGAATAGTTTAAAATTTGTACTATCAGAGTGACTACTGATTTTCTTCAGCCTGTGCCTTAGCTATAGAAGTTCCTCTGGCAATAAAATGAGATTCCCTGCAAGACTCAGAGCCAGATAACTCAAGCTGACCCACCCAAGTCTAAATTTATTAGGCAGCACCATGCAAGAACAACCACAGCAGCTCTGTTATTTCAAGGTTAAATGCTTGAAATGATCTTATATATGAAAGAAGGTGAAACATTGGGATGTATTGGCCCAAATAATCCCCAAAAGAGGACTGAATTCCACATGTCCAGAATCCTTTAAGTGCTGCTTTTCTCTCCAGAGACCTCCAATTATGCTGTCTCATGTATCTGTGGCCTCTCTCCCTGTCACAGTCCCTACACATCACATACTGACACTGTCCTTTCCTTCTAGTTTTCATAGGGAATGGCATATTTTACATTACGCTATGAGCTAGGAGTAAAGAAACATCAAAGCAGCAAGCTATTACAGGATGCACAGATCCACCTAGTTAGTGATATGAGAGTTCTGCAGGCAGGTGATATCTCCCGTAGGTTTCTTCTTCAGGTGAAAGGAAAAAAACATACACGGAAGAAAGAATCTGTCCCAGTTCAGGGCACCTGGTGAGAAAGTGACTGAGTGTGTTCAGAAACTCCCAAAGTTTGTCTCGTTCCTTTAGGGCACAGTTACACTTCTGGATGTTTGAATTAAAAAAACCTCCTGGGGCTTCCTTATCCATTTTGAGAAACTCATTTCTTATGTGAAACACTTCCCTTGGACGTATGGGCATGAGGAAGTGTAGAAAATGTGCAGCCTGGGAGAAAAGCCTGGAAAGGCCAGCTATTCTAGGCATAGGTTTGAAGCTGCTGAAAGAGGCAGCTTATGTTTCACTGAAGCCACTTCTGTCTTCCTATTGTATTATTCTCCATTTTCCCCTTCATTTCTATCTGAAAAGAACGTAAGGATAATAATCAGCTGTAACACGAATAGCAGAAAATGACATATACCTAGAGACTAATAAAGAAGAGATTGGTCTGGAGTCCATAACAGTGTTGGAAGTCACTGAAGAACCCAACTGCCACATTGCTTAAAGTAAACAATCTTCCATGGAGGAAAAGGACTTCACTCAACAAGCCCTTAAAGTTTACAGTGAAAGACACTTTATTACACACTGCACATGTTTTATATAGGGTTAAGGCTATGTTCTATTGGCTAAATTGAACCTCACAACCAAACTACAAATTCCAATTGGTTATAATCCGTATCTCACAAGTCCAATGTTTTGATGAATTCATCCTGTCTGTTTTCAGGTACATCTTGGAGTCCAGTGGGAAACTTGGAGAATTCTCATGAGAAACTTCTGGGGAGTTGCTGAGAACTCCCAGGGAATGATTTCTCCTTTACCAGTAAAACAGCAGCTGTGGCCTTTTTTATTCTTAGCTGGTAGCTGCTTCAGTTCTTACAGGGTCCACATAGTTCTGAATTTCTCACTTTTCATTTTTTCTGTACCAACAATTGCTCCCACCTCTGTGTCAGTTTCTCACTTTATTTTTTCTTGGTGTCAGCACTATATTTATTCAGCAGTGTTATATGTAAAGAAACAAACAAAGCATTTAGTGATGTCCAATTTTCTGAGGTTCTAGCTCAGTTTTAACTCAGTCTTTCTTCAAGCTCCTTCCAGAGAAAGAGCTGAATCATGATTAAATATAAGGCATGTCAATAGGAAATGGGTGAACAGAATATGAAATGCTTCTCCTGG
This sequence comes from Pithys albifrons albifrons, assembly GCF_047495875.1. Lineage (NCBI taxonomy): Eukaryota > Metazoa > Chordata > Aves > Passeriformes > Thamnophilidae > Pithys > Pithys albifrons. The sequence goes on from NC_092459.1 coordinate 85,843,789, forward strand.
AATTTTGTTTGTTATTCAGCCATTACCCTCCATTTATGTACAAATAGGTGAAAAGCTGGGTACAAATATGTTCCAGGCTAGACAAAGCAAAATTGATGGAGACTACAGATGCTAGAGTAAATGAGATCTCTGAGGGCTTGTAAACCATCTCACTGACATATCCACTCAATATTCATTGAAATGAACTCAGGAAACTTTGCTCAATTAAAGACTGGCTGTGGGAGAAAGCAAATCCAAGCTGAACTCCGAAGAAGTGTTTTTCTGGACACATGAGATCTAGGTCAAAAGAGACATAATTGGCCAAGGGATGCAGTATATTATAACAACATCTTCCAGAACCAGTGTTTTGGAGCACTCTGTCTTAATAATGCTCATCTTTCACTGTTACAGCCGTGATGCAGTGTTAATGTCTGTATAGCTAGCTCAGTAGTACAGCTGTACCTATAAATGTAGATTGCCATGGAAAAAAGGACTTTTGACTGTGTGAGTCAGTGAGTGACAATTAGGATAGATTATTTTCCTAGTGACAATAAGTCTGGAATAACTATATGGATTTCAATGAAATTTCAGCCCTTTTACAGTAGTATAGACTATTTTAACCTATTCAGTTGTGATACTGAAGACTTACATTGATAAAAGCATATATCTTGTGTCCATTTCATTTGGAGAGAGGAAACTACAGATGACTGGAGTCAGCATTACTTATCACCTACTCAGACTTCCCATAAAAGCTCCAGAACAGGCATGGCTTTGCCAGGTTAAGCAAACCTGCATTGCAATTCTAAACAATGCCTTCTCACATGGTACTGAGACATATTAATGCAGTCAATTTTGATAACACCTTACTTTTCTGTAGTACCTTTCACCCTAAAGAAGCCAGTAAGAGAGTCTGTATATGTGTTTTGGTGGAATGCTTTGACTCTCCTTTGCTGCATATTAATTAAAGATATGTTCATAACCAGCACTTTCAGACTATTCTGCTTCCCACTGCTGCGAAGCCCTTTCCTGGAGCCTATGCAGCTCACTCTGAAGCTCTGGACAGCCGTATCACTGACCACCCAGCAAACACATCCAACTGAAGCCATGAATGAATATGAAAGACTTTCAGAGAAAAGCCACACTTTGCAGGGGAAAATCAGCCAAATCTCACCGCTTGTGTCATACTGTGAGACATAAGGTGGGTCATAAATCTTAAAACAATGAATAAATGGCCTGACCTATAGAATAGGAGATTGGATGAAGCATACAGAGAGACCCAGCCTATGAGAGAATCTAAGTCAGATGGAGGCCAGACAAAAGCTGAACATTTTCATCATGTTGCATTCTCAGATTATGCCATGTATATCTAACACAGAGGGGAAAATCTTCCATATAGGTTTTGATCCTCCTTCACCTCCACTTTTGGTAATAGCTCTCACGACACTGAAGGCAGAATAACATTTAACTGAATTTGATAACTAACTCTGGAATTAAGGGAATTAGAGCCATTAGTAAATCTTTTCACCTCAGAACCTAAACAAACAGGATCAAATTGCTATCTGGTATAATCTAATTGAGTTCCATGGATTTACAACCACAGACAAATTTTAGTCAATAAAGAGAAGAATATAAATGTTTTATTCTGACATTTGTGACATCATAAAGCTAATAGAGCTGTGCAATGAAGGGAAGATTTCTGAGCACATTTGTCTAATTTAAGTCTCATCTATAATGGAAAGTAATTAAATACATTCAATGAAATTAGAGAAAGCAGAAAAGAATTCTGATGGATGTCACTTCATTTGTGGGACCAAGACATCTTTTGTTGTGTCCTGCTGTTTATCTCTGCAAGCAGGGGTTCACATTTTCATTCAGCTATCAGCTGCCAACCCAGAGCCCATTGGAAGATGCATGTTATTTCCAGAAGAATCTTAATAAACACCACAAGTGGAGAGACATTTCACACTTGACAGTTCATCTGTCAGAGCAAAAGATCACTTCAAATTATTTCCATGACCATTGTGCAAGTATTTGTGGAAGACAACTAGAACCAAGAATATAATCCTAATGAAAGACACAAGTTAGAGATGACTCACTGGTTTCACTAGTGGGGAGCACAGCTCAGTAAGCTTGTCTTACCATTGATATGCTACACCAAGTTCATCAGGCCAGTTGAAGAATACGGAAACTTCCTTGCACTGAACAGCACAGTGCTTACTAACAGCACTCCATGGCTCTGAGGTGCCACTGCTAAACCTCTCTCAACCATGTCATGGTGGGCAGAGCATCTGCAGGGAGAGACTGGGCCCAGACAAATGCTTGCATCGCACAGAGAAATTAAGAGTGCATCCTTCAGCCTCCATAGGATCCTGCCTCTGTAGCACTGACAGTGATAGTCTTCTGTTTCTCTAGGAAACTCTGGAAGTTGTTGAAGATACTCCAGCTTAAAAATAAGGTCATAAAGTTCATACATGAACAAAGTCAGGAAAAGTGGTAGAACTCACCTGAGCATTGCCCTTTGGACTGTGCTTCCATTGCCTTGTTTATCTAGCAATGTTATTCTCTCTCTGTTTTCCCATCTCCCTATCACCTTCCTCCATTTCTTGGATAAAAGGGAGAATGAGATGAGAGCAAACTGGATGCCTGACAGGATGCCTGACTCACAAGCAGGCAGCAGAAACTAAGGTAAGTATGGGTATCTTGAAGTCTCTTCCCAACAGAGCAGCAAAGGAACAAGGGAAGGTGTGCACACACAGAGCCTCAGGAAAGGTGTGCATATAAGCACTACATCCAAGGAGGGGCATGACTGAGAATCTCTGTCTCCTGAAGCCATCTGGCAGAAGCTCCTGGTGGCTCTCCCCACTCACATCTCTCCCTCAACAGGATTTTCCACTGTGTGGCAATGCAACCTGCTCTGGGTCAGGCATGGCAGCAAGGAAATGCCTTCACTTGAGGTCATGTACTGCAGTGCATTTTGGTTCTGGCGCTGGGGAGTAGAAATGAAAGCAAGGAGAGGAGCAGAGCACTGGCACAACTTATCTCCCCTCCTGCTGTTGGTTTATCCCTGGCACGTGTTTCTCGCATTTAGGTTTGTTTGCAAACAGGGCTCAGTGGTTCGGAGCAGTCTCAGTGTATCTAAGAATTCTACTCTGGTTTTAGCTAAATCAAATAAATGAGTCCTCTCTGACAAGGATTTGCCTTTAAGTATGAAGGATTGATGATGAGTGTTTTATTGACAATGTGTGCCAGGAGATAGAACCTCCAACAAAATAGAAATCCCTCCCTCTGAATTGCAAAATTTTGAAATTATGAGGCATTCAAGTGAAGCATAAAAACGAATAAAAGTTTTACTAAAGATGGAGAACAAAACAAAACAAAACAACAGCCAAACAATAACAGTGAAAATGTCACCTAAGATAACTCCTTCAGTTCTGTGTCGCTGAAATGGTGGCATGGTGCTGGCATTGTGGGGTCACGATGTAGCCAGGACAGAGATGTGGCTGCACAAGCAGGTGACACGTGAAGAGGTTGACAAAGGGGGGCTCTTGGCAGTCGGATGGCTCCAGGCAGAGATGGTGCCAGTCCTGCAGGTGACATGCAACACTGAGGTGGTGGCAGAAGCCGTGACAGTGCTGGCTGTTGGAGATTTCTTGGGTTCTTTCCCAGGAGAAAGACAGAGCAAACGGGAACAGCTGGACCCTTTCATTCCCCCCAGTTCCTGTGCGATCTTCGTTGCAGGGATCCCACCTCAGTTCTTGCAGTATTTTCGTTTCAGGGATCCTGTCTCCTCTGCCACCTGCTCCTGTCCCTCCATGGCTGGTATCCCAGCGGTGGCTGTTGCACGCCACTGTCTCCATGTGCCTCCCTCCTTCCTTCAAAACTGCATGATGACATGGAAAAATTCAGAAAGAAAATCTAGACCACAACAATGAGAATGGGAGAAAGAACTCCACTTTGATGCCCTGCAGCCACAGAGTTTTTGTTTAGGAAGTAAAGTTGCTGGGGCATTTTTTCACACCTTATTCTTTGCTCTCAACCCTTGCCAGTGTAACTTCTTCCAGCACACCATGCCCAGTATTCCAGCTTTCTAATCAGTGTCCCTGCAGCACCACAAGGCCGTAGCAGGTCTTTCTAAATAGGAGCTCTGCAACTCTGGACATGTATCCCAGGGGCTTTTTTCCTTTCTTCTTGTGGCCATGGATGTCACCACAGCATTACACTGAAAGTTCACCACTCCCAGCTACTACCAGATGGTAACTACCTACTGTGGAGACACATACCCACACACTCGACACTGAGAAATGTAGATCTTCTTGCTCCCAACAACACTTTGACAACAAGGGTGTTGTGACTTTTTCCTTTTCTAAGAAAACAATCCATCCATCAGCTTCCCCAGCTCATGAAATTTTTTCCTGGGCACTTCTGTAAGACCTGTTCCATTCTACCAAGAGTTAATGTGGAAAGCATATGAAATATATATTTGAAAGGCTGACAAAGGTATGACAAAGCTGGAGGTTACTGAGCAATATCTGCTCCTGTCAAACATGAACCTACTGTATTTTTTGCCCCATAGCCTAGTCCTGAGCCACACTGACTGGTAGAAGCGCAGGGTCTTTGGACATGGTAAGATAAGCAAACTTCAGAAAATCATGGCTCAAATGTGTGGGTGGTTTTGCACTTCTTCTTTAAACCCAGATGCTACCCATGCTAAAATGCAAATATATTATACAGCCTGGCAAGATTTCAGTGATGTTATTGAAAGGGCATTTTTGCTATGTTTATTAGATTAGTCAAAAAGGCATTTTATGATGTTTATGATATAGGATATATACTTATGAAACCGTAACATTTTTGTCAAAAATAGCCTTTACTGAAAATCAAATAATACTGGTAGTAAAACATCCCATCAGACAAATACTGGCAAAATTTTCCATCAAGCAAGGTACAGACTCATGCACAGAACAATCTGTGAAATTCCATCAGTGAAACCCATGCCATAAAGCAGTGGAAAAACTGTTGGGTGTGTGCAGGAAGGCTGCAATGCTCCCAGCTGGGTGCAGATACAGCAATTCTGTCTGATGTCCTTGCCTGACTACAAGTGAGGGGGCTGCTGGTTTTGTTGCCCCAGCTTTTGCAGGAGGAAGGAATGAGCTTCTGGCTTGTGTTTGGCTTTGTGCTGTGTACTGCTATCCATAATAATCACTTGTTCCTCTGTTTTCCAGAGCATGACTAGCTGAGGTTGACATACGGCGCAGGCATGAGCCACAAGCACATCCTCCACCAGCTCTCTGCTTCTGTCTCCACTCCAGGAGTCCCTTTTGCAGGTTTTTTTTCCTTTGTTGCTGTGTTGCTTTTTGTTTCCTGCTGTTCATTTCTGTCTGCCTCCCACACCCCCTTCAAGTGAAAAACTGGCTTGTACTTCTACTCAGAGAGCTCCTTGTACTCCTCATTTTTTTTCTTTTGTTCATCCTCCGCAATACCATCAAGATGATGTGAAACCCTTGATCTATTCTCCTTTCTTGCTTAGGAGGTCAGTCTGGTACTCTGCAACTGATGCTCTCCCCCTTCTTGGAGACTATGATGTGGCAGCTGGTCAGGCTGAGAAACTGATTAAGCCATTACTGTGTCAACTGGAATCTTGGTCACAGTCATGACAGCATTTCCAAAATGAAGATTTTGGAATGCCATTCCCAAATCTTCCGGAGGCAGAGGAAGTTGTAGCAACAATAAAATGTTTCCCATGCTGCTTCTCTTTTACAAAGAAGCCCTAAATATTTGGAAAAGCAGTGGGGATGAGAGGTGTTAGGAGGTTAGGCAGGAGAAATCCATGTACTAAAGAGTTGGAAGATTAGGGATCTGGAGAATGAAGTCAGCCCTGCCTGTATGTCAAGGCAGGTTTTTCTTATGCTGGAGTATTTCGCCCTGCCATGAATCACAGAATCATAGCATTTTTTTAGCATGGAAAAGACCTGTAAGAACATCAAGTCCAAGTGCACCGCCAAATCCACCACTAAACCATGTCCCTAGTTCTGTATTTACATTTACAGCTTACTGCATGATGCATCAAAATGAAACAGACCTAACACTCATAGAGACTTGACACCTATAACCACTAATAGAATACTGGAAGAAAAAAAACCCTAAATGCATGAAAACTTGCAATTCCAATTTGTACTTTTTGCACTGGTTTTATGTATTCCAAAGTACACAGTGAAAATGGTGTAAATGCACTCCTCCTAAAGTGACTGTTGTCTTTTAAATAGTTGCTTTTCAAAGCACACACAATGTTTTGGTATTGGAAAAGCAGAAACAGCATTGCAATCACAGTGCTTCAATTTCAAATGTTTTTTACTAGGTAAGGCCCTGAAAGGCAGAGAGGGGAGCTATCTGAAAAGCAGAGAACAGACAAGAGAGATGCAGTTACTTCGTGTAGTCAAATGGACCTTTCATAGGTATAGCATCATTTCATCAACAAGGTTTCTGGACCTGCTTTGTCTTCCACTCTTGTGATGAGCTGCAGCACTGCCTTTGCCTGCTGTTCTTCCGTTTTTCACTAGGGGACACATTCAAAGCACAATGCCAAGTCTGGTCCTGCAGTAACCTTATTAGACCTAAACTCTGATGATGCCAGGAGTGTGACTGTGACCAGCCAAGGGGTATTTAATCTCCTTCCACTTCCACACATCTTCTTTTAGGAAATGTACCTCATAAAATGGCATGTGAGCTGAAAGCTGATCGTGTCCATCAAGTAGCAAAGTGCCTTGTTTATTGTCCAAGCTCTCCCTAGCTGAAGTATCAGTAGACTTGGATGCCCCTATTAAGCATTTATCCATTTGAGAGTGCAGCACTGTCATTAGTTTGATTGAGGTAAGCCAGGTGCTGCAGTGATTAGCCTAGATAGTATAAAAATCTGTGAAAACAAAGGGCTGGGAGAATGGGGATGGCGAGTAAGTGATGGTGTGCTATTACTATGCAAATTTTAGAGGAATAATCATCACCAAACAAAACTTCCCTGGTATGGATGACACTTTCAGCAGACTTAAAATCCAAGTTATAACACAAACAGATTGAAGAAACTGCTTAACTCTTGTCAGCCTAAAATAACATCCACTGCAGGACTTGCAGAACATATTTGTGTACCTTCCCTCAACCCTCTCTATAACCCCAAGATACCCCTGAACATAAAGTTTACCACCACCATCTTGAAAGCCCTCTTACTGTAACCATGCAGCAAGTTTATGCTGTGTTTAGAGAGCATCCTTGTCTGGATCTGGATTTCCAGGAATTTTTCATCCTCATAGCCCTGACAAAGTAAGGACAAGTTTCCTCTTTGCCACCAGCACAGCACACCAACTTCTGTACCAATTATCAGGCATAAAGCCTTGGAGAATAAACAGGTACACAGAACATTGCCAGAGACCTTATTTACAGCCTTAGAGTTTTTCTCCCCATTTTTGCTAGTTTTATTCCTTCCTTGTTGCAGTGAGCTATACCCTAAGTACATCCTTCTCCAATATACACCTATATCTCCAGGTCACTCCAGGCATGCCTGAATAGCCAGTTTTCCCTGGGTGTATGATGACCTACAAATTTTGGATGACCCCTCATGTGTGCTGGGAAGGAGATTGTGAGGTATGAGATAGTGTATGAGATTCTGAGAGTATTTATTCACAGGCTACTTTTGGGTACATGAACCATTAGCTGAATCCCATTAGCCTGGCCCTTTAGCCAGTGAGAGCCTACAGGTAAGCACATGAATCAACCCTGGCACGAGGCAATATCATATGGGTTATCAGCAAGAGGCCAGGTAGAAAAGTTCAAAGTATAGATGTGTCTGCACAAAACTTAATATGCCAAAGCTTATCCAAAGGTTTTTGCACGTGCCACTTTTTAAATAAATCCAGTCTATCAAAAGTGAACATTGACTTGCTGTAGTTCACTGTGTGAATTCAAAGCTTTCAGGTTTGTAAGAAGAGGGTAGTACAAAAGCACAAACAGAATAAGCCAGCCATTAGGCAGCGTTTGTCAAGTGGCTCTGAATAACTGAGGAAAGCATGTGAGCAGCACATATGAGAGAGCCACCAAAAAAAAAAGGAGGATCAGAAGGAATGTTAGAGCTTCTTCCTCTTAAGAATTTATTTAACCCACTGACTGCTTGTTTGTTTAATTAAAAACAAAAGATTACTGATGAAAGACCTCCATGTTTCTTGAATAACATGTTAAGGATACCTTAACTCAGCAATTTTGCCTGGTACCCTTTGGGCCGAACATGGCCTTGTCATAATCCCATCATCTCCCACCAAAATGTACCTGATTACCACAGTGCTGACTTTGCCCTCTCTTCTTGAGGCCACATAACTGTGCTCAGTAGCTATGAAAGGAATGTATGAAGTAGAAATCAAATATAAAGAAAGGTGTGACTGCAGCTTCATGAATTTTACTCCAGTCCAAATGAACTTGGAAAGGTTTCTAGGCAAGCTTTTTAAAAGAAGAAATATTAAGGCATCAGTTTTTTAAGTTTAACTGCACTGACCCTAATTTAGTATTTTCCGTATCACCTCAAAAATCATAATTCATAGTCAATCTGTCAGGACTTTCAGAGGAGCCTGCCCAACCACTTCAAGGTCACAAAGGTCTTGAAAACTAGATGTCCTTAATAACTGATTGTTGTTAACAGGTCAGAACAGTATCTTGTACACTAGCAACCTTAGTTTGTCTCCGGTAACCTGCTATGGATTACATACCAAAGAGAATTTGCTTCATACAGAGAGGTGGCTATTGTCATACCTGGTGAAGACCTGAGATCCACCAAGGTTTGGAGCACTGTTTATGGCAGGGAGAACTCTACTGCACTGTGTTTTAAGGCCTTTAGAAACAAATCAACAGGGGTAGGAAAAAAGCATGGCTCTGAGGGGGTCAGTCACCCCTCACCAGTGTAGTTTGCATGTCTCGTGATGGGACGGGAGTATCTGTCAGCTAAGTCCCACTTTCCCCTTCTTTCCACCTGTGCTGCCCTAGATAATTTTACATCCTTTGCCTAAGTCTGTTAAATCCTCTGTCTGCACACCTAAAGGCCTTAATGCTCCTGTAAAATAAGCAGAACTAGTATGAGAGACTGGATGGGCTCCGAACTACTCCCTGGGCCAGCAGAGCAAAGCAGAGCAGCTTGTGACTGAACAGACAGGAGCATTCCAAACACCTCGGGGATCCTGGAGCCAGGGGCTTGAGTCCCAACAGCTCCAATTTGACTACCTATTTCCAGTTACTCAAAGTAACTGCACTCCACATGTCTTTCTGTCTCTAATGCTTTAGGTAAGACCTTCACATCCTGAGGCTGTGTCTGGTTAGTATGCCCGCAATACCTTTTGTGGAACTTTTGGTGAAATCTAGGACATTCCCAGTGGTTTGGGGTAATGTTTGCACTAGGAATTATCCAAATATCTGACAGGAATTCTAGAGCTTCTGGGGAGTAAACTTTCTGGGGAGGTGTTCAATAGATAAGATACTCTGCTGTGTATGTATCAATATTTACAATTTCAAGGACCAAATCTGGAATGTCACTGGATAATTGGAAGAAAACACACATATTTTGACAGTGCTACGTAGGCACTTTGGGCCCCAATTCTAATTTTTAATGTGCTTTGAGATTAAAGGTGTTGTATAAATGTAAGATAATTATTAGTGACAGTATCACTGCAAGTCACAAAACAGTGAGCTAGGAACAGATACAGGGTATTCTGCACATTTGTCAAACCGAACATAACCACTATAGGAGACAATCAAGCATTTCTTGCCTTTTACTAGAACAAAGCAAAGAATCAGTATGAAAACCATGATTAAAATTGTCCTCTGGATTACATGTGCGCCCAATTGCTCTTGCAAGTCAGAAATCAAACTTTGCACTGTTTTCTAGGGGTTGATTTTTACTCTGTAGTCTTCATCTGATTTAACAATTAGCATTACTTCAAGTTTATTACATTTGTAACAGGATACAAATACACCACCATTAATTCAATTTTATTTACATTTCAGAGTTATTCAGATGGAAGAAATTGAACACAATTTGATTGAAACTGTCTTGCAGGACTGACTTTAAGCACACTCAACAAGAGTGCTTTATAAATAATGGCAGCATTTAGTAAGCAAAAGACACCCTCTCAAACTGGAGGGTTCACAGGAGCCACTGTCCAATGACAGAAAAGCGATATTAAAAAGAACAGAGCTGAACTGAACTCTTTTTCTCTGGAGCCCACTTTTCCCTGGATGCATCTTCAGGAGAGACCTCAGCTGGAGAGCATGATGACCATACACTTCTAGCTTCTACAGAAAGCAGTTGCTAACTTGGGTGTTTCACTAGCACAAAAGCATCAGGACTCAGCTAAACTATTCAAGTGAACCTTGGTGGAAAAGGAATGAGGAATATCAATATTTGTTTTGTAGTGGCCCTTAGAAGTCCCAGTCAATGATGGAGAAGCTGTTGTGTAAAGAACTTTGAAGAACCAAAAGACCATTCCTACCTTCCAGGTGTATCTAAAGGGCAGCAGGTACATCTTGGGCTGACAGGGCAGTGGGCAGTGTGATTTGACACCTGTTTGTCAGTATAATGGAGAGTGGTCACCACTGGCAAGCTTTTCATAGGCAGCATAATTAAGGAGGGTTTTCAACAGAGATTTGGAAATATGGCAAGGGTACTTCGCTGCTCTTTACCAATATTCCTCCCAAAAACAGCAAGGAAAAAAAGCACAGAAGTTGTTTCTATAAAAATCTTAACAAGTGAGAAGTAGAGACTGACAGAATGATGAGAAGGAAATGACATTGTCACAGCAAAGAAGAGCCCTTTGTCAGGGTGGGAAGGGGCTTGACAGGAAAGATAAATGGCTTGTGTTTGATGGAGTAAAGAGGAGCAGTAGTAGAGAGGAGCAAAGAATGTGTAAAATCCTCAAACTGATGGATTAGGAGGATGATCTTTATTGCACTATTTTGCAAGGATGTGCACAGACTGAAAATACACTTGGCAAGACCAAAGAGAAGGATGTTTGAGTAATCAAAATGAAAGACAATTGAATTTTATCCAGGTTAGATAAGGCCATCTGATGCTTTTTAATGGGAAGGCTAGGCTACTAGCAGCATCTTTCTTATCTTACCTGGAGTGAAAGGAAGAGTTTTGAATAAACTTTTTCTTTTGATTATGATTGGGTTTTGTTCCAGCTTTTGTCAGCCTGCAGCATTCATGAGACAATCCCATTCACATGTATGGGAGAAGGACATAGAATCATGAAATTGTTTAGGTTGGAAAATACCTCCAAGACCAAGTCCTACTCTTAATCCAACACTGCCAAGTCCAACACTAAGCCATGTTCCTAAGTGTCATGTCTATGTATCTTTTGAATAAGTTCAGGGATGATGACTTCATCACTTCCCTAGGCAACCTGTTCCAATGCTTGACAAGCCATTTGGTGAAAGCTTTGGTGTCCTTCCACCTCTCCACCTGATCCTGTGTAAAGCCTGAATGAGAGTTGGAAGGTATTACTGTTAGGACAGGTAAGTGAGATTTGTTAGTACTGATTTGGTGGTACCTAAAAGGTGGGCACTCAAGGTCAATCCCTCGTGGATCTAGTGAAAGAAAAAAACGGATTTTGTTTCAGACCACTGAGATTTGTGTGATCTGTCATAGAAAGACATCTGATTATAAAGAAATAGAATTGCCATGCCGTACCAAATAAATGGACCATATAGTTTAATAATCTTGCTGTGATAGTGTCTGTTGAAACAATTCAGATTAAGTACAGGGAACCTAGCAGAAGACAAGTAGGGAATTACTTGCCAAAAGGGGAATTCTCTTTTGAATCCTTATCAGTTAGCAACTAGCCTAGGCCCTGAAGCAAAGGGGCTTGTATCCTTCCATAATAAAAGAAAATATGTATTCTATTTAATGAGAACATCTACAATTACATTATACATATAAATGTCTAATCCTTTTTTTAAAATCCTACTAATCTCTCAGGCTTAATGTTATCTTATGGGAATGAGCTAATTAGGCATTGTATAAAATTCATTTCCTTTTAACAGTTTTATATTTGCTGCCTTTTATTTCCATTGAATGTCCCCTTGCCCTTGTGTAATGGGAGCAGGAATAGGAACATCTATTTTTTCTTCTTTCTATTCCCCACATATTTCACACCCCAGTCAGGGACCTCCTCTCTTAGGTATAACTTTCACTGTTTCCAGACCTTCCCCAGTCAAACACCATATTTACATTGTTTTGCAATTTCTACCACTTGTGTCAGAGACTCTTACTCAGTATCCTGATCAAACAGGAAACCAGAGCAGGGCAAGAGGATTGTGCCATTGACTCAGCCGAGGGCATTACCATGATTGCAGATGGTTTGGCTCACACTCTGCGTAGACTGACATTATTTGCATATTTGAGCACCCCATTATGCCTTGCACAGGAGAATCTGCTGGACTCTCCCTTGTGGCACCCCAGTTCCCATCCAGGCACTACAGTTCAAGCAAAACCCTGTAAGTGCCTAGGTACTCTCCATCACCCCTTCAGGAGGCACTATCCACTGTCCTATGCCTGCCAGCGTGAGAAGGGGCCCTGTGCTGCCTGTGCACACAAGATGCCTCTGCCATTCCTCCATCTCCTCTACATGTGAGGAGACTCTGGCAGTGTCCAATCCACCTCTAACACCTCACTTTGTCTCCCTTTTTCAAAAGAGTTAAATAGTAGCCACAGCAGTGATTAAGGAAGTGCTTTGCTGGCAATCTTTGCCAATTTTAAAACTGAACCCTTAAACCTGTGCCTTGTTTCCAGCCCTTTTGCAGGTGTTTCATGGTTAGTCCTCTTACCTTTTACCCACCTTGCCTTTTTAACAGTATCTGGATGGGGGGGAGTGGGTTGATACACACTTTTAAATGACCAAATAAAGTTTGACAATTTGTTCACATCCCGTACAACCCTGCAGTGGTACTGCTGTCATGATAGTACAGCTTGGTTCTTGTTAGAATATAAAAAGCCTGCATGGAGCAAAATATAGAAATTGAGAAGGATTTCTATATTCTGGATTCAGTACAATATTTCTCCTGGCTCTCATCCAAGCTTCTCCACATTGATTTTATTTTTTTTTCGGGGCTTACACAGGAAGCCAAACAACCTTTACACTGAACCCAGAAGTAAACTGATCACAAGCCAAAGATGAGTCCTCTCTCTGCAGCTATCTGAACCATTACAGCAGCATTTATTGAGTGTGCCTTTATTTTTCTGTTTTTAATCTACAGTGTGCTGACAGCTCCAGAAAGATCCTTCTTAATGGACTTTAATAGTGATGCAGTGCTAAACTTATATAGCACCTGCCACACCAAGGCATCCCACTAGACTTTCCAAATAATAGAGTTTAATGCTTCTGCTTTCACGAGCCAAAGGCAAGGCTCAGGAGAACAAAATCAGGTTTGGCTTTTAAAATATTGACAAACTTGACATTATTAATTTCAAGAGGTGAATTCATAAGTGCTGGAATCAATTGCAAGGGAGAAACCAGGGGAGGATTGGCAGAGACAACATTGGTCAACTTACAACAACACAACTGAATGGTACTGAGAAATGAAAACCTTTGTTCACTGTGCAACAATTCCATGTTTGCAGCTCCTTAAACTACTGTAATTAAAATAAGTCATCCAGAAAAGCAACAAGAAATCTGAAGTCAGACTTGCCCTATGTAATTTTGAGCTTTGATGCAGTATCTTCTATACAATGGTCTCAAAGCATTCTACAACTATTAATAGGTTATGCCTCCCTGCTAGCAAAAGCATTATAGATATTGCAAACTAAGACACTTATAGATCAAACAATCTGTGGAAATGAATTCATAGCAGAAACCCAGGAACCTGGTTCTCAGATTCCACATCTACCCCTTAGTCAGGGAAGCTTCCTGAAACTCCAAGCAACCAATGTGTCACATGCATGACTCCTTTTTCACTTTGGTCCTAATCCTAAAAATGGTTGTATATGTTCTATTAAGGCTAAGATAATGTTAAGAATTGTAGTTTTTAACTGGTATAAAGCAGGTGTCATTTCCTTTAATCAATACGATTTCATGATTTTAAATCCAAGGAAGCAGAAGAACCAAACCTTGTGTTTTCTGAGCAGACCAGTCTTTCAGCAATAAATGAAACAAGTTGGAAGCATTTTGCAGAGAACCAGAAGCAAGAATACAAGGAGATGATGAAATATTTAGAACATTTATGAATATAGTTGAACAGATCCTGCTATGAGATTTTACCTCATTCCAATGGAATAGTAAACCTATTTCCTAGCCCTCTGCATGAGCAGATAGATGAAAGTTGCTTCTAAACTGTGGCTGCAAAGTTCAAGGCAGGTCACGCTTTTCAGTAGGAAATAGGGCACATGCTTACTGAACATTACAACCAATATATACTTATTTTTTGGTTCCATATCTTTCAAAGTTAAATGCATCTTCAAATGATTGCAGCTATTTTCTTATTCTCAAGTTACTTATCACATGTCTAATAAATATGTAAGCACAAGTTCGAATTCACAAGATACAAGTTGCCATTTGAAAGTTCTGAAATCTTTTTTTTATAACCACAATAAATGCTTTTGATTCAGACAGCATAAGTAAATGCAGCTTATAGACATTATGCAGAACTGAGCTTGGAAATAAGGCAGTTTTATTTCTCTGCTGTAAGATTGTCCTCCATGATTTTCAAACCATTCTCAGACATTTTTCTGCCAGGCAAAAGGTGACACGTAAAATAAGTTGCTGGAAGGAAAGGGTATGACTGGGCAAAAAGTATGCACAAAAAAAGGCAAAAAGAGCTCTTCTCTGAAAAAGGAAGTTTATAACCAAACTCAAGCAGTGGAAGAAAAATGGTCTGGGAATTCAAACTATTCTTATCATCCCACATGTGAACTGCACCATTCCCCAAGGTCATTCTCACCTTCCACCTCCTAGGAAGTCCATTTACAATCTTTTTTTTGAGTTACTATTGAAGGTGTGAGGAGGGACAAATCTCTGACTGAGCTCTGTCTAGCTAGGAGACAATTGCACCTTTGCACCTAAGCCACAAATTTGCAGCATGACTTCTTCACACCTATGAGCAGAGCATCTGCCTCTGGAAACCAAAATGTTGAACCGATGCCCTTGGGCTCTCCTACAGTTGTTTGGTGTCAGGAGGATACAGTTGGGTAAATCAGATAACAAATATAAAAGGTCCAGTTCTGTCACTTTAAGAAAATATGGGAGTACTGCCAGTGCTATCCAATGAAGAAGGTACTTCTTTAGGTTAAAGAGATCCAAAATATGAAGTATTAGTGTAGTCCCTTCCAACATTTGGATGGGAAGATGGTGAAGAGATGCGTTGTTCCAAATGTCTAAGCACCCCAGAGACACAGCATAAAACATGTGGCACAGCAGAGCTCTCCTTGGCTCAGGCATTATTAGCCTACATGAGCTGGGAAAGAGGCAGTATAAAAAACCAGCTGTATGTTACTTTCATACCCAAAGCTGGGGCAAACAGTCTTCAAGAAGCAGTTTAAATCACTCTAGGATGGGTCATGGACAGCCAAAAGGATCAGACAGAAAATGGGACAAAGAAAACTCACAGGCGTTTTATAGGACTGACGTGTAATCAGAAGGGCCTTCCTGAGAGGCGCCACCACCCAGGCAAGGAGTTTGGTGCGAAACTGAGAAGCAGCTTTAGCTCCTTGCAGGAAAGGGAATGGATGATCACAGCATTTTGTAAGGTTTTATGCAGGGATGGCAGGGCATGGGAGAGCAAGAGAGGGGAGAGGAGGCTTAACAAGTGGGTACTTTAGTCTGGGGCTTTTAGTGGTTTTGTACCTGCAGAGGAGTTTATGTGTTTCATTCAAGAGCCCAGTACTGCTAGGCACTGTCAAAACATAAACTACAAAAGCAGTTCTGCCTTGATAAAGTTACCAGCCAGGAACAGAGAGCCCAGAACAGATCAATATATAATGTGGGAGTCATCGGCAAACCACCTGTTTAACCAATGTCTAACAGCCTGTCTCCAGAAATAGACTACATAAGAAAAACATGGGTGTAAAAGATTCTGCAGGAAATAATTGTGGATTAGGCTACAGCTAACTACTGATGGTTGTTTCTCATCCATTTCTGCACCACCTCACCTATGGCTGAAATCTTCACATATTTTACTTGAAACTGTATTTTCAACCTCCAGAAAAAAAGCTAGCCATAGACCTTTTCGCAGGGGTATAAATTAGAGCCTAGGTTTCAGTGTAAGATGAACCCAAACTCCACACAGCTGAAACCTAGATAGCAGGGTTTAATTTTAGTAGTCCTTCAATGCCACCACATCTCCTAAGCCTGTATTTTTCAGACTCTCTATTGCATCTCCTTTTCCTGCAGCTTACTAGAAGTCCACCTGCTTGTTTCTAGCAAAGCTGAAATGCAAAAATACCATGACATGCTCCATTTCTTCATTGCTGAACTATCTTTAACAGCCTGAAAAGATACTACCTGAATGGGCTGCTTGCTAAGCTGAGTGATCTGTCCTGGGTACTCACTGGTGAGAGAAGGGGAAAGAACATGGTTTGGCTGGAAACACTGACACCTGCATGAAAACAGACATGGGAGGATGACAAATCAAAGGTTTGTGCAGGTGTACGTCCTGCATTGAGGCAGATTAAATACAATTAGACCTTCTCACTCTCTGCTTCACAAGGCAATGTACTGCAACAGCAAGAGTTGCCATGGGGCTGTCCCACAGCAAGGTGACTGGCTAGGCACATGGACAAGTGTGGTTACACAATCAAAGAGGAAAGAGTACAAAGTCCTTGGGAGACCCCTTGGCAACAGGAGGACCAAAAAAAGCAGGAATAAACCTTGGGACAGTGTATGTGATTAAGTGGAGCTTGACATGACTGTGTTGTAAAGATCTCCTGGGGAATGGGCTCGAAATAAATGCAGCAGCAGGGTTAGATCTGTAGCTACGTATATAGCTATTGATGCACTTTTTAGCATAAAAAAGGAAATGGGTAACCATTGTCTCTATGAGCAAAGTTCTTTTTAGCAGGTCAGTGCACTGCTAGACAGATATGGCAATGCTAGTGGTGTAACATTGTCCCACACAGGCCCTTACAGGTCTCAGGGCTATACTAAATGAAACCATTAACAGGAATATAAGTCTCCAGAGGCTACTTGTTCTCACCTGCTGTTTGGGAACAATGCAGGAAGCTGGAGAAGAGATAGGTAGATACAGGTTTTTAACCATGTTCTGGTGTCTTGGTTCAATACTACCAGTTATTTCTTTTTCCTGAGTGAATGGTTACTTCCTTTTACTTTGTTGGGGGTTTTTTGTTTGTTTTTTTTTTTAACAGAGGAAAGACTTGCTGGAAACTTGGACATTCATACAATGATCAGTCAGCATGTGCTGAAATCTCCCTTCTGAATAAGTAGATGTTTTTCCATCAAAAGCCCAAGGAAAGTTATCCACTCTCTTGTTCAGTGGTCTACAGGAAAATGCCATCCTTGCAGGGCTTCTCTAGACTGGAGAAACAGCAAAGCAGCCATGGCAATGGGCCCTTCATCTGACAGCCTTAGCATTTCAAGCTACTCAACTCCTCTTACCGTTTTTTCCTTTCATTATTTAATGAAACTCTTTGAAACCATAAATCATAGGTGTGGCTGCTGCTGGTAACTAGGCTACTAATATTTTTGAACAGCCTGAGCTATTAAATGCAGGCATGCCTAGTAAGCAGAAACACTAACTTGTGACCATGCATACTGTAGGACTTAAAAATAGGATTTTCTTTCCCTACACAAAGAAATAACATGCCCTTTCACTGTTTTGATAGGACCTCTCACCTCAGCCTGGGTAAAGCTGTAGTTCTGACCTTTCAGCAAGAGATTTGCGATGCAGGAAGAGGCATGCAAACAAACTCAGAGGGAACTTTGTACATGTGCCTGAGCATCAGGAGGAGGAGGAGAGGGACAGGGAGAGAGGAGCAGGGGGAGCAGGAACGGGGAGGTACACAATACATAGGGTGAGAAGGAACAGGACAAACAGCAGCAGCAGAAACTTGAGTGGTTCAGAATTTAAAAGGCCATTACGTGAAAGCCCAAGCTATAGCATCTATGACAGTACAACCTCCCACTGTAGCACCAAGCACATTCTATGCAGTGCCTGATAGTGGGTGATCATGGTGATGAATTCCCTTCAAAAAGGCAAAAGTCCCTACTCACTGCCTTGTCACTCTCTGGCACCACAGGAGCAGACCAGGCAGTGAAACACTACTCGGTGTCACAAGTCCTTTATAACAGATGCACTTCGCTGCTTCATTCTTGGTTACACATGCTGCTTAATGGAAGGTGTAAAGATTTTCAGTATCATGTTTGTTACTTGAAAATTTTGTTATGCCTATATAAATTAGTTAGATTGGACAGTAGATCTGTACATATATGCTGCAGAAAAAAGCAAAATTAGCTCTTGGTTAAAACTTGGCTGTAATAATGCCAAGGTCATGGGTTCAATCCCCTGTATGGGCCACTGACTTGAGTTGCACTCGATGATCGTTGTGGGTCCCTTCCAACTCAGAATAGTCTGTGAAATAGTCTGTAAATATAAACTGTGAAAAAATAAGGAAGTTGTATCCAAAGCTTTTCCTAAAACATCTTCCTCTTTGTAAGTATAAAAAGGAGGGTAACATCTTCCTCTGCCCTAGAAAGCTGAATACAGCATCACATCCTCCCATCACAGAGGTCACCCCAAGGTTACCCCTTTGACACATTGGACAAACCACAGTGCAGATGAGCACCTTTGCTTACTGTCTCTGCATGTGTACAAACTAACAAGGCTTTGAATCCCTTGCCAGAGAACTCTCCTGATCTCCTTGCAAGTGTGCAGATGCACTGCACTGCAGTTAAGATAAGCTGCATCCAGAGGGCTTTGCTAGCAGCATGGCTGTGCCTTCAGTGCACCACATGCATGCACGAGCAGCAGTTCAGCCTGCATAAATCACCTGCTCCCAGGTACTTTGATTTCAGCATTTAACTTCTGGAACCAGAACAATGCAGTCTGCTTTTCTTTAAAAAGAGACACTCAGCTTCCAGTTTCAGCAGCACAGGGTCCCTTGCCTGGTTGCTGTAGCCCTCTTACCTAGAGCAGCTAAGGGCCAGGGGAAAGCCCCTGAGTGTGAGCACAGCTATCTCCCTCTCTGCAGTAAATCAGTACAGCCAGAAAGTGCTGAAGAAGTGAGAGGGTCACAATCTGTGGCCTTCCTGAATTAGGAAGGTGATGTGCCTACCCCAGAAATGCAAGGAGGCACCACTAAGACTGAGTAATGGCTATCAACACCTACTCCCAATCATGCTGCTGGAGAACTTGTGTCACCTTCTGCTCTCAGAAGGAAATGAGCTCACTTGAAGCAGAGTACCTCCTACTAATTGCAGGTAGCAACAGTAATATGCATAGGTAGGTCATACTACAGAGATGTTTTCTATAAATTTCCTTCAAAAGGTGGCAGAAATTCCTGAATAGGGTTTTTCAAGCTTTTCCTTTACACCAGGAAAGCAGAAAGCTTTCTTCCCTAAAGAACTGATTAGAAAAGGCCTATGCTGACAGGGTCTTGATTCAACCTTAACTATGAAAAACAGAATAGGAAAACAAAGCAGTTTATCCCAGATCCCATTTTGATGTGTGCAACTGTCACATTGTTTCAGAAATACGCATTCTTACAGACAAAGTCACTGTGCCCGATTTTCCCTTGGTCTCCTTAAACCTCTTATGTTAACCACTGCTGGGGGGTTAATAAAGAAATGAGTAAACTCAGCAGGCGACAAGTGACAGTCCCAGCTACAATGACCAGCTTCAGGAGGCTAATGGTGACTGCAAGGGCTTGAAAATCCCTGCTCAGAAGTCTCAGTTTATGTATTGCTTCTGAAGAGCTCACTGATAACTTCCCTTGTCCTATCCTCCTGTTACTCATTTCTCCATTGCCAAGGTTTCTGCCTGTGGTATTTCACTGAACTATTTTCAGCTTGTTAACCACTGACCTGTCCCCATGTTCCACCTCCTGTCAGCAGCCTTCAAGATGTACCCTGTAACTTGTCCTTCTGTTGAAAAGTTGTCTGTAAAATGTAATAATCATTCTGAAACCCATATGCAAACCCCAAGAGTGACTTGTCTTCTCCTTCCCGCATGGATAGGTGTAGTTTAGACATACATTATCACCCAGTGTTTCATTCCTGTGCCAGCACTCAGCTACAAACCTGAGTGTAGATTTTTACACTGGTCTTCTAACCAGACTCTTACTCCACTCACATCCTCAGTTTGTCCTACAAACCCACACATTAGTAGCCCATACAGGCCAGACTCACTGCTGAAAGAGGGTTTGGGAAGCTGGACAGGTGAGTGGACCTTCAGAAAGCAAAGTTAAGAAGCTGCAGTGAGATGTTTCCATCTCATCTCCCCACTCCAGTATCTTTACATCCCTCACCCATACACAATCATTCATAGCCACTTTCCCTCTCACCTGCTCATAAGAAGTCCTCCCTCTCAAAGCAGTGGACTGTGACTCTGGGACCACCTATGTACGTGGTGTGTGTGTGTTACAGGCTATGCAATCTGGGATGGAGTGTTCCCACGACTGTGACACAAAGTTTGCCATGCCTGCTGCTGGGGGAAGAAGGATGGCTGCTCCTTGTGCCATGGGGAGATATCATCTTCACCCAGCAGTGGCCCCACATCATACAGCCCAACCCTCTTTCTGCACTGCCAGTAGCATCAACAGAGGTTTGCAGGAGCAAAGTAAGGATTCACAGCTGCTCACACTGGGGATGTGGTCATGAAGTTCAGATGCTGCAGCTTCCCTCTCATCTCATCTGCTCTGCACTTTCTGTCTCAATGTTGCTGCACAGCTCAATTCCTCTTGCTGCTGGGCCAAGGTGTCTCCTCACGGCTGGTAGGTCACCCGCTTCTTGTCAGAAGCATCGCCCTAACCACTGCTCCACATCCAGATTCTGGGTCCTAACTCTCACAGTTCCCTGGAAACCATTCTTTAATGGCTTGCTGCTCTGATTTCTTATCTGTTGCTTTGTTGTCCAGGTTCTCCTCAAATTTCTTGCCTGACTGAAAGAAAATGTAGTAATCCTGACTTTAGCAGTACCCTGTTAAAAGTGAAAAGCTGTGCAGCTTGACAGAGGGAGGTACAGAGATCCCCTGCTGTGTTTCTAAGGAAAATTCAAAGGCTTGGCATTCTCCTTACTCGCCTCCAATGAGCACTATTTCCTCAGTCTCTGGCGTGTATCCCAGCTCTTTCAAACTAGAGTTGCAGTTCTCCCCTTGGGGTGAAATACTCTTTCAGATCTCAGTATTTCTAGCCCAGGTAGAGGAGAGCAGAGCACACTGCCCCAAGTGTGTTACTACAAGAAGGCAGGACAGGACGCTCCACCGGTCCCTCACCAGCTTGCCTCCTCTTCACTATGTGTCCAAGGCCAGTGGCTGCTGTCCTGACCTGGGAAGGACTAAGCTGCTCAGGGCCACACTACCTCTTCCAACCTTTCCTGCTTGTACTCTGACATCACCTTGATGTGACAAGCAGAGTGGGAAACACTTGGGGCTCTGTGGAAAGCTGGAGGTGTGACGCCCAGCCTGGGGGCAGAAGGCAGCACAGATTTAATAGGGTGGGGCAGAAGGCTCGAGGACCACCACAAGCACTGGTCAGCCCAGCAGATGCATGGTATGGCTGTTGTTGTTGGCTGCACAGCATTCCTGCCTGCAAGTACACACAGAGTCTGCCCAGCCATTTGCAGCCAACAGCTGTGGAAATGCACCTCAGAGGAGGGGCAAGGGAACCAAGCACAAATGTGGTGGCTGTTGCATGGCATAAAGGAAAGCTGTCAGCCTGCACACAGCAGGAGAAACTGTGCCATGGGTACAACTGTTAACACTTTAAACTTGTTTTATAACAGCGTCAGGCAAATTTGAAACAGCTGCTCTGTATGCTACTCATTTCCAGCGGCAATTCTTCTTTTTTTAACTTGCTGTAAAAGAAATTAGTGCTGCTGCTCCTTACAAAATTGCCCGAGCTGCACTTAAAACTTCTAACTTCTGATCTTCCCGTGATCACATGGATACCATAAACAGCATGATCACGATTTGCTCTGCTAACGTTGGTGCCACAGTCCTGAAAAGCTAAATGTTGGCTGCATTATGGAAGGGAGAAAGCAGGAGCAGCAAGGGAGAACTGTCAGCTCCCATTTCACATTCTCTGAGACCTTTGGTCATTGAACTACCAAACACTTTCTCATGCAGTCAATCAATTAAGCCTCCCTGACACTGGAGCATTTATGAGGGAATTACTGCTCATCTCAGCCATGCTCAGAAACACCAGGTCAGAAGTCAGAGAACTGATAAACCTATTGCAGTGCCAGGAAATACATTCAGCTGCTGAGTCCCTGGGGCTGACATCTTCAGAGCAGTGGAGGAAAAAGCAGAAATAGCTTATATTCACATTGCCAGAGGCAGGCACCTTCCAATCCAATGAAGAGTGAACTATTTCATATTTATACAAGATGAGAGTTTTATAATGCTTGTTTATCTGTGCTGCAGCAGGACCCTGAAGACCTAGGTGTAGACAAGGTCCTTTCGTGCAAGGCATTATGAAAATGCTGAAGAGAAGCCAGGCAAAGAAAACACAAGAAATATGTAAGTATCACTAATCTTCTACCTTTCCAATTAATCATATTCTTTTTTGGCCTAAGCTCCTTTTTCAAACAGAAGGACATGTATTTGCATATTTTTATTCATGTAATTTATAAACCAACTAGCTGCAGCAAAGATGATCTGGGACACCACTGTTAAGCAAATCTGGACACTATGGCAGAGGAAGCAGGTCCTGGGAGCTGCTAAAGAACCACCTAAAGCAGAAGTTCTGCAAGAGCGTATGGACTCTGCATGGGTTGCTATACTGGGAGCTGAGCAATGTGAATGCTTATTACTAGAACTGCAGGTGCTTTCCTGTGTGACCCTAGGCAGCTTGTTTCACTTTCCAAAGCTGCTTTCCTCCTGGTAAAATTGCTGTAACAAAGCTTACCATTTTTAAAATAAAGGTGCTGGAGATCATTTGCTAAAAAGAGCATTCAAAGGCTAAAAATGGTCTTTGCTGAGTCTGCTATCCAGCATTAGGAAATGCCTAGCACAATCTGATAACCATTACATATTCGTAAATCTTCTGGTTTCTAATAATTAAAGTTTCAACTTCCAAAGAACATAGAATCATTGCATCATTTAGGTTGGAGAAGACCTTTAAGATCATCGTGTTCAACCATTAACCCAGCACTAACAAGTCTGCCACTAAATCATGTCCTTAAATTGCCATATCTACACATCTTTTAATATTTGCAGGTTTATTTTTCTGTGAGTGATCTCAGTATTAGTCACTGTCACCCCGTTGTGTGGGGTCACTATCCCCCTTTTTTTTCTATGCATTCTCTCATTTATGCATTAAATCATGTCTAATGTTCTGATTTTTTATTTCAAATACTTTATCTGGCATTTTTAGACTAGCCTAGAATGTTTGTTTAATTGCACTCCTATTTTTGCATTTGTGCTTTTTTCAAAGTGCCCTGAATTTCATAAGGGGCACAAAGGGGAAGTAATACATGTGCAAAATAAATAAAAGTATTATTGCCTCTGGGTTAGTCATATTAATGCAAATTGTAACTGGTTGTGTTAAGAGTTTTCTGTTTCACCTTGGACCCTCCATCCATCCAAATTGCAAAGAAATTACACTCTCTTAGTCACAGTAATAATAACAACAGCAATTTCTCATTTCTAAAAATGCCATCCAATAAAGATTTCTTTACCAGAGTGGCCACAAGATTGTTTCCATTTGAGAATGAAACTGAGGCACAGAGCGACTTAACTAAAAGAATGTCCAAGTCCCTACTCCAAATTCTATGCTGTAACTATTTAAACTTGTCCTTCAGTTTTCAAACTTAGGTTTTGCGTTTCAAAAAGACACAGCTATGAAAACCTTGTAATCTGCTTGACTCACAAATTGTTAATTCATGGCTGGTTTTTTGGTTGGTTGGTTTTTGTTTTGCTTTGTCAACACAAGCAATGTTGAGAGCCAAGCTCAGCTTGCCTTCTTTAATCTGGAGATTTCCTCCAAGCAGCAAAGAAAACTGAGTTGGATTCACTGAGGCTCATGCCAGAGGCCAAGGTGTGGGCACTTCTCTCTTCAGATTGCTGGCACTGACTCCCAACTTAAACCAAACGAATAAGCAAGTGTTGAGGCATTCAGCTGGATCACACCCTGCTATGCCAGGTGCACATAAAAACCAAGATACACTTTTGGAGAAAATGAGATGCAGTGGAGGCATTTGAAAGCCCAGCAGCCTTGGTCCTAATTCAGCCAGTCTTTGGGCACGGTTCAGTCACCTTTCCTGGGGTCACATCTGTGTTGCTGACTTGCTGCAGGTTAATGCCTTCATGGTCTGTAGCCCATGCCCTGGGCTCGTGAATCACTGTAATTGTTCACCTTTATCATTAGCTACGGCCATAGCTCAGACATGTCCTCTCCACTGCCCTTTCCCACATGCTCATTGTATTTTTCAGCCTCGATACAGGTTTCAACAAGAATGAACTTCCAAAAGAAAAGATTTCACTAAGAATGTCTGCCTACTGGAGAGAAATAAAAAGTGGTGATTATTTCAATCAGCTCAAGAGTCTCTTTAACAGATTGGCATCACATGAGTCACTTTTATCATTTTATGGTAATTTAGATCTTGAGAAGGAAGATGTACAATGCTCGTGACATTCTCCACCTGTTCCACTTGATGTTTGTGCACATGTATCTCAGTTGGGCAATCATGTTTATACTAAAATAAACCACCCCCAAATGTTCTGAATGTATACAGGTACAACCTTTTCTAGCATATCTGTAAAAACAAAAGGGAGCACTTGGGGAACAATGGTATTTAATTGTGTGGAGTTTTGCCTCTCGATCCTGTGTGGTCTGTTACCTCCTCTAATCCTGAAAAGCAGCCCTGCTGAGAATGAGCCAGAAACACCTCAGTGAAAGGTTAAAACCAGACTCTACCACAGGAACATTTTCTGCATGTCCTAAGCATTTTTCCCATCAGAGACATCTCTTTTAGATTTTTTACTAAATTTTGTGTGTCTTCCTAGTAAATACCTTCTGGTTCTGTTGATAATTTTGTTTAAGAATGTATGGTTATGATCTGTGCCTGTATTTCAGTGTCTACAGCCTGTATTTTGGTTGCTTTTCTTGGCATTTTCTGAATTGTCTGCAAGGAGACGCCTGGAGAATACCTGCAGGGACACTACAGTCTCATTAAGAAGGATTAGCACTTTCCCCATCTCTTTCATACGTTCAGATATGCAGAACTAAAATTACATGAAGTGTTTCTGTTGTTATGTACTTAAACTGTTGCTCACTACTCCTGGCATGACTCTTCTCCAAGTTACCTTCCCGTCACTAAAGAGGTTTTTTCCCCCACCTAATGCACATTTACAATGACCATTTGCTTCCCAAGGCTGAAATGAGCTTTGATGTGGACAAAATGATGACTTTCTCTGTATGAATAATCCCAGCCCTGTCCAACTAATATGCTGCATATCCCTGTAAATGTTTTCTAAGTGCTGTTTGCCCATTTGTCTGCGGATGCTTATACATTAGTTGAGAAAGCATCCAGGGCTTGGACTCTGGATGCAAAAAGCCAGAGGAAATGTCAGTTAGCACTGAAATTCCTCAGGGGCCCAGGGGCCTGGATCAAGAGAACATCTGTTGGAGGAAGAGCCCACACACTGAATGGAAGCTGCAATGTCCTGTTCATGACTGTGTTAATTTTAGATCAGCTGAACCAGTTTTCTCCCTGCCAGGCTCCGAAGAAGCATCGCACAGTGGTACCTCCCCTTGCTGCCACTGCAACACAGAAACACACTTTCTGGTCCTTGCAAAGATGGATATTATTAGAAGATACATGACACAAATCAAAACATTACAGGGTTTAGAAAAGCAGGTACAAATTAACACACTAAATTTTCAGGAAACAATGCTGAACTGATACCTCAGTAAATTAAATTTTGTGGTTTTTGAACAAAGTAGGAAATACCACAAATATATAAAATCAGTGTGTGCAAAAGTCAGACCTCAAAAAAACCCAAAGACCAAATCCATTATTACAAAGCACACATGCTCCCCTCTTCTCTGTCCCACAGTATTCAACTGTACTATAATCCCCAAGTCCATCATGTGTGTGTGTCCCTGAGATTATTCCTCTGTCAGGCATTAGTAGTAGGCAGAGTTAGAGTTGTTCACGTACCTTCACCGTCATCATTCTTAATATGCATTTGCTTTGTGTAATAACATTGTCCCTAAAATCATGCTTTTCTTGTGTTTAACTTTGGAGTGAATTACCACACCCCTGCAGGGTGTTTAAAAACTTGAACTGCTAGGAAAACTAGAATTTGAACCTCATCCCAACGTAACTTCACTAAATCATGAAAGGTTTATTTGAAATGACACAAGAGTACTGAGCAGAGATAATGCTTCTCCATGGCATTTCCAATACTTGAAAGCTAACTCAGTATGAGCTTACTTTAATAGCAAAGACTGATATACAATCCATTAAATCACCTTTAAAAAGCCAGTACGGACTCCCTGTCTGAGGGGGATTTACAGCCTCTGGTAGTAGTACAAGTAGCCAGCATGAAACCAAACATTTCTGTTTCTTACTGGCTTAAAGGGCTGAGTTAACACGGCCAGGGCTATTTTTTCGTGCCTTCACTTCTCTGCTGCTTCAGCAGCTCAGCCTTTTCCTCAGAGAGCTGGGCCAAGAGGAAGCCCTTGTGCTTCGGTGCACAGAGTGGTCTGGAGCCACAGACACTTTAGAGTGGGCCGCAAGTTGGACCAGTTAATGTCCATCTCCAGTCTGACACTCTGTGACCCTGTGGCATCCAAGGTAGCTGCTGAGGAAAAGCAGCTGAAGCAGAGTTGAGGAAGAGCTACTGAAGCGTGAATGGGACCTGCTTGAGGTATCAAACGCGAGTCACACAACCCCAGACTCTCAGGGTTTGATAAAACCACCCTCGTTAGTAAATTAGCATAAACCAGCCTCTTCAGAAGCAGTTTGTCTACACGATTTCAAATAAATTCCAAATTTTTATTACAAAGTTTTATGCATGTGTGTACACATATGTTGTTATTACTTTCTTTTGTCATGAATTAATTTGATGGAAAATTCTTTAAGAATGTTAATATTAAAATAAAAATATCTTTGGCAGAATTAATTAGTTGTTCACATAAATCTACATACTCTGACTTTGTTACAGATTTTTATTATTTTCAATATTTAATAACCTTGGGTTTAAGTGTAAACCAGAAATCAAAGTATAAAACGGGTAGCAGCATCTCAGGAATAGATGAAAATTCCACCTTCATTACTGCCACACCAGAATTTTTCTACATAACATTTTTCATTCAGATCAGAAAGCAATTTCTAGCAGCGGACGTCAGCAGTATTTCCTCTCCCGCGACAAAATCAAGGTACAGGGAGTGCAAGACTGTTACTCGCTCAATACCATTGGCTAAACCAGCACGAGAAGTACAACCCCCATTACTCAGCCTTGAAGTCCAGACGCTGGAAATTCCCCTTTCCTTTCTTGTCCGTCAAAGGGAGGCAGCCAGTCGTCACCGTGGCCTTCCCTCCGTGCCATACCTTACCTCTCGCAGGTGCCAGAGAATGGGGCCAACCCGTGCCAGCCAAGCGTCCCTGCCCTGCCCCAGCTCAGCCCGCCCTCAGCTGCGTCCCCAGGCAGCAAGTGGGGTTTGCCACAGCGGGGGAGCCCCCGGGGACGTCACACCCCCACACGGTTTTATTTCGGGGGACGCGAGGACGCACATCTACAGAATAAGCAGGAAAACAGAAGCCCGAAGGTCGCGCCCGGGGCCTTCCAGGCCTCTCTTCAAATGGAGCCCTGGGGGAACAACTCCCGGCCCCCGCCCAGCACAGCACCGGAGCCCCTCAGAGCGCCCAGCCGCCGGGAAGAGACCCCCAGCGCGCACAGCCCACCGATCCCGGCACACCGGGCTGGCAGCGACCAGGAGCAGTGAAACATATACAGTGACCGCCCTCGGCGAAGCAGCTCCCCGCAGGTCCCAGCTCGGCCCGCCGGGACCCGCTCCCTCCGACTTCCGCGTCGGAGGCCCCTCTGCGCATGCGCGGCGAGCACCGGTTTCCCCCCCACCCCCCCCACCCCCTCCACCCCGCCGGCCGTCCCAGGCTGTACCACTGTGCGCCCAACGTGTGGGGAGAGGCAAAGCAGGGCGGCGGCTGCGGGAAGCTTTGCGGACCTCAGGTCCGCCTGAGCCTCCTCGCAGAGAATCCCATTCCCGAGCCTCTGAGCACCCTCCGACCCGCTTCTCACCCGGTTCCCGCACTCGATGTAACCCCACTCCCCTTGGGGATGTGCTATGGTACATGCCGCTCCCAGCTGATTCGGTGGCTTGACGAAACCATCGAACTCAGGACGGGGGGAGCCAAGGTGCCGGAGTGGGATACGCATTGTTGCACCAGGGGCCGACCGGCGCTCCGGGGACGGCGGGCGCGCCCCGCTGCGGCACCGGGGCGGTCACCGGCACCGGGGGCCGGGCGGCACCGCCGCACGGAGCTGCGAGTCCCCGAGCCGTCGCGTCCCTGCTCCCCTGCGCGCCTCACCGGCAGGGCGCGGCCGGCCCCCCCCGCGGCCTCCCCTTCGCCGCCGCCCCAGTGGTGCGGCCCGGCTCCAGCTGACCGGCCTGGAATCCCGGCCGGGAGCCGCGCGCCCCCCGCCCGCCGCCGCCCCGCGCCCACCATGGGAGACGCCGGCAGCGAGCGCAGCAAGGCGCCCAGCCTGCCCCCGCGCTGCCCCTGCGGCTTCTGGGGGTGAGCGCGCCGGCCGGGCAGCGCCGCACGGAGGGAGGGGGGCGGGCGGCAGGCGAAGGGCGAGGCGGCGGAGCCGCGGCCGGGCGGGGGGAGCGCCGCGCAGGGTCGTAGCCCCGCGCTCGGGCCTGTCGCGGGGGCCGAGCAGGGGGTGCAGCTCGGCGCGGGGGGCGGGGGGCCCGAGCCGGGCGGGCCGCAGGGGCTGCCCCCCGGGAGCAGGGCTGTCCCCTTGCCTGTGGCCGCCGCGTCCCGGGGGACCCGGGCCGGGGTGGCGGCGGCGCCCGGGGGGAGGTGGCTGCGCTGCCCCCGGCGCGGGGGGTGCCCGGGCCGCCCGCGGCACCCCGGCCTCCCGGCAGCGCGGCCTTCCCGGCAGCCCGGCGGGGGAGGCCCGGCCGCTTCCCCAGGCACGCAGGTTTCCTGGAGCAGCCGCCCCTCCGCTGGGGCTGCGGGCAGCGCTCCGGGGCCTGCCTGCAGCTCCTCACAGGCGCGGATCAGCAGTGCGGGCCCCCGGCTGCCCTGCCGGGTGTCCCTGACACATCCCTGCCCTGCGCCGGGAACGGGGAGCTCTCGCTGCTGTTCGTGCAGGGCAGCACAGGTAGTGAAGGGAAAAGGTTAAGGACAAAAACATACTTCTTTCTCCACCTAATGAAGGCGAGAAGATTCATTATGGATAAGGTCCATGTTAGCTGTTGGACTGATTCCCTTTTAGGAAGAAGGAAGTGTTTGCCAAAGGTGAAAAAAATGAGTAAATTTATTCCTTGCTAAGCTACCACCTCTAGGGTCGTGTCTGTTGAAGATGTTTCTGTTCGTGATTTTTTTTTTTTGAAATCAGATGTATGGTGGCAGATGGTATACTGGCAGAAATGGTCATAAAGTGCCTTTAGTGTCAATCACAGAAACATTAGTCCCTAATGTTCTTATTTATGGAAAATTCAAAGAATATGTGACTAAATAGACTTTTGAGGGCCCACCTGAGATTTACACTTGTCTGTGGTAGTACCTTCTTGGGATTTATGTCGTGCAATTTAAGGTTCTCTGGGGAAGTGGAGGCTGAGAGAAAAGAGGTGCAGTAAGAGTGATTTAGTGATGTCACTGTACATTTGGTTGGTTTATTGAAGTGGCAGGATTTTAAATGAAATCTCATTTTTGAGTTATGACAGAAGCTTGAACTGCAGCAAACGCCATGGCCCTGTTGGGAGTGATCTTGCAAGACAGATTATAAATCATTTTGTTTATTTTTGTTTTGTTAGGCTGCCACATTTGGGCCTTATATTTTCTGTAATGTAGTGGAGAACAAGTTTCTATTATCTCAAATGTAGTGTACTGGCTTCTGTAACATGAAACTGATGGAAGAGTTGTAGAAAGTTGAAAGTGAACCTTTTTTAGGAGCTGAACTTCTTGGCTAGTTTGATGTGTTGTGATAATGAGAAGAAAATCTGTTACTTTGTGTACAAGGATCTGCTTATGGTGACGGGAGACTCAGGAAAACCCATTGCCTTTAAAGCTCATTTGTTTTTTTTAAGCATGTTTCCCTCAAGGAGATATCCAAATGGTATTTTTTTGCCCTCCCCTATTTTCCCCCTTCAGAATGTCATCCATGCTGTGTTGTTTTTTATATAATTTTGAAAGACAGCACTGTGGAAAACCCCTCTCTTCTCCTACCAAAACAGTGAATAAATAATCTGTTTTTCAGTCTCTAGGTGTCTGCTGGGGTACAGTTCAATACAGGGTGCCAAAATAATGTATTTTTCCCCTTCAAAAAACCCAAGCAAAATCCCAAACTGTGCTGTCAGTTTCCAGAGTTGGTTGTTGTACTTCTCATTCCTGAAGAAATTCAAGTGTCTGCATGACCTTATTTATGTAGCCCTTGCTGGTGCTTGGACAGATCTTTTGGTAAATCAGTGCAGACGTGCCCTTCTAGTGAAGTTGCATTGTCAGGAGCTCTTAAGAGGTTACAGTTTTCTGCCAGCTTTCTGAAGAAAGTAAGTCATGATAGCAAAAAGACTTAAATTTGTCTGAATTTGAAATTTTGTTGTAGAAGTCAGCAAGGGTTATTATCAGCAACGTGTCTTAAGAAGACAGTGTCTAATCTGTGACTTTCTTGTCATCTTTATGTCTGTCAAGTCACATTTTGGAACAACAGGGCCAGGACATTTAAAGCGATGAAACATTCTGAAACTGGGGATTTATTGCAGTAGTTTCCATTAAATTTGTAAATAAAGTAGTGTAGAAGAGTATTATTTTTTATGTTTCCTGGTCCCCATCAGTCCAATGGTGAGAATCCTTTCACATTTCTTCTTCAAGCCACGTAGGCAGCAGAACAATTCTGTGTCTGAGGGTCAAACAATAAGGTCTGGATTTTACCAAGCATGAGAGATGATGACTTTTTTTTTTAATTGTTTTTATGTGATGCTTACCTGGGACTGTAGTGAGATGCAGTAAGCCACAAAGATAGGAAACATTTAGGACAATACTGAAAGAAGCATTAAAATGAAAGTAGAGTGTGGGTTTCTGTGCTCAAGCTTTGCCTACTGGTGAGCAGGGATAGAAGTGGCTCCTGAGACACATGTTGATAGCGGTGCCATAGGAAGAGATTACAGGACCAGACTGGTATGTAGTGTTGCATTGAAGTTGGAGGGGTTCTTCTTTTAAAAGACTTGCTTTTATATTAGAAATTCAGATCCTGTAGGTTTCAAGCATCTCTAGAGACTGGAAAACTACTAAACTCTTGATGTTTCAAGATCTAAGAGACTAAAAAATGAACAGTTGAAAGAAGAGACTTGAGCAAGACTGTAAGGCCTTCTGAAACATCTGCTTAAGGTCAATGGCCAACGTTTGCTCACCTTTTGTTGAAGATCATGGAATCCATCCTTAAATCTGCAGACTTGCTCTTCTTTTTATACTGTCCAGTCTGTCATTTATGCCCAAGTGAAGTTCAAATGGAGCACTGAAATGATTCTTTTTCATTTTGTGAAATAATTTTGGTTACCCAGATAATCTCTATTGGGAAACCACATCAGTATTCCTGTTATTTATGAAAAATTCACACATCTTAGTGTTTGGAAATATTTTACTCCCCTTTCTCCCTGTTTTTATACCTTCAGTCAGTTGTAACTATCTTGCTTTTTATTTGAATAGTCAGTGTAAAAAGATTGGAAAGGGTGCAGTATGCAAGTTTTTATTTTAGATTTCTTCATCTAGAGTTTATGCTGTACTTAAATTCTCGTTCTTATGATCTGTAAAAAATTTTTTCTTGTTTTCCCGATTAACAGACCAGAGAATCATAGAATCATACAATCATGTAATGCTGGTTTTCTTAGACTAGTGGATTTCAGAAACCTGTTTGCCTTTATGGTGTATATTAACTCAGAGATTTTATAAATATATTAAAATATTACTGTATGTATTCCAGTTAAGTCTTTTTTCTTATGAGAGATGAGGCAGGATTCTTTAATGACCTACATGTTGGCATTTTCTTTGGCTTTCAAAGGGCTGCATGAAGATTTCACTTGTGTGTAGATTGTCACAGAGCTGGGGCTGTTACTGTTAAATGATTATATGCATAGAAGAGACTTGTAAGTGAAAATACTCCTTGGCTGGTAGAAGCCCGTACTGTGAAAGGAGTATGTTAGAGAGGGTAATACTTTTACAATTTTACTTGTACTGTGGTGACTGCTGCTTATCTTTTTATTGTCTGGACTGATAATACACCATTGCATTCAGTGCCTTAGAACCAGAAAAGAAGGAAATATGTTAATGGACATAAAACAAATGAATTCCATTCTGGAAATGGTGGCAGCCAGCAGGAAGTTGATTGAAAACACAGTATGATTAGTTTCATCTCATCTTAGTTCTGGCAACTATAAGGTACTGCAGTCAGCTGAAACTGATGGCAGTGTTTGAGGACATGGCCAGCAGGGGTTTTGCAGGATTACCATTTGTTCTGCCTTTCTCTGACACTGTGTGCATCATACGTGTGATGAGACATTGTGCCCCAAGCATTCTGTGCAGGCCCAATTCAGAGTTTATTTGAGAGTCTGGATTTTCCAGTCAATTATGTATCATCAGGCCCTGGCCATGCCAGTGTGGCTTTTTCCTCAATTTTGTTTGCTAAAATTAAATATTTGATCAAGTCATGAATCATTTAACATAAGCATGATTAGTTTATGACTGTGTATCACCAAAGCTTGCTTTTAGGTTCTAAACAGTGATTATATATATAT
Source organism: Pithys albifrons albifrons (assembly GCF_047495875.1). NCBI lineage: Eukaryota > Metazoa > Chordata > Aves > Passeriformes > Thamnophilidae > Pithys > Pithys albifrons. The sequence continues at coordinate 85,876,940 of NC_092459.1, forward strand.
GCCATTTATAAGCCTCTTCTCTGACTGGTGTTTTCCTACCTTTTTTTTGGTGATTACAGCTCTTCATTCCATATGAACTCTCAATGACTGTCCTTTTAATAAATACAGTCTAATCTCATAGGCTGTGTGTATGTATGTATGGCCAGACTTCGTGAACGCAGATTTGGGCAGGGCTCTCCCCACGTGGGTGTGCCCTTCCAGCCTGTGCAGTGGATTTTTTAGGTGAGGCACAGCGTGCGCAGAACTGGCCCCACCGTTTCAGTCCTGAGGTCCATCTGCCACAGCCGAGCGAGCTTGGACAGTGACAGTGAAGTCCTCGGGACTGTCACAGCACCCGGTACTAACCGGGGCTGACTCTGCTGAGCATACGAGATGGGATGGGATGGGATGGCAGGGAGGCATTGAACTGCCAGGGGACAGTCCCCACTGAGACTCGAACTCAGGACCTTGGGATTCAGAGTCCAGAGTGTTCTCCTTTACACCACGGAACCGCCCATAGGCTGTGTGGGTCATTGTGAATGCAAAATGACTTTCCGAAATTAATTTTGCTTGAACCACTGTTGCAACCTGACATAGGTCCCAAAATGAGCCTTGGGTAAACGTACAATAGGTCCCTTTCCCTCTGAGGATTATTTTTCACCGGGCTTGTGTCATGCAGTTCCTTAGCTGGGCGTTCATTGGCTGGCACATTGGATCAAGTGCTGGAAAAGGAATGAATTTGTCCATTTATGTGAGACTACATCTGCACTACCAAATAGATTATAGTTCATTAGGACCTCAGGATCAGCTGTGGCCTTTGAGCGAACAGGGAGCAGTGAGAATCATGAGGTGCTTTGAGATCCCTGTGTGTGGGTAGGGCTGTCTGAGGGCAGGGTTGGTCTGCAGTTATTGATGATCGGAAATGCCAGTCCTTCCATCTAAAGTAATAAATTGATTTAAATCAATAGATTAATGACACTTATGTTCTAGGAACACTAATTCTAGACCTAAACAATTTTTTGTAAGATAAAAGCTTGTTTGCCTTTATATATTGCAAATGTTTATAGGCCATCTGTCATAGGAAACTGTAGTTGGTTGGAATTTGCCTGCTATGGTCCTTGTACTCTGCTTCAGTCTTAGGTTTAAACTAAAAATACTTGAATATTGTATTTTTTTAATGTCATGCATGAACTTATTTAGTGCCCTGTCAAATCCTTGGGTAAAGGAATTTGAAGCAGTTTATAGTTAAACCCAGCATTATCTGCTGTACTAATACATCTACTGGTGTGTTGCACAAATAGAAGTAAAAAATTATTTAACTGCCAGAAACAAAGAGTCTGATGAGAAATTGATTTATTTACAAGCTTTCCTGTGAAGTGCTACAGAGAATGATAAGGGGACTGAAATGATTTGCTTGGATCTTAACTTTAGAAGATACTGAGAATTATGAGGCATAGAGAAGCTTCTGTCTGGGGAGAGAATGGTGGGGGGGAATTGAGCTTTGTCTTGTTCCCTGCTTGAATAAGAATATGCAGAGTAAAGAATGATAAATTGTGATTTCCCTTAGTCATAATACAAGTAGAAGAGCATCTCCAATGAAGCCAAAAATAGAATTTTTTTTACTTTTTTTGTACAGTGAGCAGTGGCTTCTTTCAGCTGCAGTTGCAAGGAGGTCCCACGTTTTTGTTAAGTTTTCCATTTGCTGCACAAGCTTTTACCTTGTGAAATGGGGGTTATTGGCACTCAAAGTAAAAGCAGATGTACTGGATTTAATACTTTAACTGTAATAAGCTCTTTTCTAGGAATGTGAAAACAATGCTTTCTTTTGCAGTACTAATAGAATAGACAAAACAGAAAGGAGGTTTTGTTATTTAATGAAAACCAGCTGTTCTGGATCAGACCAAAAATACTTCCAGCCCTGTTTCTGATTTGGGTGATAAGTGATGCTGAGGGATAAGCACAGGACAGAGCAAGCATGCAGTGATGCTTATCTTGGTATAACTCCTTTGCTTCTGGCAGTCTGACATAAGGGCGTCCTCTGTTTGATGGATTTATGGCTTAGTAGGTCTTACCTATTTTTCAATAAATTTGCATAATGAATTGGTGAATCCATGTGGACTCTTGACCCTCACAAAGTCTTGCAGCAAGACATTCCATAATGTAACTGTTCTCTTTATGGGGGAAAAAAAAAGTCATGGATTTTGTTTCCTTTAATCTTTCTGTGTGATAATTCTAAGGAGTGAATAAATTCAAACAGCTGGTGTATGAGGGTGTTTTATTTAAAAAGATCCAAAAATAGGCCTCCTTGATTAAAAATGTCTGTTAACTTACTCAATGCAGCCAGAATTTGAGGAAAACCCCCTCTTGCTCAAACCACAAATTTATTCAAAATCTTTATATAAAATGTTTTATAAATATTTTCCAGTTGTAAATGGGTGCTCTGCTAATTATAGATAGGCATATCCAGCATCTTTTAATCTACTTGTAACTTCTTCATCAGTCAGAATGAAGTTCACTGTCATGGGTGCTGTTCTTACAAGTGGAACAAACAAGGAAGAAGTAGATTGTGCCCTGCTTTTTGAAGCTTGGAGGCTTTCAGAATTCCTGTGTCTGGGTCACCTTCCAGGTTTCTTTCTGTCCTCATGTGAGACAGAACCTTCTTCGTGTCTTCTGTGAACTGTGTTAGTCAAAGGTATTACGATTTGGGCAGTGCTGTTGGTTACTCCACAGTCAGTGCTATGAAATATCTGCCTTTAATGCTAATTATTAAAATGTTCAACTGTTATACAGTACCATGGATGTTTTCTGTATATTGCTTCCTTTTATTGAAGGTGCTCTGGGTTCTCAAAAGTTCCTGATGGTAAACCCAGTCTGTTAGAGGTTATAGTCTAGGTATTGGTTTTAGGGAAATGCTACCACTGATTTTAATTGCATAAATTTTGAACATTTTACCACTTCTTTGGAAATTTGATGTTAATGTTGTTGCTGCACGTTGCGGAGCTGTTGAAGTCTCAAATTGGTGGAAGCTTCATGGCCCCCTATTTCTTTTGAAGTGTTGAAATCAGTGATGCAAAACATTAACAGGAGAGAATGATCCTTGATTGATACATTTATTGGAGATACCTGGTTTTGACTTAAATGTTTTCACTAACATGCTATGCCATTACTGGATTTTAATGTTTTTTTATTAGAAGTTAGTGTGTATAAATAGATACAGGCTTTCTTTGGAGCCACTTAGTAAAAATTATGAATGTGATATACTTTCTTAGCCAAATATTGCTTATATTCTTTGAAGTTAAAAATGTCACTGTGTGTATCCTTTAATATGCAGCCTTGACTAACTTAATTAACATTGTACTTCAAGTGCTATCACAAATGTCTTGTGAATGTTGTTGGACAGTATTTGATCTTGATTATGTTGAAACCCATATTTGGGTTCAGATAAACTTCATATTCACATTATGCATTTAAATTTCGTTAATATTTTCTTCCTTTTTTTATCCTTTTTTAACTCAAATGGCAAAAAATTGTCTCCTGCCTGTCTAGTACAGACAGGGCTCACTGGCATGGAGTCCCTGCTCTGGGTTTGGAAGAAGATTTGAAACTCAGGCTGTAGCTGCAGCATGAATGGACTTCTCTTGGTGGTAGAGCTGTGAAGAAACTTAGATCAGAGTATCTGCAGGTACTGGAATGACATCTCAGGACACTGAGAAGGCCACATAAGAATATACTGTTGAGGGCACTGTATGCAATGAATAACAAATGATTCTGAAAAACACTCTGAAAATGAGAGTTCTGTGTGAATGATCACAGTCAATGGTTTCAGGCTGTGGAGATGACATTAATATGCAGAAGTAGTGCGTTGGTATTTTTAGGTTCTGCCAAAAAAATGCCCAACCAGTATCTTCTAATTTAAGTTTTTAATGTATTATTTTTATTATTTTACTAGTATTTTAAAATTATAATAGATATAGATCTTTTATTTGAATTGGTGAGAATTTTATGTGCTTAATGAGTGTGGGGTTTAAGCTTTTTTTCTCCAACACTTCTTTTGAAATCTTGTAACTTCAATTTCAAACAGTGTATTCTAATACACAGCTCCATTATAGCTGCATTAACTCTTAAGTTATTCTTTACCTATACTCAAGAAAATGTATTAGGTCAGGTGTTACAGGATTCAGTGAGTTGGAGAAGGAAGACATTTGCAGTTGTGTGTTCAATTTGCTTATAGCATGTCTAGTAGCATTGCAGTAAATGTAGTACTTGCCTGTATAGAGAAGTTATATTAGAAAATTGGTGATGGATTTTTACATTTATCTGTCATCTCGAGTCCTCCCTGCAGCAGACAATGTTGCTCTACATTATTTATGAAAGAATTACAGGTATCCTTTTTGATTCTGGCTGTTTAATCTGACCACCATGTGCATATTCTGAACTTGAACGATGGAACTCAATGGGAGGAAGATACATTTCTGTTTTAAATACTGCAATATTTTTATTTTATTAGTGTTTTAAGGGAGTTAATTTCTAATATGACTTTCATGGGTGTCAGTTCCTTTAGTAAATGTACTTTGGCTGGTGTTGGATTCCCAGTGTTTATTTGATGCAAATTAGAGACTAACTGAAAGTGACGACAAATTTTGAATGGAGATAAAAACTGGTTTTCCTAAAGTAACTTTAATAAGCAGTCAGACAAGCAGAGAAAAGGAGTGGTTTGTTGATTACTGTCTTTAGTTTTTGGCTCTTTAGACTGTGTAGTGTCTAATGTTGGATGAGTTGTTTATTTGAGGGCCTGTCTTAGTAATGTGTATATTTAACTTCTTGGTTGAATGTACTATTTTAAGTTGAAAGTCCTATTTAAATCCTAAATACCTAAGGAAGGGGGAGGAGAAAAGAGCATAACAGTAGATTTGCAGCAATGTTTAAAAGAAGAAAAAGCAGGATGGTTTTGTGATAACCTCCTAATTGTGCCCTTCAAAAAGCAGAGTCCAAAGTCATGTCCTCATTGACCTTATTGCTAAAACACAACCATCCTTCGCAATATGACTGTTACTGAGATCAAATGTGTCGCCACAACAGCAGCATTTTTATCTCTAATTACTTGTTTAGAGGTGTCTCAGAGGAAGTTGCATATATAAAGTAGGAAAATGCTACCATTTAGCGAGAGTCCCTCAGTACTGGAAATTTTATTGTCCTCTAAATGTTAATTAAATGCTGTTTTGGTCCAAGATCATGTCAATATTAAGGAATATAGATTTTTGATAAATCATTTAACTGTCTTTGAAACTTTTCTTTAACAAGTATCCAATATTACTCAATGAAATACAATTTTAGCTGAAGTAAAGGTGAACTTTAGGTGGTGTGTTGCTGACACTGGTTTGCAGGAAGAGGCATTAGTGTCAGAGGCAGCGATGCTCGCTCAGTGTTTACTGGCCTAGTGGTACCTTATTTTAGTCATCTCCTTCAGTGAACTAATGGACAGGAATGGTTTCCAAAATTGGCCCTGTGTTACCAAATGCCTGCTTATTCATGCAGATACATTTCAAGTGTTCCCCTGAATTGTTGACATGTTAATCAATTTTAAATCTGTTAATTTCTATTTTTAGAATCAACTTTTGACTGAGTACTTTTATGAAGGAGTAGAAGCATTTTCCATGTAGTGTGTTTCCTTAAGGAAGGTTCTCTCCGATTTTAATTTGCAAGCATGTTTGTATAATTATTCAGATTTTAACAGGAAAATATTATATGGAAAACACGATAATTTAACTTCTGAAAATACTCAGAGGTTTATAAAATATGAAGTACAGTAGTTCTTTGAAGAAGCTGAAATCTTAGGGATTTTTTCATTTTTTAAATGGATGTGTGGATGAACCATCATCTGTGCTGTAACTTGTAAAGGGCTTTGAGGATTAATCCATATATACTAAGTAACTTCCCTAGGTGTAACTTATTTTTGAGCTTTCAAAAGAAAGCAATTAACAGTCATACTTGAACACTTCAAATGTATTTTTCTTGGCATTGAGGCTTTGGGATTTTAGTACTTTTTCGCAAAGTAATTGAAATTAAACTTGTCTTGGAAATAATAATTAAGATGGAACAAGTTGACTCATTTTATTTAAGAATGTGGAGTAACTGCTGCTTGTAACTTCTGACATAAATACATGGAGTGTTTATGATACTTCCAATGTACCTATTTTAGAGTATAATTCTTTTCCAGCATTATTTAGCTGTTAAAATGCCACTATATATAGTTTGAATGTCACTGTATGTTCTTTTATTTTGACAGTAGTTCATTAGTATTTGTTTTATTTTGGACACTGGACACATTTCTGTTCTAACTTTCTCTTGGGTACTGCAATTCCAGATGTTTAGACGTTGTGCTCTAATGCTGGGGTTTTTTTTTTTGGTAATACATCTTACATTTATTACAAGACTTCAGAGACTATAAACCCATGAAGATACAGGCAGTAGACTCTTTTTTAATAAAACTCTCCTTCCTGGTATTTAAGTTTGGGAAGGATTTATAACTATTTCTGCTGCTGATACACTGAGTCAGAGTCAGTCCATGGTTTTCCCCTTGTATGTTTTCATTTGTGAGTTGTGTATCCCTCTTCATTTAATTCCACACTGCTTTAGGAGCCTTGAATGAAACTCTGTGTAGCAAGGAGTATTATGGCTTTTCTTTTAGAAACAGGTGTTTGTTTAAAATCAGAACTTGCTCCAGGGCAATATTGACCCGTTGACATGTTGTTTCCCGGGTTGTTCATGGAGAAGGAAGTGCTTGTGGTGGGTGGAGGAAGTCTCTCTCAATCAGAAGAGTTGCTGTGCAATTAGAAGAGCAAGAACCGCCTGCATTACACACCTGCGAGACTCAGGTGGTTGTGCAGCACCCTCCTGATGAAGATAGGACCCCATTATTATCCATTATTCTGTGATGCAGTCTCTCCTTCCACTCTTAATGTTCTTGTGTGACTAATTCAGGAAAGACCAGAAATCTTTCTGGTGAATAATTAACACTTCCTGTTCTGCTCAACTGACTTGCAAAGACAGATTCAAGAGGTAAAAACAAACCCACAGTGATAATGTAGTAAACTGATGATTTCTTTCTAAATAAACTAAAATGCTGAAAATTCCATTGCTTAGTGGTATAAAAAGAACTCTAACCTGACAGGATGAAATTCAGTTGCCTGACTTGAAGTGCAACCAAAATTCAGATAACAGAAAGTACTAGTTGCTTTTGAAGCTGTTTCAGTTTACTGATTTGGTAGTGGGTTTCTGACTTCCCTTTGCAAGGTGTTTGTTTCGAACTTGTATACAGAGGTGCTTTTAAGTAGTCTTTATGTTGTGGTTGGAAGTGTTGAAATTATGTGTGTGAATTTTTTTTACATATACACACCCCTTCAATTTCATTGTAACTTTTGAATAGGCTTCTGCATCACTCATGTAGATGGATTGTGGAGATAATGACTTGCTCGTGTGTGTTTATCAATTTTCAGGATGAAAACAGCTGTAAACCATTTTCTGTTTGCACACGACTTTGACTAACTATTCTAATAGTGTTTTTCCTGGTATGAATGTCTTAGAGATGTTGAGTTTTTTCTGTAATTCTTATTTTAGAGGACTTTTTAAGGGCACTAAACAACCAATAAGTTTTCAAATCAAGTTATGGTCCAAATTGATTTTATACTCCTTTTAAGGCTACATGGTAAGATTCTAACACAAACAGAAGCTTCAAGGACCTGTATACTTTGTGTGTCCCTGAAGGCAGTTACAGAAGAGCGCAAGGGAAGTGATGTGCATGATGCTCATCTTAGGATTGATTATTAGCTCATTAATCAGCAGTGCTTTAGTTTCTTTTCCTTAGTTTTCTTGTCCCTCATCGTTATGCAGGACAAATTCTGAAGGTAGTTGTTACCTTTTTAGTAGCACAGCTGACTACTTTAGTTGGAAAAAGTAGAGCAGCTTTTGGAGGCACAGGCATTTCTTCAGTGCATAGGAAAACTAATCTACTTTTTCGAAATACATACCTGGATATTATCTCTGTCCCCAAAATCACTCTTGCCTATACTCTAGGTTGTCATGACTGCAACAATGACAGGAAAGACAAGTGTCTTTTACCAGCCAGCTGGCCTGAGTTAATGTTTCTGTATTTTTTTTCAGCTGTTTGTGTGGGGATGTTGTTCAGAAACTACTGTTTCTGCTAAAATTATGGAGCACGCATGATATGTAGCAAACACTAAATGTGGTATTACCCTCACCACAAAAAATGAGCTGTTCCATTTGTACCATATAGAGAAAGCTGCAGATGTATTTAAATCACTTTGATTCTAGCTGAATTAGTCAAGTGTAAACATTTTCTTTGAAAGGGTGTAGATAGCATTTTACCTTCCCAAAACAGAGCAAAATCATCTACATAAATTGACTGGAGAAAAATTATGCTTAGAGAGCTGAAAATCTAAAATTGTCATCTAATAGTCCAGTGTTTGCAGGGAGTAGGATGCTAAGTAAAAGTATTGGGACGTAAGAGGGCAAGAAAACAATATACATGAAATTAATAATTTCCTTATTTGCTACTGATTAATTTAATAGTTGAAGATACTTTTTTTAATAAGTTCTGTAACCTTGTCAGTTTCCCAGGCTGCTGTGATGCATCAGTGAAAATGGAGTCATAGAATCATAGAATCGATTGGGTTGGAAAAGACCTCTGAGATCAAGTCCAACCCTTGGTCCAACTCCAGTCCATTTACCAGATCATGGCACTCAGTGCCACGTCCAATCTCAGGTTAAAAACCTCCAGGGATGGGGAATCCACCACCTCTCTGGACAGGCCATTCCAAAGCCTTATTACTCTCTCTGCAAAGAATTTTTTTCTGATCTCCAACTTAAATTTCCCCTGGCAGAGCTTGAGCCTGTGCCCCCTTGTCCTATTGCTGAGTGCCTGGGAGAAGAGACAAACCCCCACCTGGCTATAACTTCCCTTCAGGTAGTTCTAGTCAGTGATGAGGTCACCTCTGTGCCTCCTCTTCTCCAGGCTAAACAGCCCCAGCTCCCTCAGCCTCTCCCCATAGGGCTTGTGCTCCAGTCCCTTCCCCAGCCTTGTTGCTCTTCTCTGGACTCGCTCCAGCACCTCAATATCTTTCCTGAACTGAGGGGCCCAGAACTGACCACAGTACTCAAGGTGTGGCCTCACCAATGCAGAGTACAGGGGAAGGATCACTGTCCTGGGCCTGCTGGCCATGCTATTTTTGATACAGGCCAGGATCCCGTTGGCCTTCTGGGACTGCTGCTGCTGCTTGCTTAATTTTTAAAACTCATTTTAACTCTGGCTTCAATTGAGGGTTCAGCATTAATTTGACACAGTCGGTGAAACAGCAGAGCTGCAGTTGCAGCTGCCGCCTGTCACAGTGGTTGGGTGGTTAAAACTTGCTGGTTCTTCTTGTGTACTGAGGAGGTTACACATAGCTTCGATGAGAGTTCAGGATGAGGTAAAGATTCGGGGCTGTTACTGACTGTTAATGATCACTCTGCTTGCTTTCTGTGCCTTTGCCTAAGATTGCCTTCAGAAATGCATAAAAAGCTGATCTAACAAAAGAGCCTTTGCTGTTTGCATGCATGCAAATGAAATATTTAACTTGGCCCTGATTTCCCACTGTCTGAATTAGATAAAATAAGCGTACTGATTGTGATTTATCCCTTTAGTCTCCATTATTAGAGGAAAGTAAGAAGTTGAGGCTCGTTCCCACACTTTCTCCATGTTATTTCAAAATAGGAAGATTGTGAGATTAATGTAATGGTTTCTGTGAGTTCTGTGATACCCTTGTTTCTGTTCATGTAAATAAATCTACGCTGTGTACTTTAAACACTTACTAAATAGTAAAAGCCACCTTGTGAAAATGACAGCTGTGAAGATTACAGTTTGCATTTACATTAGTCTAGACCATTGAAGATGGAAAAGCCAAAATACCAGTCTCTGTAATGGTTTCCTTCTCTTACGGGATGAGGGTTGTGGAATGGCTTGGTTTTTTTACTAGCTGTTGAAAACCCATGAACTTTAAAGCAAAACGTGCGTGCTGAATTCTTTTTACCTTGGTAAGTGAAATGCCTGGGAAGTTTGCTGGGTGAAACAGGAGAAGGGCACAATGGCATTAAATAAGGAGTCTCATCCCCCCTTTACATCTGACTGAGTCCCTTTCTGGAAGGTGCTGTTCTGTGACTTGTCAGCCACTGAAGGGCACATGCAGCACCTCATTTTCCATGGGGAGATGACAAGTGCAAACTCCGTGGAGAAGAGTGAGCTGCCCCATACAGATGGTCCACACTGCCCTAAGCAGTAGCTGCAGTTTTACTTAAGGGTCTTTCACCTGAATGGCAGTGAAACAAGAGCTTCTGGCTGAGCTTCCAAGGCACAATATGAGAAGGGCTGTCCACCAACATATACACACACTCAAGAAGAAATTTAGGCTGTGGCAAAACTGTGAAGGAGATGGGAAGAGGGGAGGATGAAGAATGTTGACATTTTGATTATTCCTTTAGTTGTCTTGTTGCCTTCTCTTCGAAGTCCTCACAAGTAGAAAGGAAAACCTCAGTATTTTTATTTTTGTCAAGGAAAAAATCTTAACAGTTTTGGGTGGCCTCATTCATCTTTCTCCTCTAGCCATTATGTTTATTCAGTTCTGCTGTATCATAGAATCATAGAATGGATTGGGTTGGAAAAGACCTCTAAGATCATCAAGTCCAACCCTTGGTCCAACTCCAGTCCATTTACCAGATCATGGCACTCAGTGCCATGTCCAGTCTCAGTTTAAAAACCTCCAGGGATGGTGAATCCACCCCCTCTCTGGGCAGGCCATTCCAATGCCTGATTACTCTCTCTGTACTTGCAAAAAAACTTTAGTTACAAATTTATAAGGAAAATACCAACCAGTTAGGCACAACTTTTGATCTGTCTTGTTACACAGACACTGCAAAATTCTCCACTTACTGCTTAAAACTCTCTAGGAAAAAATCGCACAGCTTATGTGCAACTGAGTTATGATGGTAAAGCACCAATGTTTTTAACAATTTTACTTTAGATGGTGAAGGAATCAGTAGCATATTGGAGGGTAAGGTTTAAGATGTTTGAGATATATGCTGATCATTTACTTAAAAGAGGCTGCTGATGGCCTTTTTATGTAGTTCAAAAGGGCTTCTCTTGAATGAATTGTATGAATTAATGGAACTTGCATGTTTAAAATGCAAAAGTGGACTGAGGTAGATCAAGCTAGTTAACTTTGGGAGTTCAGATTTGTGGGTCACTGATTGACTCATCAGACAGAGTTATGTCAAAGTTGTTTCCAAACAAGACTTAACTGCAGTTGGTGGGACATTTGATGATTGAGCTGAACACTTACCTAACCCCCTGTGATTTAGCATGCATAGTGCTTACTCAGTTGCATTTCTCATTAGTTAGATGCTGAGAGGAAATGAGATTAGCAGGTTTTATTTATGTTTTGGCACATTATCGTACAACACTTTCTTGTACTGCTGCACTGCTAAGATGATAACATTAACAAATGCTGTTTTATTTTAAAAAGAAAAGCTTGCACTTGTTTCTTTGAGCTTTATGTGATTTGTTAATATTTCCAAGTGTACATCTTGACATTTCAGAGCTGCCTCAGAGAGACTGAAATGTAAGATAAATGCATTTTTCATTAGTACTTTTGATTTTGCTAAACCTAAACTTGGAACAGGAGTCATAAGACAATATTTATTTGTACTTCATGGACACAAGGAGCTCCCAGAACTGGAAAAATAATTTATCAAGTTGACATTATGCAAAATTGTCAACTGTTAATAAATCAGTGTGTTCTGCACTAGAATTGTTCAAAATCCTAAAATGGAATTGTTTTCCAAAGTAATTGGGTAAAAGAGAAGTAGGACAGAACATAGACCAGGAAATACTATGGCTAGTAGAGGTACTACTGGAGAGCAGCCAGGCAGAAAGGGACCTGGGGGTTTGGGTTGACAGGAGGCTGAACATGAGCCAACAGTGTGCCCAGGTGGCCAAGAAGGCCAACGGGATCCTGTCCTGTATCAAAAATAGCGTGGCCAGCAGGACCAGGGAAGTGACCCTTCCCCTGTACTCTGCGTTGGTGAGGCCACACCTTGAGTACTGTGGTCAGTTCTGGGCTCCTCAGTTCAGGAAAGATATTGAGGTGCTGGAGCGAGTCCAGAGAAGAGCAACAAGGCTGGGGAAGGGACTGGAGCACAAGCCCTATGGGGAGAGGCTGAGGGAGCTGGGGCTGTTTAGCCTGGAGAAGAGGAGGCTCAGAGGTGACCTCATCACTGTCTATAACTACCTGAAGGGAAGTTCTAGCCAGGTGGGGGTTGGTCTCTTCTCCCAGGCACTCAGCAATAGGACAAGGGGGCACGGGCTTAAGCTCTGCCAGGGGAAATTTAAGTTGGATATCAGAAACAAATTCTTTGCAGAGAGAGTAATCAGGCATTGGAATGGCCTGTCCAGAGAGGTGGTGGATTCCCCATCCCTGGAGGTTTTTAACCTGAGATTGGACGTGGCACTGAGTGCCATGATCTGGTAAATGGACTGGAGTTGGACCAAGGGTTGGACTTGATCTCAGAGGTCTTTTCCAACCCAATCGATTCTATGATTCTATGAAATGAGTTCAGCTACAAAAGTACAAGATTGGGAAAAACGCAGAGTAGATTGAAAATCAAGTTACGTGTTACCTTACTGCAAACATAAGGGGAGATTTATGAATCGGTGGTGTTTGTGGAGAATGCTGAATGATCTCCAGTGGGTGTGTAACTTGCTCCTTACAGGAGCAAAATGTGAGTGGTGCCTGGGTGAGAGCAGAGGGCAGGGTTGCTGCACACTGTGCAGCCTGTGAGGAGCCAGTTGAGCTCAATTCCAGAGGAAGCACCGAAACAACTTTTTGTTGCAGTGAATGGGTACTGTCAGACTCCATCTTTGGGGGACAAACAGTAAGAAAGGACTCAAACTTTGTTTTGCCTCTCATGTGTCATTAGGGGATGTGAGGATGACACTGGAATGAGTAAGAATGAAAGAGATTTGTGAGAGAAATAGCTGAAATTTCTCACTACACCTTGGAGCATGGAAGTGGAAAAATATTGCTTTACATTAATAGAAATCAAGAATCAATGGCTGTTTTGGGCCTAGAGAGTATTACAGTCTCATCTTCTGGATTTCTCTTGCTGAGGTTGTTTTTGTTCTATACATTCCTCATATAAACCTGTGCTTTCAAATACTGAGAAGCTTAAGACTGATAAAAAACCCACTTGAATTCTGATCAGTATTTTTTGCCTTGTGAAAGTTGAGTTTTGATTTATTTACGGGGAGGGCCTCCTTTCTAGTTAGAGATGCCCTGAAAATAACTTGGTTGAGTCAAAACAAAAAAGAACTCTTTACCTCTCATGGGTAACAAAGCAAACATAGTCTTGTAACTGAGTGTCCTTAACAGAGAGTCTAAATATAATAAATAATTTCAAAGCATTTAAATGACTTGTGTGTTAAACCTCATTGGCACTCAGGAGCCTTTGCAAATGTTATGTTACTATCCATACTTACATAATGTGATCAGACAGTGATTGTAGGCTTGGAGTGAATCCAGAGCCAAAAATCTGGCAGATATCTAGTGGGTTGATTTAGTTCAGTAGCAGAGTCAGCATTTGGTAAGCCTGGGTATGTCTTGAGCTGAGTGCATTTAAAAGGTAGTTACGTAGTCCTTTTCTTTTAGAAAGCATGTATACATTTAATATTGCACCAGCTTTAACAACTTTGAAAGGAGTTACATGTTCAAATAAATAATGTGGTTTTACATTATAATCTTTTGCCCAACTGGCAAGGTAACAAAGGAAAAACTGTTGTGTGTTCTTTCTGTAATCCACATTCAGTCCTGTGGTAAAATTTCAGAACACTGAAATGAAGGAATGCCATAAAACGAGGTAACTAACCATATTTCTCTCCATACTTTGCACATCTGAAAATAAATCATGTGTAACATGATGACTTACTAATAGTTTTGAATATCATTATGAAATATTTTTCTGCAGTTCTGGACAGGAGTGTTGTTATTGTCATTGTAGATACACAATAATTATTAAATGACTTCATAGGGCCGTATTTTTGTCTTCTTTTTGGTTACTCTTATGTATTTAATTTCTGCCAGAAAAAAATCTTGTATATGTAAAAAGATGTTTCTCTGTTAGTAAAGTGCATCACTCCACAAGGATTTACCATCTTTTCTGGTCACAAACTGTTTTGGAAGAAAAACATTTGTTAACATTATGTGCTCATTCTAATTTTGGCTAGTTTTTTAACAGACCCTGTAGCAGTATCCCAAATTTTTGCATCCTTTGACCTATTTTCAGTTTTGAGTTGGAAATTACTTCAGGTATTTGTTTTGTTCCAAAAAGAGACAGTAATTTTTCTTTGCTAAAGTGACAGATTTGTTGCATGAGTATGCTTAGAGCCTGCAAAATGGTCTACAAGTTTGAGGGAAAAATTTGGAAATCCTAAATTTAGTAGGTCCATTCTTCTGTTTCACTTTAACTCCTGTATGAGTTTCTCATTTGTGCAATATGTTTAAATATCTCATGGAATCTGGGAGCCCTGGTAGGAACAAGATTTTTCCTGAATGTAGCAGTCAGGTAAGCTGTTTGACGTAGATAACAAGACAGGATTACTAAACACAGTGAGTAATGTAGGGGGAACAATTTTGATAATGGTAATGGAAAAAAAGGTGTTTAAAATATCCTTAAATTCAGGTATCCTATATCAGCAGGTTCTCAAATTCCCATAGTTCCCTGCTGGATTCAGAGGAGAGGTGGCAGGGCAAAGAGGGAAGGACAGGACCTGTCGTTGGTATGTATGTTTAACACTCAGTGCTATGAACTTAAAAGGAGTTTGGAATATTTTTCCTGATACCACCAGTGTTTGCCTTCCTACATACACCCAAAAAGCCCTGGTAGTTTCAGTGAGATGTGGATACTGCACTGGGTAAGAAAGTCTTTGAGCCCAGTAAGTGTTGATGTTCCAGGGTGTGATGTTTGATTGAGTACAGTTTCAAAAGCCTCAACAACTTGGAAGATGAATCAGTAATGAAAAAAACCCACTTTATTCCATGCACACAAATTCTGCTTTTGTAATTACATCTGGTATCAATAGCATATAAAGCTTTCATACAACACAGCTTCTGTGGAGGAGGCTGATGTTCTTGGAGCTGTTCTGCCTTCCTCTAACCAGCCTCTGAGCTATTTGAGCCATTTCTACAAAATCCTACAGCTTTTTTTTGTTATTATGCTGTAAATGCCAGAAGTACAGCTGCAATCACTGACCTTCAGCTGTATAATGGTAAGATAAAAGTTTTCAAAACCTTTGGGCCTGATACATGAAGGACGTGCTTTGTATGTCAAAGGAACTTCACTCAAGAGTGAGGACCAGAGTACTCAACTGGTGAGTACAAGTCACAGGATATTTTTTTAAGCCATACGTGTCATACTCCTGTTTCAGCTAAAAGTGATGATTCAAAATAAGATGCGCTTCTTTAAGGAACAAAAAGCAGAACAAGGAAAGACAGATATGGCAGCTGAGAGGAAGAGGCAGGTAGTTCAAAAACTTTTTTTTTTCTTTCAACCATTTTGTCACTATTATCGAGGAGGCTTCTGGACCTTGTGCTCTGAGATGAAATGTTCAGAGTGTGTAACAGGGACAAACCCTGCCCACATTTTGTGATCAGTTTTAGTGTAGGTGTCATAAAGGCAAAATGAAACCTGCAGTATAGTTACTGTTCTCTTACACAGTAGCAAAAAATGAATATAACTTTATTCCTCTCAAGCCATTAACACTGATGATTGTATTCCTGTATTTGATGGGAAAGTATAACAGATGAATTCGTTAAATGCAAGCCAGAATTGTATTTGCATCTTGAACCTTTATGAAAGTGTTGGTCACTGATTCACAACTAGTAAGAAAATTTAGTTTCAATAGCAAAAATAGTGTGAGATTGCTGGGGAAATGGGAGGATATGTGGATTTTGTTTGTTATATTTTTTTCCCCTCAGAATGAATATTGTAATAGGGAGGAACTTTGTTTTATAATATTAAGGCATTTAATTTCAAATGCAAGGGTCTGAAGAACCATGTGGCTCTTACATTTAGGAAGTTGTCTAGAGAAAATTACTTTTAACCAATATATATATTTTTTCCTCTTATGTTACTGAAAGCAAGAGCTGACTGCTTGAGCTTGCAATTTCTGGTCAGTTTAGGGTTTCCAGATGGTATGTTTCACAAGCCATAAATTGACAACATTAACAGTATACTGTTATAAATATATATTTTATATTTCTATGTCTCACACTTATCTCTGTGTACCTTAGTGCTTTCTTATTAACGTGAACATGTCATCTGTATTGTTGACTTCAGCAAAGAATCTGTGTTATCTCTTTTAAACTTTGAGATACAGGGAAGCAAAATTTGCTTATTTCTTGTGTGATGTATAGAAAATGAAAAGCCTTATCAGTGTTTAGAAATTCCCATAATGGAAATTCTGAGATGACCCACAAATGAAACTTGGAGGAGAATATAATTTTGAAGTCTGAAACTTCAGCCAATTGAACTCTAAGCCACTTACCTTTTTTAAAAAAGGACTGCTGAAAGTGTGTCTCTTGCTTTTCTTCATTTGGTATTTTAACCTTTTTAGAGACACTTAAAGGCTTTGAAATTTTTCAGTGGACCTGTTAGGACTGTCAGACTTCTTTGCTTCTGCTGAATTTGGTGAAGTCTCAAGAGCAGAAGTGGGAGCTCCTGGAAACCTTTTCTGAGGGAGTGGGATGTGAACTGAAATATACGATATTGTTCACTTTGGCATTGGTCAGAAATTTTGTGAATGACTCTCTTACTCTGCTTCAATATAGTAAATATTCATATTTGGTTTTGTGGATTCCTTCTTCGGTGATAATACCTCCCAGTGTGTTCATTCTTCCACCACCTGATTTGGTAGTTTTACTATACCGAAAAGAGAAGCATGAAAAAATAGCCCAGGACCCTTGTAATGTGTGTAAAAAGGAGACAAAGAGATACATTTTTGTGTAGATTACTCAGATTTATTTTTTTATATACACTAGGGAAATTTTCTGGTTTATTTTGCATATGTGATGATGAATCTTGTAATAAGATTTATCCTGTTTGTTTTAATACAGTATTCAGCATTTCCCCTTCTACAAATAACATGAAATGCCACCACATCAATAAGTGTATTTGGTTACTGTATGATGAACTCGGTGAGTGGGATGTGTTCCCTACAGATTTATTTGCAGACATTGCAGGCTGGATTATCATGCAGTAGTGCCCACTGCAGATGAAATTCACTGCAACCTTGCAATACAAGTGCAGACAAGCTGTCATTTAACTTGGATTTTGTAGATCTGAGGGATGATCTTCTGAACTTACTGGGGGAATGTCCTACTGTGACTTGCACGTTGGTACTGAAATGTGGTAACCTGCTTCTGTAAAACATCTTTCATACAGTAAATTCTCTTTAGTGTTTCGAGTAGTTCAGCTGATTCAGTGTTTACAACAGCCAAGACCCTTGTGTGCTGATAGTTTGAGTTGTAAAGTGTTTCACAGATGTTAGAATACCTAGACAACCCTAAATGTTCAGTGCAGAGACCCACAGAGTGCAGGTTTTGGAAGAGCAGAAAAGCAGTGGGGTAACTCCTGCCTGTGTGGTGCTCTGCTGTGATGCCACATCATTTTAGGGGGGGTGGCTACAACCCATTAGGGTGTTAGACCTATGATATGTATGGCCAGACTTGGCGAATGCAGATTTGGGCAGGGCTCTCCCCACGTGGGTGTGCCCTTCGAGCCTGCACAGTGGATTTTTTAGGTGAGGCACAGCGTGCACAGAACTGGCCCCACCGTTTCAGTCCTGAGGTCCATCTGCCACGGCCAAGCGAGCTTGGACAGTGACAGTGAAGTCCTCGGGACTGTCACAACACCCGGTACTAACCGGGGCTGACCCTGCTGAGCATCCAAGATGTGACGGGATGGGATGGCAGGGAGGCATTGAACTGCCTGGGGACAATCCCCACTGAGACTCGAACTCAGGTCCTTGTGATTCAGAGTCCAGAGTGCTCTCCTTTACACCACGGGACCGCCCCAATACCTGTGATATATTTGAAAGTACATAGAGTCATCACGTGTTTTATTGAATGAACAGTAAATTTAATTTTCTGAGTTTGGTTATGTGTGAAGGCCAAGGGGAAGTGACCACCACCTAAAAAATATGAGCAGTCTCTCCCCAGCTTCCTTTTCTGTTTTTGTATTGCCATGTCTGATTTTTTTTTTAAGTTCTGCAGACTTTTTAAGCCAAGAGCTGAGCTGAGATTTGGAGTCCAGTCCACTTTCCCTTAGCAGGTCAATTAGACAGACTGGAACAATTTGCCAGTTCTTCCTGGCATGTGCTCATGAAAGGACAGGTGGAATATTTACTATTAAATAATCTCCTGTATTAGTGAACACTGTGGGACACAGCTGTTCTTTCTTAGAAACTCTTGCAATTTATCACATACCTGGCTCTTACCATAAACTTCTCTGAGGAAAAGAAGTGATTTGAAGAATGCTTAAGAATTATATTTAAAAGATGTTTTCAAAGGTGGCTGTAGTTGCATATCTATCATAACACCTGCATTGTTTCTTTTGCTCTCAATTCACTCTTAATAGACTCTTGAAGAAAATAGATTTGAGTTCTGATGAGAGAATGTTCTTGCAGATGTGACTGTCTTTTAAGCTGGTGGTCAAGTAAATAAGCAATAAGTTTGATGTTCATGCCAGTGGTTGAAATTTAACAAATTAAGTCCTGGGAGTCTTCAGGTTTGATGGTGGCAGCTGGAAGTTCCCCCGTGGGTATGATTTCAGTATGTTTCAGTATGTTTGTAGTAGACTGGGAGCAGTGCAGACTGACAGCATAAGGAATGATGTGCATTGTTTTATCTTTGCCAGGGATAATAGAAGCAGCTTTTCAAGTGATGAGTGTGAGTTAAAATTATTTTCCAGTAGCCAGTCCTGTAAGCCTGAGATGAGTGCACACCAGAACGTCAGATCTTCAGTTGTGTAGTTTGTAATCACAGAATTGATTGGGTTGGAAAAGACCTCCGAGATCATCAAGTCCAACCCTTGGTCCAGCTCCAGTCCCTTTACCAGATCATGGCACTCGGTGCCACGTCCAATCTCAGTTTAAAAACCTCCAGGGATGGTGAATCCACCACCTCTCTGGGCAGCCCATTCCAATGCCTGATTACTCTCTCTGGAAAGAATTTTTTTCCTGATCTCCAACCTAAACCCCCGTGGCAGAGCTTGAGCCTGTGCCCCCTTGTCCTATTGCTGAGTGCCTGGGAGAAGAGACCATACTTTATAACTTTGATGGTCTATGCTCTGTTCAGAAGATAACACCTAAAATTTGAAGGCAAAAGTGCCTATCTTGATGTTAGTCATGGTCTGATACATTCTTTAGTTTGCATAGTAAAAATTATTTACTAACAAAGGAGATCGTACAGTCTGGCGTGTTTGATTCTTTTTCAGTCCCTTATACGTCAGCTGGTAGAATGGAGTTTGCCTTCCCTGAATTTACATCTTCCACCTGTGCTGCAGGCAGGTTATATATGTCAGGGGACTTATTTTTAACAGTTTCATGTATCAGAGTAGTTAGACTGTAGGTTTAATAAGGAGGTCAAGTTTAGGCTGAGGACACAATTTTTCCAAGAGTTGTAATGAGGGTATTTAGAGAAAAATCAGAGTATTTGCCTGTAACAGTCTGTGTTTCGTTTTGACTTTTTTTTTTTTTTAAGCCTTGGTGTCACTTATTTTTTAGTAATTTCTCAGAACTGCTGGACAGGGTTGGACAATCTTTGTTAATGTCTTTCTTTTATATCCACTTTAGTATTTCGCCTTGCTTTTTGTGATGTCTGATAATGAGCTTTCAGATGGGGATAGTAAATGAGTGAAGATCACTGGAGAAGAATGTTCCTGTTTTGGGTTTGGTGGGGGGTTTTGTTTGGGTTTTTTAATTACTGTGGAAAAGACAGACTGTATGGGGAAAGATACCTGAAAGGTACCTGTGAGTCTGTTCTTTTCCCCTGGTTTTTTCTGTGGTTCTCTGGGTACAGATGCTCATACTGGGATTGATTTTCAGGCAATGCTGCTGTTTAACGTGCAGAGAAAACAGTTCTTGGTCACAGTCAGAAACAAAACAAATTGAGGACTCTGACAAGGTCCTGAATGTTTTAACTAAGAGTGTTTTATTGGTGTAGCTGCATTAATTACCCAATTTGAATATTTGGGAATGAATTACTGTTGTTGCCTTTTAGAATTTTGAGAAATACAGTTTTATGTAGTATTTTGAAGAGGTATAGAGAGTTGAAAGATGAAAAAATAAACTCAGAATTATCTAGTATAAAAATGCCAGTGTTCCATTAGGAATATATACTTGCCTGATAAATCCAATTCAGCACTGGTGCTGTCAGTCTGGGTTGGTTTTTGTGTACTCTGCTTGTTCTATTGTAGTGCCTATGGAAGATACCTCATGTTGTTCACTTCTTGATCAGTGCAGTGACTGGAGCTGTGACCATATAGCTGTGAAAGGGAAAGGAAAAGTTATATTTGTCTATTTAAAAGAAAAAAGGAAAAGCATCTGTGTAATTATTAACAACATTTACATGTTATGACTCAAAATACTTTTGTTTAATTGTATTCTTTTGTTTTGATGGTTTATCTATTTACATAGAAAGTTAAATGTGCAAACATACATGCAGTCAGCTGTCACATTACAGAGAGTTATATTTTTAGCAGTTGTTTGTTTTGAAACATTTCCATTTTCTCTGTGGAAGAAATTAATCAACATAGACTTGTCATATGCCAGTTTTATTCAGTAAGTCAGGTCCATACTATCTTGAGTTAACAAGTAATAAAAAGAAAATGCCAAAATCTGGAATACTGTCCACTAGAACAATGCATAGGTTCCTGTTTATCCTATTTTTGAAGCAGCTTCACTGCTACTTAGTTTTTCTAAGGTTGAACCAAATTGTGCTGCTACAATTAGAAAAGACCAGTAGCCAGATCTATGAGCCAGCTCTGGCTCATGAGGAGATTGAGTGTAACAGTTTAGAATTTTCTGTTGTATCAGAGGTGGGCAGGTTTTATGACTGTATTTAGCAAGTGACTTCTGTTGTAATTGCTCTTGGAAATCAGGCATTTGCATTCAGAACACTGAAAAAAACCAAAACATTGACACTGTTCTGCATTACATCATTTAAAAGTTGTTTCTTCTGTTCCAACCAGAAATTCTGAACACTGTGGTTGAAGTGATTTGGGCTCAGGATGTTTATTACAGATCTATATTTTAATGTGCAGGGTTTTAGCCCAGTTAAATATATTTGAATGTATTTTTCTATTCTGAATAAAATTGAAACGAGTTCTGAAATAACATGGGTGTATAAAGTACAAAGTTGAGGCAGCTGTTTCTCCTGGGCATCTGAGTCATAGGACTTGAGCGAAAGAGCACATTTACTTCCAAGTCCAGTTTCTGAACTCTACCACATTGTTGAGTCATTAACTTTCCAGCATCCTTTAATTGAAAAAAGAATGGCGTTGACCAATGTTCCCTGGGTCAAGCTCAGGTCTCAGGAATTTTGTTGAATATCTAGGGAGCAGCTGAGATACTCAAATGTTAAAATACCCTTCATATATTTAATGTTTTAATCACAGCTTAAAAAATCCCCAAAACAAACAAACAAATTCACCAAAACAATGTTCCTTCTTTCCCCAAAAGCCTATTCAGTCCTTCAAGCACTTGCATTTGAATCTGGATTTCTTAACTCTGCAGATTTCCACACCCCCCACATCCCTCACCTTGGGATTTGTCTTTCAAGGGACTGATTTGGGATGTTTCATGAAGCATTCACGGTTCATAACCCCAAAGAGTTTCAGGGCTGAAGGTAATTTCGTGGCCAGCATGTGCTGTGTCTTAGGAGCTCCTGAGAAAGCAACTTTGTATTGAGCACTTCTGAAAAGTAGATGCTGCTCTGTAGGAACTAGGAGTGGATCTGCAAGTCACAGCTTATCACGTCATGTTTCACTGAAGTAATGGTGGTCAGTGTATGGCTGCTTTTGTATTTCTCTGTTTGTGTTTGTGCCTGGGTGCAAATTTATGGGAATTTATATTCAGATGAATGTGTTATCAAGTCTGTTATTATCAACCTAACTCTCGCTTGTGTATGGCCAAACTTGGCGAACACAGATTTGGGCAGGGCTCTCCCCACGTGGGTGTGCCCTTCCAGCCTGCACAGTGAATGTTTTAGGTGAGGCACAGCGTGCACAGAACTGACCCCACCGTTTCAGTCCTGAGGTCCATCTGCCACGGCAGAGCGAGCTTGGACAGTGACAGTGAAGTCCTCGGGACTGTCACAGCACCCGGTACTAACCGGGGCTGACCCTGCTGAGCATCTGAGATGTGACGGGATGGGATGGCAGGGAGGCATTGAACTGCCAGGGGACGGTCCCACTGAGACTCGAACTCAGGCCCTTGTGATCCAGAGTCCAGAGTGCTTTCCTTTACACCACGGGACCGCCCCAGTACTCTCACTTGTAGTGTTGTGGCATTTTTTTTGAGGGCTTGTTTGCTTTTTGTAGGGGTGTTGCCAGACATGTTTGTATTGGTTTGTGCCTTGAACTCTTTGTTGTAAATTTTACCTGATTTATTTAGTCTTTTTCAAACATTTCAGAAGTTGAATGTTTAACACAGAAACATTATGAAGGAATGTTTTATAAGCAGTTTTATGCTGGTGGGAAATGCTGCATTTCTTGGAATTATGCTGACCTTTGGCCTTGTGGTATTTTTTAAGTTACATATGAGAGGAGATTCTTCTGAAGTTTGAATATCCAAAGTGGTGTTCTGATTAAAAACCCCCAGTGCTTCTCTATGCTTTTACTGGGCTTAAATTGAGCAAGAATTAAACATTTTCTTACTGTGTATTCTAAATCTTGTAGTTCAGATCTGGAAGTGTTTCAGAAGGGTTTCCTGGCAAGATTTGATATATAATTGGCCATACCTTTTAAGTCAGGGGGCAAAATGAATACTTTCTTGAGGTTTCCTCCATATATTTCTTTTTCAGAGAATGTTTGACTGCTTAGTATCTATTACTGATCCTGTGGTAAATGGAATAACACAAATGGAACAGATTGAGTGCTGCTTATCAGCTGAACATTCATTGGAGTGTCTGATCTGAAAAATAAGATAATATTTAATACGGTCTCATATTGTAAACCTTAACATGGTGATTGTGTTGTCATAGGGCAATGTTAGTTATTACCTGCAATACACAGAAAAAATAACGTTCTAGAAGAATTCATGAAAGTTGGGTAGATCACAACATTTAAATTTTATTCTGACTTCACCAAAGGCTTCTTGGACTCTCTAATACTTAATATTTCAACTTTTTTACTGTCTTTTTAAATAGTAGGCTATAAATCTTCACAAAAATATTTGAAAGAGTTGGCAGAGGAATCTTTGGTGTATTGTTTTGCTTCTGAGTTGTTTTTTTTTCAGAGAAAGTGTAGAGATGTATATTCATGGAAATATGAACCATTTAGCCTTGGCTGGAGGGCAGCAATGTTGTAAGCTCAGCTAGAAACCTACTTGGAGCAGATTTAAGTTTTTAGAACCTGTCTTGGCTGGTTTAAATACACTGGATTTTTTGCAGTTGAAGAATTGTTGGAGAAGGCTGTGAATTGAAACTCTCTCAGTGTTTCCGTGTCAGAGCCCGTGTGTTTTGTAAGAGTAAGGACCTACTTTACTGTGAATTTTCGACATTCTCCCCTCCTGTGTGTTTGTGCTCTTCTCTGGACTAATTGTCAACAGAGCACTTGAGTGTCTTTGTGTGTTTAAAACATAAAAAGTGTTTCAGTCATGGAGTTTTTAAAAGATGCTTCAGTGAAATTGAAAAAAATTATAAACCAGAATGCAGCTGCTTCATTGGGCTGCATCACCGTATCTTTGGAGTGTGGAAAGCTGTCAGAAGGGCATTGCACTTGTACATGGTACTGTTCATAAAGTTTGCCTTCCATTTCATTTCAAACTGAGGTAGGAATGTGTCACTCACAAACTAAAGCAGCATTTCCAGCAGCTTACCAAGAATCTTGAAATTAAAAGCAACATATAAATTGCTTGTGGTGAAAATGAGAAGCCCAAAACCAGAATACTCAGAGTTTTCAAGCAAAAATCCCTGTAGTAGTTTGAATAATTAAAAAAACCATCTTACTGATTACAGTTTTCTAATTGAACAGAATTCTTAATGCTGTGTGTATGGGTATAGAACAGCTGGTGAAGTGGAGGATATTGAATGCATTTGTGGGATATTTAATTTCAGATTTAGTTCACTTAAATACCTGTTTCTGAATGCATGTGGCTGCTTCTGATTGCCAAGGTCTCTGTAGGTCCACCTGCATTTAACATGCTCCACTTCTGCTCTTCTATTTGAAAGGAATTTGGCATTCATCATTCATGAAGAATAATTGAGCTGCCTCAGTTTGAAAATATGAATAATTGTTTAAACTGTCCAAAAAATCTTGCCTGTATTCCCTTAACAAGGTCATAAATTATGGAGGAACTATAAATATCAAATATGCAGCATATATGAAATCAATGGCACAACTTCTCATTTCGAAAAGTAAAATGGCTTTCTTCCGAAGCAAGTTACAGGATGTACAGAACTTTCAAAGGACAACTAAGGGTCTTATTAACACAGCCTAATTAACCTCCCTCCTGTACGAGGTGAAGTGTTGCACACAATAAGCGAATGATGAAAAGTGTAAGGGAAATACAGAGTTGGATCGATTTTCTTTTAATGATAAATTATCCTTCTAGTGTGGTTGGATGAAAGTGAACATATGTGCTCTGTGGTTTTGCTTTTACTGTGTGTCAGGATTCAGCTCAGGGTGAACTCTTGGCAGAGTTATAAGCCTTTGAAAATTGCTTTATAATGGAAATGGTGACAGATCATTAACTACAGTGGTATGAACGCATTGATTTAACATATGTATAGTTGTCCTAAGTTGCAAAACACATGACACGGTATGTGCTGAATGTATAAGGAGTAACTGTAGTCTTGACTGAGTAATCATGTGATTCCTGTTATGTTAATCTTTCTCAAACCTACAGCCCCTGATGATGTTGGACAGGGATTGTTCAGGGGCTGAGCTACATTTGTGCTGTAGTGACACTGTGATCCCACTGTAATTTCTGCACTGGAAGGGGACCAAGAAGTGAAGCGTTTCAGATGATGCATTTAATCACCAATGCAATTACAGTCCCACTGAAGTTGATATGTTTTCCTGCTACCAAGTCATAGGAACTTCTGAATCATAACGAATCATTACTAGATATGCTGCAAAACCTTGTTCCAGATAAAAATGCAGAATCTGGGATTTTGCAGTCACACCTAATTAGCATCTGTGGCTTAAATATCTTCAGAATTAAATGTCTAGTGCACGAATGCTGAATGAAAGCACTTTTTTCTCCAAAAAACTTGTTCTTCAATCATCAAAAGACAGGTGAACAAAAATTATTTTCAAGAACTATGATTATTCTACTCTCGTTTTTCAAACATTGATAATATATACCCATACTGGAATCTTATTTATTTTTACTCTGATGTGGCTGCATGATCCTTGTTGATGAGCATCTACACTAATAATGCTAGTTCACAATTACCTCAAGTTCACAATTACCTCCTGTGCTAATAAATGTGAAACTGAGCATTTTGTATTGTCCTTTGGCACTTGGGTAGAGTGAAGCTAGCATTAGTTTTCAGTGTTTCTGGTTTTCTTTATTTTTCATCTTAAAATGAGATGGGGAAGCTGTGAAGCACCTGACCACCTGTTGGAAAATGGAGGATTTTGTTACAAAATCTTCATTATTTATTAGGTGTGCCTATCTGAGTTTCTTGATGAAAAGTTGCTTTTGGAGACTGAGTATCTTGAGATCAAGGGCGGTCCCGTGGTGTAATGGAGAGCACTCCGGACTCTGAAACCCAAGGACCTGAGTTCGAGTCTCAGTGGGACCATCCCCTGGCAGTTCAATGCCTCCCTGCCATTCCATCCCATCACATCTCGGATGCTCAGCAGGGTCAGCCCCGGTTAGTACCGGGTGCTGTGACAGTCCCGAGGACTTCCCTGTCACTGTCCAAGCTCGCTGGGCCGTGGCAGATGGACCTCAGGACTGAAACGGTGGGGCCAGTTCTGTGCACGCTGTGCCTCACCTAAAAAATCCACTGTGCAGGCTGGAAGGGCACACCCACGTGGGGAGAGCCCTGCCCAAATCTGCGTTTGTGAAGTCTGGCCATACACACACACATCTTTAGATCAGCCAAATTTTGGTATGCTTGTTTTTAACTCTTCGACTGCGCAAGGTTTCCACATGTAACTTGTTCCTCAGATTGAGATTGTCTTATTTGATTCTGTCTGTTCTGTTCAACTACTGTGTATCTAACAGTCTTTGAGATTTATATCTGGAATTCAACTGCATTCTCTAGGTCTGATTTCGTATTGATAGCCATTCACTGGGAGAGGAGAAAGGAAAACCAAACTTTCAGTGAAGACAGAGCAGAATTCGCATTGATTTGGATGGCAGCTCACAGTGGTACACTGTCAAATGGCAAGGAATAAAAGGAGAAGTTGGTAATACAGAGTGTAAAATTGAATAAATAACTTTGAGTACTCTTAGTGGAGTAGCTAAGGCTGCTCCATATCTTTTTATAAGAATGTACTGAAAGTACCATATGGAAATTGAAAACTGAAGTAATCTCTTCGGTTTTCTTAATTAGTTACATATCAGTTGTGGTATAGGATATGAGCATGTCTAGGATTTGAAATATGTGACATGAACACGTCTAGGATTTGAAGTATGTGGGTTTTAATATTTAATGCCTCTTGCTGGCTCACACTTTGCATTATGCACCTTTAACTGGAGGTGCAAATGTCCCTCTCATTGAGATTAGGACCTTGTAGTGGTCTGTGCATGTGTCTGAATGCTCAGATAGTTTCCTTTGCTGTGGTGATTTGTAGGTGGAACAGCACAATTAAGGGATGATGGTTTGAATACCCTCAGACGTGCATTTTTTTTACACATGATTTATTTCCTACTAAAAGTATAAATATGTTACAACTTCCAGGATTTCCCATTTCTGTAAATTCCTTCCTCTTGCGAAGTCCCCATGTTATTGTTACTGCTTTTTTGGCTGTGTTGTTAAAGGAGTGGTATTTTTCTTCGGCAGTGGAGGCTGTTTTAATACCCACACTTTTTTCAGACCGAGCCTAGTGGAACTGTTGCCTGCAATCATTTTGGAGCCTCTTGGGTGTTCCAGCTGGCTTGAAGTATCCTCTGCCTCTAACTTAGTCTGCATTTGACCTTCTGAGCTGGCTTCACCTTGTGGTTTTCCAATCTACATGATAATTTTGTCTCCCCCTTTAGTTAAATGGTTTCTTTTTGACAGATGTAAGGACCTTCAAAGAGGGTTTAACTTTATATGCTACCTCAGAGATAATACCACTCTATTTGACTTGATTTATCTATAAACATGAATGTCTTTCTGAATATCAGTTTAAATTATGTACAAGTGGAGATTATAAATTATCAGTATAAAACTGGCTTTGTAGGGTTATTGTACATATAAAATGTATACTCTGAGTAATTCTGGATTAGGGGCTGTTCAGCTTGAACCTGACTTTTATGGAGGAAATCTGGGAATTACTGTAATAGGTCCAGTTAAAAACCATGGTGATTTGTTATCTGATTCAGAAGCATGTGGAATATCCCAACCTGTGACAGAAGGGTGTAGAAATGTTGAGTGTTAGCTTAAAGACTTGCAGTCTAAAACACCCAATTCTCTTGCCAAGACTAACTTTGAGTTCTAACTTTGTTGTGCCTTGTTCACTGTTACAGTCATGAATTTACTGTGTGTTCCTAGAAACAGGAATTGTATTTCCTTCCCTAAAAGTCACCTGTGACCATCTTTTTCCTATGAAGTGGAAATAGAGGGCTGTGTCATGACCAGGACTGTTTGATATTTCAGAACTTCGAGTGTTTCAGATAAAAACTGTCTCTAGAAATAACAGTTATTACAGACATCTGATATATTTGAGAAGATTGTTGGGAACAAAGAAATTTTATATTTTTGTGTTCCTCCCTGGCAGTTTGAGCTTCTGGTGAATTGTGGAGTCTCTGAGAAATAATTAATATAAACCAGTGATGTGGTTAACATGATGTGCTTAATGAGAGAGCAGCAATGTGCAAGTTTGCTCAATTTTAAGTCTGGTGAGTGAACACTTGCCTGCTATAAAGAGGCAATGCTAGAGATGGAGGATGGATTTACAGTAAACGATGTTTTATTTGACAGACAGTGACATGCTCTCAGATAATACTTTGTAAGTTTGCTGTATGTAAACTGTGTAATGCATTTTCTTTATTAAGATATTGCTCTAATTGAATGCTACATTTTCAAAAAGAAGCTATAATGCTCTTTTCTTAGTTCAATTACAGTGATGATGTATCTGCACTCACATAAGTGACTGTAAAAGAAACTAAGGGGAAAACAAACATTCACAGTTTAGATTCTAATCGTATGTAGCAGCCTCCGACTGATTTGGATGCCCTGAAAAGGCATATAAAAGGATTGGAGAAAAAGTGATCCCTGAAAGTGTAACAGTGAACTACAGTTATTGAGCTTACAAGGTCACTGGTCCAATAGCACTGTCAGAAAATTTAGGGGGGTTTTGTGTGTTACAAGTGAATGGCAGCCATTTTCCTTTTTTTTTTCACATGCTGTATGTTGTGTTTGATTTTCCATTGTTGGTGTGCTGATAAGTAAATATTATATGAGGCTTTGGATTGATATTTAACAGCTGAGATTGTTGGTCATACCACTGAAAACATTTGTCATTGCCCATTCCAATGTCATCAATATGAACCCCCTGAACTATGCCTTTCCTTTTCTTTGCTGCCCCTGGGGTTTAATGGCTTTGCAGAGAAGCTCCTGCCTGGCATTTTGAGCTGCCCCAGAAGGTCTTACCCATAAGCAGCGAGTGCCGAACAGCAGCACAACTAATGCTGGAGGTGTTGGCTCACTGTGCTGGTTTTAATTGCAGTTCTGTTGAAGGCAGATAATCTGTGCAGGCTGTCAGGGTAGATATTGAATCTTTGGGTATTTACCAATCTGATGATGTATTTGTATGGCTGGAAATGCTGTTCTGCTTTTCTTTTCCTGGGAATTAACTTTTCTCTTGTGCACATACTGATGCATTTAAAACTAACTTTCATGTGTTTGTGGCTCTTGCTATAGCTGACAAATGCTGATGTCTAAAATCTGCAGTGATCTGTCTTCTTACAGAATTCTTGAGCTTGATGTAAACCAGCTTTCAAATGTGCATGAATTGAAAAGCATCTGTAATGTTTTGATGTGACTAATACTAAGATACGATTGACCAAGTCTGGATTTACTTTGTTACTGGAAAGTCATTCAAAATAACCATCTACAAACTCTATGGGGAGGAAAAAAAAAGATCTATTATTCTGATGCATGTGTTCATTTGTGATATAATTGCTTTGACAAAAAGTGTCAATTTTTTTCTCTCAAGATAACAGGCAGTTTTTTATAATTTATGTGTTGTTAAGGCATGGACTTCCTCTCAGAATTCCATCCATGTTAGGCTGGAGATGGAAAACAACTGTTTTGGCAGTGTCAGTTGTTTCTGCGTGTGTGTATTTCTGAAGGTAAAGGTGCAGTTAATTTGGCTAAATAGTGTGTTCCACCTGGAGGGTGCCCTAAGGAGGCAAAAAGACCTCATGGACATGGACAGTTTTGGCACAGTCTTGCCTGTCAGTAGGTACTTTGAGACCTGTTCAGAGTGGCTTTAATACTTCCTATAATGGCAGAGCTGGTTCAGGAGTACTGAATGACTCAAATATTGTGTGGTGTCCACAGAAACCAGGTTTTCTTACCTAGAGTTATTTCAACATTTTCAAGAATATCTCCAGATCACTTTGTGATGTTAGAAGAGAACTTTTTGTAAACTAGAAGAAACTTGCTCACCCATAGTCTATTGCTCTGGATATTTTCATGGTAGTCCTAGAGAGGTCTGTAGCCTTCATTTTTTTTTTCCCTGTGAGCCTCCTGACACTGAGGTTTGAACAGAGAGAGTAATCAGGCATTGGAATGGCCTGCCCAGAGAGGTGGTGGATTCCCCATCCCTGGAGGTTTTTAAAGCGAGATTGGACGTGGCACTGAGTGCCATGATCTGGTAAAGGGACTGGAGTTGGGCCAAGGGTTGGACTTGATGATCTCGGAGGTCTTTTCCAACCCATTTGTTTCTATGATTCTATGAACACTTGTGGCATAATTCCATAGTCAACTTTGGAGACAACTGGGAGGCTGAAGATACTGCTGTTGTTTTCCAGTTGTTTTTCTCTCAGCCACAGTTTGCTGCCCTCAAAGCTGAGCCACCCTAATGGATCGTATGAACTATTGTAGTCCATGTCAGTGCAGAGTCAACCAGGTTATTTTAAATCACTGCTGGATGCAGCTGAGGGTAGTAATGAACAGCTTGAGGTAATAACTACTTAAGCCGTTCCAGCTACACTTCCAAGAGCACATCTATCTGTGTCCTTATAAGTGCAATACTTTAATCTCTCCATTGCTGTATTGTATTCAGGATTTGTCAGGACTGCAGAGCTGTTGCCAAGGGGCAACTGATATTCAGTGGAATGTATTGGCACTTCCTGTCTATCATCATATTGCAATAGACAGATTGGAATGATGAATGTTTGACATACACATTGAATGGCACAGGAAGCTTATTTTCATATATGAGGTAAATGTGTGGAAATCATGTTTTGGAAACTCTTCAAATTAGAAAGAGATTACACACGAAGTTTCTTCCCTGACTCTGTTTCTAGTTCAGGCAATTCTAGCCACTTATGTTTGATTTTTAGCCATTTAAGTTCTTACCCTATCTGTACCTTTTCTTCATTCCCTCCAAAACTTCCCTCTATTGATTAGAAATATAATGAATTTTTTAGCTCTATTTTTTTTTTATTTTTTGCCCAGGTCCAGCAAGACTATGAATCTCTGTTCCAAATGCTTTGCTGGTAAGTGCAGTAAAAGGTTTTGTGTTTTTGTTAGATTATCAAAACCACATTTTTGGCATCTCCTTTAGGATTTGTGCATGAATTTCTCTCTTTTCAGTGTATTTATATAATCAGATTTTCCTCGCTTCGGTGCTTCGTTTATTTGCTACTCAAGAACCTCTTGTGTAAATACCCCCATCAAACCTTGTTCTTGAAGTTTATGGAACTTTGGTACATCCTTGAACTACAGAGCTCCACTGGCAGCACAGTTCCTATATGGTTGGTGTGGGTTTCAGAATGTCTGAATTGTAATTTGGAATTTTATAGGGTTTATTTTGTAATAACCTCTGATATATAGAGTGGGTAAAAATGAAAAGCTGATGTAGAACACCTCATTCTGTTTCTTTTAACTTACAGCCATCAGCAGGCCATCGATAGGCAAATTCTAATTTCTGCAATGTTTTGTTCTTATTGTAAGGCCATTGCTTTTGTGTAAAATCTCAGGAATTGTTACTGATGGTTTTCTCTTAGCATCTTTTAACTTTGCCTTCCTGAATTAATCTTTTCATATTATTTAGTATTGTAAACTTAATTATAATTAAATCCTGTCATAGTTCATGATTTTTAATTTGTCTTTGGAGAACAGATAAAATTTTAAAAAGGGGCAGCATTTTTTTTTAAACTTTAAAGCTTTTTCAGCATTTTTTAACAAAAAAATGAACTTTGATTCGTACATTATAGATCTTGAGTTCAGCATCACTGCATTAAACAAACACATGGAAAATAAAGATTGTCAAAGGTTGTTCAGCAAAATGATGTATGTATTTCTCTGGCTTTTTTCCAAAGCCATGGGTCACAGGAAACAGTATGCTGAAGAAAGTGTAAGTCCTTTTTTGT
Source organism: Pithys albifrons albifrons (assembly GCF_047495875.1). Lineage (NCBI taxonomy): Eukaryota > Metazoa > Chordata > Aves > Passeriformes > Thamnophilidae > Pithys > Pithys albifrons. Next base: position 85,909,005 of record NC_092459.1, read on the forward strand.
ACTCTTTCGCTACTGGCCACAGTCACCAACAAGTTACAAGGTCTTTGATTTGACTTAGTGCGACTGTTTTGTTTGTGTTTCCACTCTAAACAACTTGTGTTTGTGTCCCTCAGAAATGTGGGTGTTCTGGTTCTGAGACACCAAAATGGCCCATCCCTCATATTCTGAGTTTAGGAGAATATCCAGCACTTCGCAGGCATCAGATCAGGCATTAGGAAAAGCATCTTTTATTTTTGTTTTACTGGCTTGGATTTTTTTGTTTGCTTGCAATTCTCTTTCTTTTTAATAAGAAGAAAAGTTCTTGTCATCTATTTTGCAGTTCTTCTGAAATGCTGTTCCCTCTGATAGAGTTAATTTTATTCTGTTGTAAAATTCCAAGATGATACCTAAACACTTTTGTGACTGGGAACTGTGGGTGAGTGTGGAGGTTGGAGAGTTTGTTTTTCAATTTTCAAGATGTTCCTTAGAGCCTGTTTATTTTAATGAAGTAAGTTTTTGGAAGAGATTGAGTAACTTGAAAAGCTACTACTAGTTGGAATAAAACAAGGTATTGCAGAAAAAGGCAAATTTACTCTTAGCATTTTCAGAGCTTAACAATGATTCTTTGAACAAGTAGTATTGAAATGACCAGTTCTGTTGGAGTTATAACTCAAAACCTTTCAGTGTCACCATTCCAACATATAAGTATTTTTTAATTTTTTCTTTCCCCCCCCGATGTTACTGAAACTATTTTTTGTGCTGTGTTTCCAGCCACATATTGAAATAGAAGGATATAAAATCTTACTTAAATTTAACCACCACAGATAGCAAGATTTTAGACAAGGCGTTGATGGTTTTCACTGTTTCTGGCAGTCCAAAGAAAGGCTGTGAAAAAAGTTCCTATTTTTTAATATGGGAAGTTATTTATTCAAATGTATTACCATATGTGAGGGAAAATTGCAAAATATGAGTTTTCTTGACCATCATTTTCTTTCTCTTTTATTTCAGAAAAAAGGAATCCCCACAATGAAAAAGGTTAGTAACTTTGTACATTTTGGGGGTTTTTTTCAGAGAGAAGGGATAGAATCCAGTTTTCTTGTTTTTAAAAAAATTAATTTGAGACACGCACAGCATGAATGACCCTTATGTTTGTTAAAGCATTACATTTTCATACATTTCAGGAGAGAAAGGCAACAAGTCAGCAAGGGATGAAAACATTGTTGTGTTTACAGTGCAATGTGATTTATTTGTGGAGCCTCCCTGTCCTTACAGGTTTTTCAGACTTTCTGAATACAGACACATTTGTAAATACATGATTGTGTGCTCCTCTTTGCTTCTGCCCTTCCTGGCTTCCCCATTGTCCTGGTTCCAGCCAGGACAGGGTTCATGTTTGCAGTAGCCACGAGGAGCATGGCTGGGACCCAGAGATTATTCCATACCACCTCACATCATTTCCAGGGGCTGGGGAGATGGACTCTGTTCTAGACAGAAAGGGTTCCTTCCAGTTGAAAAAACACGGTAGAGGGGGTGGCCAGTTCCAAGCAATCCTGTGTGAGTCATTTGCATGTCGTGTACACTTTTGGTATTCATATTGTAGCTGTTACTGTGTGTTTTCTTACCTCATTGGTGTCTCCAGTAAATTGTTCCTATTTCAACCCGTGATCTTTACCTTTTGTGCCTCCAGTTCTCTGCTCCAGCCCAGAGGGAGAGGAAGGGGAGGGGAAGCGAGGAACTGAGGTTTGAAGGTTCAGTGGGAACACTAAACTGGGAAATATTCCTAAACCACAACACCCATCCCTTGGGAAAAAATGGTCATAGTTTGATATCCATGATACCAATCAGCACAGAACTTGAGCAAAGGGCAATAGCCAGGGGCTCTTGGTTTGCCTTATTGTTTCATCAAATGATTCTGGTTTTTAAATTTATCATAAAAATTAATTCACTGAATTTGCACTTCCGTTTGCCCAAAGATGAAACAACCAGCAAAAACAATCACATTATGTAGGAGGGAGACTGGCATTCCTTGTTTTGGCTGTCTGCTGTACATTTTCTTATATACATGCAAGAATACTGTTCACAAGTTATTACAGAGATTAAGTTGTTCAGTTTTCTATGGGAAGAATGAGCTGGATACTGCAGAGATATGTGCAACCCTTTGCCTAGAAGTGCCCAGTGTTTTGATCTAGATCTAGAAGGTTCACTAAACTCTTTTGTACAGTCACAAATTTGCTGTTCATTTACCACAGATTAGTTCTTAACTTGCACATGAGGATTGACAAATAGTGTAGAGAAGCTTGAAGGTAGCTATCCTCTTCAGCTCTCTTTGCCTCCTCTTCACCCCGTCTGCCTGTTCCAAGAAGGAATGAATACCTGACTTTTTTTACTTAAACCCTGTAGCAGCAACAGGCTCTGTAATGTTCAAGAGCTTCTCTGAAATAATTTCAAGTTAATTGCACTTCTGCAAAGTGCTTTGCAACATTCTGTCTCCAATGCAATGCTGTGTGTTATCAATGCCTCAAAGTCTCCAGATACAGTACAAGTGTAATCCTACCTACTGAAGTACTTCAAAGAAATACACTCTTTAGATGGTTAAAACATAGTTGCTTCAGACTTCTTATGCATCGAGAATACAAATACAGTAAAGTGGTGTTTTGGGGTTTTTTTTTAATCAGAATATAGGCTGGTAAGTGAAAAAATGCAAATTACAGCTAGAGTATGTCCCTTAATGACACCACATCTTTCGCTAAAGCTGCAACCTTTCTTCTTTCAACAGGGTACCCTGTGAAATTGGAATGATTAAAATACAGGACAGTGATGAGTGAAGTTTTTCAGAAGTACTCTTTATTAGCATATCTTTGTTCTCATTAGGTTTATGATGTTTTAATATCAACTTCAGGTAGGGACAATGTTTGAGTACCTTTTGAAATGCCACTTTTATAAAGTAGGATCTTTCAGGCAGGAATTCTACACTCATGGAAACAAGACCTGGTACCTCAAGAACTCAGTGTTAATTGAAACCTCAGGGAACAGCCACAGAACAAACTAATACAGAGTAAGAACTAGTATTTAAATTCAGAAAATGGTAAAACTACACTTTCTACTTAAATTACCCCAAAAATATGTAGTCTCCCTTTAATCCATTTGATTGTGAGCCTAGAAGATTTAATTTGTGTTACATTCCTATGAGCGATTGGAAAGGGGAATGCAGGAGGTGGAATTCAGCTTGTTCAATAGTATGTGAAGCTGAAGGTAAGTGCAGCAGGAAAGTTTAGTGGAGAGATGCACTTGGAAAACTGGAAGAAGATAAAATTATGACTAGAGTATTCATAGATTTGTGAATAAAATTCATAACCCTTGTGTCTGAATGTGTAAATGAAATTTCTAGAGGTGAGTGTCCATCTCTTAATCCAACCGTGCAATACTTATGTTCATATTCTGCAAAGCACTGAGATCAGCATCACTGAAATTGAGAAAATAACCATATAACCCAAGAATTTTCTGGATTTTAGGACCCCTACTGAACTCGTAGTTCATTTTTATTTTTAGATTTACATAAAACATTTATATACTGTTTTCTTGATGAGTAAAAATCTACAGATTTTTAACCTCCATCTAACAAGAAGAAAATCAGTAGTGCTGGAACTGCATATATATTTTCCATATGCTTAGGTCTGTGCTAGGTTATGAAATTTTGTTACGTAATGAATTGAAAAGATCTAATAAGGGGAAAAAATAAAACTAGAGAGTAATATTTACTATATATGATTGCCTATACTCACTCATATGGCTGACTATAAAGTTATTTTGTACTTTTGTGCATCTTAACCTTCCTGCTTTGTTGAGCAGACCTTTATTTTGTCATGCTTAAGTCCCAGTTTCTGGAGATTACAAAAACGGGAGTTTTATGTGGCCTAGAGTGACTGAATTACACGATTTTCTTTATTCTCAGTTTTGGAAATCTTGGGAGCTATTTAGAGCTTGTCTGTTATTACTGCCATGTCTGGCAGTACTAACACCTTCTGTAAGCATGAGCTGGCAAAAATCAATGTTCCTGCCTAAACAGATTTTGCAGTTAATTATGTACTAATTTGATCCTTAGCAAAGCTTGCTTTCTGGAGACCTTTTCAACAGGTACATCTTGCATGTTCCTAGTTCAAATTCTTTTTTCTTGCCCTATTGTACGATAAATATTAAATTATGCCACCAAGCCTGCCAGAGTTCAAGAGGCATTTGGATGATACTCTCAGGCACATGGTATGACTCTTGAGGATCGTCCTGTGCAGAGCCAGGAGTTGGACTTGATGATCCTTGTGGGTCCCTTCCAACTCAGCATATTCTGTGATTCAGAGCTTCTGTTCAGGAAGTTTTCTGTCCTAAATGAATGATGAAAAGTCTGTTAGGTTTGCGTTTTTCGTATGCTTGTAATTTCCGATGTGAATCCACAACTTTTAAGTACTTTGTTAAGAAGGCGTTTTCAGAAGTTCAAACCCATCACTAATGACTAGTTTGCTTTATCGCTGCACAGGACGTTTCTTTTGTCAGTGTGGTATTCCCTTTGATGGCTCCTAATGGAAAACAGTGACTCAATATGTTGCTTCATTAGGCTAGAATTTGTTGCTGTATTCATGTTGGTCTTTGTATTTTGAAGTACATGGAGTGCTTGCTACAAAAACCCAGCACTCACTGGCTAGAGCTTGAAAGCAGTCAAGCTTCATCTTCTCAGGCTTGCAGCTAAATAAATATTTCTTTGGAAAATTAGGTAGGTGCTCACAGTGGCAACGAAAATACTTCTAATATTTAGAGTACTGCTAATAGAAAACTATAACATTTCAGAAATATCCATAGATTTTGTTTGGTATGCATTCAATTTCTTTTGCTTTATACCTAAAGAGTTTCTAAAAGGGAAAGGCTGCTAGGAAAAAGATGTCTTAGAATAATTAGCAAGCTTGAATGATGAGATGTATGCTAGCCTTGAGAAAGAGAGTCACCAGGAAATGGAATTAATAAAAAATTGGGTAAACTGCTTCAGTTGAGCTTCAGTTATTTATAAGCTTGATTTGCACCACTGACCCCAGTGATTCTTTTTACTCTGTTAGTATGCATTATTCTGTGGCTTTAAAAAATGTAAAGACCTCACTAAAATACCTCTATTTGGTTTGTTAAAACAGGGCAATATTTTGTGGAAGGGCTGGGAAGGGATTTATAGGTTTTTAGTTGACTCCATTTCCTCCAACCTGACTTAAAGTTTTAGAGGGGAAATACAAATTCATAGGAAGTGAATTTATTCAAATAGAGTTGTATAATCTAAGCTTAGGACTAATAATTTTACTTCTGTCAAAAGCAAATGTCGTTGCTGAGTTGTAGCAGACAAGGAGCACAGGGCCCAAGGTGTCACACACAAAGCTAATTTTGTTAAACTACATGTGACAAACTCAGAAGAAAACAGAGAAGAAGGAGAAGAAGAATGCCTCAATCTACAAGTTACTCTCTATCTATTCTAAATCCTTCCCAAGGTCACTTTTCTTATGTCCATGACAGTGTCCATAACACTGCCAGAAATTCTAGTTGGATATTACACACTCTCCAGATGTAAATTTAGTTTCATGAGAAATTGTCAGCACACATTCCATTCTCACAGCTTGCTCCTTTCTCAGCTTCTTTCTTATCTCTTGTTCCAGCTATTCCACCATTTTTTTCACAGTTCTTTCCCATCTCTTGCTTCTACAGCTGTTCAGGAGGACCATATTTCATCCAGATCCAAACCACTTGCAGTCTCGATCCCCACAAGTAAACATCAACCAAATCATCCAGCATATTTATACTACACCATCCTAGGTCTCAATATATAGAGGAGCATTGGAAATTTGGGAGAGAAGGAAGCTTTCTAGCCTTGGTGGAGCTGTAAGAGTTAAACAGAGATCATATGTTGAGTGAAGTTAGTAAAACATTACTTGAGGGGTTATGTACTGTTGTGGCTTGGAAGCTGTGGAGTACAGTGCTCCTATGGTTCTTTGTGTCAATACTGATATAATTTGGCTATGCATTACATAAAAAGGTGTTAAAGATGCTGTTTGTGAAAGATAAAACTCTCATCTGCCCAGGATCTGGCTGTGTGAAGCAGTGCAATGAAGGGTGTCAATAAGGCCAATGGCTCAGCTGCTGGTTTGGTTTGCTCAATTGTTTTGTCCTTTCTCATCCTCCTTAATCTTCACCCATATAAAATAGTGGGAAGGGCCAAGCACAGAGGAAGGAAAGACCCATGAAATTTCTTTACAATCGTTAGCACAAGAAAGAGAATGTCTTCCGCAGCTATCAAGTCTTGTGTTCTTCTCTTTTCCTCTTTCTGGTTACTACAAGTTATTAGGTCCTTATCCCATCACATTTTTGTCTTTTCACCCACACAGTCTAGTAAAATTGAATGCCTTTTGATTGATAACTATATAATTTTTCCAGTCAATCCTATCAGCAAGGTACCCTGTAGGACGTTAGTGGCTGTTGGATTGTGCCTTGGGAAATTCAGTCTAGTAGTCTGAGGCTTTTTTGTTAAAATATAAATTTTACTAAATCAAAAATATGACCCTTTATCAGTACTGGCTACCCAAAAAGACTGCCAAATAGTCTTAATTTAATTTTTTTCTCTGTCTTGAAAAGACATCACTGATACTTTCCACGTGTTTTCTTTTTTGTTATCTCAGGCGGTTGCCTGTCCCATTGTACAGATTGATCTACAAGCAAAGAAAAGAGCTCAGCCCTCTTTTTATTCTCAAACTTGCATTATTTTTAGTTTTTCGTAGCTCTGCTTCTTTATGGTAAAGCCAGTTTCTTTCTGTTTTGTTAATACATTGTTCACCTTCTAGCTCCTAACCTTTCCAAATGACTCATTCAAACATCAGCTGTAATTTAGTCTCTTGTGTACAGGTTCTCTGTTGATGTAAAAAAAAAATTGTTAGAAATATGACTTAATTGCCATGATGTTTGCACATTGCCAGCATGAAAGCAGAACTACCTATTGAGGATGTGCAACCCATAGGTTCAAATTATTAAACTTTGTTGTAACTCCATTCTTCCATAAATGTGCATAAGATAGGAGAAAGAATGTTTTTCCTTTTTTTCTGATTTAGCAATTTGTTTGATTTATAGAAAAGTCTGTGCTCTGTTTTCTGTATTTGCTCGTTTGGAACCCCTCTATAGTTTACAGAGACACTAGTGATTTGTTCCTTGGCCTCCCTGTGGAGTTTGTTCCATATTACAATCTAATTCCATGTCCGTGTCGTGCACTCCTGAGCTGTTAATTTGTACATTTCGATGCAGTTTGTTTCATCGTGTTTTTGTAATCCAAACTGAATCTAACGAGCTTTGTGCTTTGGGGACCCAACCTTGCCTTGCCAATTAGAACAAGTGGTTACTGAGAGAGAGCATGTTTTAAATAAAACATGGCACCTCTGCGTGGGACCAGCAGCCTTTGGGGAATAAAGGAGGATATTTAACTCTTTCTGACTGAGAAAAGAGGTCAGTTATCAGTGAGCACATTTTAGAAATATTCAACTTATTACTTTAAAAAATTCTATGCAGATTCATGTTTTGTCTCGCAAATAAAGTGTAGTTTGGCATTGGAGATGTGTTAGGCACAACTGCACATGGAGGAATGCACAAGGATATCTGTCAAGCTGATTGCATGTTTTCTAGGATTCTAATTGCTGGCGCCACATGAAGATTGTACAGGACTGTCATCTGACCTTTCTCTTTCCCCTTGTACAGCTCTGCAAGAGTCTGAGGTGGTAAAAGAGCTGGTTTCAAAAGGCATTTTACAAAGGAAGGAATCTAGAAGGAACATTTATTGAATAAGAGTACTAAGGCTATATGCTAGGTGGCCAAGAGGAAGTTACTCTACCATTCTGAGGTAACTGGGAAAATATACCTCTGTTATCAGTATTTGTGATTGTTGAAGAAATTACTCAGCATTCTGGTAGTCCTTACACTGTCTGAACTTCCAGGCAAATTCAAGCAAGTGACAGTGATTTTGAAATTTAATTCTACTTTGCAATTATTGCATTCCAGGTCCAGCATTGCCTTTCCTGTCTGATCCCTGGTAACTTGTACATGCTTGAGCATCTCCAAATTAAAGTGGTTGCTGTCCAACAACAACCCTTAGCCAAGGACAATGAGAAAGAATTTACGTGAGCAATTGTGATAATTGACTCAGAAAACGTTTCAGCAATCCCTGCATACACAAGCAAGGCAAGACCAAGAAAGACTTCCCTTGTGAAAACCTTTTTCCTCAGGATCTCAGTGCAAGGAGAGTGCAGCTGTTTGTTCACTGAGGTGATTGAAGCTGTTAGGGAAGCAGGTGGGCAGGACAGATGTGATCTGGATAGTAGAACAAAACGTAACTGATGACTTTTCATTTGTTTATCCATTTTATATGAAAAGAATGTGATCTAGCAGCTAGACAGCTGTCCAGGATCCTAAGATTTTATTTCCTTTTCACAGTCCACGAGCATTTCTTTCTGATACTAGACAAGTTGCTTCTTTTGTCTCCCACTTCTGTTCCTCATCACTTGCTGAGAGATGATACAATACTTCCCTCCTGATTTTGGACTTGCCTTTTATATTCTTGAGGAATGGATGTAGCTAGGGACGTTTACTTTCTTTATTTTGTCTTAGCCTTCGTAAGTCCTAGGCAAAATTCTGCAATTTCAGTTCTCTTCTGTATGTGGCTGTTCTACGGCTGAGTTTCTGTTTTTCATCCTCTTGACACTTTATCTTCAGTTCAGTTTGTCCTCTTAATATAAATCAGATCACATTTCTCTGTTGCAATTAATGCATACCAGTTGTTTTAAAAAGAACTTTAATGCTGTTTCTCATGGAGCCTGCAAACATTCCAGTCATTCATTATTCATACTGGTCTTCATGTATGTATTGCAAATCTTGTATGTTCTCACAAAGTTAGTCACCAGAGGGCAAACTGCTCATGCATATTTAGTCAATACAACTATAACTTTGTGCTTTTTAAAAACCAAACCAGTGTCTATGAATGAGTTTACATTAAGTATTAATTAAGTGGAAAGTGAAAGGATAGTGACTCATCTTCAGAGGTACAGAAGTCAGGATTTTATGTTGAATGAGATGATGGAATTCTTGAAAGTTAGCATTTAAACTGTTGGACTAATTTGCAAACTTTGGGGGGGGGGATAGCTCTTGATAAATTTTCTTCTTTGTCATCACATTAAATATCTCTTATTACATAAGTGATTAAATATCACTTATAAATAAATAGAAAAGTGATTAAATATCACTTAACTATTAGTCAGGAAGAATAATAGTAGGTTAAAATAGCTTTCAGCAGGAATATCTTTATCCTTAATTGTGAGTGCATGAATTTCCATTATGAGGCTGGGGGTGTGTGTGAATAATCTTATACTGGAGATCGCTAAGCCTGCAGGACAATTGATAAGACCTTTCTTGAAAAGTTATCTGAAAGAACTGCATCTGTAATAACTGAATGTGTAAGATTTTGTTATTTTCCTTTGCTGAAAGCATAGGCTGTTGACTGAATCTGGCACTGCGGGTTTAGGAAATGAGACAGGTTATGGTGCCATAATAATTAATCCAGTCTGTGTGTATTCATTATAACTGTCTTTTAATTATGATAAAAGGATCAAAGAGAACAGGAAAGCATAAGATTACTGGCCTAATCTGGTTTAAAGCTGATTGTTGAATATCGTCTAGCTAAGCTCTGTTTGCTGAAAATGCCTCCTTTAAACAGATACCCCCTCTCCTGATGTGAAGGCACTGGGGGCTCTGCATGCACCATTGGGCACCAGTATTTCTAATATATAGACTCCTGCACTCTTAAGTAATGCTAAGGTGTGCCTTCTTAATTACAGCACTGTGGGGATGTTTACACGGAATTGTTCCCTCATTCATTGTACTGAATAGGAAGAAATAATAAGATGTCATGCCCTATATCTTGTTGCTATGACATTTGCATATTTGAGCTGATTTGAGAGTAATTATTTTATTTATAGAATTTCTTTAAAGAACTAATGACCCCCCTAATGCTTCAAGCAAATAAGTGATTTACCATCTTGACATTTCTGTGAGTCAGGGTGATGATATTCTTGTTCATCTATACATAGGTAAGAATCTAAAGCACAAATGTCAAACATCCACAGATATTTGGATTGTATATTAGATATCAGCTTTGAGAAGTCTTGGAACTGTAGTCCTTTCTTAATCTCCCTCTCCAATGCTTTTAATTTTTTGATGCTTTAAACATTAAAAGTACTCATCTCCTTACCTCAGTGGAACTGCAGGGGTGTTTAGTGCTTCTCCTAGTGGGGACCCAAGAATACGTATTTGCACATCCTGAAAATGAATATGAGGAGGAACTTAAAAATGTCACATTGGAATTCTGAGGTGTAGAAAGTATTTAGAATTTAATTCTCTTTGTTTTCCCTTTGGAATTTTCCTTGGAGTTAAAACAAAGTCAAGAGTCCAGCGGAAAGGAGCCTTACTTTCTGTAAGATTCCAGTTGTGCATTTTGAACATCTTTCATTCTATCTAGTTAGCAAGTTAAGGGTCTGGTAAAAGAAGAGTTCTGTGACGCATGCATTATGAAAATAATTTAAAATTAAATAAAGAGGTCAGATCACAAGTGTACAAAATTGATTTAATCACATGCTTTTTTATTTCAGAGTGCTTGACTTTTCAAGCTTACTGTAGGATTTTGTCATCCTGTAATGCCACCCTCGTCTTTCTAGTATAAATAAATTCAGTTCTGTGAAACTGTGACTGTTACTGGCCAAAGCTTTTGGAAATGGTGAATCAGGAGTGTTGATTCTGAGCTGTTGGGCTGCAGTCAGGTCACGAGCTGGACCCAAATGTTCTATCTCAGTTGTGATCAGAAGGCCTGAAGCTGAACAAGCAGTCCAGCTGTAGTCTTGTATAGAGTCATCTTCTGAGGTTGCTCTTTTCTTGCTGCATCAAAAGTAGCTCTAGTAAGAGCCTTCAGAGTATAATGCAGGATTTTCCTCTCCTCTTCATTAAGGCTTCTCATCAGGCAGATGCAGAGGGAGTCTCTGGTTTGTGTATTTTTAAATACTAATGATACTGACGCCATAGCTATTTATTACTTGAATGAACACGTAAGTTTCATGATGTGCAGAGTTAATTAACTTAAATGTATAAGGAGAAAACCTTGGAGCTTTCTAAAGTTTTGGTTAGTATTTGCATACATTTATATACATTAGTAGTTCAGAAAAATGCATGGCATTTTTATTTCAGTTCCTAAATAATAGGAGTTTTTATATCTTGGGACTGGGGCTTTTCTGCCCAGCTCTGTGGGAAAGGTCCCATATAAATGGAGAGCAAATTATGAACAGACAATGGATGTCTTTGGGAATTGTAAGCATTAGAAATGACCAAAAGTTAACTTGTGCATCTCAAATACTTTAAGATTGCTCCAAGTGGACTTGGTGTTCACTGGAAGTTATTTGCAGTGAGCAAAATCAGTAATAAAAGACTAATTTCTTTGTTGGTAGTTGTATGAGTTACAGACTTTGCTCTTTTAACAAAAGATGGTGGGGTTTTGCCTTCTGTGTTGGGTTTTGCTTCAGAGTAGGAAAAAAACCCCCTTTAAATGCTTTAGAGGATGTCTATGGAGGTAACTACCAGTCTGGCTCATTTCTAAACTGAAAAGGAAATTTATTGTGCTATTTACCATTGTCTTCTAGCAATGTTTAGTGTAGCATTACAGCTTCTAATAGACAAGCTTTCGTTCACCTCTGTTGATGTGTCCTGCCCTACAATATGTGAAGAAATAGAAAGCTGATCCCAGTGTAGGTGAATGCAGTCTTTCACCATGACATTTTCTGTGCCTCAGCAAAGTCTGTGCACAGCTTTAAGTTCTCAGCAGAACTGCCATCTGCTGAAATGCTTTGAGCAGCAGTTTCAAAACTACATTATGGCTATGTTGGCTCCTATTTTTTTTATTTCTTTTCTTTAGACTCACTACTATCTAGAGAAAATTGTGATAGATGTAAATAATCCTAGAAATGCAGGAGCATATAGTGGGTGTTGACATCTACTCAGTTGATAAAGCTAAGTTAATGTTTAGAAATAGCTCATATGTTAGTCTTCATTCTGCACCATTTCTCTTAGTATCCGTAATTATTATTTTTAAAAAGTTAAAATAACAGCAAACTTCAACCTGCAAGGGTTTGAGATAGATGTAGCAGTCACTTGTTTTGGTAATCAACACATGAAAATCATAGTTGATATGTGACTGTAGCTAGCTGGAGGTAACTGGATGGGTTCCAGTATGAATTTTTTCTGAGCGAGCTCTTGAACCTGTGCGCAACTGAATTGTAAAAACCAGTGTCCTGGAATCCAAAATGAGGATGGCTGACAATCTTCTCCAAATCAATGTATGTGGTAGCTGTGGATAGCAGTAGGTCTCTGGTGAATTTCAGTCTTCTTTTTCTTTGAAAGCAACCAGATATGTTTTTTTGGGGAAAAATATATAGGAATATTCATCAGATAGATTTAGAAATGCAGAGTGCTGAAAGGTTTTGTAACAGAACCTGTTTTGCTTGGTATTAACCAGGCAAGTTTTTTGATATAAAGGTCAGATTTCCTGTATTTGTTCCTACTTGAGCTCTTTCTTGACAGAATGAAAGCTATTTTGCTCTTGATTTATAAGATATTTACCGTGAGTTAGTACTGCGTAAACATCTGACATTGTGAGTGGCTCTGTGTGCTGCTGACCATGTCTTGATGAAAGGAATTTTCAGATATTTATTGGGACCTTTTCTGCAGGTACTGTAGCAAAATACAGAATGTCCATTTACAGGAGGGGAGAAGTAATTTTGGTTTTCACTTGAAACTCTTTTCTCATTCACACAATAACCCTGCAGAGAGAATGAACAGTCAGTTGTGACTCCATACACACACCTGAACCTCAGAAATTAGTTGTGCCATAACCTACAAGGAAGGAAAACTTAGGGCTCATTCACTTTTGATTTCTGAAGATGGCATTGTCAATAGGACTTGAGATTGTATCTTCTTTTAGGAGACTTCAGAAAATAATAAAAGTAAAAACCTTATATACTATTATGGCACCTTGTTCTATAGTTAGGGCTTGCTAAGGTATTCAAATGACAGTCCAGGTGCTTTATGTAAAAACAAAAGCTAAGCAGATAATCTCGTTGATGTGATAAATTCAAGTTGAAGGTGCTTTCTGTGAAGAAGCTTTTACTAACTTTCTATTAACATAACGGTAGAAGTGCCTCTAAATAAATACAGAGCATTTGAGATTACTTTATTTAACCAAGTAATCAGTCTTAAGTTCCTGTATTTGTGAAATTTCGATGAAATTCAAGTTTTCTTTGGCATGCATTCCTGAACTATCAGTAGACAAATAAGCTAGTAAACAAGCAGTGTCCGGCAAACAGCACAAATACTAAGCTGAATTATTTTGTAAATGCGTGTAGATAGCCTTTAATTTTTTTTTTTAGTTAACAGATGTGCTAAAATGCATGTCTTAATATGAACAGTGACTGAGAATCAGTCTTAAACACGATCACCAATTTATAAAACATTTTGGTTAAAATCAATCTTTAGTGAAACAGGATTAGAATAACATTTACTAAGTTTAAAATCTGACAAGTCTTTCTAAAGCTGCCAGATTAGAACCTATTTCTTCTGTTTGTCCTTTCTTAGTGAAATTTGAAGGACTTTGGAACCTGAAAATTGAGGGAAAGTTTTGACTGTACTTCCAGGTTCCAGTTGGGGTGTTGTTGAGTAAAACTAGTAGCAAATTAGTCTTGGCTTTTTTTGGCCTGTGCTGTTCTGTCTCTCTTAAGTACAGCTTTTTTCACTAAAACCTTTCTATGGTTGTATTTAGTATCACTTATTAAATAGAGGCTTAATATGGAGTTGCATTTTGTGGTTAACTGCAAGTCATTTTATGCCCTTTGCTCAAGGGAAAGCAGGTAGGAGGCTTCCTGCCTCTTTCCTCAGTTTTACTGCTGAGTAGAGAAACTGAGACTATAAAAATTACTTTTTTTTTCTGCTATATAAGTTTGTGCAGCAAGGTATTAATTTTTCATTTGTGCCTTGGCCTATTAGCGGGAATATACAGTGGTACAAGATTGAATTTGTTGAAAATTTTATGCCTCCATGACCTACTGGAGAAACGTTACCCTGCTGCAGTGTTATTAAGTCATATTTCATCTGCTCTTAAATTAACGTTGCGTTCTGTTACTGGATTTGTTCTTGTCTTCAGATTGGATCATAACGGAAAAAAGTCTTATTGCTGGAATATTAAAATTAATTCTTTAAGTACCTTGCTTGAAGTAGAATTCTACTAGAAAGATGATAATGTAAAATCAATGCATGATTTATATTTGCTTTCATGTATAAAGAAGTGCTTTTGGAGTATTCAGGACATCAGGAGAATGCAGGTGGTAAGGGTGAGTTGAAATTGCAGAGAGAAAGAGGAAACTGCAGCAGGGAAGATGGATGCCTGTGTCCATCCATGCCAGTATTGTAAAGGATAGTGACTCTTCAGAGAGTTCTGCCTTTAGTGAGCATTAGAATGCCTTTCCATTTGAATGCCTTGTGACACTGGTGATGTGAATTTCGTGCGATGTATGAAGAGGTGGGAAAGCTGTTTGAAATTAAATGTCAGCCCTGGTGGTTTGTTTTGTTTTTGTGTGCTTTGAAAAGAGCCTTTTTTTCAAAACTAAGGTGCAGGTTTTGAGCTGGCATTTTGCAAATGCTTTCACTATAGATTTTTGCTCTGATTCAGCTCAGATCATCCCTAACTAGCGGTTATTGATAAGGAATTTCTGTTTGCTTGTGGAAGATAAACTGGCTTTATAATCCAGTTTCTATTGAGTACTATATAAAAATTTCGAATACTTCAGATGAAGCATTTGCTTTTAACTTTAGAAGAGAGATAGATCCAAAGACATAGAGCTGGAGCACTCAGCATAACTGGTAAGAGATTGGGGAGGTGGAAAGAAGTTTTTTATTTTGCTTATAAGAGAATTTAACCATTATAGTTGAAGGCTTACACTCTTTCAGACAAAGCTTAGGCATAAATGTAGGTGAGCTGGTGTTTGACAAGTGGTGGAGCACAGACCTCTGCCAAGAGGGGTGATACGTGTGAGGAAACCACTCAACATCTTTACAAAAACAACAAAAAAGGTAAATGGCAAATAGTTCACCAATGAACTGTCCTAGGAAGAAGCCCTCAAATTTTCTAAAATTTTTTAAGTTGGACATTTCAGAATGTGTTATAGTCATTAGTCAAGTGATGATTTGCTCCTACTGTTCTGTATTTGTTTTGGGTTTTTTTTCCTAGTGGGATGGCCAGCATGTGGCTCTCAGGAAAAACTAATCTTTCTTCAGTTTGTTCTATGGGACAATTGTGTTTTTCTGTGAGTTTTTTCTAATGTCTTGTCATCTACTTGTTCTCTTGTAGAGAGACAAGACAGAGAACAGAATCGCATAAGGTGTATTCTTTTAATGCTTTTAGTTAATGTCTTCAAATAATATTCAACTGACTGAGCTATAAAATGAAATATAATTTAGTTTTAATAGTTTTGTGCCTGAAACTTTTTTAATTGGTGCAAACTGCTGGTTAAAGTAGAGTCATGAACTGGAGAGAGGGGATGTAGACATAGGAAAGTTAGGGTTACAGTGAGCTTCTATTTCTGGCTGATATTGCTGAAATTTAGATCATGAAAGTCATAATTGGAAACTTTTCTACCAAAAGCCCAGGCTGTGTGTCTTTTCTGGTGGGACTGACTTGCTGTAATGGCATTTATGAAGAAGAAAGCTTTTGTTTACTGGAAGCCATAACTGGTGAAGTAGAACCAGTGCGATCACCTGCAGATGATACAGGATTTCTGATACACTTCTTTGGCATGTGATGTGCGCTATAGAAATTGCTTTGAGGATAAAAGGCAAATAAGTTCATGGAATTGGCTTCATCTTTTCAAAGGACAAAGAGAAGCTCTCATTTCACTGGTAGAAAATGAGATACCAAGAGGTATTGAAGTACATTGTACTTAAAATCTGAGTATTGCTCTGGAAATACAAAAAATCGTGGTGTCAAATACCCTATTTTGTTCTCTAGAAGTTATAAAGTAAAACCAGAAGATCTATAAGTATGTTAGCTTACCAATAAAACACAAAAGATGACTGTGAGTTTTCTAGTGTTAAAATAAGTCAGGGTTAACAGGGTTATATTATTCCTTTTAATCTTCCTCTTCCACAGAATGTCAGGTATAGCTTGGTACCCAATAGACATGAAGAATATGAGGCATGTGCCTTTCAGTTGTCTTTTTTCTAACTTGGTGTCAAAGGCTACCACTCCTGCCTTAGAAGGTACTCATGATTAATTTCAGCCTAGAATAGATCATTACCTTTACATATTTTTCTCAGATTTGTATTAAAGTTCATATTATTCAATTTGATCTACCAAAATGCACAAAAGAAAATGGGGAATCTCTTTGAACACAGAAAAATTCATTCAATGAGGGGCTGAGCTCAGGACCTCTATTCCAGATGAGCATAGTTTGTACTGCCAGGTCTGTAGGTGTCTGCTGAAAATAGTTCCCTCATACTAGACGGCTCTTTATCATGTCCCTGTCCCTCCACTTTTTTTGTTTTCTGGTTTAATTCAGAAGATGACATATTTGTCAGTGTGGTACAACCTTACAGAGTGCAGTACAAAGAGGTTAAAAGAAAGCACCTGTATCTCTGATGGCTTTCTGAGAAGCAGTTTTAATCCCTAGGGTGTGAGACTTTGCCTGTCTCGTATCAGTGGTGTTTGTTACAAATCAAGAGTTCTCTGGTAACGTCTTTAAATTCTTGAAATCAAACCCATGATGTTCAAGAATTGTAAAACCAATATTTTGAAGGTTCTCTGGAAGGCAGTTGTGCCTTAACATGTTAAGCAGCATGCTTATGGTGCTTTTTACTGAGAGAAAGTAAGTGAAACCCTAACAGTTTTTTTATTTTGTTAACATGGTAAGTCATTTGTGATAATGCTTCCCTGTGTCACCTTCTTCTGTGTAGATATAAATGGTAACTGTGACCTGCATTTTTGATGGATTTTTCTGCATCTGTACTGTCTGGTGTTCAAATTTTATTTGGCCTCATCTTTTATAATGAGATTTCAAAACTGTTCTAGTTTCCGATCAAGGCTTTCAGATATGTTCACACTTGAAGTGTACTGGGCTATGAGTAGAGTAAGTATTTTTTTCCATTATGTAAACTTACTACTTTTCCAAAGGAGCTGAAAATTAATCTTAACTCTAACCTGGCAATATTGTATTTGTTTGATATTGGACTCTTCCATGATCAAAAAGTGAGAGGAAGGTCAAGTTACTAGGTTCTGTTTTGTGAAAGGTGTAGTAGCCAACTGGAAGAGAATCTTTAGAGAAACTGTGCTCTCTTTTGAATTTTTTTTAATATTTAATATTTTTTTAATAGCTTGTTATCTGTCTGCCTGATACAGTCTGGGGGGATCACAGGTGTCGCTTCTCTTCTGCCAGTACCCAGTGAAGTGAATATGCAGCGCTTTGTCCACAAGGCCAAAGACATGAGAGAATTGTGTAAAACAAAGATAAAAGTTTCAAAAATTATTTTGAATCTTAGGATTCAATTTAAACATCTTTACAAAATTTTAAGTTGCTGTTTGTTTACTCCAGTCAAATTTCTTGAAAGCATTAAACAATAGTGCTGTATTCACTCATGTTGGGTTGGCAACTGGGCTGGAAAATCACAATTCTCCTGGAACCCAGCAAAGCTGTTCAATAATTAGTAAATTTAAAAACAATTGAGCCTGGATGAGTTGGTGGTACCACGTGATACCACTGGTGATAAAAAGTTAATAGGAAGCCTGAAAAAATTCCGTACTCCCTAGTGCTCTAGTCACAGTAATAAATCTTCTAGGTTATCTTCATTAAAAAGAATAAAACCTGGGTGCTAATTTCCATTTTGTTTTACCATGGCAGTAGTTTTTACGGAATTTCATTGTGTGGATTTTCTGCTGTTCAGGCGGTTGGCTTTGTAATTTCTGTGTCCTTCAGTCGAAAATAGAGCTGTGTACTGTGTGAGTACAAGCGATGATTCACAGTCTTGAGCTCGAGTGTGGCAGCTGCGAGATTGGCCGTGCTGTGCAGGGAGAGGCTGCTGGTAGGAGGAACACACAGACAGGGTTCTTAGGGTGGGAAAAGTCTTGCATTTCTTGAAATTACCTGTTCAAAAAATTCCATGCATAATAAAATTCCAAATATTGCATTTTGAGTTGAATTTTTAAAGTTTTCTTTGTGTTTTATGTTTTAAAAATCAGTATCTTTAAGTAACTAATGAATCAAAAATATATTTGCATTTTTAGTGGAATACATTCATATAAGAAATTTTTGCTTAGCTCTTCTCTCCTATGGAACATGAATAACTGAATTATGTTTACTTTTGGGATTCAGGGGCACAGAGTAGATTTCTTTAACATTGAAAGGGAGAGAGAGGACAGGTGCTTCATTTGAGCTCAGTCAGAGGAGTCACCCAGCTTACAGCCAGTTCTTTTCATTGGCACAGTTCAATGACCACTGATCTTAACTGAGATTGTGATCCTGGACAAGTAGCATGGAAAAGGGAAATACGTAACTGAATAGACTGCATGGAAAAAAAGGAGATTTCTTTTTGAAAGAATGAAATCTAGTTCTCTCAAGGTGAAGCTGATGTGGGCTTTTAAGGGGAGTTCCTTGATTGGTGCAGAAGAGTGGAACGAGTTTTGATCGCAAATACGTTTGATTTGAAATACCACCTTACCAAGAGCTGCCTCTTTATAAATGGATGTAGAATTTTCTCCTTTCCTTTTTTCACTTCTGGTCTCACAGAGAGGAACAAATAAGTGCAGGTTAAATCAAGGCAGAGAACTCTGATTTTTCAGTTTGCAGAAGCAGGTATTTTACTCATGAGGTAAAGCATGAAATGTTGTGAGGAAAAGTGTTCAGCTAACGCCCCTGAAGTATGTGAGCATATACACAGAAGTCTTTTTATTATTCTTGTTCAGATGGTCCCATATATAGCATATTTTGGATTTGTTAAGAGTAAGCTGCTTTAAAAAAAGTTGTTCCTTTGTCTCCTTTCTGAACAGTAGCTTCTCTAGTAAGTGTGCAGATTTTCTTGCATTCACCAAAGCAAGGAGCTGTCAGAGAAGAGGAAGTGGCAGGACTCAGTCTAGGGGGCACTGGGCAACGGTACTCTGTCTGAGGCTGTAAAAGGCTTGTCCTGTGAAACCATGTAGGGTGTAAAAGCTTCTGGAAACACTGAAAGTGGTAAATTGTTGAGACTGTTCTTTGGTTTTCTTCCTAGTACATGACATGACTTTTAACTCTGAAAGCAACTTCTTTCCAAAGACTTTCCATTTGTCATAATTTGACAAAGTAGGTTTCTTTCTGGTCTTCAAATTTTATTAAACTGTTATGGCTGACTTAGGAGAGAGAAGGAAGGGTGTGTGTACCTGTGCACACCCCCTTATTTATATTATTTTCCCTTACAATTATGTAAGCTTCTCAGACACTTTTCACATTACTGTTTTGACTGTTTCTGTAGAAATAAGCAGCAACTACCCCACTTTCAGTAGAAAGGGGAAATACTCCCCACTGAAGTTTCATTCCTTGATTGAAAATACACTCCTTTCTAGGAGTAAGTCCTGGAACATTTTATTCTTGTTATCTATCATTGTGCTTTGCAGTAAGGAGAATGTTTTATCAGTGAGATATCTTTTCATCTGCTTTCTAACTGATTTCTAACAGCATACATTAAACATGTGACAGAATAACACATTGTGTGTATAACTTGCCTCTTACTGGAATTCTGAATGGACTTCTGCAAGAGGGCATTCCCTACTTTATACATATTCTATGCATATTTTTCTTTTATTCCCTGACAAAAGGCTCATCAAACTTGTTAGGGCATCATGCAGCTGTTTAAAAAGGGAGGGGAAGATGTGTCCAGCATGGCCTGAAATGTGTCCTCTACTACTTCACCTGTTCTAAGCAGAAAATCTCTCCCTTGCTGATAGTGAAATAAGAATTGATTAGCTACATTGTGCTTTACAGTGAATGAATGGGAGAGTGAGAGGTGAAAATAGAAAATCGAAGATGACCGCACCATAATGCTGGAGACATTTCTAAAATGTTAGATCTGTTGTTGCACTGTCCTGTGTCAGGGCCATAGTGGAAGCTATTGACTCCTGCAGAGATTCCATTAACCAGATTTTTCTCAATTTGGGAAGCTTTGTAGCTTTTGGATAAGAAAATACAAAGAATGATAAAGCTTTTGATACTTTCTTAGGATTCTTCTGGACAAAATGTCCAGCACAGCTGGGTAAACACATCATGAGGTGGGTGAGCAGTTGGCTCGTGGGTCGAGCACAGAGAGTAACAGTGAATGGGATGACATCAGACTGGTGACCTCTCACTAATGGGGTTCCACAGGGCTCTGTCTTGGGCCCTGTGCTCTTCAACATCTTCACAAATGACTTGGACGCAGGACTGGAAGGGATGCCAAGCAAGTTTGCAGATGACACAAAACTAGGAGGGCTCTTGACTCCCTTGAAGGCAGGGAGGCCCTGCAGAGAGATAACAGCAAATCAGAGAACTGGGAAATCACCAACCATATTAAGTTCAACAAGGGAAAGTGCTGAATTCTGCACCTGGGATGGGGCAACCCTGGATGTATGAACAGACTGGGGAACGAGATGCTGGAAGGCAGTGCCATGGAAAGGAATCTGGGGTCCTAGTCAGTGGCAAGTTGAATCTGAGTCAGCAGTGCCCTGGCAGCCAGGAGGGCCAGCTGTGTCCTGGGGGGCATCAGGCACAGCATCACCAGCTGGTTGAGGGAGGGGATTGTCCTGCTCTGCTCTGCACGGGGGCGGCCTCACCTGGAATACTGTGTGCAGTTTTGAGCATCACAATAAAGAAAAACGTTAAGCTCTTAGAGACCACACAAAGGAGGGCAGTGAAGATGGTGAAGTGCCTTGAGGGGAAGCCGTGTGAGGAGCAGCTGAGATCACTTGGTCTCTTCAGTCTGGAGAAGAGGAGACTGAGAGGAAGCCACAACTTCCTTGTGAGGGAAGGAGGAGGAGCGGGCACCAGTCTTTCTCTGGTGACCAAGTGACAGGACCTGAGGGAATGGCCTGAAGTTGTGTCAGGGAAGGTTTAGGTTGGATATTGGAAAAAGGTTCTTCACCCAGAGAGTGGTTGGGACAGGAACAGGCTCCCTAGGGAAGTGGTCACAGCACCAATCCTGCCAGAGTTCTAGAAGTGTTTGGATGATACTCTTGGGCACATGGTGTGATGTAACTCTTGGGGAATGGTTCTGTGCAGGGCTAAGAGTTGGACTCAAAGATCCTTGTGGATCAATTCCAACTCAGCATATTCTGTGGTTCTGTGTAATGATATCTATGCAATATTTTCCATGTGAAGAGAAGAAAACAAATGTGTTCTTTTATTTTGAAGATCAGAGATTCTTTTATGTACATTTACTTTCATTTATCAGTTGCCGTACCCTTGTATTGAATGTAGAATGTGAGCCAGAATACATTTTGTCACAAAGTGTAAACATGCATGATAATTTGCCTTGGAGAAAGGCTTCAGATCCTACACTTATATTCCATGTACTTCTAGTGCATGTCAGTGTTACAAAACAAAAATGAGAGTTAGTTTTCAGCATAATGAATGTGAAACAAAAAATCCCCATAAAATTATGTTTTAAAAGGAGAGTGTAAACAAAAGGGGAATGTGTTAAAATTCATGAGAAAAATTAAATAATATTGCATGGTGTCTTTAAGAAAAATCCAAATGTATTCTCTGTCAATACTGCAGTCATATTTATTATGGAATATTGTAAGAATTGCTAATACTTATGCCCAGTGTCTTTAAAGTGTGTCTATTTGTATTTAAATATCTACAGAGTAATGCTTCAATGCCATTGGTGGCTCTTCATGGTCATGTTTTACCCAGCAAGAGCACAGTCATTCTCTTAATTCTCCATGGCATTGTGTGATCTTCTAGAGGGTATTGTGTTCCAGCCTAGCTACTTGTCTGCCTCAAATACAGTGTTTTCACAGTGTCCTGGAATGCTGATTATATTGGCTCAAATATGGCATTTTCTAACCAATTTCTCTTCTTAGTGTGGATTTCTGTTTCATATATAGCTATCCCTATTGTAATACCCAAATTAAGCAAGCAATCTGATTAATGTCTGCTGTCGGTCCTTCCTTCCTTCCTTCCTTCCTTCCTTCCTTCCTTCCTTCCTTCCTTCCTTCCTTCCTTCCTTCCTTCCTTCCTTCCTTCCTTCCTTCCTTCCTTCCTTCCTTCCTTCCTTCCTTCCTTCCTTCCTGCCTTCCTGCCTTCCTGCCTTCCTGCCTTCCTGCCTTCCTGCCTTCCTGCCTTCCTGCCTTCCTTCCTGCCTGCCTTCCTGCCTTCCTTCCTGCCTTCCTGCCTTCCTTCCTGCCTTCCTTCCTGCCTTCCTTCCTTCCTGCCTTCCTTCCTTCCTGCCTTCCTTCCTTCCTGCCTTCCTTCCTTCCTGCCTTCCTTCCTGCCTTCCTTCCTGCCTCCCTCCTGCCTTCCCTCCCTCCCTCCTTCCCTCCCTCCCTCCCCACTCCCCCCCTCCTCGAGACAAATCCTGCAGGGTTTTTAATAGATACATCATTTTATTCTCTACTCTGTGTTTGTTATTGAAAGCTAGATCACCAGAGTATACCTGGCCTTTACAGAAGTTACCAATAGTATTTGCAGTGGTTTTAGTTTCTGTAGGAGTCCACTGCACAGACTCAGTTGACTGTGGGGAAGAGTCTGTGCCATGCAGGTGAGCTTCACCCTTGCTTTAGGCCATTTGTGGTGTGTTGATACACTGTATGGTTCCCTTCAGATGCCTTCTAGTACCATGTTGGCAGATAACTGGATTTCACACAGATAAGATCTGACATCTCACCTGAAATTCCTCCCTGAGAAGCAGGATAGAGGTTTGAACAGGTTCTGTGTACTACTCAGAGTATGATGATGAGTGCTGTACTCAGCACTGGTTGTAGTTCCCTGAGGGTTTGGGCTATCAGCATTGCTTTAGAGCATCCAGGGAATGATAAAGATGAATGTAGTTCAGGCCAGATCATCACCATCAGCCAGGTTTGCAGCTTTCCTTACAGCAGCCATTTCTTAGAGATCATATTTACCTGTAGGTGTGGGTATATAAATAGTTGTGTCTTACGATTTTCATGGATTCTGCGTATTTGGTGTTCCATCTGCTGTCTGAATTGTTTGTTTGTTTCTGTTCTCAAACAGTAGCGTCAGGAATGAAGTCTTAGTACTGACAGGCAACTCTGCCTGCAGTTAATGAGAGCTGCTGGGCGTTGGGAGGGGTTCTTCATCACTGGTCAGACTGCTCTGTATGTCAGAGAATCACAGAGTGGGTGAGGTCAGTAGGGACCTCTGGAGGCCTTTGGATCCAACCGTGCTGCTCATGCAGGGCCGCTTAGAGCTGTTTGCCCAGGAACATGTCCAGGTGGTTTTGAATAGCTCCAAGGATGGAGACTCTGCAACCTGTGCCAGTGCTCGTTTACAGTGATGAAGTTCCTGATATCCATGTGAAGCCTCCTGTGTTCCAGGTTATGCCCATTGCCCACATTAGAAGGAATGTGGTTGTCAGAGAAGGTGCAGGATGAGCAAGTAGTTGAAGAACCCACCCTTGCTGTTGCAAAATAAATATTTGTCAAGAAGAAAAAAAAGGTAAAATTAGATCCTTAGTCGCTCAGATTGCTTTAAGGAATATTTATTGCTTCCTTGGCTGTTGTGTGTTGAAGTCATTACATGGAAAGAATATTGTTTCAAAGTTCTGTTTGCTTTGGTGCAGTCATATAGC
This sequence comes from Pithys albifrons albifrons, assembly GCF_047495875.1. Classification (NCBI taxonomy): domain Eukaryota; kingdom Metazoa; phylum Chordata; class Aves; order Passeriformes; family Thamnophilidae; genus Pithys; species Pithys albifrons. The sequence goes on from NC_092459.1 coordinate 85,932,930, forward strand.
TAAAGACATGATGGTATTATTAGCAAAATAAATCTTTGAATCTGTCAACCACAAGTGTAGTTCCAGGTTGATGAAAAGCTTATTGGTTTTTGACAGTCCAGGTGTTAAATGTCACATGATAGGAATCAGGAGAATTTTGCTCCATACCTCCCAAATGTATTTGAAGCCAGGGTAGGTTTACTTGAGGTTTTAATAACAAGCAACTTTTCGTCCTCTGTTCTGTTTACAAGGATTGGAATATATTAAAGAAAGTAATTAGACTATCTGTAATGATGGATTTGAGAAATCGTCCAAATTTACATACTATTATTGTGATTATACAGAGGGAAGAATTTGTAGCTTGTCATATGGCAAGCAATTACTTTGGGTAAAATCGGTATTTGACCAAGTTCTCACTGTTCTGTTTTTTTCCAGGCAGTGTCCCACAGTGTCCCAGGGTTATGTATTGTCACTTCCAGGAGCTATTCCAGCAATTTTATAAGAACAGGCAAAAGTTGTTGTGTAAATTGCATGCAACAGGCACAGATACCAACTGCATGGGACAACACTTCAACCTTTTTGTCTCCTTCTTGTGCTGAGCAGGATTGTCAGTGCCTGGGTTCTCATGGCTGTTTACTAGTACCTTATTCTGTAAATGAGCTTTTTGTTTTTGCTAGTATCCAGTAACTCCATGGTGTTTGTGATAAAGAAACAATAAGGTAGATGACTGACACTCTCCAAGTTACCTACAAAAGATGTAACTCTAAAATTTGATACTAGAACAGCTGAAATCATTTTAGATTTGTATTTGAATGGCTTTGAGCAAGAATATATTGTGCCCTGGAGAAAGGTCAAGTTAATCCTCAGCATTGTGGATACAAAGTAATTTTAATTTATACAGGGTTTCCAGTAGAAAAGAGTTTAGTGGACCTTCAGGTAGTTTTTAATAGCTGAGAATGTAAGTTAAATTGACCATCTGTTACATGTCTGTGCCACTTGCTGCAGTGGCATGTGGGATGGTGGAGAATTCACACTCATTTTGTTTCAGATTGTTCTAATTGTCTCTCTTTCATGCAAAGCATGGAAAGGCTCTCGCAATTAAGAGAATGCCCTCTCTAAATTAAATGTAAACCCAGAGATTTAATCAAACTAATTCCCAAAGTACATTTACTTGTCTTTAGTACAATGCCTTGAAGGTGTGGCATGTAACTTCATAACTGAGTTGAAACAGGACTTCATTGCAAAGGATGCCTCTGAGGTGTGTACTGAATTGCCTTTGTCTCATTCCTTGACTGATTTGCATTGATTAGAAGATTGCAGTTTATCCTGGATTGTTTATCTTTGGATATCTGAATAATAAGCTGCCCATTTTTTAAAAATCATGACAATTTGCCTTTAAATGTTTTTGTTGGGGTTTTTATAAGCTGTTTTGAGGTCACAGGGCTAACTAGAGATTCTCAGGAAGAAATCAACAGCAAATGTAATTCAGAAGTATTTTGTCCATATACAAAATGTGGTGATGAAGATGTTAATTTTAGAGGCTCTGAATAATTAGGAAGTGTTACTGTCCCTTGGCAGCTCTTGTATTCCTCAATGGACAGCAGAAAGGTTGCACCATATGCTAACAGAATAAATAGCACTTCCTCATTATGAGAAGCTGTAGCATCTCAATGTCAGCTAATTTGAAAAATGTCTAGAATGAAGTCATGCACCCTCTTGAGAAGGTGGTTGCTATCTCTTACACAAGAGCACTTTCTGAAAATCAGAGTTGCTTCAGGGATCAACATGTTAGTTGAAAAGTGCCCTCAAACTGACATGCATTGCAGGGGAAATCGATGTTTTAGCTACAAAGTTTCTTTGGAAGTGTTATAATCAAAATAGTGTTCACTTATTGGTACCTAGAATTAAATGAAAACCTGTCATATAGTTAGTTACACATGTGTGTGTGTGTATGTATGTATGTGTTTGTGTGTATATACACATATATATGTGTGTGTCTGTATGTTTGTGTGTGTGCTGTGAGCATAGCTTATCTTGTCTGGTATTGAACCAGACCTATCCATGGTGCAAACACATGCAAGTGAACTATATAAGGTACTGGCACGTGCATAAGCTGGCCTTGGCATAAGTGCGAGTTTAAGTTTGTTGTGTTTGGGTTTTTTTAACTATCTGTATGGTTTTAAGTGCTTTGTAACTGAGAAAATAATATTTTATTAGAACTAAGCATGCATTTTCTGTTTTTCTGTATCGAGGAATTGAGAGGTGTAAAAGAGTAATAAAAACAAAGCTCACGTACTTAGTTAAAGCATTAAATAATTCATAGGAACTGTTTTAACCTAGTGGTTTTGGTCAGATAATGAGTGAACTGGCTGTATGATACAGAAAACTAATACCAAATAACTGCAATGTCATCAGTATTTGGTTCAGAAACATCAAAGTTGCAAGAAGGAAAAGCAGTTTCTGGTTTGGTATGAACAGAATAAACATATCCTTCATTTAAGGTTGTAAACTACTACATGCATTTACATGAACATACTTTTATTGCCATTGCCCCTTTTCTGACCCCCACCACAACAATGTATCCAGGGATGAGTGGCAGAAGTCTTTTGCTGCCTTGATACATGGCTTTAGCAATACTAAATTCTGGCTACTGTGTGCTGTGTACTGGAATGTACTCCAAGCACAGGGCGGTCCTGTGGTGTAAAGGAGAGCACTCTGGACTCTGAATCCCAAGGACCTGAGTTCGAGTCTCAGTGGGGACCGTCCCTTGGCAGTTCAATGCCTCCCTGCCATCCCATCCCGTCACATCTCGGATGCTCAGCAGAGTCAGCCCCGGTTAGTACCGGGTGCTGTGACAGTCCCGAGGACTTCCCTGTCACTGTCCAAGCTCTCTTGGCCGTGGCAGATGGACCTCAGGACTTAAACGGTGGGGCCAGTTCTGCGCACACTGTGCCTCACCTAAAAATCCACTGTGCAGGCTGGAAGGGCACACCCACGTTCACAAAGTCTGGCCATACAGTACAACAATACATACAATACTCCAAGCAGTGCAGGGCAGCTGTGCCACCAGAAAACCACTGATTGTGAGTGGTGTGAAGTATTGGCCTTGTCTTATTCTAAAGGAGAGCTGACATGCTGCTGGCCGTTTTCCAGATGAGCTGATGATTGTATTGGTCTTAATAAAATCACTTCCTTCCTGAAGGAGGAATAGGAAGTGTTACTGGTGGTTCAAAGTGTGTGCGAGTGAGAAGGACCATACTACTTTCTTGAACTGGACCTTGATAGTGTATTTGTTCAGTTACCTGTTTTGTCTTCTGACTGAGCAGAATTTTAGTGCAAAAGCACCTTCAATGTATTGGACTAGAAATATTTAAAGAAGAAAAATACTTTCCAAGAACCTCAGATAACATCTGTCAATCCGTTATTTTGAATTGTCTTGTTGTGGAAAGAGATAGGAACAAATTCCAGATGTGTCTGCATTTTTTTTCTCTAATAGAAGACATTTAAGTGCTCCAAGGTCTGCCATTTAGGGGTTTCTGTAAGAATGAACCATTACTTGCACTGTTTGTCAACCCTTTAAGGTAAATTGCTATTGATTGTTTCTCACTTGTTATTGAAAGTTTCCTTTACTGTACATTAATGTCATAGTAACAAAAATGAGTGAGAAAGCAGCTGCATCTGTGCCTTCCAAAACAATTAACCATCATTGGTAAAACAGTTGTTAGTGTTTATTTGTATGTCTTTTTCCTCATGCACTGGGGAAAATACTTGCCTATGTCCAGTGTGCAAATGGCAGAACCAGTGTCCTATATAATTGCTGTTGTACACAGTAGTATTTGTTAGTTCCAGATGATATTTCACAGTCCATCTCTGTGGAGTGGTATCTCTTCCAAAACACAGCCATATATCTGTTGAAAACAGTATTTATCTCCAAGCTCACCAAATGCAACTCAAAATACACTGCAATTTTTTTGTAATAACAGGTGAAACATTTAACATTTTTAAATCTCTATCTTACATCTTTTGGATTTGCAAGTCTGCCAAAGCAGGTTTCTGTGCTTTCAGACCTCTCTTGTGGTCCTGTAAATTCTTGATTCCATTTAGGAAATGCCAGCTTTCTCATCTGTCACCAGGCTTCCTACTACTAATGTGGTAAATATTTGGGGGGTTAACAAAAGCTTGTAAGCCCTACTGCTTCCCTTACTGAATTTTAATTTCACATTATGCTGGTAGCCAATGCGTTTCACCAACTCTGAAAATTAACTAAAATTCCTATCATTGCTAAAGAAAATATGTCCTGTATTCTTTCTATCCCAATGTTTTTTCCCAGGAAACAGAATTTATAACTTGAATGGCAGCCAGCACTGGACTTTGTGCTGGTATGGTAATGAATATGCATATGCTCAAGAGATTATTCTGTTGTTTTCACTGCTCGCTGCTGATTCTCTTGCTTCCCATATGTCTCCTCAAGGCTTGGACAGCACAGGAGTTTTTTGAGAAGTGGAATGGCTTTACACCTAAGGAAATGAGACGTGTATCTTGGGTTCTGCTGTGAACTTCACAGCATTACATCTCTTAATTTCCACTACTCTGCCATAATTGTTTAAAAATGCTTTTTGTTGACTGTATCTGTTAGATTTTGCATCGATACCTGGGACACACATTTGGCATCTTTCCATTCTGACTCCCATCACATAACATAGGAATCTGTGTTGAGCTTAGATAAATAAAATAGTTTTGGCAACTGAAGTACTACATCAGAACCAGTGAGAATGTGCATGGGTATCCCAAGTTGGCAATTAAGTGAGCATGGCATCTGTGGTTTATAACTCATGTGGACATGAAAAGAATAGGGAAGTCATGCCCACTGTTCTGGATAAAAGGAAAATAAAAAGCAAATATTTGCTGTAGTGCTCCTAGACCTAAAGAAATACGTTTTATCCAGATTCAGAATAGTTAAATTATTGTGAGTTTCTTTATTTTTAGAACAGAGAGTAACACTTTCTAAAGCAACTAAACAATAGGGCACTTCTGAGAAATAAAACGTGAGTCACAAGCCTTGTAGAAAAACACTTCTAAAGTTCCACTTACACAAGTTCATGTATATTAGTTTTCAATATGATAAATTAAATAGAGGGCAAATAGTGAAGATTTTTATTGTGAGTTTTGTGGACAAGCAGATAGGAGTAATGGACAAACAAGCTGTTTTTCCTACATGGCTTTTATTTAGTTAGGCTGTCTTTCCATTAGCGAGTTCCTTCAGCTGGTGTTTGAAGTTGTTTGTTAGTTTGCCCAGCCAGCCATGGATTCAGTGCTTTAAAAATACAGTCTGAAAGCTTGATCTGCTTAGTTCCACTATATCAATGTTCCTGTTTTTGAAAACACTTTACTGCCTCTCTTCACTTTGTGCATACAGGGATTCAGGATAAATTCTGAAATGTATATTTATTCTTAAAGCTTTTTCTACCATCTCCTGACAATGGGGAAGCAATAGGAGGAAAATAAAATTCCACACCTTTGTGAATTGTGAAGAGCAGAAAATCACATAACCCCTCAGGAGCTGTGGAGCTCACTGCTGAAATTCCTCCTAGTGTTGTTCCTTGGGTTGAACAGATGACATGATACAGGTTTCTCAGCAGACAGTGAAGTGACACTGTGATGTGTTCAAGAACATCCCCTGGAGACATCAGGTGATGTTCCAGGCTACTACTGCATCTTTCAATCTCCTTTAGAAGGCTTATACTGTCTACTGATTATATAGCTGCTTCTGTCTGGTATCTTTTGCACTTAAACTCATTTTTGTCTGATTTTGTTTTAATTTTGAACATCCTCTTATAAGTCATGTAGAATTAGACATGTGGATGGTATAGATTGCTTTGTTAGACTTTATGTGCTTTCACTGTTCTTACCTATCAGGCAGTAACTGTGCCTCAAAGAAGTGCTTAATCTATCAAGTTTGCTCTGTAGATTTCTCAGCTTTGTTTTTATTTTGTTAAGTTCATCTATATTTAGACCACTCTTGCAGCCTCTCTCGGTAGCTGGTTCCAGACTCAGTGTTTGGAGGTTTCATTTCAAGCGATATGTGTTTAGGCTTTCTATGTTTATATTATTGAAGTTGAGCTAAGCTCAAATTTAACTCACTTTATAGAGTTTTACCAGCAATGTGAACTGGTGTAGGTAAACCAAATTAGAAAGCCTCGTTTGGTATTTCACTCTGCTGGTGTGGCTGTTTTGGCCACAGAGCAGACTGAACTGGGGGTAAGATAAACCATCAAAATGCAAACACCTGGATGGGTTCTTATTTCAGTGTATTTTACTGCCTCACAAATAGTTTTGAGACCACAAGGATGGGAAAAATTCTGTATGTATGGCCAGATGTCGCAAATGCAGATTTGGGCAGGACTCTCCCCACGTGGGTGTGCCCTTCCAGTCTGCACAGTGGATTTTTTAGGTGAGGCACAGCGTGCACAGAACTGGCCCCACCGTTTCAGTCCTGAGGTCCATCTGCCATGGCAGAGCGAGCTTGGACAGTGACAGTGAAGTCCTCGGGACTGTCACAGCACCCGGTAATAACCCTGCTGAGCATCCAAGATGTGACAGGATGGGATGGCAGGGAGGGATTGAACTGCCAGGGGACGGTCCCACTGAGACTCGAACTCAGGACCTTGGGATTCGGAGTCCGGAGTGCTCTCCTTTACACCACGGGATCACCCAGGAACGATTATACATGGGTCAGAATGGATGGGTACTGGAAATTAATACATTAATTGCAAACTAACTGCAAATGAAGGATATATTGTCAAAGTGTCCGATAGTCAATTTAGAAATAATTAGAGATATTTTGATTTTTGTCATCTCTGCATTCTAGAAAAAAAGGCGTCAGTGCTAATAACATGTTCTTGAGTATTTTTGACAAGGCAATATTTAGAGGTATCTTCCAACCAACGCAATACTACAGTAATGAAAGCTGAAAATATAAAAAAATCATAAAAATAAATGTATGAATTCCTGTCATCATTGCCAAGAGAAGTTCAGGAATATCATGGAAATGACACTGCACTCAGAATCTTGTCTGAAGTGGAAGGTATCCCGGATTTTTGCTAAGGAAAGTAGCAAAAGAATTATCTAGACCACAAATGCACAACCATCTGGTAACTGATAGCAAAGGGAGACTTATTTTTGACCCTTGTTGGTAACTGATTTGTCTTTGGAGCAGGAGGGTTTAATTTACAATTTTTAAAATTAAGATAGAATGTTGCCTCCCCTAAAACTTTCTAAAATGTTGTCTCCTAGTATACCTTTAGCAAAGATGCATGGTTACATAAAAAAGAAATCTGTCTTTTAGCTGAAAAAGTGAAAAAAGGGACCGTGTGGCTGCTTTTGTGTGTTTCTTGTAAATACTTAGCTGTGTTAGAGAGACGGCTTTAGAGAGTTACTTCTAAATAAAAAGTATATTAAAAGTTTTATGTGAGATTGCCATACCAAAAGATAAAGACATTCTTAAGTTTTGCTGTAAAAAGTTGGCTGAGCTGACATGGAGGGGAGGGGGAAAGGTCAAAGGTGTTGACATCCTATCTCCAAGTGTGGCACTGTTCATGGAGATTAAAATGCCTATGCCTCTGTAGGTACGGGGGATAATTTAAGAAATTTCCCACGAAGCTACTGAAGCAAAGGTAACTGAGGTACTGGATTTGGCAGCCAGTTTCAGATACTGACAACACAACTGCTCTGAAAATTTATCACTGCTTACTCTACAGATACATGAAACTAAAGGCAGGGTTTCAAGTACATTTCTTTTGCAATTGATACAGTTTCAAGGACTCCCTGTTGTTTGTTTCATCCTCAGTGTTGCCCTCCCAGTTGTGTTGTGTAGAGTGGGCTGGAAACTGTGGTGCTGACTGGAGTCAAAAAAAAATTGACAACAAAAACGTGCTTGTTCTGGTATATGAGGTTCTTTGGGGTGAAAGGAGGTGTTGTATTTTTTCGAAGTTCAGAGCAGCATTCTGGTGTAGTTCATCACACCAGTGTAGGACAGTTGGGTGAGGAACGTGCTGGGAGAGCTGCTTGAACTGCCACAGCTGTTGGAAGAAATGTTTTCTGAACTGTGGCATGTTTATATCTTCAAGATGACATTTTTAAATTATGAAGTCATCCTGTTTTGGATACAATTTGGTTGGAAAGTACTTGAGGTATTTTAGCATTGGACAAAATTTCAGACTTCTGGCTCATACAGATAATGGGATGGGAAAGTTTTACCATTTTTTTCCAGTTTCAGGAATAAAATCATCCTCAGCTAGGGATTAGATGAACTGTATTAGAAAAACTACTTTTTAAAAATGGAGATTTATTTTTTCTAAGACTAAAAACTTTTTTTGTTACTACAGCATTACGTACTGCACTATTTTTAAAAATTTACATAAGAAGGGAAGATTAGCTGCACAATTCTAAAATTTCAGGGAGTACTATATAATTATACCATTGTAATATCTGGGGGCTTGTAGACTTCCTTCTAGCTTTTTGTGTACACATAGTTTAAAGAGAAGGTCTGGAGGAAGAGAGTAGTGGATTTACAGGTCACTTCAGGTTTGTGTGTTCTGTGTTGGGAAATGTCAGATCCCAGAAAACAGGCATGCTGACATTTTCCTGATTTTAGTTATTGCGAGGGATTCGTGGACTTGCAATTTCATTACTCTGCAATAAGAAGCATGTTCTCAGAGCCACAGAAAGTTGCTTAAGAGGATTATTACCTTTTATACTAGATCATAAAACGGTGTAGTTTGGTCTTTTAGTCACCACAAAAATGGAATCTGACAGGAATGTTACAGGAGACTTTGAATTTGTGATTTCCTGACAATATTTGAAGTACTCTGTAATATCCTATTCTCTTTTGTCTGCATCTCTCCTTGTAGGGCAGAACAACACCCTGCCTTGTTTGGGCTGCTGGTTATTGCTGCAGTATGATTAGATAAAGAATTGGGTTTCTTTTGTTATTTAAGCTTGGAGTAAGATTTTGTAGTGTTTGGGTTTTTTATGTGTGATCTGGAGTTTTTTAAATCTTTGTTTGTAGGTCTCTCTCTTTATTTCCCAGTGCCAGGAGTTGGCATAAGTCAATATGGTGGTCTGCTTTTCTGTCAGTAATTGCAGTAGGTCTCACAATGGCTGAGGTTTGCTTTTTGAAATGGTCACAATGTGAGAGAGACACTATAATTTCTATTACAGCCACGTTCTGAAGTGTCTGAAGGAAACATGATATGGTGGCAGTGTTATTAACATGAAAATCTCCTTTTAACTGAAGGAAGTCTGTGGCATGCTCTATCCAGGGAACTTACAGATCTGTACAAAAGCATTTGCTTTGCAGAGCAGAGGCAGCAGTTTGTGCACTGAAGCAACAAGGTTAAATAAAATGACTTGTGAAATTAGAGACTGCCATCTCCTTGAAGAAATGCATCTTCTCATTTTCTGTCTCCCAGCCTTTACACAGCCTAATATTGTCCAGATTGCTGTGGCTCTCTTTGTTAAATGAGCTTTGCATCTCTCAGTTAATTTTCTGCCAGTATCACTTTAGACTGACGACCGAGGGTGTTTGTGTATCTATTAACACAGTGCCAGGACATGTCCACCACTTGCCACATCTCCCATTAAATGCCTGTCAGCAGGTTTACAGAGCTGCTTTCTTGCTTTGCATTAATTGCTGCAACTCAGTAGATGCAGTGAAAAGCACCTATAAACAGAGAACACAGTTTGCCTTGAAATTTTTAAAGATAGATAGAAATGCCATCAGCAGTTAAGTCAGATTTCATATATAGTCATATCAATATGATTAGCAGGAAAGAAGTGTCACTTCTTTTTAAATTTTCTTTTTTCAACTAACCTTTCTCCTTGAGCTTCGACTTCCATAAGGAAAATACTGCAAATCTAAACAAATCTGTATGTCAGCAGATTCTTGCGTGAGACTTGTCTTGTTGAAGTTGTATATAATCCCACGCTGAGATTTACAATTGGTTCTGAAAAAAAAATCTGTTAGAATTAGATCACACATTATGCTAGCTGAGATACGCAGTGCAGGGAAGATTAATGATTTGTCTATGAAAGTCAGTGGGTTATTGGTTTGAGGCTTTTCAAGAGATGTACTAAAATGCAGAAGGACTACCGGCTTAATTTGATGGGCTGCAGCTGGTTTGCTGCATGTTAATATGGTGTGTTTTTTCAGAACAGGAAATTCTGATTCTGGTTCTTAAGACAAAGAATGTTTTTTGGGGTGAAAAGCTGTTGTACTACTTGAATCAGTAAAAACAGTAGTAAATAATTAAGGAGTGAAGCATTAATTTTGTATATTCGGGATCTTATAAAATACTACTTTGAAAGTCTAGTGGTGAACATTTGTAGAAGGCCAACACAAGACATGGGAAAACTTAAGTGTATTGACTGGAGGTATGAAGTTGAATCTAAAGATCTGGTATCTCTGAGAGATTTCCGTGAGGTTTTACTATACTTAGCCTTTTACTCAGTGACTTCAGACTTTAATTTACCTTAATTTAACACTCCTGAGTATCTTTTGTAGGTGAATTTTTAGAACAAATCATTGTGGTGATGAGTTTACAAGCTAATTTGGCATGACCAGCATATGGAAAAAGTTGAAAGAAATGAGTGGCTTGTGCAGCATCACCCAGAACGCCAGTGGGTAGAGGGCAGAATAGCTCCTAAGGGCGTTGATACAAGTAGGTATCCCCTACACTGGGTGGCACAGTCTTCTAAAAATGTCTAAAAGCTCTTCTATCCATTCATCTTTCTCTGTCTTACACTCTGCAGAACCATGAATTTTTCACCCAGTGATGTGCTCTGTAGAATCTTTGGGGGTTTTATACTTGTTACTGAGTATCGTTGTATTGGTCTTTTGAGGGTCGTTTTAGTGTTGCTTTTCAGGCAGCCAGCTGAGGGAACAATGGAATGCTCAGATGCTTCCCTCTCGTGCCAAGCCTGCTGTGGGAGCAAGATTCCCCTTTCCACTGGTCACAGCATATTGGTGAAATAAACAGTTTTTAAAGATTAAGATCTTCAATACCTTCTGTCACAGAGATTTGTGTTCTGTTTTATCCCTGTGCAGTAATTCTTTTTACCCAACATCTCGCTGCTGTGTATAGATACATTTATATGAACCTAATCCTAGTGAAAGAATAAAATCAACTTTGTCACCAGATATGTTCTACTTGTAATAGTTTCAAGGCCACTTGAAGGTAGCAGTATAAAACAACATTCATCATCTGACTTGAATATTTGAGTTCCTTTCTGCTCTTGAGTAACTGTTGCATTGTTGCTCATAAAAAGTTGGTGGTTATGAAAATTCAAAAACCATACTAACAAAAAAAAAACAACCAAACCTTCTAAAATGCTAATGTTCAACTTTCCTGTCTCATGCTTCAAATTTTCTTGTAAATCAGTACTGCATAAAATTTTTCATGGTTTTTTATTGCCTCTCAAAATCTTTGGAGTGCCTACTGCTCCATCTTGTCCAGCACTAGTTAAAAATTAATCAGCATTAAGGCGTGTTTGTATAACATTTTATGCAGCCTTCTTTAGCATGTGTCACTATATATTTTGATAATTTTCTGACAGTGCTGAAAATGTATGATATTTTCAATGCAGACAATCCCCTTGTTCTTTTGCCAGGAGTGGAGTCCTGTGCCGACTATGTTGGTTGGTTGATTGGTTGGTTGGTTGAAAGGTTTTGTGGAATTTTTGGGACTGGGCAGGTGAAATGGTATATATCTGTGTGTGATATGTTGGAAGGGAGCTCCTCGTGGTTCATTGTTCCTGAGGAGGAGCTCATTGAAGATTTTGGTGAACAATTTGCCCCCTCCACTTCACCTGTCTCATTTTTATAGTAAAAAAAAGTATTCTCTTCCTCCAGAGGTCTGTCAGCCACAATGTCGGTGCTGTCTTTAACAGAACACTTTTAAAGCTGGGCATTTTGGATATGACTCCAACAGTTTTGGAAGCCATATGAAAAGTGAAGATCTGTTAAATCCCACAACACCCTCTGGGTTTTGAGCAGATGTGCCCACCCGTATCCACAGCTGTGTTTCAGGGTGTGCTTGGAATACATACACGCAATCAAAACCAGGACTGTTTTCCACTGAGATGGGAAACAGTCTTGTAGCCAGGAGAAATGGACAGCCACAGTAACTGTTGTTTCCCATTGATGAAATCCATTGGAAGTCAAAGCAGAGCTCTCAGTGCAGTCAAATAGTCCATTAGGAATCAAAAAGTCACGTTTTCAAAAGCAATTTAGATTTCTTTACATGGAAGATGGTAGAACACAGGGTTGTGAGGACTATTAGGTTTGTAGCCATTTAGGTTCTTTCATATTTTTATTCCTAAAATGGAGATAGGTAGATATAGATGTGTGCACTCATTAATTACGTAGGCACCTAAGTCTATAAAGTAATGTTAAAAAGAAAGAAATGCAAGTAGGAAAAGGAGAAGACCTGAAGATGTGGAATTAGTTTGCAATTTCCCCCAAATGACTTTACTACCCTGAACAAAATTATTTAATTTTTCTACTATGTCTGATTTGTAAAATGTGTATTTATGAGGAGTCAGTACCATTTAAATATCTGAAACAGAAATTCAAGTCAGAGCACTATATAAACAAAAATAAAGTGTTCCTTGCACTAAATGGTAAACCATCTCAACAAGCAGGAAAAATAGTTTAGTATTTTCCTTTATTCAAGACCCTTAGCCCTGTAGACTGAGGATTGATATATATTAACAACACAGAGATTATATTTATGTTCATAATTTCTTTGGGGCTTGAGGGAACTTTAAAACTCTGGAGGCTTTGAACAAGAGGAATTAAAACTTTAACACTTAGGTAGAAATAGCAGACCATAAAGTCAGAAATATGTTAATCAAAGACCCTTGAGACTCTAGCACTGGTAAGCAAATGACTTCACAGGTACACGGACTTGTTCCATATTGAAAAGGTACCAGTTCAAGTTGAGCCTTTCTTGGGTTAGATGCTTGTGATTGAAGTCTGATGAATGTTTAACTGATATCTGATACAGATCCATGTATTTACTGACTATAGCATGGAAACTAATGATCAAGTCTTAAAATATTGACATCAACTGTCAGACATGATCAGGAACTTGCTGGTTCTGAGAATTTTATCAGTAGAATCACAATACTTGTGTGTTTCCCTAATTGTTTTTTGCCCCTTTCCTCTTTTTCAGTTAGACAATAAGTCACCAAGTGCTGTGAACGTTTTATGGCTGTGTTAAGTGTAAACATCAAAAGATGTTCTGAATAGTTAAGTTGCTCTCCAATTCAAAAAATCTGATATAAAATATCCATGAACATATAAAGGATTACATTTCTGGTGGAATTTTGTAACTAATTCAATTTATGTAACCTTGGGTGAAGCCACAGAAAATCAAAGTAAGGTTTTGAAGAAAAAGATTCTTCACAGCTGTCTGCTTTTGTAATATTCATAAAAAAGACTGTTCTTAGTGCAGACCATACAAGCAATGTAAGATACCAGAAGGGAAAGTTTCTTAATCAGTGAGAGTGAGATGTCATGAAGTCAGCAAAAATAATTCAAGCAGTAAAAGTTTCTGAAGCCAAATGCAACTTGCCACTCTTCTGCACTTCTTCACTGCTATTCCTTCTTTTCACTTCTGAGAAAATTTTTTTGCATTTGAGTATGGACTTGTATTTTAAAAAGGGCAGAGTAGCATCTCTTGTAATTCTCGCTCATATATTTGCTAAGGATATGGTTTGATTGTGTATCCCAGTCTCTGATAATAAATGCCTGTCATGGTACTCCATTAAAATAACTTAACTGGTTTAGGGGTTTCAGGGGGTTTCTTTTGTCATTTTCTTTGTGTTGTCTTTTTACAACATGTTGATTAGGAGCAGCAATGTTATGCTGGCTGGAGAACACAGTAATTGTTACCTTCTTGCTCAGTAAAGCCCTAATTAGTGTGAATGAGCATGAAAAATAGATACTAAAATGCAGTAGATAAAGGTAATACTGTGCCACAAGAGAAAACCTTTCTTTATTGTGACCAAATTCTGACATATTTAAGGTATTAAGAGGATTAAATGGGAGAATTAAATAGTTGTGCTCTCATGCTACATTTGCATTTGAAAAGGGGGACTTTGTGGTAGGGTTTAGACAAGAAAATGGGTCGCAGTCTGCTCAAAGTCACTGCAGGGACAACATAAATGATAATGGACCTACTGGATTTCCTTACGAAGAATTTTCTTGCCAAATCATTTTTAGGAGAGCAGCAGACTTGCATAGACATCATTAAATATAAGATAGATTTATTGATACATTTTGTTATAAAAGTGAACTAACCAAACTAAATCACTTTTTAAAACAGTTTAGTGAGTACTTAGTGTATATATTTATTTCTCTGATAATTTTGTATCTTAATTAACCTAGGACTGAGTACTTTTTTAAAGATGACAAATTACTGGTTTTTTTAATAAAAGAAGTGCATAAATGGCATGCTGTTATTGCAATGTCTTATTCTGAGGCCCATTCTGATTTTTATTTTCTGATAAAATTGCTTTCAGGTGTATGATACATAAACAGCATCTTTTCTCTCATGGTGTAGCTAATCACTCTCTGTTTATTCTCTTTTCTTTCATTATATTTAGTTGCTGAATAGAATCTCAAATATCTTTTGGTTGCACATACAGTTTTAGTTGGATAAAATATGTGAGGCTGTTGTTATATTGGCTGCTTTTTCATTTGCAGCTACAGATTTCTAATCACTTCAATGACTCATCTGTCTGGTGTGTTTTTAAACAAACTGTGTAAGTTATTGTTATACACTCTGGAAAGAAATAGCCATTCTTCTTAATTGGATACACATATATTCCAGTGTTCTTTACTTTTCAGATAGGAGTTCTAGTTCTTTAGCTTAGATAACATTTCCAGAAATCTGTTGGTTGCAGCTGAATACAGATGAGATGTTGGGGGGGGTTTTGTCTAAGAGGGTCATGTAACCTCTGTTTAAAAATTTCAGAAATTCTCCTTGCTGTGGACTTTCCACTCCTGACTCCTGGAAAACTGAGCAAGTGCAGGTCCTGAGGAACTTATCCATGAGAGATGCATGATGTAACATGCTATATAGAGTTTGTCTTCTCTTCTTGTGAAAAATTGTAAAACTTCATAAGCAAGACAAAAATCCAAAGAGCAGTTGTAGCTTGGCAGTTTTGTATCAGTTTCATTTGAACTTCAATAGCACAGTACCTTTTTATTAACAAAAAAAGCTGTGCTGTCAAATTCTATTTTTAAAAACAGATGTCTTTGAAGACATTTTAATACTAA
The DNA here is from genome assembly GCF_047495875.1 of Pithys albifrons albifrons. Lineage (NCBI taxonomy): Eukaryota > Metazoa > Chordata > Aves > Passeriformes > Thamnophilidae > Pithys > Pithys albifrons. Next base: position 85,948,252 of record NC_092459.1, read on the forward strand.
TCAAGTATCCAGGTGGAAAGCTACAGCTTTCGGTTCTTCACCACATGAGATCTGATGAAAGCCTCTCAGTGTGCTGTCATGGAACATGTATAGAAGATAATAGAAACTCTAATTTCTCAGCACTGGAATACCAGGGTAAGATTTGTTTCCCTAAAGAAACAATGAAGATGAGTTGAGAATAGCTGAGAAATGTACCTTTCCTGAACTTCCAGATGTTCCTGGACGTGATACTGTTGGTGTGCTTTGCTTTTTACAGAATTCAGTTGCATTGGGACTGCTTTGCATTTGCCTGGTGTTAGCTTGTTTTGCTAATTCAGCAGGTTGAAAGAAAGTTGCTCTTACTTGCTTCTAGCCATGTTTTCTTTTCTTTGTGCTTAATAACAGAAGTAAGAGAATGACCCTGTAACTTTTTGAAGGGAAATTCTGGCCAGGTGGGGTTTGGTCTCTTCTCCCAGGCACTCAGCAATAGGACAAGGGGGCACGGGCTCAAGCTCTGCCAGGGGAAATTTAAGTTGGAGATCAGAAACAAATTCTTTGCAGAGAGAGTAATCAGGCATTGGAATGGCCTGCCCAGAGAGCGAGATTGGACGTGGCACTGAGTGCCATGATCTGGTAAATGGACTGGAGTTGGACCAAGGGTTGGACCTGATGATCTCAGAGGTCTTTTCCAACCCAATCGGTTCTACGATTCTAAGCAAAGAGAAAGAGAATTATGCTCGAGTGAGAAGACAATACAAATATGGCCAACAATAGTCTCAATTTCCCTTTATGTAATGTCTTTAAGATATCATTTGCTTGGGGATGTTGTTAAAAAGGAGGGGAAAAATTGCAGGAACAGTCCATCTGTATAACATCCAATACTGCTCCCTAAAAATAAATATTGAAGGCATTTATTGCTAAAGTAAAACACCTTTTACAGCACTGAAAGAAGTCTGGAAGAGAGCTAATGCAGAAAATTGTAAACATGAGTCTTGTATTTGGAAGCTGGCAGCAGATCATTCTTGGGCATGTACAATTACTGCTCTCCACTGGTCTGCCTCAGTCTTTAACGTGAATTAAACAGAAAGCTTGAGAATCCAGCATTGCAATGAATTTGACAGACAAGCCAGTTCCAAGCAGTCTTTGTGACTGTAACACTTTCAAAAAGTCATTACTTTTCTGCTACATAATTTTTATGTGAAAGCTATTCAGAAAATCCTAAAGATTAGTGCCATGTCTCCAACATAAGGAACTGCTGCAGATTTTCAGACCAATGCAGTTATTCTCATGGCATTGCAAATCAATATCATTGCGTAGTGTTCTTGTAAAGCAAGTTTGATGGGAAACACTGGCTGAGTGAATCATCTTTAAATTGACTAGAGAACATAAGATTCATGTTTCTGAAACTACCTTTTTTTGAGGGAGTGTGGAGAAGGGAAGAGATTTCAGGTTTGATGAGCAAGAATAAGACAGAAGTTCTAGAGTCAGACAGGGGTAATTTCTCCACACATAATCAGCTACATCAAAGGCCCTTGGAAAAAGAGAGCAAAAGCCAGGCACTGAAAAGCACTTGGTGTCAGCCATGGCATTACTTTATTTAATGTTATGCTAGTCACTTTGCTGTTTGCAAAATAACAGGCTACGTAAGTATTGTGTCATGTTTATAAAGCCATTATAAGTGCTGTTTCTTTTCAGAAGGACTGGGTCAACTCTCAGAAGTAATTTTTAAAAACAGGTTTGTTTGTCTGGAAGGATTAAAATGATTAAGGAAGGTCTAAGTGGCAAACCTTAAAATTTGCAAGCAAAAAATGGCTAATTTCAGAATTTTCACATTACTTGAGTTCATGGGATAGAGTTCTTCACACAGATTACTCCAACTATTCTTTCTTGACGATTTGTGTTATTCTTTCCTCAGCTCCATTCTTGTCACTGTGTTGCTTGCTCTCTTCAAAATGTTTCCTGTGCACAAGTGAGCAAACCTAAATAATTCATGAAATTGAATAAAAGAGTCTGTACAAGGCCAGCCAAAGCTCTGACTGGCCAGCAGCACCCTGTCATCAGTGGTGACTAAGGTGCCACACCAAGCAAATAGGCCAAACTGCTCTCAAGATTTCTGAAAATACTCACTAAAAAGCTCTTCCTAAATTTGAAATGAGTGTAGGCTTCCTGACTTTGTCATGCATCTCCAGCATGAAATTGGGCAAGTGGCTTCATTTTCCTCCATACGCAGCTTTTCCCTATCGCTGAAGGCACTTGGATACCCTTGCAAAGTGGTTATGAAGATAAAGGAACAACACTGAAAGTGTATTTGATAATACTGAAAAGATTGCTCGACAGTAAATGGAAACTTAACCTTCAGTCATATATCATGGGACATTTTTTACTCTAAATGGAGTGCAGTTTGGTGTAAAGCAATAGGAAATAATCCAGTTGAACATACTACAGAAGCCTGGATTTCATCTGTCACCTCTGCCACCATAGTCTCTTTTGGGGTACTGATTTTTTTTGTGTCTGTTCTTAAAAAATTCTTTTAAAAGTGCTAATTTGAATTTACTAATTCAAGTAACATCACAACCAGAACTCTCTTTGGTGGTAATTTAATACAACAGAATTCAGCTTAAGACAGACAAAGGAAAGGAGATACAGTGCAGCTGTTACTGTAAATGTCTGCAAAACATAAAAATAAGTGTTCGTCCTTGAATTAAGTACGAGGTCCTGAAGTCTTGTAATTGAAAGCTGAGCTTCTATAATCACACTGTTTATCTCAGATGCAGCTGACACATTCTAATGTAGCCTGGGGAACTTGGAAACAAAGGAATAAGCAGGAAGGAATAACCAGTGTTGCAGTCAAGACTGAGTTCTGAACTGGGAGCTGGAGGAGATTGTAGATTGAAGTCCCAGAGTGTGTTGCAGAGGTCACAAATTAATTAGCAAGGGAGTATGTTGATGGTATTGAATATATAGGTTTCACATCAGTGTTTGTAGTGCTAATGTGTTCTTAGTCATTGCTGAATTTGGCAGGAAGAAGATGGGGCATAACCTGCAGCTCTCTTCACTCTGTGAACTCAAGTGGAGGAAATTGGCAGGTGATTTGCCTTTATGAAACATGATGTAAGATTCAGACTTTGAGTTCCTATGGAATATCAGTTCAGTTTTCATGCTGGTCTACAAATTAATTTCTTAATTAAAAGTCTTGAAGAAGACGTGCTCCAACTTGGAATTTAGTTCTAGGAGAAGAAAAATTCAAAGGTTAGGCTGTGGATTGTTGTAATTACCTGAAATCCCTTCAATTTACTTCTGTTTTTAGTTCAGCTGCCACTATTTTGGCTCTGAATCTTAATGTTCACAGAAACCTTGGACAACTAACAGAAAGACAAACGTTCCATGGAGTTGACTTCCGGAATATCTAGTGCAGCCCATTTTTTATTTAAATAAACACATAAAACATCTTTTTGAGTGTGTGTGAATAGTGTTTCTAGAGATAATTCAAGCCCACAATATGAACAAAATTAATGGTTCCATTGTTTCTGTCCCATGTAGAAAAAAAATTCCTTTTTCTTCCATTTTTACCTGTGCTAAATGTATTTCATGTGTTGAAGCTGATTTTATATATAGGCATAAAAATGTACCTGGTGTTATATCTGTCACTGTGGTCCTACTGTATGATGATGAGAATAAAATCTATCCTTCAGAAAAGTAACTTCTGAAGTTGTTTGCCTCAGAGATATTTTAATGTGCAGACAATTAAGCAGCATTGAAATGTTACCTTACAGCATTTTAGATGAGGAAGAACAGTGGAAAATCAACCAGAGAGTATTACATGTTCGATTTACTGTCGCTGTTTCCAAGCAGAATCCTTTTAATAGGGGAAAATTTACTCACTTTTCTGTCTTAGATATATTTCTGCTTCTCCAGCAAGACAAGATTTAGTGTTGGAGAGTCTCCTGATAAAAGTTACCATCTAATGTTCCTGTATTGAAGAACTTGCAGACTTTAATTAGAAATAACCAATGCAATTCAGGTTTCTTTTCCTGAATGCTGGAGTTGGTGTACCCTGTATTTGAAATGATACACACAGGAAAACCTAATTCTCTGTTTTTCATCTGCATTTGTGTTTGCTGTTGGTTTGAGTCTTGCAAGTATTAACTGTTCAACTCTGTAGGAAACATCAACTCTTCTTGGGTTTTTTGTTGTTTGTGGTTTTGTTTTTTCTACAAACACAAGGGGGTTGTTTATATTACTTATGCAGAACAGGTGAAACCATTGTGAAGCAAGATGGCTGGGTTGGGTGATATTTTTTTTTTCCACACGTAACTGAGTTGCCCACTGTAGTCAATAGAAGCGAGTATTTCAATAGAGCAGCTGGGCCTCTGTATATGGCAGTAGTTTTTTTAGCTCATGTAGACACTCTAAACCTTTTTCCAGACATGTCTGTTTCTGTCCACTCAAACTTGTGCCAAAATCAAATGCTTACAGTGAGACATGGTTGATACCACTCCTTTGTCTATTAGGAAATGGCTCTACTGGTTATTCCCACAGATTTAGTTAGCAGAAACCGAAGATGAAAATACATGTCTTGTTTCTGCAACTATCTCTATTTTCTTTATATTTATCTTCAATTTTATCTTTCTAATTGGATAATGTGCTGAACTGATTCTGTGGAAGATGACAAGGTGGTGCCACATCATATTTCTTCAGTTTTTCTGTTTTGGAAAAAATTCTGTAGTGGTCCCCAGTCATATGGAAGATGAGCATTTCTATTGTCTTTGTGTTGTGGGTCAGAAAGAGGATCAAGGGCTGGGTTTTTGTAGATTGTTTGCATTGCTTCTCTTAAATAGATAATCAAATTTACCATAATAGTAATTAGTCTGAAATGGATATACATAACAAGAGACCCTTCAAAGTGTCTTTACAGAAAGAAGGAAGCTTTTTCCCTACTGAAGATGATTAGAACAGAATTCAATGTGCAGGGAAGGAAGTTTTTGGAAAATGCAGCCTATAGAACACCTCCCTCTGGTGGAAGACATTACATGGTCTGCTCTGTCCCACAGAGAGCTGGAAACTTCCTGGTGGGGAATGCCTCTCAGACTGCTACTGGAGAGATAGTAGAATTTTTTTAAAAGATAATTGAATTGCATATATGTTTTTCTGCCACTGTAGCTCTTTGAGTATGATGGGGGAGGGTTGGGCCACTTGACCCACTTTATTCTGAGTTTGTCAGATAATTGATGTTTTCTCCTCCCCTCCCCTCTTGCTGCTGGGTTCGGTTGTGTGTTGCCATTTTTGCTGGGCTGTAAGGATGGGCTTTGTGGCTATTGGTGCTTTAAGCAGGTAATCAGAGTAGCATGCACGAAACAGCTAATAGCTCCGAGCAGTCATTTGGCTCACTCTGAAAATTTAATTAATCTTTTAGTTTATTCATATTTAGCTGTTTGATCTGAATTTTACGTGCCAATCCTCAGTTAGTTTCCAAAGTAATGTCTATAATTACTTGTACTTGAAACGCAGTTAGACACCCTAACTGGAGAAGAAAGGCTGTTGTTAACTGTTTATTTTGTAAGGTATTAATGCCAAGAAACAAATAATTTCTAAGATTTTTTTTTTCTATGAGCTTCTCAAGGATGGGTTCAATCTGTCAGCCAATGGCATGTGAGCCCCCAAAGAGGCTGTAGAATTGTTGTTTCGAGCTCTGTTTAGGCATAACAAGGAATGCTTGAACAAATGCTTTCAAACGCTTCTTGAAGGCATATTTTAGTTCTTGCTTTTCATGGCCATTACACTTCAGAGAGCGTCTCAAACTAGCTGAATGTGTGAGAATAAAATTTTTCATCCTTGTTTTCCTTTCTGTTTAGTAAGCATTTTATGATGATTTTTCCTGTTTTTTCACAGCATGGTGAAAACTGCTCCTATCCCCCCTCTCTAGTCTGAACACTCAAAACAGTTTTTACTTTTTTTTATATATGTCTTTAATAGAAGAACCTGCAAAACCTTGTAAATCTTCTCTAAGGCTCTAGATGAAAAGCTAAAAAGCTGGGGCCCTTCCATGAGTAGGAGTCTTAATTCCATGACCATGATGCTGTCAAACTCATAGAAACAAAACTTGAAACATGGAGGACTGGGTGCAGAAGCTGCTTTTATGTGCAGGATCCCAACATTGCCAGCATTTAATTAATGTATTGTTAACACAACATCAGCACATCTCTGCTTTGATTTGCAGTTTTATGCTTTGCTTCTCCCATTTAAAGGATTCCACGTCTGTTATGCCAAAGAACAACCATTTGCAGCCCAGAGCTCTGGTAACACCACTGGTGAAGGGCTGCTTTTTGCACCTGCATTACTTTGCAAGTGGGAGCATAGGAAGTCAGATCACATCAAGTCACAAATCGTGGGTATGAGAAGCAAAAGAATTATTTCATTTTTGTGCCTCTTATTGCACTTTGTCTTAATATGGAAATAAAGACACAGACAAGAGGAGATGTTGTGGGCAATTTCAGCAATGATCCTCCAGAACTAACAGGCAGAAGGATCATTTCATCATCGTAAGACTTGCTTTAAGTTCATGTGTGTTTGCTATATAAGAACAAGTGAATTGAGGAGAAGTGATTTTCTGTCATTTCCACTGCGGGGACAGGAATGCATCATCCTGAGGAGTGCAGTTTTTCCATTCCTTTTCTTTTTCTACACTTTGCTGTTTTTTTTGCATTAAAAGAAGCATCAATATTGAAGTAGTCAGCATTTTTAAGAAAAAAAAATTTAAAAATCCATGAATTTTAGATATTAACTCAATGGATTACTTATTTTTACAGCAATCTTGTAGCAATTTCAAATGCTAAGATGCACTTGAACTATTTTCTTTGGGACTAATTGGCTAATAATGAAAATGGATGTTGTCATTGACTTGAATTCAATATTTTTAATGTTTTCTAGAGGACAACTTTAATAAGAAATAAGTTTTCATTAACTCAGTATGTTTTGTTGCTCACAGGCCTAAGCAATATTTATTTTATGTAGGCACTTATTGATGTCTGTGCATATTCATGTTTTTGTTCCTAAAGGACTGGAAAAAAATATTTAAAGTTTGCTGAAAATAAGCATAATATGCTTAAGTTTTGGCTTGGTTTCTGAGCCGTGGTGTCCCATAGTCAAAATTTAATGTAACATGGTAGTTTGCAGTAAGAGTTTGCAGTGTTCGAGCTTTTTGATTCATAAGCTTAGAAAACTTTCCTTTCCTTGGTCCCTGAACTCCTACTTTTTTTATTGTGGTTGGCAGGTTGTCCTGCATTTTTCTGTGATTATAGAGTAGGATGGAGGGGATGGTAAGTGGAGGAGACTACAGGTAGTCCCTTAAGCTTCTGGACTCCTTTGGAAAGTCAGTGAACTGTGGAGTTTGAAACTAAGGCACAAAGGTACCAGATGAGACTTCAGTGAGTTTTCTCATTTGTGTGATTAAAATGACCTCAGGTTTTTCATATTATTTCAGATTATTGAAGTCACAAACTACTCATATAAACTCAACCATTGCAAAGTTTTTGCCTCAATAACTGAGGACTTGGAGTTTCCTCTCCACACTTTTCTCTGGGTATTGCATGTGAAAGGCAGATGTTTATTGCACGAAGAAACATCAGATTGCAGAAGGTTGAGAACCATTCATTGCTTTGGTGGTAAAATGGAAATAATGATAAATATTGAATCTTCCTCACAGTCACACATTTCAAAGGGGGCTTTGGTTGGCTCTGGGGAAGTGAGGCCAGGAAATGAGAGTGCCTGCTCTCCCTTGTCTTCCAGAACAGCCTTTAGCTCTGCCTCTGGGCTGATCAAAGGAGATTGGGGAAAAGAATCTAATAAATGAGCGATTCTGAGGGATGTTCTGAGAGTTTCAATATTGGTAGTTATTAAGGTGCCTTAACTGGAGATGAGGGAGAGGGAACTGATCAGTGGGTTACTACTAGAAAGGTCTAATTTACTGTAGAGGCCTTTTATCCCTTGTGAAAATCCTGAAGATTTACGATGTATTCAAATATTTGGGAATGCTTGAACTGTAAATGTGACTATTACTGACAGAAAATGAGGCACATGTTCACTTTAATTGAAACCAGATAAATTAGATTGGAGGAATGAATTAAAAAATAATAGGCATCTGTTTTGAAATTGGAGGGGTTCTCTCTAGGTATTGGAAAGGGTGTGATAAGGTAACTTGAAAGATCGCTCCAGTACAAGAAAAGCTAATTGAAACATTTCTTTTATTAAAATAATAGTTCCTACGTGCCTCATGAATAAAGTGTCCAGAATAACGTGAGTGGTAATTAAATTCTGTTTCTATCAGTTAACAATCCCATTTTCAAGATCTCTCATTTATTTGAAACACACCTTGAGAAGTTCACTTTGCTAGTTTACTTTGTAGGACTGTGATTGGTTTATGGGTTCATTGATCGGTTTCTTCTAATCAGAATTAATCCTCCTCCCCATTTAGGAGCAGAGATTTTGATGTGTCATTGCTCTGAATTTAGCTTGCATTGGGAAATTTACTGATATGTTTAGTTTCATAATGGGATACTAATACTGAAAGAATTCTAATGACAAAGATGCACAAGTTCAGGGGAACAATAGAGCTCCATTTTTGGTAGGTTTCGTGCTGCTCTTAGTTTTAAGTTTACACTTTGGATTATTTTCTAGCATTGTCTTCTCTTGTAAAGTGTTCACGTCACACATTTTCAAAGGGCTCTTTGAGAATAAATTCTATAGGTCACAGCTACTTGGATGTTTTCCCCGGATACCTCTTTAAAATTCTCCTGTATTTAAATCTATTATGTCACCGCTGTTGTATTACTCTTAGATCATGTTAAATATTTGTTCTTAAGTGCCAAGTGCAGCCTTCAAATGGCTGCAGCATTTTCCTTTTCCTGGTGGTTGTGTCAGAGTTTCTTGTCTTGTTTCTTGGGGTTGATAAAATTGTTATCATTGCTGTGTTTGCAGTGGCAGCACGTGAGAGTCTTTAGCAAGCTGCCCACTCTATTGGTGTCTTACTAGTGGTCTGTTTTGATATGTGTCCTTCCTAATGAATGGCCTCTCACATATCATGAAAAATTAAATATTTCTTGCAGTCATGATGAAGTGATCACTGTCTCCCACTGTTACTTAAATTTCATACTTTCTCTTTGCATTAGACTTTAACCAGTATAATTTGATATGGATTCAGGAATCCATACAGTCTCATTTAGCTGGGTATTAAATTGTCTTCATTTCCTAGTTTTACCAGAGGCAGGTGCTGTGTAGTTGGCCCCTCGCTGATTTTCGGTTCTGCCAAGTAGTGGTACCTTCACGTGCTGCTTTCTCCCAGTACAGCTCTGCAATGCATTAAAGTCTGAATGCTGACTGAGGACCCGAGGGATTCTGTCACAGGAAATTTAAAGTGGGTGGTTAATACAGAAGTTTACTCCTCGTAGCTTCAGCACTTTGGATCCTGTGATGACAGTCAATAGTATTTATTCTTTTTTATGTTGGTGAGTTCTATGGAGTAATGAAATTTTACTTGAAATAATGTAAGCTTGCTACTTCAAGTAACAATGGGGAATGTGACACAATGATACTGAATATTTCAGTGACCTTGTTCCTGGTCTGTGCTGAAATAAATAAAGTAATCAAATTGTTATTATCAGGCAGAGCAAGTTGTGTTTGTTCTTTGGGGGAGCTGCTCTCAGGGGTTACATTCCAGATAATAATGAAATTTCTTTTTTATCAGTTTAGGATTTCACAACTTCTTTGGAAATGGTGGGGTCATATGCTGTAAAAATGGCAACATTATCCATCATGCAATGTGTTATAAGCCTGGTTAATACAGTTATTGTAGATTCTTTTATACAAAACTGCATTTTCCTTTCTTTAAAAGGTATCTGAATATATGTTAATGACCCAAAACTTAAGTTGAAGGTCATCTATAACAGTGTTATGCTTGTCTTTTCTAGTCTTTGTTTATTAGTTTTTCATGAATTTCCTTGCTAAATAATAGGCAAAATCTAGAGCTTCCTTTGTAGCTTTGGGGATGAATGTTTTTTTCAAGCCAAGAGAAAGAAGGTCTGTTATGGAATGTCATCTTTAAGCAAGGAGTGTCTTTTTTGGAGAGAAAAACAGCTCAAAATACACTGTCAACAGACTGCCTGGGGAGACCCCCCTGTCCCTCGCTCCCCCCAAAAAACCAAAACAAACAAAAAACCCCACAACAAAACACCAAACTAAAATCCCAAAATACTGATATATCCCAGCATTTTTACAAATAAGATGGTCTTCCATAACTTGATCCTAATTCAGGAGTGATAAATATGTGTAATTGCAGGTATGGTGCCTCACTCTGTGTATGCCACCCTTGCAGATGCATCTTTTTTATTTTGCCCTTTTTGTAGTACTTGCCCTGTTTATTTGGAAAGAAAGTAAAATGTAAATGAAAATTCAGTATATGCAACATTAAAAAAAGTGTAGCAATCGTAAAGGATAACTAAGCATAAAGAACTCACTTCAGCTTTTCTTCATGAAGAACAAAAGCTGAAAATAAAGAGAAAATTTTGTATTTTTTAATAAAATCCCTAAGTGCTGAATGGCTTTTCTGTACCACATATGCTCATAATTCTAAATGAAGTTCAGTCTTACAAAAAATCACCCTTCTAATATTTTTGCTGTTTGTTAATTCTCTCTTTATTTTGTGCTTAACTGTGAAAGTGATGAGATCTGCTGATGGCTCTCATAAGAATATACTGCAGTTGGTATTTTGTACTCTCCAGTCTAATATATTTTATTTATATATTTATTAATATGATTTAGTAGAATTAGTACATGCCTCTGATTCCTTTTTATTACTTTGTTTGTCATCCTCTAATGGATATGGTTGGGCACATTCTGCGGTGCATTCCTCAAGTATCAGAATACCTGTGTTTGTTCTGCAAGTGAGTTAATGCATCTTTCTCTCTGTGTGTTATTTAAAAAGGAGAAACCTAAAACTTCTCTTCCCAAGAGGAGTTTTATTGCCAGTCCATTACTGGAGGTCTAGATTGCATTCAAGTATCTACTGAAAGTGAAGGTTTTACCCATTTCACCTTACTTTATTATGTAAAAAGTAGTTGTATGTGAATGACACTTGAAATGCCTTCACTAAGCTATCAACCAGAGAACTCAGTGAAGAGTTCTCAATAAATAAATAAAATCTTTAGGACTTTCAGTACTATTTCATGGTCGCATATGAACAGTTTTTCCAGACACATCAAGGGAAAAAGAGAAAAAAGCAATGAAATAACTTAGAGATTTCACACTAGCAGTTTCAATGTCCTAACATTTGTGGTAATTCCCACAGAGTACTCTCAAAATGCAGTTTCTTTTAAGTGTGGAACTGTTTTTTGGATAGATTAGAGTAAGGTAAAGTGTTGTGTACGTTGGGTTATTAATGGACTGATAGATATTTGATATTATACTAAGACATTAATTTATGCTCTGTAAAAGAACAAGATGCTCTGGTAACAGAAAATGTGCAGATTGCACATTGAATGCAGTGTAAGAAGCAGGCACTCTCCAATAACCCTTTTGCTTGTTCACACTGCTAAGTTACAGGAACTGTAGGACTAAAGAATAAAGAAGTGGTGTAATATTGCCTATCAGTCAAAATAATTACTGTAAAGACTCCAATTTTCTCCTCTTAGCATGCTGTTTACTCTGACTCTTCTTCCAACATCCATAATTTATTTGAATGAACCCATTTCTTGTTAATGAAAATACCTGTTACTGGTCAGGGAATAGGAAGTGTTTATAACTTAGGCCCTTCAAATAAACCAAAAGGAGGACTTATGTTTGAGACTCTTCAGGAGTTTCAGAGATGCTGTGATTGCTTACAGCACAGCATGAGTGCAAATGAGGAAATGCTCTGACTTATTAATTTCATGTAGATTAATGTCATGCCTGTCTTTTTCAGAAGAAGCTGCTTTATGACATGCTGATAGTTTTCAGATTCGCCTTTACCTCAAGTTTCAACTGACTGTAATCCCAGAAGTTAGAGCAGCTGAAGAGCCATTCCTTGGTTAGTCACTGATCCCTTAGAGTTAAGCAAAAGTTGGGGACTCAGGATGTTCTTTGGTATTTTGTTGGACACTGATGGCTAAAGTAAGCTAAATACAGGAATTGAGACTGATTGATTTTTTGTGGCACAGAATCAGGTGGAAGAGGTTGGATGTTCTAGATACTTGTTTGAGCTTGAGGTAATGGTAATAAACATGCTGGGAAGAGCAGCTCTTCCTGATGGATCACCCCAACCTGGTGACAGTAACTGAACAAATCAATTAGCAAGTTCCAGATATGTGCAGAAGATGTGATCTCGTGTGGCAACTCTGGTTCTATGTATTAGAATCAGAAGCTATAAAGGCAATGGTCTTAATTATCAATGTTATTTCATTAGTACTGTCTTGGGTTGAGCTGACAAAATGCCAACTGCCCAACACAGAGTCAGAGCTTCCCTCCCCTGCCGAGGAAAGTGGAAAAACCTCTCAAACTAGGTTTATGCTTAAGCTAACTATATATATTTATACAGAAGAGAGAAAATTAAGAGAAAACTACAATATAACACACACTTACTCAAGTTACAATTTTCTACCTCCCACCGAAAACAGAGTCCATCACTCCAGATCCATAAGCACCCCAAAAGACACCCAGCAAGAAAGTATAACAACAAAATGTTTCTACTTCCCTGAATTCAAACAAAATGCAAGTAGTGGCAGCAGCAGCAGGGCCCAGACAGCAGGGCAGCAGCTGCATGTCCTGCCTCTACTTTGGCCATGATGGAACTGAGTGAACACCTCCCACTCCTGTATTCATATCTCAGATTTGTGTCATCTAGTGTGAAATATTCCTTTGGTTACTTAGTCAGGTGATACCTGTCTCTCCTAATCTACGTAGATTCTCTGAGCCTGCTAATTTGAGGCCTAGCTAAAACTACCACAAGTACAAATGACCAAAGGATTATCCTAAAATAGAATGTTCCACCTGAAAATTTGGAAACAAATGCAGCTTCTTGCCTTTCTTTTGGTCGAAGCTACTTGAACTCATTGTTTATATAGAATATGAAATACTTGTAGCATGTCTGTATATGCACAGTCATTGCTTTGCTTACAAAGAAATCCTAAGTAACAAACAAAAATAACACTGTTAACATCCAGTGCATAAGATTTTCTGCTCCTGCTCAGCTCATTAAGATGCTGGGTGCAACCCTTAAACTCAACAAAGCAAAGGTATTATGGAGCTAGAAGACTGAGACTGTTGTTACTCCCTTGTAGCAGCTTCTCTAATACACAGTAATAGTTTATTGAATGCATTTCATACATTTTATTGATAGGTCTTTCCTTCTACTGTTCCCACATACAGGAGATGGCTAATTTCCATGTCTTATTTTGATGCTGACTCCACCATAGAACTAAGAACAGGATATCTTGCATTTTAAAAAAAAATCACAACAATTAAAAAACCAACCCCAAAAAACCCCAGCAACAACAAAAAATCAAACCCAAAGGCACTTTAAAAAAGCATCTTTTCTGACAAATAGAGAAAGTTTCTGTCAAAACTTGCAAAGATGCATTTCATGAACTGGGAAAGGGTGATGTGTATTTGATGGATTTTTGGTCTGGGTTGTGCATTTTGGCACAAGTTTTGCTTGCATAGTGAGTCTCAGTAAAAATGAAGGAGACAAAATGAAGTGTTTTGCATACCTCTCCAGTGAAATAGGAACTTCCGGAAATGTTGATTAATGTCTTGCCAACTCTTGTTCTGGTTTTTCCTTGTAGAGATTATTAGGAGAGGTCACTGTTCTGTCAACAGAATTACATTCTGATTTTAATCAGAATAAAGCTTACCTTTCAGAACATGTCAGGATTTTGCCTGTATGATGTGTGTATTTTTGTTTCATTTTATTTGTTAAGCAGTTAAGGCTTAACTGGATTTATTCAGGCACAACTCTCCTGAAGATATTACCAACTTCTGCTGTGCTTGTGGGGAGAGCAAGGTGATCTGCAAGTTATTTGTATTAAGGAGAGTCCTGGTTGACAGAAGCCAAATGCCCTCTGCAATACACAGAACAAATAGAATGCAGCTCATATAACCTCTATTACTGAGCAGGTGCTGTGTTGCTGTTGACAACCCATTACTAAAGCAGCTGTTAATGATTTGCTGTATTTTGTGACAGCTTCGGTCACAATCCCTGTGTTTGGGGCATTTTAGATCATCAGTCTCGATATTTTCCTCTGAGCACTCTTCTTGTCTGTAGTGAAAATGTGGTTAAAAGGGGGACAGGAGATGTTCTCAGGTTCCACACAACTGAGCAGGCTAAGGCTTTTTTGAAACTTAATTGATTTGCAGTCTGAGTAAACGTTAGTTGTGAACACGAGGTCCTGGGTTCATGGAGGCAAAGAGCATTTCACTGCCATGGTGGATTTGCTACTGCATGACAGCTCTGAACTCTTCAAATTGCTGCAGCTGCCTGGCTGTGGCGGGTGGAGAATCCCAGGTGCTCGAAGCTTTCTTGATTGCACAAACACATGAATAATACCCAGGAGCCAAATCTGGGTGAAATTTTGTTGGTAACTAGTGAGGCCTGAGTAGGACATCTTCCTGGGTCCATTAACTTGTTCCTGACAAAAAGCATCCCACTGGTTTTTCAAGAGCTGTATTGTGGAGGTGGGTGATTTCCTGGCTACCACCTCCTTCCTCCTCCTCCTCTTTCTTCTTCTTCTCCTCCCTGGCTTTGAGCTTGTTCCTCTCCAGTCTGGACTTCTGGCTGACTCTGTCAGAGCAGAAATTGTGGCTTAATTTTTCTGGCAAATCTCTTAAATCATAAATCAGCATTTAGGGAGTGTTTGACTGTAGTGCTTCCCAATCCCAGTGAGTCATGTTGGCAACCTGTATTTCTAACACATCATCTGCAAATATTTATAGACTGCTTTGTTTTCCTCTCTGTCATGACATAATAATGAGCAATCAAATGCTGATTTAGCTCTTTATTTGGATATTGAATAAATTCTGTCTTTGTACATAATTTAAAAAAATAAAAATGAGGTGATGTGCTTCATCTGCAGCTCTTTCTTTACAAGGAAGAGGTACATTTGCCTTGGGTGAAAAGTGGATGTTAAACCAAAATCCACTTCGCTGGGCGGGGTGCTCCCCAGAAGCAGAGCATGCCAGACTGAAATCCAGTAGTGTAGGTGATAGGAACTGAGACTTACGCTGTGATCAATCAGGTATCAAGACTGTGGGTTTGGGAAAAATCCTTGAACGGGGGATTTGCACTTGAAAATACTTCCCCTCCAACCTGAACCTGCTTTGGAGGCAAGGGAAGCCTGAGGGTGGCATCTGTCAAAGACATGGAATTTGGACTATGGGGGGCAGTTTGGAGACAACTCTAACTTGGCATTTGCTGATTTTGAAGCCAAATCATTTGTGCATAGCTTTAATGTATTTTTGTGATTCACTTTGAATACCTAAATCTGTACTCATAGATCAATGAGCAGCTTTTTTAATACCAGTGTGGGAGTAAGTGAAGGAAGGAGGAAAAACCCCAACACCCCAACACACACACACCTACACACACCTACACACACACATTCCCCCCACCAAACTAATTATGCAATTGCTCATCAGCTCCCCATGCTAACCTGGAACTGTAGCTGTCTGCACTGGCTTTGCCAATACTGTTTCTGATGGGATTTTATGTAATGGCAGTGAGAAGTGTTACCATTTCCTTAGTGCTGCGTTACATGCCTTTGTTCTTCCCTCCCTGGGTGTTTGCTTCTTTGTGCTTCTGTACATTCTTTGTGTGAACCCCTTTTAAAACGATACCATGTGCTCTGGTAAGCTTTGGGTGCTCTTGAATGGCTGGGGAAACAAGAGCTTTGTGTAGTCCTGAAAATGTTTGTTCTTCAGCAAATAACTTCTAAGGTATTTTAAATCTGAGGTAAAAACTTGAAGGCTCCTCTTTGTGTTGTGTGAGATACACAAATAATCAGAATGATGATACCTCTCTCACTGTTTGGGGGTTGTTTTTGTTATGCTGGTTTGTGTTTTCTGCATAAAATTTGATCATTAGATTGAGCAAGTGGGATGATATAAGAAATTTTGGTTTTGATAGATTTCCAGAAGAAACAGCCAGATGATGACTCTACTCCCAGCACAAGCAACAGCCAGTCAGATTTGTTCTCTGGGGAAACGAACAGTGACAACAGCAATACCTCTCTAACCACGCAGGCCGCAAACTCCAACCAGCAACTTTTGACAGAACTGAATGTAACTTCACCGAGCAAAGAGGAATGTAAGTGCATGAGCCCTAAGTCAAAGCCAAGAAGGCATAAACATTTTGCTTTGTTCTCAGGTTAAGGTTTCACTGACTCCCTTTGGAAGTAAATGGCCTGCCTTTTGGGGTGCAGGAAAGATATTGATGGCTTTAACCAAAGAACAAACTAATCACGAGAGGGTTTTAACCAATTTATCAGCCATTTGAACTGCAGTATAAAACTTAATTTTGAGAAACTCCTCACATTACTGGTAAATTCATATATACATTCCAGCATAAACACCAGTATCTTGTGAAACTTGACTTTAAAATATGGTGATTTTTAATTACTGCATTTGCACATAACACTGGCTGTAATGCATGTTTGTCCAAGCTGCTGCTGGCATAAAACGTATTTCATGTGGTAATTCATCTATTCTTTCATGACCCATCTTTCTTTTATATGGAACTGACAGGCAAAAATTCTCCCTGAAGGTAAGTTAGGATGGTAAAAATTAGCAAACACAGTGAGATGAAGTTGTCTTTTAAATTATTTGAAACATCTGCATAAGTTCATCCTGTATCTAATACACTGAGTTTTAAAATCTACATTCTGCAACCTAAGTTCCAATGTGTGATTTGTAGTTCCATTTTCTTTCAATTGTAGCTTTATTTTAGCAAGTGCTCTATGGAGAGAAAGTCTCTTGAGCTGAGTTTACATTAGGTTGTGGCCAGTAAGTAGATACATCCATTGCAAGCAAATGCTGGTTTTTCTATAGGAAATCTGTGAAAGCGACTCTCATTCTTCAACATTGAGGCAACTGCTGGAAATAGCAATGCTGACAAAGCACTAGGGCTAAAAAATCTTCAATATACTGGCTTTTGGTTGTGTTAACTATTTACATAGGATGATTTTGTGCAATTGCCAAAGTATTTATTCTGTTTACAGGTGTGAAGAGTTTTTACTTGTGCAGACCAGCTGTGGATAAAGCATAAAATGTCATTTTGGGATTGTGGTAGTTTATTAGGCTAACTAAAGTAAAATTTTTAAACTGAGATATTGTTTCCTATTTGTATTTAAGAATATTGTCAAAAATACAACACTGTTCAAATATGAATTTTCTGATAATAGTTCTTTTAACAAGACTAAACTTGTCATGTAACTCTTTTCTCTCCTTCACATACACAGTTGCTGCTGACCACCCTTCATCTCTTCCTTCTCTCCAGTGCATCTTCAGGGGAAACCTGTAGCCTGCCATAAATCAAGGCCTTAAAACAACCTTCCTGGAGAATTCAGGGAAACACTTTATGCTTCACCAACACATTAGGGCCTTCAAAGGGCAGGGAACTTCAGGCTCACTTACTGGCCAGGATCTGCTATTTAGTGTTAGAGGGTGCTTCTCTAATGCCTACTGGGTCAGGTTTTCTAAAAATCTGTTGAGGTAGGAATTAAATTGTATTACAACAAAGGGCTTCTGTTGTGGCTGAGAAGGACTTGGTAAGTGGGAAGGTGATCACAGGGATGAGAAAAAAATTAAGTGGTGTTCTTCATCCTGAATTGCTGCAATCTTGTGAACATACATTGAACATGATCGATGTGAGGCAGCACAACCTGCAGAGCATTTGAAAATATTACCTATAAAAAAACTACTGACTTCCTGCTGGGGTGTTTTTAAGTGAAAAACAGTGGAGAGATTCATTTACAGATAGAGCTCTCTATCGTCTCTCACATCCCCTCTACTTTAATGAAGCTTAATATAATTTATCAGAAAAAAATTATACACAGATGGAGCTTTTCTGATGAATAATGACTTCAGTGTGCAAGGTTCTTTCTGTAACAAAGAGTGCCCAAATTTTAAATGTCTTTTTGATTTTGAGTGTGTCGTTTTCTGTGCAATATTACTTATTTTGCAGCATGTTGTATAAAGCATCCACTGCATTTCTTACTGCTGTGTTCTTCAAAGATTGGTATTTTGCACAAGATATACAGCTGTGTTTTGTTCTGAACAGAACTGTGATAATTCACCAGAAATCAATGTGTGGGATCACTGTGGTAATCCCTATCAAAGTGTGGAAAAATCGGACTCCTCAGGAAGGATTCTCATGGTGCCTTCCACACTCCTCTGTGTCTTTTGAAGATTTTGATGGGGGTCTCACATCAAGTCCGTAGGGTAAACAGAGTGGACAAAATTGCAGCAAATCATTTAGGCAATTAAATTAATTCATGTTACGACAACTGAATTGAACCATAGAAATATCAATGGGTAAGATTCATGTTCTGTGTAAGAGAAAGTGAAGGGATTTTTGTGCTTGCTTTTAAGTAGCCATTTCCTTTTTTAGCACAGAATGAAGGATACAGGAGAAGAGTTCCTTGGACTGTATTTTGCAAGAGTTCAGTTTGACAATATGCAAGTATTTCTGTGGGTTTTGGTACTGTTTTGATTTTATGTGAGAGTTGCATTTGCATTCCTAAGTGTCTTACATACACAACCAGGTTGTAGTGACTTTCCACCTCCTACCACCCTCAGGTCTGAAGAGTTACCTACCACAGGGCTGCTTTGCTAATGAGTATCTCTCCCACTAGCAGGTGAAAGGTATTTCTCAATTTATATTTACAATCAATGGAAATGTATTAAATATTTATGCCTAGAGACAGTGATGCAACTTCAGTAGTTTTTCCACTTTCCCCCTCCTTTGTATGTGGGGTTTTTTTATGAAATACAACTGATCACTGATTTTTAAAAAATGCTGTTGCAGTTGGGGAGATATATTTTATGAAATCCTATTTCTGCCCCCCACACTTCTCGAGTTGCCTGTTTCTATCCAGAACCTTCAGGTCTCATCAGTTGAAGTAAACTCGCAGACAAGAAGTATATTTATATTGGCATAACTCTACTAAGTCTAGGTTTGCATACTTTTTAATGATCTTTTCCCTAACAGGTGGTTAAATCAGTGTAACCTTAGTTAAGTCTATATTTGCATGCATTTTAATGATCTTTTTCTTAACAAGTTGTTAAATCAGTGTAACTTTAGTTGTTCTGCTGCTGTATGTGCAGATAAGTTTCATCTGTTCTCATTTTTCCCTTCCATTTAGGAGGTCCTAAGGGTAATTATTTCAGCATCAGTCACCATATCAGCAGGTTGCTCTGTCAAAGATTTCCTTCTCTTACTGGATGGGCAAGGTTTTTGTCTATTTTTAGCAGACAGGAAAAAAATGGATTTGATAATGGCCCTTGCTTTCTCTGTCCCTACCTTCAGCCACCACCACTCTTAAAAAAATATCACCTTATTAAGCAAGGTTTTCTGTATTTTGATGTAGAAAAGGTCACATTGCACACGGAATAATTTTGCTTAGTTTCAGGCTTTCATTGCTTTCTTTGGGGCTGTCACATTATTTTTCTGTCACTATACGAGTAGAGCTAAAGCCAGTGCTGTGCAGGTTTGAAAGTAACTGTTGTTATGTGACAGGAGAAATGTCACTGTGAAGAACACGGACTCTGGCAGCTTGATCAGATTCGGTATTTCAGTAGCTTTAACTTCGGTTGACAGGATTTTATTTTAATTATGTGCTTAACTTTTCTTGGCCTCCTTGAATAGCAAGAACCACAGCTGAAAAAGGACAAAAGAAAAATCTGATGTTTCTAAAACAGTTAAATCCTCTTCATTTCTACATTGAAGAATTTAGAAGATAAACAAAGATCTGAGATGTTGCTGTGAATGTCAGAAAATACACTGGAGATTTCAGTCCAGAAAGAAGGTGATGATCACTGACCACACCTTATCTCTCTGTGTGTGCTGAATTTTAGATGCCCAAAGTTATTTCTTTGGCTAGTTTTTGTATACCTACCAGAATTCAAACCATTGAAAATCAAACTAACTGTTTAAAACATTCTTAGTTTATCTCAAACACTTAATTTTGCAAGGTAAGTTTGAAGAATGCATTTGGATTGTTTATTAAGTATTTGCACATACTGGAAGCTTTGAAATACCCCCAATTAGGAAGTTGTTTTGGTGAAGTTACCTTGTGTATATTAAGTGTACTACACCTGAGACAAACATGCACTAGGCTTCTGTAAAAGAAGAAACATGAGAGATTGGTTTTTCTACTGCACCTGTTGGGTGTTTATACTCTGAATTTCATTGCCTCTTGAGGCATGACTGTGTAAAAAGCCATATAGGCTAGACTACTATAAATATAACTATTATTTTGTCTTTGGAATAAAATAAAAATAACTGCCATTTTTTTCAACCTAGCTTTATGAAAAATGGAGAAACAAGTGTGTTATTTATTTCTTTCTTGTTGAATGGCCTTCTCTCTGACCCAATGCAAAAGGTTTCTAGCAATTCATAACAACTTCACAGTTGTTGAATTTTGCCTGAGTTTGTGAGAAAAGTCATAGATAACAGTTTCCCCATGTGTGCTCTGAAAATATTTCATATTTTGAATTATTATCATGATATCCTTAACTGCAGTTTGTGCCTTTAAAGTAAGGACAGAGATTTTTTTAAATGACAGTTGGTTTTGAGTGCTATTTGTTACATACTTTTCTAAATGCCTTGACTTTGAGAATTCAGTTGCTTATTGCAGTAGGAGTCAGTTTTGTGCATCCTGTCTTTGTTGTTTTGGTATGTTTTGGGGTTTTGTTTGTTTTGTTTGGGTTTTCTTCCTAATTCTGTCTTTGTTTCTTGGCTCATCTCTGCAAGTTACATACATGCCCACTTCTGTAAAGTATTAAATGTATAAACAGACCAAGCTAGCTGCCTGTTTTTGTCTTGCTTGTCACAATTGGTTGTAGAAAACAATTTGCTTTATTCCTAACCTGATTTATTTTCATACCAATTTGTCTGTTTTTCTCCAATTCAAAAGAATGCAATAACTGATAAATTACGCTGAGCTACAAAACTAGCCTACATGTGATTTAGTTTTAAATTAAACTTGTACCCAGATGTAGCTGGGAAAGCTGTGGCTGGGTGATGGTGATGATGAATAATTCTAGTTTTCTTTGTCAGCTTGCAAGATTGTCATGTGTTCCTGCTCAATGTAGTCAGTTTTGTTTCTTGTATCAGAGCAAGAGGGCATACACCTCTAATACAGAATATGCACCTGACTTTTTTTTGCTATTACAGGCAGGTTTGCGTTTCTGTGCCACAGAATAAGAACTAGCTATTTTCTCAGGCTTTTTCATTTATTAATTTAGAGAATTGTAAAAGCTGTTTTGCATCTTCAGGGATATTTTTCAGCCTTGTTTTCATTAGAAGCTATTCACAAGTAGTGTTTTGGTTTTTTAACATTAACTAATTCAGGTTTTTTATTAGATTATCATTGAAGACTTTTTTTATTTTTTTTAATATTTATCCCAAAATACTTATTTATTAGTATGAATGCAGACGTTTTTCTCTGGGAATTTCCAAGAGTTCTTTCAAGTATAAAACCATGTTGCATTGTGGGCTATTTGTCTTTGAGAAATGCCACTAGTATTAGGTGCCAGCACAGAACATACAGGCAGTTAAAAATTGGAATAAAACAGTGTCTAGAAGTGTCATCTTCATCATCTTTTCATGGATGAAGATCTTTCTGTAAGTATCAATCTACTCCCTACAATCTCAATTTCATTTAAAGAACATTTTTGTATTTTCTAACATCATAAGCAAAGATCTAGCGCATAGATTTATGAAATGAACAATTCTTTCCACGTCTGTGGCATGGTAATTTTGAAACATAATGAAGGCTAGTGGAATAGTACCACTGTTAATTGTTCCTTCTGATTTATAGTCACTTCACACTGCAGAGTAGACAGTGTGTCCTAGTCTCATTTATTAAAGTGAAAGAACCCCATGAAACGCGAAGCAGAAACTCAGTCACAGAAGAAAAATGTGGGTTAGAGCTGCCCAGCTATTGAGGTTACATAAAAATTATTTATAAAAGTGTAATTTAACTGCTGGTTTCAAAAGCATATTTTTACACTTCGACTTACACCTATAAAGCAGGAGAGTATGACATCTATTTTACAAGTGAGGAAACTGAGGAAAAGCAGGCAACAGAATTGAGACAGCAGCAGGGGAGAGAAGGTGGAATCTGAATCCTGTCTCCCTACACCTCATTATAGCTGTTAAATTTACCATCCATTGAGCAACAAAGCAGTCCAGGTTTCATGTCCTTCTTCAAAAGCTGCATGTAGATAAAAATCCACAAAAGTACATAAAGGCAGATTTGTCAAACTAGATTTTAAAAAGTATATATTTTTATGTGATATAATCCACTTACATGTTTAGTAATGACATCAGTTAAATTATCATGCAGCTTACCCATTCTGCAGCAAATAAGCAGTTTTTAAGTGTTGTAAACTTCTTATGTCTTTTTTCCTTAAATGTAGTGTGTTCTGTCTGTGCAGGCTGAGTTTAGATTTCTGTTTCTTCTTGTTTGTGTATTGGTGTTTGTAATCAATGACTGTCTTCAAACTCAATTGTGTAGATTAATTAGATTATGTCTCTACCGATTCAGGAAATGCACAACTAGATTACGCGTTTGGACAGGTTTCCCAAGATGGGTTCTTTGCTGTATGGCAAATAGCTGTGAAATTTTTCCTGTCCTGGCTAAAACACTGCAGGTCCAAGGAAATCCAGCTCTTGCTTATTACCCTCCTCCAGCCCGGTGCATGCCAAGGGTCAGTGGCTTTAGCTGGGATGGAACCATCGCAGTACCAAAAGCTCAAAGTGGAGTTTGTGTGTCTTTATGTTGCTGGGATCAAGTGTGACTGAGCTTCAGGCTCTTTCACCTATTTTTTTCATGTTTGTTCATTATCTGGCTTGTGGGGTTTGTGCTATCTGAAATTGTTTCAATGTATTACTGTAATTTCGACTTTGTGCTGTTGTACAACTTGGTTTCACTACATTCTGCGTTTCTTTCTCTGCCCTGCAAAGGCTTCCAAGTGCTGTTCAAATCCATCTGACATGTGTACTTGGCTCAAACTTACCACTTTCTTGAACAGCAAGAAAAGAGGGGTTACCCTGGTGTTTGACTTTGTTCCTGCATGGGAGGTTCGGACTGAGTGGAGTCACTTCACTTTACAAAGACCTTAGGAAAGAGTATGTGCTCAGGACAGGCACTACTTGGCAATTGTGAACGTCATCCAGGAAGGGAGGTGGTCAGTGCAGAAGGGCATTCTAAAAATTTAAACATGCAGAAGTTATAATAGTCTATAATAGTAAATGATAGCAATATTAATGTATCTGCAGAAATATAAGCAATATATTAAATAGTACTACTTTGGACAGCCAGCAGAGAAATTGGGTTTGAACCTGTTTTTCCAATTTGATATATTTCGAGTACAGTTAGCAGTAAGTTCCAGAAAGCTGTGGATATCAGAACTTCAGAGCAGCTACATTAACAAGACCTTTTGTGTTAATATATGATGAGTTAAAGGATCCTGTTCTGTCCTTTATTAGTTCTATGTTTGAATTTTCAGACTTGAGTATTGTCACAATTCTCGCAATTCTTCTAATTTCTTCAGTAGCCTTTAGTATTTTTGCATTTTTAATCATCTTCTCTTGGGGTTACATTATCAGTAGGCTTTTGTTTGAGAGAGGAGTTGAAAATGTCAGAAACCATACACTGGAAAAACAGAAGCTGTTGTTTAATCTATATTTGATATAGAGTAGAAAGATATCGCTATTCTTCCATTTTAATCTCTTGTTTGTGCTGAGAAAAAAAAGTCTTACAGTCCTGTGGGTTATATTAGAAGCTAGATACGTGTGGCCTTTCACTGTGCACTGAAGTGTTTAACACAGCACAGTTAAATACCCTGGAAAAACTTACTTTTTGGCAGTAAAGATGCATATAAATCCTGACTCATGCAAAACTGTAAGCCTACCTTTGTGAATATCCAAGAAGAATTGGTGTTCTATTGTTAGCTAACTTCCCTTTTCTTTCTCACATGCAGAATTTTTATCAAAGCAGTGAGAAATATACTGCCCTGTTTCAAACAGTGCAAAGATGCCTGAATTAGCAGTTGTGTATACAAAAAGATTCAACATAGTGGGTTCCACATAGAATTGCACAGTCAAACCCATTATACTGAATTATGCATGACATTTTTAATGGTGGAACAAAGAATAGCAGAAGGAAAGGCTGGAAAGTATGTGCTGCCTTTGCTGGTTATTAGGCACTAGTGTACGTGCATGCAAATCCCAAGATATACTTTGTTGAAACTCTGGTGCTGTGCTATACAAATCAAAGCTGTATGAAAGTAATACCTAATGAGGGAAGAATAAATAATAGAAAAACTCTGACACAGGGAAGTGCAGAATACGTACCAACTTACTGTACTTCAGAGAGTGAGAAATAAAGTTCTTATATTTAGCTGGATGCTGAAAGTATCAGCTAGTGTAAATATTTACTATACAATAATTGCAAGGATTGGTCTTATTTGTTAGTCCATAGCGATGATGCCTCTCACTGTCTATTCAGTGAAAATTGGGAGAACGTAACTAAAATTATTTACAGAAGAGCTTCTGCATCTTAAGAGGCATCTGTGATCTGAAGTCAGTTCATTGAAATTCCATACCATGTTGTATATATTGTTTACACAGCTTCCAAGTTAAAACCAAATACCTGGTCTTTGAAAGTTGAGACTACCTTAACAGATCTGTTCTGTAATCTCTTGAATATTCAAAAGGTTTCAGTGAAAAATTTGCTAAGGATTCTGTTCCAGGACTGATTTTCTTTCCAAATGCACCAAACTCTAGACCAGGCATTTTTTGAGCCTCTTACTAACTTATAGATCAAGGTAATATTTACTTTTTTATATTCTGGCCTAGAAAAAGTTATGTTATAAAAAATTATTTCAGCTTACTTTACCATTTCTGGTTGTGAAGCAGTTGTTGTTGCCTGTGCTGTCAAGCCTGAAGCAGGCACCACCTTGGTGATACTGGGATGCTTGATCGATCCATTCAGGATGCTTTATTGTTGCCTAGGAAAGGCATCCATCCACCCTAGGACTCCCAGTCTTCCTCACTGCAAAAACAAGTTTGCCGCTTCTCTTATGCAGACTTGACAATCGGAGAGGTCCCCATCACCCCCCTCCACTTACCTATGGAGTTCACCTGTTTCTCAGCAGCTCACTCCTTACCAGCTCCAAAATCCAACAGCCTTGCAACACTGCCTGTAACATCTGCCAACTTACACTGTTGCCTCTCACAAACAGCAATTTCTTACGTCGCATTCAGTAGTTTCTCCATGTCCCATCACTTCGCTTAACCTCAGGCCAGGCTCTAATGAGTGGCCGCAGTGTTTGCCTGCAGGCAGAGAACTGGCTTGGCCTGCGCAACCACCTCCTAAAAGATGACCTGCTATGTATAGCTCTGAAATGGTGTGTGCTGCCAGAGGGACTTTTTGGGAGAACAAAAACCTCAAAAAATGTATTGGTTTTTCTCTGGAAAACTGGAAGGGTAAATCTTTGTTCCTAAGTGCATTTCATTGAAATCAAAAGTGCCAAAGTAATTTCCTCACATATTTTCCTCCCATTTGCAGAAATTTATTTTCCTTTTTATTTTTTTTAAGTGTTGCTTTCCAAATATGCCAATACTGAAAAAAAGATAAAGGAAAAGGTATTTTTCAGGACATGAAGACTTATGTCAGGATTATCCTTGTTACTAAGCTCTGTTGTATTGCCTGCAAAGTACTGCTATATCACCAGCAGTTCAATGCAAACTTGATTATTGGTATTTTGATAGCCAAACTCTAGTAGGTCTAACTCAATTTCAGGCTCTCTAGCATGATCCAATTTATAATATCCTGTTTCCAAAACTATGATGTGTTATTACCACTGGTAATGCTAATGTCAGTTTGTCTTGGCTTCCCTACATTTTATTTTTATTTATTTATTTTGACTGCAAGTCACTGAGTACCCTCAACTGATTGCTATTTTAGCAAGATCTCTGGCGAACTCCTCAATAATGATGAATGTTAAGGAAAAAGCCAGAAAGCAATTTACTACCAAGCAGATACCAGATGAGTGGGCAAGAGTCCAAAGCTGAAAAACCTACAACATGGAAGGAGTTCATTAATATGTGCTTGTGCCCCATTTAGAACACATAATGAGGACAAGATAAGAGGGAAGGTTGTTACCTCACTGGAGTCAGTAGCAAGGTTCCTGTCAACATCAGAGCAGGGATCACTTTGTCCCTTGTGTTACTTGTAGATTGGTTGGATACATTTCTACCGTTGCAATTACAGGGTGTATTTTCCTAAAAATGCCTCTTGAAATATTTATCAAGTATAACTTTGTCCCAGTTCTTCATGTGTTTTTTTCAGCATGAGACATAATCAGATTTGTCTGGGAAGGAAATACTGAGTAGCAGACTATGTCTGAATGTGCTTTCCAACGATAAATGCTCCTCAGTGTTTTATGTTCCTAAGTATAATCTTGATGTGGTTTCAAATACTAAATATAGGTGCTATTTTGAGACATATGATCTTTTCTGTTTCCAGGTGGGCCATGCACAGGTACAGCTCATGCCTCGTTAACCACACCAACCAAAAGATCTTGCGACTCAGGTATGTGTTTTGTGGGAACCAAGGCATTAGGTTTTGCATGATACTTAACTGTATGGAATCTTGTTAAACAATTCCATAAATGCGTTCTGTTTCCAGTCAATCTTTGTGAAAACAAGACATGCGCGAATGATTGGTTTGATTTACATCTTAATGACTGTGATAGTGTTTTGCAAATCCTCCCCTTGAAATGGAAGGTATCGAGTAGAAAAATGTGTGGAGTATATTGACTTTGTTTTCCCTGATCAGAGATGCAGTATAGACAGCTGATGTTTGCACTGAGACTAGATTTTACCTGCTTTGGGTCATTTTGATGTCTTTATTTCTACATGCAGGATATAGAAGGATAATCTCTTTACAGAGGTAGTATTAGTAGTGACAAGTTAGGTCATTGCTGGCTGAAGTCACTGCTTCAGTATCAGCTCTGTCATGAAGAATCAGGTGAGCACTCATTCAGGCAGGCAGCCAAGGTACCTTCATTGGCTCAGGTTTCCAGGCTTTGGTTTTGTATGGACTAAGGAGAGCTCATACAATCCTTTCCACCAATACCACTGTAGGAAGCCATAACCTCCTATGGAGTAGCAGGGTGTGTAGGTAGTGGTAACATTCTAGCAATCTGCGTTTCCAAAATAATTTTTGCCTATATTTGCGTTTATGTACCAATTGAGCCATACTGAGTGTACAGAAAGGAAGATTCTTAAAGAATCTGCTTGATTAAGGGCACTGATTCTTTAAGGAGTACAAAGTAAATTGCCTCTGAAGTCATTCTTTCAAGAAGTATTTCAGGTTACTGTTTGTCTCTTCCTAGGAAGGCATTTAAGTGACGCGAGTGATATTTGTCAACAGTACACGTTGTGTATAAGCCTATTTTGTATAAGTATTCTACATTTCTTCTGCTTTGAAGAGCTTTGAAGGAAGAATGTTGTGTTGTATTTCATCTGTGTAATTTTGTTCCCCCTTCAAGCATAGTTTTTACCTAAAATTCCCTAAATCAGCATTTGAGAGAGAAAATTAGGAATTTGACCTACTTATATATAAGTTACTATCAGGAGGGTATTAAAGAAGACACAAACCTCTCATATTTTATTAGCATAAATGTAACAACTGAAGAAAGATCAAAACAATAAATCTGCAAAGACACCGGAAAAGTTCTTTTACAGAAAAAAGATTTTACCTAATGCACTTGTCAACCTGCATGCTGTAGGAGCTGTTCTGATAAAAAACCAGTATTATGATACCAAATAATGGGCTTTTTCCTCCTATTTGCCAGAGTCATCACTGTGGTAAAAAGTGTTTCTATTCCAGTGTGCCCACAGGACAAGGATTATAATAAAAAAAGAACGAATAAAGCCTTGCAATCATTAGTTTGGATGATGCCTCAAAGGTTTTTGAGAGCCAGCAGTCTGAAGATTTTGTAGGGAAAAAATGGGACTGTGTGGCCTAGTGTATAGCCTCTTATGTATTTTGATTTGTTTCCTAATGGTTAGGTAATATGATGATTGATGGCAGATACTGTGAGGCTTACTCTGGTCTGCAGGGCATCCAGATCCCATTTATATCAGGTGCCCATGTTGTGGAAGTGCAGTACCAAGTGGCATATTACTCTTGTTTTTCTGCAGAACAACTTTAATGATGATTTACAACGCAATTCTGAATAGCCAGATTTTAAAACATTTTCATGCAGATTAAAAAAACATGGTAAAAAAATTGATGGAACTGTGTGAATGTGCTCTGTTAGTTTTTAATTGTGCAGTAGAGAAGGTGGTAGAAACAGGCAGATAAAATGCGGTAATGATGCAATCAATTCATATATCCATAAAGTCGGGGAGGTTCTAAGTACTTTAGTTCTCTGTAGCAGTTCATGAGAAACATGCATCTTTAATACTTAATATAATTATGTGTGTAGATAGCTCACATTTTATGAGAATATCTGTCATAGATTGGTGTGGTAGTGTTTATGTTGTACAAGTGAGTGCCCATCTCTTTGCTCTGTGTGTTTTCTAGTTTAAAATTTGAGTCTGGAAGATGGAAATAATTCTTTCACTGCATGAGTAGTGGCTAAGCAGGCCTGTGGTCCTTTTTGAAGTTTTGAGTTTATTGATGTTCTTATACGAAGACATATTCTTGCTTGTAGCAGTGCCAGGAATCTAAATGTTTTGAGGCTGAACCTGCTCTATCAATAGGACAGCCTTTTAGGAGGTACAGGAAGGTCAGGTTGTGGAAATAAAAGTACCCAGATTTTCAGCCAGAGCCAAACCCACAAAATCATTAAACTGATGCGATTTTTTTTAAACGGTCTCTATGTATTGAGTAAGGACAAAAGGACCTCATACACCACTAAATAGATGCAGGTTTTTTTAATTGCTCTGAAGTTAAGCTCCTGAGAGAAAAAAATACACAAAAGAGTATTGAAGTGGGCTTTATAGCATTAAACTGACTTTGAGGTATGTTTCTCATTGGTGTTCCAAGGGACTATTAAGGTGTTCTTTAGTGTTTGACTTCTGGAGGGCATTGTATTAGAAATCCAACCTTCTTGGAGCTCTTTCACTGACAGGAAAGTGGTGGTAGATCAGCCTTTGAGCAGCATAAATAAATCACCCAGCCCTAGCAATAATAGTGCCCATTAGGGATGCTCTTCCCCCCCCCCCCCCCCCCCCCCCCCGGCACTCAGTTTCCAGCGGTGCTAATAGAACAGCACATCAAGCAAGGCTGTAAATAAAAGTTACAACCTAATAGATGGGTGCTGAAGTGGAACAGACAGGAGCTGAGGCATGGAGATCTTATTACTGCTCATCAGCAATTATAAACAGGATAAAGTGTCTGGGACTTGCACTGATGCTGCAAGAGCTAATAGAGGCTGGGAGATGACACTGTGCCGTGATCAGATGATGTATGTTGATGGGTTTTTACTGCCTCATCGTATTGCCTATTTCTGTGACAGTCTGTATTATCTGTTCTGTGCTTCCTGCTATCTGGGTGGACAGATTGGTTTCCTCTCCTTCTGGTTATCTAAGAGCCTTCTCAAAGTGTTATGATTATTGTAAATTAAAATCCTCCTAGTGGTGAAGTTCATAATAGTCATAACCAAAATTAAGGACTTGCTCTAATTGTAAGATTTATTTTTACTATCATCTTTTTCAACATTAAAAAGTCACCTGTGTTCATTAAAAATAGTGGATACGGTTCAGCTGAACATTCTTTTACACTGAATGCATGCCGAGCATTTTAGACTAAATGAGTTATAATCAGTATGCTTGGAGAATCCAGAGTAATGGATTTGGGGTCAATATGTCAAAAAGTTTGTTAGGAGTGAGCTATAGCTGTGATGATCCTTACCTGTGAGTTTTAAAAACTTCAGCTGTTCATGGGAAGGTTTATAAGAGCTTATTAGCACACAATAATTGGTAATTTTTTTAAAAGTCTTTCTTGATTTTTATATATCACAGTCTAGCACATTTCTATGCTAGACATCTGAATCATCTCTTTACTAAACTGTAGTGAAAAAAATGCCTTGAAATTTAGCCAGTACTTGCTTTGATCTAAAAAGAAGTTTTGCAGGCATCTTCTTAGTTTGTACATTCATTGCTCATGCTGTTTACCTTTGAAGATCATTTTTTTCTGAGTAGTGGAAAAAATGCAGCGTTTGGAAATGAAAAGGTGTCCAGCAGCGTGACAGCAAGTCAAAACAGTGACTCCTGTGCTTGTCTATTCAGTACAGCCACAATAAAATAAATAGATTATTTTTCTATCTTATGGTATTAGGACAGGAATACTTAAGATCTGCTTGTGCTAAAGTACACTAGACTGAGATGAATGGAAACTTTTCATAGGATTTCTTTGAAATTAACTTTCATACTTACTGGTTTGCAGGTGTACCTTTTCTTTGCATTGTTCATAAAGCGAGGAAGGTGAAGTGGCCACAGGGACGAAAAATGTGACACGGCTGTGAAAGCTTTCTTTCATCTGTATAGATGAATTACAGGTTCTTACAGGCAATGTTTTGAAGATGATTATAAAACCTGGATGTTTACTCTGCGTCGAGCAGGAGGCTGAACTAGGTGTCCCCAGAAATCCCTTCCAACCTAATTCTTCAGTGATACTAACAGAAAACAATTATTATCTGAGTGATTAAAGGTATTTAGTGTAACCTCAATAGCATTCATACTACTTACTGAGAACTGAGGCTGACAGGCTCTAGAAGTACAGTTGGCATTTAGTGTCTCAAAGCACTGCAGAGAGGAGCCAGGAGAGGCACTTGTGGAAAGGTAGGAGCGTTGGGGTGGTCAGTGCAAAGCAAAGATCTGGGAGAACAGCCCATGCCGCAGGGTTTTCTGGGGACATTAGCAGGATAAGTGACATGTGCGTTGGGAAAAGAGACTCTCGTGTCCTGAAAAAAATATGTGCTGCTGCCCTCAACACTTTCGCACCACATTTTCTCTGTGGTCTGATAGGTTTTTCTCAGTCTGGTTGATGAAATTGTTGCCAAATACAAAACTGTACATTTTCAAGATGTCTTTTCCTTGTCCTTTAGAATTCACATATTACCATCTTTTTACTGAAGTTGTAGGGAATTATGACAAAGGATTTGTCCTCAAATTTGTTGAAACAGAAGAGTAAATATTGAAACACACGACTAAATATTTTATCCTTTATGTATATTTTGGTTATAATGAAGCAACTTTACCTTGAATATTTTTTAGTATTTTCATGCCGTGTTTAGTTTTCAGAACTATCAGAGTCTCTCTGGTCAGTTAAGTGACCTTTGACAGTAGATACATAGTTACTATCAAAGCACATACATCTATTGAGCTTACTTGGCATTGAGCTCCCAGCAGCTCTAAATTTGTTTCATGGCCACAGACTGCTGGAATAGTTTTAAATAAGCCACATCTCCATTAATTTGAAGGGCAAAGAAATGAGGGTTATGTATCTTGTGTTTCCCTTCTACAACCTGTTGGAACAGGATTGGGGAAAGCTTAGGGTTTGCTTTAATTTTGATTGGGTTTGTCCAATAGCAGGAGAGTGTGGTGGATGGCGCAAGGAACAGGCAAGATCACTAACCTTAAAAACCCAACTCCTGTCAGGCTAAAGAAGAGTTGATTTCACCTCAGCAGGCAGCACCCTGATCTGATCTGGACAGAGCAGGCAGCTTCCTTGTTGGTATGCTTTAGCAAATGAGACACAGATTTTTATAATTTTTGTTATTTAATTGCACTTGAGAGTTTTTTTAAGTTCTGCAGTAAGTAACTGTCCTGAGATACATTTTAAACAAACAGCCACTTATATTTAATTTTTAAATATCTTTTTTCACTATTTAAAACACACGTAACCTACAAGGAGCTAATCCATGGTCCTGTTCATGGTGTGAGGGCAATGCCCCAAGGGTGTCATCTGACTCTTAGTGAAGGTCTCTATTCTGACTAATTATTACAGTGGGCATCAGACATCTTTTGAGAACAAGTTTTCAGTATTTTCATTTAGATGATAATTGTCATAAGGACCTTAAAAATATATGAAGGTAATTCCAGAGTCTCTTGGAAGTATTGTTTAGTCTGTTGAGCGTACATGAGGGAAAGCATATCTTCCTATGAAGTGAGGAACTTGTTTACATGACCATTTAGTGAACCTACAAGTTACTTCTTTTTTGTATTCCTGTTCCAAATTGTTTCCCATAACATAAACTTCAGGGAATAACCAGTGAGACCAATCTTGGGGCAAAAGAGGGTTGAAAAAGAGCTGGATGTAAGACACAAGACAGTGCTGTTGCATCCTCCCAGGTGCGCTGGTCTGTTCTAACTCTCCCTTTGTGTAGACCTGGTGTTTGGTTCAGCTGGGTATAGAAGCTTTCCAAACTTCTCCTTTCCAAATAGTAAGAACTGCTTACTAAAAAATCCAGCCTACCTTCTGATGGAGTGTAGACAGCAAGCAGTCATACAGGAATGGTCTTCTATGCCAGGGCTCATTGTTTTTCCCCTGACAAAAATTGCTAACAAAAGTAACACAAAATGCAATCTGATTTTTAAGCTTTATTTAAAATAATGGAGTCAAAACCAAGTGTACTTTGAAGATAGATTAGCTGTACATTTCAGAACCTGCTCACAATGCATTCAGTAACATTTTTATCAAAATACAAGACCTCTTAGGTTTTTCTTTTCCTTGACATTAATGAGTTACAGTCCTTGGAACTATGGTCTCTCATTACAAGATTTCTGTTGCTAATGGCATCACTGAGGTTCTGCAGTTAATGACAAATCAGTTTTTTGAAAGATAAATATTGAAAATATGTATTTTTTTACTGCTAGCAGGCAAGGGTTCTTTACAATTCCTCTTCTGAATCTCTTTTTTAGCCTTGGAAAACCCTCATTACACCAGTGGGGGGAAGGGTCTACTAAGGAAAACTCAGTGTATGAGTGAAAAATAACAGAGCAAGTATTTTCTATATAGAACTGGTTTTAGGCTATTAGTTTGAAGAATTACCTTCCTGAATACTGTATACCGTCTGATTGATGAGGGCATAGCTGGAGTATACCACTAGGATTTGGAAGCAGAGCAGCAGTGCGCTTATTTATGCACTCTGGAGCTGACTAGCAAATATGCAATATTTATAGCATTATATATTCTTGTTAATCCAATATTAGAGAATTTCACAAAGCATTAAGAGGGCTCTCATTAAAGTCAGCAAAACCAAAACTAATATTGCTGAATGCTTTTGGATTTTTCATTTTATCCGAACCAGTGTGAGCTTATTTGTATGTATTTCTACATACATATTCATATATGTAAATATGCACATACTGCTACGTAGTCTTCAGGTGCTGCAGAAAGGCCAAGATGTTTATGATTTTCCTTTATAACTTTCCCATCATGTATATTCCCATGCTATGGTTTTTTTCTTCCTTCTTGTGTCCATTCTTCCATTTGGCTATCTGTATATGCGCATTATCCCTTCACTTAATAATCCTGTTCCGATTATTCAAGCCACTTATGATGTCCTTTCATTCTTCAACTTTAACTGTCACCAGAATTTG
The DNA here is from genome assembly GCF_047495875.1 of Pithys albifrons albifrons. NCBI lineage: Eukaryota > Metazoa > Chordata > Aves > Passeriformes > Thamnophilidae > Pithys > Pithys albifrons. The sequence continues at coordinate 85,982,096 of NC_092459.1, forward strand.
CCTTTGTCTCTCTCCCAATCCTAACCCTGTGCTGCTAAAATACTTGATTTAATAATGAGAAAAGAAGCTCAAATTGACACCTGTAAAATAATTTTTTGAAAGCCATTGAGTTGAGTGTTTTGGCCTTTCTTCTTCTTCTGGCCCTTTTTCCTCTTCTGGCCTTTTCAAGGTTCGTTCTCTTTAATAGTCTGACTATATTAAGGTCCTGAGATGCTGTTTGTCAGCTCTTAAAGAAAATAGACTGACAACCTAAACTAGCTTCCCTTAACATCCTTAGAAGAGTCAAGCTTCTACCCTGCATCAGTTGTCCTCAGTAATGGAGACACCAGGAATTCAGTCTCATGCCTGCAGATCCCAGCAGCACTGTCTGTGTGTGGTTATGCTGCCAGCATCTGTTTTTAAACACGTTCTTCAGCTGTTTACCCTCGGAGCATGAGATGAACAGCAGGCCAGGTGCTCTGCAGGACTGTCCAACTTGTTCTCTCTTCACAAGCTCGTCTGTTGTTGTGGACTCTTTTGCCTGTTGGTATAATTCAGGAAAGGAACTCCATTCACATAGTTATCTAAACAAACAAAATCGTTCTTTGAGTCAGCAGCAACAGAAGTGTCCATTGCCTTTGGACATGTGTTAACTAATTGAAATGCCCTGAGTTAATCCATCGAAGGAACTGTACAGTACAGGAGGCTGAATACATTTAAATGTGTGCTTGTTTGAATTAATTTAGTATTTGAGTAAAAATGAGAAATAAATGAACATTTCTATTAACTAAAGACATGCTGATATCAGAGAGTGTGGGGTTAGTAATGCAAAAACATAACTATGAAACAGGTGTAGTATAGGAGCCTAAATATGAGATGAAAACTAATTAGCTTTTCACTTAGTTTAACAATTACTAATTTTATTGACAAGAAAGGATAATAGCCATTTTCACACTTTTTCTAATTATATATTAGCTGAAATGCATACAGGAGTGTATGTAGTTCACTATTTGTCATAAAATTTTCAACATGCACTAGATTAGTCTCTTCTGTTTTATTAGAGATGGTAGTTAATAGCCTCATTAGGTAACACTGCAGTATAGCTGCAGTCTATAGTATAGACTTCCTTTTTGACAGATCATAATACTGACAATACAGGTTTAGAGGAAAACCAAAAATGTGACAGATAGGCAGGAATTACTGTATACGTTTTTATTTTATCTTCCTATCCATGAGTTGCAGAATTGCAGAAAGCTGAGGGTGGAAGGGACCTCTGGAGACTGGTGTAACCTCCTTGCTCAGAGCAGGTTGAGAGCCATGTCTTTTTAGGTTTTGAGTGCCTTCAAGGATGGAGCTTCCACAAACCCACCTGGGCAACCCGAGCCAGTGTCAGGTCTCCCCTAAAGTAAAAAGGTGTTTTCTTATGTGCAGGTGGAATGTTACATGTATGGTTGTGCTCCCACACTTTTCTGTTTCCTTGAAATCGTGTGCCAGCATTAATACTCATTGGCTCACATATATATTGATGCCATGACTGACCCCAACAAAACAGGACTCTGAGCCACGTTAGTATGGGATAAGATAAAAAGTAAAAGTCCTTTAATATCAGGCCTATGGCCCACAGGAATACATGATGACATGCACGTGCCCCCTAAGCTCTAGTTTTCATGGCTTTTATAATATGATCACTCCAATCATTACTTTACACATCTCTTGGTCCAGCCCTGGTCCCACCCCTGTTCCAACCCCTTAGGATTTGGGTCTGGGGTCAGTGAGACCCTCTGTCTTCATCATTCTCCTCTTCCTCTGGTTTCTGGAGTTCTTCCAATGTTCTGAGTCCCAGGGCTGTTTGCTTATGTTTATGTCTCATTCTGCAGGCCTTCTGATAGTCGGCAGCATTCTACATTGAAGAGAGTCTAAACAAGATTAAATAACTAAAGGAATTTGAGCTCCCTATTCTGGGACAAGGGTAGCGATAGAAAGATATTAAACTTAAGCTAGAAATATTAACCTACTAAAAATCTACTTTGCTACAGCTACTGTGTTCCTAAAATCTACAAAATGTGAAAATCAAAAAATCAAAAACCCCTTCAGCATCAAGTTCCATGTCTTCTTGCCTGGAAACATGTGTTATTTGTGCCATGCTTACACTCAAAGCAGTACATACTAAGTTCCTCCTTTTTTTTTTCTTTTTATTTTCTGGTTTTTTATTATTTGTTAAAGAAACTCCAACACTTCAACTCATTGTCTATAGCGGAATCCTTTTTTGTTAATCTATTTCAAAGGAGAGAAGGTGAGTTTTTCTGTCAGAGTTTGAAGCACATCAGTAATGTTTTGCATTTGGAACCTCTTGCAGCAACTCTTCAATTATGGATCTCAAACAGCTAGGCTAAAAGTTGTGTGGGGTTTTTATTGGTTGTTTTTACTCATTAGAGCTGGAAACAGCTTCTGTTGCATGCCTGTTGGTGATGGATGAGAAATAATACCTTACATAATGCAACTTGTGGGGGTTATTTATAGTCTCCAGTGTGTTTTCATGGAGAGCCTCCTGAGGCAAAGAAGCGAGTGAAGGGATGTGAGTTCTGTAGAGACTATTCCTATGTGGTCTCTCTATTCCACATTGTTTAGAGACATTGAGTTTTAGTGAAGTTGGTTTTAAACTCTATGGAGGGGAAATAATAAATCATTGAGATAGTGATGCTGAGAGCACTGCGATGATACTGGAAAAGAGATTGTGTGGTTTTAAATACTAGCAAAGGGTTTATGTAAGACTTCTTGAGACATCTGTCTGTAGTATTTTAATAAAAACCTGGGGTGAATTCACAAAAGACATAAATTTCTTATGAGCATGAGTACTTCTGAAGAGGACAGCATTGAGATGCAGTCATGATTGTATGAGAGGAGAAGAGAAGGTGTTCATTTCAGTGTAAATACCAGTTTCAGAATAACTTTTTCCACAGCACTGTATAGCAACAGGGACAGACTGTAGTCACAATTGTCAAACTTGGCTCATAAGGTGTTAATCTTGAATATCTGTCTCTTTATTAACAGTCAACAAGCAAATGGGTTTTAGAGCAACAATGTTAATTTTAGGTTCATTTGAAGTAGAGGAGGTGATTTTAAATTATGATTCTGGTAAATGTGGAAGGAAAGATTTGTAAATTTCCTCCAGATGAAATTTCTAATGCATAGTCAACATGCCAGGGAATAAAGTAATTTCTCATCTAAGAATGGAATAGTGAAAAGGAAAAAATCAACTAGAAATGGCAACAAGCTATTACTCAAACAGTAGTTAATCCCTGTTACATAGTTATTGTCTTTGACCGTGTATGTTTCTTTAGGGACAGAGGTTTTAACAGCTCAAGCTTCTTTTAAAATAGTTTCAGAGGAGATGGCAGTAAGATTTGAGGGTTCATTAAATATTGCTCTTTCTTGTATTTGCACAGACAGCTGAGATCCTAAATGCCAGTCTGTCAGTGTGATGGGTTCTTTATGAAAAGAGAAAAAAATCTGAGTGTCTCAAAAGCTGTCATGAAACCAGAGATTAAACAGATTCATCTTCTTGAAGGAAGCAGCAGCAGAGGAGGGTTCCTCTTTCTCTTACTGTTTTCCAATCTCTTCCATCCTTCCTTACTTCCCTGGTACATTTTCTGAGCCCACGTCTCTGTTGGACCAAGAGAATCTCAGCCTACCCCCAAAATGCCATGAAAGAGCCATCATGATTGTTACCGAAACCATGTGCACACAATCTGCAAACTCCTCCAAGGCAGGAGAATAAGAGGGTGGAATTCAGCACAGACACCATTTATTTGAAAAATGTTGAGGGGAGAATGTGAGTAATGAAGATCAGTGACAATGAGGAACAAATATGAGTTTCTGTCCATGACACAAGAGTTTTAAGAACACTGCTTAGCTTGTTGATTCCAGAAAAACCTCCAGTTTGTCTTGCTGAGTTGAATTTCTTCATTCATTTCAAATGGTTTTTTTAAAGAGTCACCACAGTTAGAAGGATCTCCATCATCAGATATCAATTAGAAGAATCCTTATTTTTTAACTCTAAAAGAAAATTGTGATCAGAAAGTGTCAATGGCAGTTACTCTGCTGAGTAGTTTCTTTGTGAAATTTTGGGGATCTCTCATCCTTATTGTTTTTCTTAATTTTTACAGAGAAGTTTTATGATTTTTTTACATCTGTGGGTAAAAGCAGAGCATTTTTTTTTCTCTCAGACTGGGTATTTGTTGTTTTAGGTATAATGCTAAAATACGGATTGGGTGTGGAAAATGTTTCTTAAAAGCAAAAGAAGCGATTCTTGTTGCAGGAACTGTCCTTCTGAGGAAAGCCACTGTCAGTCACTGGCTGAGAGAAGCCTCTTCTCTATAGCCTGTTGTGATTGTTTAAGTGTTCACACTGGGAATTTATTCTTGATTCTAGTTGGAGCACTTCAGCCTCTTCATAGGGTTTTTTTCTGCTGCAGTCCAGGTAATAAGGCTGTGTATGACAATTCCCTTTTGCTGTCTGATCTCTGAACTTCATCATTTCAAGATTCCAGGAGCTGGAAGATTTACTTTGTGTCTTGTATTGCTTGTGTCAGTATTGTGGAAGGCAACAAGGTCTGGAAGAAATGCACACAGGACTGCATCTAAAAGTTCCAAATTTCTGATCTGTTTGTTTTCCTCACTCATTGTACTTGCCCATGAGAAGGTGTAAGCACCTGTGCTGTTGGTCTGATTTGTAATGAGAATGATCTTGGGCTCATGTGTTCAAGGTGTGGTACAGTTCAGGAGAGTCAGGTTAAGTTTACATCAGTGTTAAAGGTGTTTTAATTTATGGCAGAAAAATACACATTTTAAAATATAGCTAAATTTTCATTTCTGTGATATTAACCAAATTACACTAATATTTAGTTAGTCATTACCAATTAATGGGAAGTGTATAATTAAATATTTTAATTTATGGGACTACTAGCCTGTCTTGGGGTGGGTATTTTTCTCATTAAGGCACATGGTTTCAATAGCTTATTAGACACTAGTTGATTCATACCATGAATCCCGTATTTGGATTTTATTATAAGCAGACCACTATGGTTTCCATCACCTTAATTCAGAATGCCAGATTTACTTCTGAGAGCTACCAGAATGGTGTATGTTTCCAGAAGCAAAGATGTGTAGGAACTGTGGTAACTGTTCTGAAATAGCAGTGTATCTGTTTCTCCGAGTAATGAGTAAACCACAAATCATGTAGTTCACCATCTTTGGCAAAGTCAGCTAGAACAGGTTTATACTGAGCACTGAGTCAGCCAGGTTACAGTACACAAACTGCCTGCTGAAGGCGCGTCCTTCACTCCAGGCTAGCCTGGTCTTCTAGGCACTCTGCAATCAAGTGTCTGTCTGATAGGACTGTTGGCCTTGGAGAATGAGTTGGGATCCCTGTTCAGAGTGCCAGGCAGTCTGTTTGGAGGATCTTTCCTTTGAATCGTCTTCTGCAGAGCTTTAAGACAGGACTAGTTGTTCCATAACTGTATTAATTCATCATGCACTGCTTTCATTTCCTTGTCAAGGCTCCTACACAGTCAAGCATGCAAAGGTGGGGTATGCTATGTACTGAATGTCAGTTTAGGCCTAATACACGTATTTTGTAAGGTGTAAATTTTAATCTATGACAGTGCTCAAAAAGGCATCTTTCTTGAGGCACACATCAGATAAAATCACTGCAGCTTAATAAAAACTTAACTCCCTTATACTGTGCAGAAAGAGTTCACTCTACTGTGAAATGGGAGATAAGGAGACTTTGTACTTATTGTAAAGCCAAGCACATTTTCAGCATCTCTTAAGAGCAATATGACAGAAATAAAGTAGTCCCAAGTGAAGCAAGTTGTGTATTTGTAATGGCTGTAACATCAGAGTCCAACAGCTGGAAGAACACTGTGGTGCAAGGGCTGAAACACAGGTAAGAAATGTGGGTTAGTCTGTATTGCATGGGAGGATCCAGGGAACATTAACAAAGCATACCCGGAGGGAGAAACGAGCAGTTGTTTTGAGTCTGACTTCTCTGAGTGTTTGCTGAAGCAAAGTCATGATGTTGATAAGCCATGGATCGGGTAAGATAGGTGACATAACAGGGATATGGACAGTGTTTTGGCCACAGCAGTTACCTTTTCCTGTGTAATCCAAGACAGCTACACAAAGCAGACAAAAGAAATGGAATCTTAAAATAATGGTACAGACATGTTCAATAGGTTATCATCCTGACAAAAAGATGTACTTACCCTGTTATTTGTTGGATTAATGTCCTTTCAAAAGGGATTTAGCTGAACTAATTTTTTTTCCTTGATCACCATCGTGTGCTAGAATGCTGACTGATTGCAGTAATGGCTTTCAGCAGCTCCTTGCAGCACTACAACAAATTATTTAAATTTTAGTACAGTTGGGATTAAAATTGTCTACAGTTCCTGTTACAAAGAAATACAGCACTCATCCTGCTGTGCACCGGTTTGGGAAGGGAAAATGTCTTATCTAACCTGTCCTGACTTGGATTGCAGAGCAGATCCACTGAAATTTGCTGGCTTTCACATGCCACAACAACAAGGCTGGAGCATCTCACGTGCCAGTCAGTAATGTACGTTTCATGTGCTACTCTCGAACCCTGTCCTGAACTTCTAACTTCTTGAGGCTTTGCACACACTATTTTCTTAAAAGTTGGAAATTATAAAGTTGTTAATGCAAATAATATTCTAATTCTTTTAAAATGCCTGAGCATTTGGAATTTATACAAAGTATGTGCAGATCGTGCTTGTTTTCTTTAGGTTTGCATTGTTGGTGTATACTAATTTATATTAAAATTGTTAGCCATGTGGAAAGAGCGGGAAGATCAGTATGGTGCTTTCAGGTACTGCCTTCAGTCGTAAGAGTTACAATTTACTTGCTGTGCCTTAAAAATCTCCCTCCTGCCCAGGGAAGAAATAGGTTGGACTTGTGTTCGGTTGTTTTTCATTAGCAGCCTCTTTTAGTTAGTTTGTATGGGGAGAACGGAGAAGGCATGTGAGAGAAACTACACAAGATGACAGATGAAGCCTGCAATTGTTTAGGATGGTGTGTACGTTACATGTATCTCTATAGGACCAAACCATGGCTGGAAGGAAGCTAATCACTTCATTTTTATTCAGTATTGACAGCAGGAGAGGTTCTTATAGGGAACAAAGATAATTTGCCCTTTACTTGATGCTCATTTTGGTTGTTAAGAAAATGTGTGTATGCAGCAGAATGGGAAGTATCACACTGCTTGGCGGTGACCCCAGCTGAAAGCAATATACCTTCAATCTGCCCAAAGAGATGCCTCAGCAAGGAAGTTCTAATATTTTTCCTAAAATATTTGTTGTGAATACAACAGATTCACAGTCGGAGAGTGAGGCTTCTCCTGTGAAACGGCCACGGCTACTGGATGACAGTAATGACAGGCCTGAAGAAACCAGTCGATCCAAACAGAAGAGTAGACGTCGATGCTTCCAGTGCCAAACAAAACTGGAACTAGTACAGCAGGAACTGGGATCATGTCGCTGTGGTAAGTACTGATTGTCAGCAGCCTCTGACTTTCTAACCCAACCATGCTCAGATCCATAGCGGAGCTGGAAATGTAGAGAGCACTTGCACTTTTTATCTTTCAAAGATACTTTAAACAGAACCTGTAGCTTCCACTGGTAGCAAAAAGTTATAATTAGTTGCTATCTAACTTCCCCTTTAAAATTTTGGCCCTGATGTACTGCCTTGTCTTAAGAGATCTCAGATGTTCATGAATTTAGCTTCAGAAGTCCCTGTAAGGCGGGAGAGCATCAAACTCATTTGACAGGAGAAATATGAAGTACATTAGGAAATATGCAAAGATGAGAAAGTTTTACAGGGTGTAAAGGAACATAGGTCAACCTCTGCATTCTGCATGTTGTATGATTAAAAAGTTAAAACCAAAAAGACTTCTAACTGAAAATATTTTCATTCTCATAGTTAGTTCTTGGTGGAGGAAGACTTGTACATTGTACACTTCAAACCATCTAAATTGGCTTTTCCAAAGCTGATGACACTGTTCAGGTGTCCTGTGTGTCAGGACATTCCCATGCAGACAGCTAATTTTAGGTTTCATATTACATGCAAATAATCTTTCTGAAACAATAATCAATGTGACTAGATTCCAGAATGTTCTCTCCTTCATGGAGCAGTTGTGTTCATAACTGGTTTAAATGTGCTCATTAGACCCAGTGATGATGCACATCGTAGTTTTACCTGCTAATTATTTTTTCATATTATCATGTATTGAAAGCTTGCATTGTGCTCTTTGACAATGCTTGTATTGATACATTTGGAGAAGTTTGTTTTAGTTACATCACTGTGTCTCAGCAGGGGGCTAATTTCCAAAGGGGGATAATTTCCAAGGGAGAATTTGCATAGACAATATGTGCAATTCATATTGTACATATGAAATATAGAATATCATGATAAAAACAATTTCTAGATAGAAAGCATGTCCTTCAGAGCAGCAGTGTAGAGAGGAAGGATTGGCTTAAGTGAGTTACAAAGACCCAGTTACTCCTATACTGAATACAAATACTGAGTGAAAAGAAGCGTTAGAAAGCTGCAAAGATTTTATGTTATCCTTTGTTCTCTTCTTCAGCATCTGTCTGTCTTCAGCCTGTAGAGATTACTGTTCTGTTGTGCTCTTTTGGACATGACAGGCCTTGTTTCAGATGCTGGAGCACTGCCAAGCTTATGATGTTATCTATGAAGCTACCAAACATGACATCAAAAGCTGTAATGGTGAAATTCTTGTTATGGAAATCATGTGTCAGGATATTTTGAAGTACCTGGTAACATTTTTATCAACCTGAAAAGATTCAGAGCTATCAATGACAGTTTGGCATGGCTCTTTCTGCTCAGCATGATAGAGGCAGGAGTTTCTGCTCTTGGTCTGCTCTTGGCATGTTTAAAATGATTGAAGCTGCTCACAGATACCTGATTGAAATAGAAGAATCCTCCCTAATATTGGGAGCAAGACAGCTAAAAGTTTGGGGAGGATTGGAAGAAAAGATTACTTAGCCATTATGCTGTATCATTAATCTTTCCTGCCTTCTGCTGTATTGGAGCTATATAACAGCAACAAAGTTGAAAGCAACTTTTAAAAAGTCCTTCTATTGATCAGAAATGTTTTAGAATTATAAAATAAGACCTGCCTTTTTTTTTCCTGTAAACTGGATTATAGATAAATCTCGTTGGTTCCTGTCAGGTTTTCTTGAAGTGGTTCCATAATTCAAAGCTGTTGCAATATAAACGTTGTAGGAATTATTCCTTAAATTGTTTCTACTGGTTATATATGGCTTTATGGAAATATTTCTGTTAAAGTTTATAAAATGTCTTAATAAAACATTAATATGAAAAAATTCTGGGTTCCTCAGCAATAAGTGACAAAATGAAAATTTGCATTCTTATGGTACATTCTATGTAGTTTAAAGTTTGTATTACAAACATTTCTATTCCACACACTTAATGAGAGAAGTAGAAGGCAAGGGTCTATTTTCATGCTTACAACAGGCCTGAAAAAACTAGGAATCATTGGTTTGTCTCTGCAATTACAATGTTTCATTAACATTGTATTCAGTAAGTGTGTGTTATCTATAATGTGATGTGAATGTAGGCATACACTGTCCTACGTACTTTTAGCAGTCATATTAATAAGAAGCAGACAAAACTCTGCCACTGAGCAACACAGGTTATCTCAGCTTCACATCACCTGAGCTGCTTTACCAATATTCATCAGCTCATGGCTGCTGTAATTTTTAAAGATGCTGCCTTAGAAACCCTTCTCAGCAACTTGCCCTTCTGTCTGTAAGATTAGATTGCTCTAGGTCATGAATGACAAGCCAGATCAAAAGCTCATTCATTTAAAATATTTCCTAAATCCATATGTGATCGGGTTATTCTTTTTTGTCATAACATGAAGCACAGGTAATGATGCATGTTCAGCTGGAGGTGGTGAGATAATCAACTAGTGTAAAATAAGCACATACATTCTTCAAAAGTAGTGGTCATTGTTTGATCTGCACTTTGAACCGCTGCTATTAAATTCTTGACATCTTAACCCTTAACTGAAGCAATGGGAAAAAATGTGGGGAAAAAACTCTCAACTTTAAACATTGAAAGAAATTCTGATAGTCAGGATCAGTGAAAAGGCAGACATCATCTTCAGAATCACAAATGTATGTGTTTGCTTGGATGCAAGGAAAAAGGATTTGCCACATAAAAATGTTCCAAAGTGGTGTCTGAAACACTGTTGTTAAAATCCAAATTAACGCCACAGAAAAGTAATTTTATTGTTTGCTGCTATACATCTTGTCCTAATGTTAAAAGTGCTGGAAGTTACCGCCTTTTTTGATGATGTGTCCTGGTGACTCTTCCAGTGAGATATTTAGTGAGACATAGTGGAAAGAAAAATATGTACATACTGGACAATGTTTTAATGTAGACATACGTGCAAATATTGATCCAAATAATTATGGGACACAGCTTTTTTGAAAAGGGAACAGGGAGTGGGCTGCTGCTTCACACCAATTCAGAGATCTTTGAGAGATATATACTGGCTCTATGGTCTCCTGTAATATCTGTCCAGAGAGAGGTGATGCTGCTGGCTCATTCCCTTGACACTACATGGCATTTTAGACAGATTTGACACTGCTGCAGGGCTTTTCTGGGAAGAAAAACAATTCAGAGCTGAAAAGGGAGTTCCAGCAATTCAAACACAACATTTTTCAGGTGTAGAAAGATTTGTTTGTTTTCATACATACATACTCTCAAGATCTTTTTTTCATTCTTTTTCCGCTCTGTTCAAGTTATTAACTGCTGACAAGAAATTCACATCTCATAAATAATGCTTAAGAGCCATCACTGTATAAATTGAATGTGTTATGAATTGTGATGGGCCTTTTTGTAGCATACTATGCCCGGAGCAGGAAGAACAGAGGATGTCATTTTCATTAATTTCTAATGAGGTGCCAATTAAAGCTAAGGAAGGAACTCAGAAGGGAAGAGTCACAGAGCTCCCCTGAATCCTGTACCCTGGGGCTGTCAAACGAGTGTACTGCCAAGCCTCCTCTGAAAGTTCCAGTAAATTACAAACTCATCCAGAGCACACACAGACAAATTCGGTTTCCCTTTGATCTTCAAAAGAGCAATTTGTAAGACGAGTTCTGAGCCTTTTCACACAGCAAACTGGGAGAAGTGATAGGAATTGTTAATTGCTGTTGCACTTGCAAGCTTCAGTGAAAAAGAGAAATTTTTAAACGAATTCTCATTTGGGCCTCTGACTGGATAACCTTTAAATCAACACTACTAGAACAAAATCAGCTGCCTGTGAAACATTTTTAGGTGTTCTCCAGACAGCAATGTTCTCTAGTTTGGGGTGGATGAACCTTTCAATGGTTTAGTGTCTTATGATGGATAATGATTGTACTGAAATAATGTGTTTATTTAACATTAGATTTAGGTGTCAGTTTTATCATCAAAGAATTGCACCAATTATTTTCTTCAAGTTACATTCCATTACAGCATTTTTATAAGCAGTCTGAAATCAATTTCCTGTGATCTCTGATCTGAAAATTACGTTGTTGTCTCAACGGTGTGGTGACTGGGAGGTTACCACAAACTTGCTTCTAAAGCAGGGGCAGGGAGTTTGTGAGTGAAAGTAGCTATATAACACAGAGGTCTGGAAATGTATTGTAGAAAAAGGCAGGTTGATTATTTGCAAATTACATTATACATTTCTAGGCCTAGCCTTAATTACTTGACCACGCCTATACTGCAGAATCTTAGCATTTTGCAGCAAAAAGTGATTCTGGTCCCACTTTCTCTGTAAAGCCAACACACAGAAGTCTGCAGTGGTCTTTTTGTTGGTATTGCGTGGGAGATTCAAGGATATTCTAGATGATCAGTAAAGGAATTTCACATCTGTCATATTAGATCCACTTCTAGTCAGCAATTAAAGAAAAAATAGTAGTGTGCCAGCTCTGGAGCAGCTTTTGTGTAGAATGGTTTGCTGCTTGTAGGCCCCTAAAGGGGCATGTCTGTACTTCATGCTCCACCTGTCCAGAAATTCTTGATGGTCAGTGGGGTGGTGAGAAATGGGCCCTGGAAAGTAAGCCTTGCTTTAGCTTCCAGTAGCAGTGCCATTGAGAGAGGTTGCACATTGGTTTCTGTGCTTCCCAGACAGGAATCTTAGGTTTTTCCATGCTCTTTGGCCACGTTAGATACTTAATAGGATGGGAAGATGCTGAAACCTTTGAGTTCGATCACATTTAAAAAAACAACTGCTCAGTTGTGGTGCATTCCAGTCAAACAGTTGTTAGCTGTGTTTCTTGTCTTTATGGACAGGAAAGGTTTCTTGGAGTTTTACTGGTCTAAGTTGTGCCTGTAAAACGTTAAAATTTCCCAGAATACAGATTGGCTGAACAGTTGTGTACCTGCTGCTGCTCTTGGGGGAGACTGTGCAGTGAGCACTAACCTCAGGCGTGGGTGAAGGCAAAATGTGGTGGTTTGCAATTTTAATTTGATGTTGGCAAGTACTGATGTTTGTCTGTTTTTTGATTGGAAGGGATGCTTGCTCACAAGTGGCCTGTACAGCAGTCAGACTTTGAGCCAGGAAGTCAGTGTAACATGGCTGGTTAGCCAGAGTGCTGCCTCGTGCTGCTGAACACATGGGATTGAGAGTGTAGCACATGGTTGGGGCCCACCATGGATTGCTTCTCTGTAAGGACATACATTTCCTTTCTAATTACTGTGCCTATCTTTCCACATCTCTGTTTTTATTTTAGTTCTGTAGAAATCTGTAATAACCTGTTGAAATTCTTTTCTTGGTATTATTGTTGCTTTACTTCTGTTTTGGTCTTCCGCTAGGCAGAGGGGTAGGAGGCAGAAAAGAACAGACTTCTGTCAAGCACTGAACATTTCTGTTAGCCAGGAGAAGACGGTACCTGTTTTACAGATAACCATGGCAGCAAGTCTCACCATGATTCAGTTATCAAAAAAGTGGAAGTAAAACAGCTGCACATTCTTAAGTTGTATAACAGAGCTACTGATGCATAAACACAGGAGATGAGGCACTTGTTTGGATTGTGCCAAAATAAATTTTGAATGATTTGATTTACTCAGTTAATTTAGAAGTAATCTTCAGAAAGACGGGAAGAAACAGACAAACTTAAGTAGATAAGCTGCTCCATCTTTGCACAAAGTCATGCAACAGATGTTTGGCTAATTTTTTCTCTTAACCTTGGTAAAATATTAAATCATGGTTCCATTTCCATGGAATCTATTTCTGTGGAGGAGAATTTGTAATGGTGCTGGTGAATTCACCTTCTAGATGGATAAGGTTTATCTGGTGTAAACCAAAATGCCTTCAGGGTGTCATTGGTATAACAGATGTACTTCCAGTGATTAAAATGAAATAGACACACTGCTTCTGGAGATCATGAGTCAACCAGTTCAGTAAGAAGTATTGAAAAAAACCAACCAATCTTAGTAGTAATTGGTTAAGTACTACAACTCTGGTAAGTCTTACTGTTAGCCCTTAAGATGTACCATATTCAGCTCTTTTGTTCTCCTCCTAAGGGAGTTGCTCCCAGAATAGTTCTTTTGCTGTAGCCATTTTAGTAATGTCTAGCATCTTAGCTTTTATTGTTACAAGTATTAAAAAACCCCACCATAACACAAAACCTGTTGAAGTTGGAATTTGAACTCCAAGGTTTTTTGCTTTATTTTATGAAGATGTTATCCCAAGATTCTAATTTACTTGATAGTGAATGGGAAATGTTAACTAATTTTGGTCTTCCTGAGTAATATGTATTCTGAAAGTACTGGAAATTAAACAGTTAAAAGTAGTTGACTAATTGGTACCTCACGGATTCCACAGGTAGGACCCAGAAAAGTGCTTTAGCGTCTAGGTTTTAAAAAAGCTGTCCACAGCTTTAAAAGTGTAAATGGAGTTCATGCTCTGCTTATAATTAGAAATCATGAAATACCTTTTGAAGAGGCTCCAGTGTATTCCCCCAGCTTGTTCAATTAATGTGGGTTTCTTTTACAGCATGTGCTCATTTTGATTTGTTTTACCATTTCAGTTTCTTGCTACCTAAGGTTTGGCAATGTTGTTTTAGTGATGTATACCAAGCCTGTTACCTTCCTCAAGTCCCAGTCAATAACTGAAATGGGTAGTCCTTCTTTTAAGTCCACGGGTTCCCCTTAAACAAACAAGGTAGCATGCTTCTTTTAAAAACAAAACAAAAAGTGGTTTCATTTTAACACTACTGATGTGGTAAGTCCTTCAGTAAATAACCTTCAGGGGGGTTTTGCATGGAAACTACAGTAGGAGTTAAAAAATAAGCATTTTATTTGTTGTGTGCCACATTAGATTTTCTCTTTCCTACATATCAGTGCTGTGGTTACAGAAGAACAAATTGTATGCATAAAATAAAAGATGTTGCAATTTTAAATTGTCTTCTGACACATGGCCTAGTGAACTTCAACATAAAAATCTGTCTGGGAGTACCTTATTTCTAATTCCATCTCTTTCAGTACTTTAGGGAAATAATTTACTCAGTCTTTGAGTTGTTTTTTCTTACCAGAAAAATGAAGATAATAGCCATCTACCTGCCAGATGTTAAAGAAAATATTTTTGAAGGTCAAAGTGTTCTATCTTTTCTAATCAAAATTCTTTCTTTACAGTGTTCTCATCTGTCTAGAGTGTCACAGGCATTTGTTACAGGTTCACCAGGACTGTGCACACAAAAAGCTTCTGCTGGTCAGTCAGAGGCTGCAGCAGTCTGTTCTCAAAAGGAAAGATATGTCCCTCTCAGAGTGAGTCAGTTTGTCTGTATGTCAACAAATGTCTATACACAGCAGTACTGATTTTACTAATGTGCTTGATATTTGAAGCAGACACAGAAGGCTCAAAAATATGCCATAATAATCTGAAAAACCCTGAAGGAACAGGTAGTTCAACTGACCAGGAAGGTTTAGGTAGGGAGGAATGGTGAATTTTGTTGGTGAAAAGTCTAAATTCTTCACAGGAAGAAGTGGGCAAAGAACCTAACAATTGCAGCATCAGAACTGGGAGGAGAAAAAGGATATTGAAAGGAATTGTCAAAATTTGCTTGAAAAATGAGGATTCTTTCCAGGAACTAGAATATTTTTTCCCTACCAAAAAAAAAAAAAATTAGCTAAAGGAAAATGACACCTGTGGTCCTAAGTTACATAATTAAGGTATAAGAAGGTAGGTACTGAGTTTTGAGACTGCCTGGTTCCCTACTGGCTTGCTGTGGACGTTCTAAGGAAATTGCCTTAAAGATCAGTATGTGTCTGTTTTCTCTTAAACACTCCTGAGTTGCTGGAAGTTTTGCAGGTATATGCACAAGTGGTGTATATGGGTCCTGCCATACTCTGAACAAGCAGGGAGCAGGGAATATTCTGAAAAAAAAAAAGAAGAAGAGTGGAAGCATACATTGCTCTAAGCATTTGTTTTTCTTTAAGGTATAAATAGGAGATCTATTTTCCATGGTTAAGGTGAATTACTTTTGACATACATTGCAAGAGGATACAGGAATAGAAGACTCACATGGAGCAGAGACCCTGGACATAAGGTGTAAATAGGGAATGAAGACATAAAATATGTTTTATTTAGGTTTAAAAGAAATAGAGCTGCTTCTCTCCAGTGATTTGGCCTGCAAGCCTAGCTAGTTGTAGATCAATATAGTGCAACCCCTAGAAAGCTACTGAAACCCAAGACATAAATAATACAACTCAGGATATACACTGAAAGTCAAACCTGGAATCATATTCAGCATGTGATGAAGTCAAAATACATACAGGATCCAGGAGAACTGTTAGAATTAGTACAACATACAAGTACTGTATGTTAGTGTAGACCCTTTCATTATTCATTACGGTTCTTTATTAGTAGCTTTATCTTTCCTTCATTTTCATTGGGCTAAACAGAATTATACACATACATTATTGAATCACTCAGTATTGCTTGCTATTTTAATTAAGTTACTGGGTACACTTCAGCTTTTAATTAAATCCTCAGCTTCTGGGAGAAGTGCATTAGCTCAGGTGGGCTGGGTGTAGAGAATTCTAGAAGTATTAATGCTCATGTAGCTCTTTTGGAAGTGTTAAACACTGCACAAGTCCCTGCACTGATGCTGGGATAGCTCTGTCATCCACCTGCCCTTTCTCAGGACACCTTTTTTTTAAGATTCACACTTCTCAAATCTAACTATGCTCAGTAGGAAACAAATGTTTCTTTATATGCTGGTATAGCCTATGGAAAAATCCAATTTTATAGTAGTACTAGCATTTACTGTCGTGTTACCTATTAGTATGGTTACCTCTACTTTATTAACTGTCTACCCTTGGACACCAGGAGGCCTTTTTGGCTAACTCTGCTTTTTTACTGCATATTCTGTTTTTTGGATTAATTCTCCCACATTCTGCAGGATATTACCTTCTGAAACTAGGAATGATGTAGGCAATGCAGTATTATTTCATTGTGTTCTTCTTGGTCCTCTAAATGTGACAATGAGTGTTCCTTTTACAAGTGTAGCAGTGATGCTAATTTCTCTTGAATACATCATTGCAAGATCTCACAATTGTTCAAAAAAGGAAACTCTTTTCACATACCTAAACTTTTAATTTTGATCCTAGCTTTTCTTCTCCCTCAAGTTAGTCAGTCACTGGTGTTCACTGTCTGGCACCTCTGTAGATACTGTAAGTTTGTTGGGAGCAATTTCTTTAAAAATTCTCTTGTTAAATTAAATTTCACCTGTTTTGGTTGGGGTTTTTTTCCTGTCTTTATGCTTCAACACTTGCACAAGCCTTTTGATGAAAAATGTTTCTTTCAGTTATATTGACAGATTACATGACAAATTAAAATGCTGTATTCTGGCAAGTTGCATCCTGACGTTACCGTAGATGATCCGGGAACGGAGCCCGGTTCTATAGACATTTCTCAAGAGTGGTAACCCAGCATTTGTGCTCAGCTGGTGAGTCAGCCTGTGGTGCCACAACTACTGCTTGTGTCCGACTGCCGTGGATTGCAACTCAGGTGGAAAAGTGAGGACAGGGTGTAAGATTGGAAGGGGAGCCTACAGATGAAATGTGTATGTCAGTGACTGCTGAGGTATAAAGCAGTTTGGAAGTGAATATTGATGATACGGTGTATCCATGGGAGTAATCAGCCTAAGTTGCTCTGTTAGTCTCTCCCCAGTAGATACTGGCCTTAACTCACAAATCTGTAGTGGGTGAAGTAGTTGGGATGCAGAAGTATTTACTCGTACGCGCATGAGTTCTGTACAGAAGAGAAATACTTGATCCAAATCAAAACATTTAACCATCTTTTTTTTCTAGTACATGACACAACTGAGATACAATCCTGACTGAGACGGGCAGTATTCAGTCAGACCTCACCCACAGCAAACATTTTCTAGTGGCAGCTTACTATTACAAAGCAGATGTACTGTATTTATGACTTTGATTCATTGAGGATTCTGTGAAATTCAGAAATAATCTGAAAACCTCCATTCTGTTCCCGAACATGCTCCCTGCTTCTGTGGAGCAAAAGTAGGACTTGAGTCTAGAAGAGTGCCATGTCTTAATTTTTCACACTCCAAATACACTGTCTTTAAAAGAAAGAGGAGGAAAATTTCTTTTGTGTTCTTCTTAGTTCCAAAGTTGAGGAATGGAATAGTGTCTTATGTAGAACCTCCTTAAGAATTGTTAATTCAAAAAAAACCTAAAAAATCATCATGTTCTCTGTCCTCAAGTGATATAAAAATGTCTGTTCAAAATTTGTGTCACATTTAATGTAGAAAAAAACAGTTTGACAGCTTTATGTGCAAGTAGTAAGATAAATAGGAAAGTATATTTGAAATTAGCACAAATTGGGATAAAATGTAGTTGGTTTGCAGAGTCTCCACAGTGCAAAACTGCATCTCTGGTGTGCTCCCTAAACCAGCTTCCCAGGCTTATGATCTTAAAGAAAATAGACAGAAGACACTTTGAAACACAGGTTGGACGTGACTAAACTTGGAAATACCAAGTCTTTTCCTTGCAGTCTAAAGAATTGTCACAGAATCTTTAACCATACCTGTCCAGTGGCTGTTACAGTATTAAGATTATATCTTCTCTCTTTTGTATAGAATTTCTTCCATTTGTTTCTTAGCCAGTTCTTTTCACAAATAGCTTTTTTGGTTTCTAATGCAGATGCATACATACCGCTTTACCCTCTTTTTGGAGGAAGAAGGGGAAAAAAATGTTTGTTCCCTTCTTTTGTCCTAAGCATAAACTCAGCAGTAGAAAAACAAAATGAATTTGTAGCATCTCATAAGCACCCAGAGTCTCAGACATAAAATTGTATGTAGCATCAGAGATAGCCCAGAGCTGTGTGCTTCCAGCAGGAAACCTGAGATTAGCACTCACTGAAGAGCACGATGGAAGTCCCAAGTTGCATGTCCAGTCCTAGGGACAGATTGCCAGTGTAAAAGAAACATTCTAAGGTGTCTTAACACCACCTCTTTCATTTTGCTCTCTTTGATTCAGTTGTTGATCATTTTGGTAGTCAGGAGTAAGTACCAACGATCTATATAAAGAAGGAAATATTGAAAGGTAGGTTGCAGTGCTCAAGCAAATGGTTAGAAAAATAAGTTAATAGGAAAAGTGCACTTCTTCCTACTGTATGTTTCATGAATCTTTTGCAGCTGTGCTGTTTGTGAAGAAACATGGAACTGAAATGCTTTGAGAGCAATGTTTAAGGTAATATGCTTTGATATTTAGAGACTTCTAACTTTGACCACTTAGAGGTTAATATTCACCATCCAATCATTTTGGAGGGGAAATGACAGAAAGGACTGCCTGAAGCAGTATTTTGTGGAGTTTTAATAAATACATCTGTCTGGTTAAAAAGCTCCACCACAACGTGGCTTATACCCCACTTCCCCTTGGAAATGAATGACAAGATTCCCAACCAACTTACTGTTAGCACTTAATCAAAGTCCATGACAACTTGCAGAGTTGGGAAAGGGAAACAGGAGAAGAGTTTATTTCTAAAAGTTTGTTGTTTAACTTGGTGGGATTTGGTTTGGTTTTATAGAAAATGTCAGTAAAACTGAAACTTCCTTGAGGTGTGAAATGAAAGCTGACAATGCCAGCATTCCCCAAAGAAGAGAGAGAAGAGATAATTAGAGTATATGCAAGAATGGAGCTCTCTAGAAGGAGAATAGTACACGATATCAGCAGACTAGAATATATTTGTATTGTAAAACAGCAGTACTTTTAAATTGCACTGGAAGTTTTGCTAGTCTGCACTATAGTGCTCTTTCATGTCATTCATTACTGCATGTTCTTTTTGAATGATCTGCAGAACACCAGGGGAGCAAGCTGGATTATACTGAAATCCAGAGAGCAAGTGTTTTCTGAGCTAGTCTATGTACAAGCCTTTAGGAGCTTGGTTTGTATGTTGGTAGCTATTTGTTCTGCTCTTCCATTCACTTCTTACCTATTTCATGTCTTTAAAAAAAGAAAAATATTTCCCTCCCACGCTTTTTAAAGATACCTTTATTGTTAGTATAATCTGCAACATACTAAATCATTTTTCCAGTTGGAAAGGGTGGCAGAGATGCATAACCGTTGTTTTGGGGCTTAGTAGGCACTTTCAGAGAATGATGTCCAATTATTCTCAGCAGCGCTGCAGCAGCACGAATCACGGCAGGAGCTGATCTTCTCTGCTGGCTGATCTGCCTGGCTTGGCTGTGCTCTGTGATATCCTGTAGATATGTTCACCTTTTAAGAGATGTTAAAATCTCTTCTTGCACTAAACTGATTATAGTTCACACATACCTTGTTACATACTTTTGATAAAGAATTTTTACAGCATCTTCAACTTTTAAGTTACAAGATATTTTTAAATTCTGTTTGAACATCTGTTGAT
Organism: Pithys albifrons albifrons; assembly: GCF_047495875.1. Classification (NCBI taxonomy): domain Eukaryota; kingdom Metazoa; phylum Chordata; class Aves; order Passeriformes; family Thamnophilidae; genus Pithys; species Pithys albifrons. Next base: position 86,002,079 of record NC_092459.1, read on the forward strand.
TAGAATTTCACATTTACAAGAGAAGTAAATTCTTGTGAGGAATGCAAAGTCAAAGGACACAGCACAGAATTCTGTACAGGATTATGTCTATGTCATTATTAAGACTACTTTGGAATAGGCTTTGTATAGGGCTCTATACAAACAGGTTGTTTATTAAATAGCTTGGAAATGGTGGAAGCTGCAAATTCTGACAATTTTGAACTTCTGACTTTTGACTTGGGAATGGAAATGATAAATGCCAATACTAGTGGGCAGGTAAGATGATTCTGAAGTATCAACATCTCCAATTTTTATGGTAATATTGACTGTACTTTCTTTTACCTACGAGTGGGAGTTTCTTTAAATGAATCAAAAGGGGTCATTGTAGTATAGAAAGCTAAACCTTCAGAGCGGTCAGTGCATGCAACGAAAACATAAATGTTTAGTATGAATATAATTAAGATGATTGATGAGACTTGGTAATTAAGGGCTTTGTCTTTTCCTGTCAGCAGTGATATTTCAATGGCTTAGCTTTCAGAACCACAAAAATGTACCTCTACATAAGTGAGGTTTGGTTTTCTTTGGTAGACAGAGCTACTGAATTAACCATGTGACACATGCACTTTATGGTAGAGTTCAAATGCTCCCTATTCTTATAAAACCAAAGTATGAATACTGAATGAATACAGGGTAATTGTGGCAGCATGCAAACAACCTTCTAGGTAATACACATCAAGATGTTTCCAAAGGGGATGCTTTAAAGTCACTTTGTAAATGTGTAAGCTGTGTAAGTCTTTAATAAGCTTTGTTGGCGCTTGCACTACTTTCTAAACCATACTCTCAAACAAATCTGTCTTCTTTTAACAGCTTTCTGAATGTCTTATCAATGTGATCAGGACCAGAATCTCTGGATGGGAGAAAAAGGAGCATCCTTTCTATCACAGTGCTATTCACATGATAGGGATCATTATATTTATTACATATTTTATATAGCAGTGGGATGTTCTCCAGAAGTACATTAGAAAACTGTGGGACTCCATGCCTGACTAAGGACATCCACTAGAGTAGTCCACCAGTGTGCTGTGCTTCTGCATTAGCAGCTTGCAGTAATCCAGTTGCTGGGTATTTATGCCACATTCCAGAAAGTCTGACTACTTTCTGTTAACAGAAAGAAAGGAATTCTAATAAAATCGGGGGCCCACAAAAATTACAATCTGACTTTTTGTGTTGTGCCACTTAGTTGATTTTTTTTCTGGTGCTTCATGTATCATTTTATTGGTATTTTAGTTGCTTACTGATTTTAGAATTTGAAAACAAAAACTTAAGAATTAGGCATAGGTTTGAATTGAAATATTTGCTTACTGTCATTCCATACTCGCATCTAACTAGTGCTCTTGAATGTAGCAACGGTGAACATGCAGCAATTGTTTTTCATCATCACCCACATCCAGTAAACTGTAGGTCTGCAATATTCTCTGGTTTGAATGTGGGAGACTATTTTGTTTTCTGTCCTCTCCAACTGCCCTTTCCCAGTAAGTTCCTCAGGAATGCTGAAAGCAATTTCACAGCTGCTTGTGTGCATTCTTGGGCTTCCTTTGGATGACTCCTCCTTAAGACAGAGATAGCACATTGCTTTGTAGCTTTAGCCATTAATGCTCTGGTGTTGAAATAGAGGTGAATTTTTTGATGATGTATTATGAAGTGGTTTCTGGGATGCTCAGAGGAGCTCAAATGTTTTGAGGCACTACATAATGTTTTTCCAAGATGTTTGCATTTGAGACCCGAGGAGCAGGTGATACATGGGTTACTTCTAACATCAGAAAACAACAATTGGAATGCTGTGAAATACATTATTACATTTACTGGATCGAAATCTTCTGTGCTTGGAGTTGAAGTCTGACATGTTTTTCGTTGATGACTTGGGTAAACAAACTTTAGTTGCAGATAGATTCCCTTTTCCAATGCTCTTTCCCCTAGCAGAAATTTATTTTGTCTTCTAGTTATAATGTGCTAAAAGAAGCATTTCTACAGTAAATTCCTTTAGGGAAGGCAACCTGTACTTGATACCATCCCATAATGAACCTAACAGCAAATACACTACAAGAGTTAATTTATCTAACTAATTTTATAACTATAAAAGCAGAGTTCTCAGGAGAAAAGGTTTCTCCTCTAAATATGGATTGGCTTTAAGGATCAAAATACAAGTAGATTTATGGGCCTTCCGCCCAAGAACACACAACTTAATAATGGAACTGTTGTAAAAACTGGTGGCTTTGATACAACATCAGGCACCTGTGCACAGCAGAGCACAGAATGTCCTCTCTGGTTTCCAAACCACTGAAGCAGCATAGAGTGAATATAGCAGTAATAACTTGATTGAATATATCTACTCAGAACTAATGAAAAAACGTTCAGAACTACTGTCACTCAATTAGCTACTATGTAACAGTGATTAGAAGTCCTTTAAATTTTAAATAAAACCGAGAAAAATACAAATTCCAATCTTCAAAGTGACTTAGGCATTTGAAGCAATGAGACTAAAGATCTGAATTCTCTTTTTGGAAATGGAATTTCCAGAAGATCTGCATTGCTAATTCAACATGAATAAACTCCCTTCCTTAAGATCAGCCAATATATGCAAAACTATTTTAGTAACATTCCAAATGTCATTGGGTATTCTTTCATTAGGTACTATCTGTTCTAATTATCAGTACATATTTAAATACATATATTAATAACAGGTTTAGATAATTCAGTTGCTGAAATTAGAAATACTATTCCAATACTCTGGGAAAATGAAAATCACCTGGCATTCCTTTGTGGACAGCTACTGAGATTCTGTTAAAGAATGCATAAAAAAAACTTGACTAACAAAAAAAAATAGTGTGTCATGTGGAATAAATGTAGCATACAGTACAGATTTTCCCAGGTGAAAACAGATGCTCAAAAAAAGAAATGAAGATACGGCAGAGAACAGAACAGATTATATTGGGGGTGAAAGGAACACCGTGAAGTTATGCTGGTCTGCAAGAGGCAGGAGACTTTGTAGAAGGTGAGAATTGAAAGCTCATGTTCAAAAGTGATAAATCAGGTTGTATATGTACTTTCTTACTAAATTTTTAGAACTGTCAAAAGGATCTTGCTGAAGCAATGTAAAAGGTTGTATAAATTTTCAAGATCTTTTTTAGATAGCATTAGAAAGCATTTCTGCATATGCTTGTTAACTGTTTGGAAAGGCTCTCTAAAACCATTAGGACTTTAAAACAGTTTTTACATAGAAAGGGGTGAGACGCCTCCTGCCCAGTCTGTATCTGCAGGGTTTCTTGCACCTGCTTCTTACACAATCATTGCAGATAAGATCATGATCTTGGTTTTCGAGCTTGTCTTTTTAGGTATTTACGTATTCTTGTACCTGCAATGGACATTGGTTCAGCAATTTGAAATCTTATTTCAAGAAGTCAGGAAAGCCTTCAGACCATGTGAGAAAGAATTGAGTGAAATGCCTGTTCAGTATTGAAACTACAGACCAAGGATGTTTTCATTTTAACCATCAGTCTTTGAATTTTTGGCACCTCAAGAAAGGTATTTGTCACATTTAAGTGTGGTATGACCCAGACCAAGATTGAAGTAGAGGCAGTGATCACAGGGGGCAAGATGCATATCAATTCAATCTGCATGTTTCCATCCATATTTCTGAATCATATATACCAATACAGAAAACTTGTCCTTTTTGCTTTGTTCCTAGAACTGGGTTTCAAAGCCAGCCAGAGATAATAGTCATGTCTTTTCATAGCCTGGTGCTACTGAAACAAAGAGCAAAGATAAATCAGTTTTTCTTTTCTTTTCTTTTCTTTTTTCTGTTCCATGTGTGATACTTTTTCCCTCCCTATTTTTTTAACAATCACCCTAATACAAAGATATCAATTGCAGGAGAGAACAACAGGCTGTTTTATAATCCAGGAACTTGAAATAGTTCACACATATTTATATATTTTTATATATATATGTGTGTGTGTCTATATGCACAAATACACAATCATTCTCTCACTCATTTTTATCCTTCTCCATCTCTCCAATACCATAATTTTGTGGACTTAATGTCTTTTGAGCATTCAAGGAGCAGCAGTAATGTAAAACATTCAAGTTAGAGGCAGAGTGTTGCCCTTTGCAGCACCAGACAGGAAAAATACTGCAGTATAGTTAATGCTGTGCTTCGTTTCCTATGCGGTGGCATGAGCCCTGTAACTGTGTAACTCTTTTCCCTACTACATCATCTTAATAGTACTTATTGCTAGTTAACATTCCTTTTGGAGGTAGGAAACTTGAGGCAATTTCTTTACTGTTACAAAGTGTTAGGGACAAAGAAATAAAAAGCTGATTTCCTTTGTAGTCTAGAAAGTAGTGGCTCTGGTAGATGCCCTCCTCACCTGCAGGAAAAAGTATTGACATGTTTCTAAGTCACATGCTCCCTGGAAAGCTGAATAATCTTGACTAGCTTTAGACAAAGAGAAATAACTTACATCTTTTCAGCTACAGAGCAAGATGATGTGGCATGACATGGCCCTGTGTCAAATGCCTGTTCCCCCCTGTGGTTAGTGTCAGAACAGTTCACAAAGAGAAGCTTTTGAAAACTGGAATAGTGAAGGAGCATTGAACTCTCTTGCAGTCACTGCCAACATTGGCAGTGAGGAGGAAGAAAGGTGCTTAAATTTAACAGTCATGACTTGAATGCTTTCTTGGGAGTTCAGCCTGGAGTACTATAGGAATGAATTTCACAAATGACAACCAACTGCACTTGAAAGTAGAAAACATTTCAGAAAAGGTAATCAAAATTCAAAAGCATTAGCTTTGTTACTATCTGGGCATACCTAACTTAGGTGATTTTGGAGGCTTTCCCTGTAACATGAGAGGATGACAAAATACCCCACAAATCTAATACAACTTGAGCTTTGGTAATATGTTGATAAATACGTGACAAAACGCAGTAAATGATCAAATACTTGTTAATACCCTGTAAGGAAGGTAAGTAAAACCTTTAAGCTGACATTAATTTTTGAGAACTGAGTAGTCCCCCAGTAGGTGGAGAGCCTTCACTTCTGATCCAGGTAAGATTCTGCCACTGTGAGTTCCTGACTGTATTTTTGTTTCCCTTCCCACGGCAGGTTACGTGTTCTGTATGTTACATCGCCTGCCCGAACAGCATGACTGCACGTTTGACCACATGGGACGTGGGCGTGAGGAAGCCATTCTGAAAATGGTGAAACTGGATCGGAAAGTAGGGAGATCTTGCCAACGCATTGGCGAAGGATGTTCCTGAGTGCAAGACTGCAACCAAATGCTGTTCTCTTAGTTCACTAATGTTAGCCTTATTTAGGACAAAGTCAGCCAGACACCTTGTACTAGGCAAGTTTCAGACTACAGCCAATCAGTTTCCTTTCTTTAGCCAACCGTCCTGGTACTGTAGTTTAGGGGTTGATGGTGGTTGAAATTGATTTCTGGCTGGTTACTAAGGTGCCTGCTAGCCACCGTATAAAAATAAAACATGAAGAATTATTATTTTTGAGTATGGCTAGTGGATTTAAACAAAGCAAGAAAAATCCAAAGGCTTCTGTTATTGCTGGAGTCACTCTAAAAGCCTTATGCTGGAAACATTCCAGCTGCAGAGTTAAAACAAATAGTTGTATAGAAGCTGGTGTAAAAGTTTGCTATGCACATGGCTTTCAGACAAACTGTTTAATGTGCAGCCTTTCACCTCTTCACTGCTAGTGAATCCTGAGGAGGTGAAATACTACTAAGAGCAGCAACTGCAGCTGCTTAAGCCCAGAAGACCTGACTGGTCACTCGTGCCTTCATCACGTGTGGCTTTTGAGTTAGGCAGTGTCACCAGCATCAGGGATTCTGTTGGGGTAGGAACACCTTTCTGGTTCTTCCCAGGAAGCCAAAAAGAAAGGGGGACAGAGATTCTTATGAAAAATTTTTATATGTATCTTACTATAAAGAACCTATCAGGGTTTTTTTTTTTTTTTTGTTGTTGTTTTTTCTTTTTTTCTTTGTTAAATTATGATCTCACTTTAAAGCCAACTCCATCCTGGGGCAGTAAATGGTGCATACTTTTTACATGACATCCACAGAGATTCTACGCATTGTGTGAACAGGTTCCACATACCTTGAGCAGTGCAGCCATTCCCACCGGCCGAAACCTGATTGGCTCTTGTTTGCCTTTTGCTAAGTGCAGGTATCTGATAATTGATCAAATAAGGCTAATTCACAGCACAGTAGCCATGGCTGGATTCTACAGACTGACTTTCTGTAGCTAGACTTATATATTGGGGAAAAAAAGGACATTTTGTAGCAAACGGAATTCAGTAACAGTATTGGGGAACAACCTGTAAAACACCCTTTTATCAGAACGAGTTTGTGTTCCTCACGTCCAGAGTGTCAATGAGATAATCAGATGGGCTCTACCAGCCCTCCTTCTATGCAGCTGAACGCTCTCACGAAAACCTCTGCCTGCAAAGCAAGTATAGCAAGTGGATGTGAAAAGCATTACATGGAGTAGAACGTTCTGGATCTGGTTAGACCTATGGTTGTGTGTTATGGTATGTCACGCTTAGCTGAGCCGAATTGCACCAGTTTTGTCAGTTTGGAAACAAAAAAGCAAGACATCATAATCGGGCTGTCTCCTGCTGCATGAAGGGTTTTTGCAGGTAAAAAGGATTTGTACGGAGGTTGCCCAGCTTAATCCTGAATGAAGTTAACTTCTCAGTCTATTAGTAAGTTATTAACAAGTGGCTAAATTTGTAAGAAGACCTGAGGGAAGGAAAGACTGTCTCATCTCCAAATACTGGGCAGATCTAAAACATCGGGGGCAGGGAGGGGGGCCGGTGTGAAGTAAGATGTCACTTGAAAAACCGAAAAACCCGTTTTGGGAGTGAACTTGTATGAGTCATCCTCCATTCTACTTGTTACAAGTAATTAACTCATTATAAGCCAAATTATATTATTACTTTGGTAGCCAGTTAGGAACATTTAACAAGGAGACAACTAATTAAAAAAAATAAACGTATATATATACACACACATACGTATGTCTCTCCACACACACACGCAGCATCTGACTGTATTAGCATTAATTAACCATGAAGAAAATCAGAAGTGTCCCATCATCATAAATGCAAGCTATCCAAAAGGCAAGCTGTTTTTTTTTCTTCTTGTTATTATTCAGTAATATGAAATCAGCAGCAAAATCTTCTGTAATGTGCTGCATTTTCAGGAAAGGGTCCTAGTGAGGGGATCTGTCCAAGAATATTATTTACATATGACATGAGGAATTTAAAAAAACATGTCTTTTGGAGGCTGCTGTGATACGCACTTTCTTTTCATACAAAATCTTATCCCAGCATTTGATGGGCATTCTGATTGATACACAAGACTTTTCTGCATTAATACTGAAGATGCTACTTTGTTCCTCCTTAATATTCTCTTTAATCTCATTACAAGTGCACAGATGGTTTCAAGGTGACTCTTGAGAGAACACTACTTCAAGTTCATGTGAATTATGGACAATGTTCACTTTAAACAAGAAGTTGGGGAGGGGGTTGTTCCTTTGCAGTATCTGTTCTGTGAAGTTTGTTAAACGTAAAGAAAGCTTAAGTTCTTGTATCTTAAGAGAAGATCTTATTTAACCCTTTTGTGTTCTAGATTTACTTACACATGTAGCCTAGAGCTCAGTTTTAGTTTAACATTGTGAAAATATTAAAAGAACCTTGTAACTTTATTCTTTTTCCTCATGCTAAAAAATTAAACCAATCAGATTAAAGTTTGAATTCCTTTCTGCCTATTCTAACAGGTCTTGCTGTTTTGCACCATTTCTGCTGTAAATTCATGTAAAAGTTATGAGTGGGGAAAATAGCAACATTAGGTCAGTAACTTCAAGCTGAATTTACAATTGGGGAAAGGTGGACAGGATTTTCTGCTGATTTAGAAGGGAAGGATAGCGTTTGAGTTTAGTGATTTGTTTTGTAAGCAAATCTACTATAGCAAATTTGCTCCATTAACTTTGAGGTTAGATCCAGTAATTAATAAGTTGTGCATACTTTTTAAGTCAAATGCATACTGTATACTATATCATTGGCATTAAAATGTCTTAAATATTCTTTGTGCACTTTGACAACTTCACCCAGAGTAGCTGTATTCCAGACCATGGTGGGCTGTATTCATAATGGATAAAGAGAGGAATAACTATTGTTTCTTAATTGATTAGATGCTAGAAACACAAGGCTTATTAAAAACAGTTTATTGTATTAGAAGCAATGAGAATATAAAACTATTTTTAAAAAATTTTGAAAATTGTTTGGAGTTGAAATTGTGCCTGATTTATGGGACACATACACTGATTTTTTTTCTCAAATTCATGGGGTGCTTAATTATAAAACTGTGCATGATTCTTGAACAAGATGGCTGTGGTCTAGTAAAGGTAAGTTACATAAAACAGCTCTGCCTTTTCATCAAGTTTCAGACCTACAACTGGGTGTGAGCCAGGGCTTCAAGGAAAAATAAGAATTGCCTGTGAAGGTTGCTGTGCCAGAGCCTCTCCTTAATTGCAGCTCTTTCTGTTCTGAAGCCACTCTGTCTTGAATGAGCAGCAGCGTAACCGTAACGTGAGGTGCCTGAGAACAGGAGCTACTCGTCGGTACTGCACAGGCAACACCCCGAAAAGAGTCCTGGTGCAATTATAGCAGTCCAAAACTAATACTAACTGCTTTTATCTACTCAATGGAAGGTGATAAATACACTCAAAACTTGAATTTTGCATGACTTTTCTTCTGGACAAATTGTAATCCCCTGGCCTAGTGAATACAATGTCCTTTTTATATTTAGCTTTGTACTCTGTGGTGTTCAGTTCATTCTGGAATCAGCAATTTCTTCTGTGATTATACTACAACTTAGATATAAATCTCTAGGGGATAAAAGCACTTTTTGTTATCTTACAATTATTATTTCAGTACAAAGACTCATCAGGGAGGAAAACTGATACTAACGGAGTCATAAAAATACAGATTTTATAATAGACTTCAAAAACTGTGCCAGTGGAATATCTGACAGCACCTGTCCCCACAGTTGATGTGTAGACAGTTAAGTGCGCAGACAAGTGAATTAACATTCTCTTTGCTGCATTGTAGTTACTGAAATTGTCAGTCATCAGAGGAACAGCAAAGAGAAGGTCTAATCAAAGTAATCCCTTAATGTAACAATGAGCTTGTAGCCAATTCATGCTGGAAATAAGTTTGTATTCTCATGGAAACTTTTATACCTAGAAAACAAATGGAAGCATTTAAGACAGCACTTAAAATGAACTGTATTTATTGGCACCAGATGGTTTATTTCCTTACTCAAATACCTGATTAGAATTGTGCACACAGAACAAAAATAATATAAACATTAGTTAGCTGTGGTCCAACACAAAAGCTGTTGTGGCAGGAGGTGCTTTGTGCTGTGTAAG